>NC_066617.1:152531992-153156992 GCF_025201925.1 Gopherus flavomarginatus | reverse complement strand
CCTTTAAGAGCTCTTTAGTCCTATCCTCTCAGGTGACCTGTGTCTTTAAAAACTCCTGGGATTACCCTCCAGACTAGAATGCTGGGTTCCTGCCATTTTGAGGGCTAGTCTGTCATATTGCCATGATTAAAAAAAGTTACAATGCATAACAAGAACTTTATGGAATCTATAGACTTTGATGGCACTGTTTAAATTAACTGTCTACATATACACATCTACACCGATTACATGCAAGTAAACTATGCTAAAAGAACATTATTTAGGTCACAATACCAAGCATTCAAAAGTTAGGAATACCAGAACTAAGGTTCTCTGTGCAACCTTAATCTAGCACCCTTGTGCATATGATTTATGTTACAATCTCTAAAGACATGTTTTTACAACAGGACTGCTGTGTCCGTGGACAGGATGGAGGGTGCTCAAGGAATGAAGTGTTGCCAATTAAGGTGATTACATCACAAGTTTCATGATATTTGGTGTTTTTCTAGCCCTCATGTTTGTGGAGACAATCTTGACAAGCAATACCTCAAAAGGCTCAAAATCCAGAAAGCAAACAAAAAGAACCTAGCATTTATTATTTTTAAAATGTCATGATTTTGGGACCTGACTCATGATTTTTGAACACTTGGGGTTAGCAATAATGGGAATGAGGCAGCTGTTCAATACTTCTTTTTTCCTCTCATCTTTTACTGTGTGGCCCTTTGCCTTATTTACTACATACCATCCATGTCCTGCATTATTTCTTATTATTGATTTTTTCATGGGATTTTTTTGGTGCTCATCAGCATAGTATCTGAGCCTCCCAAATATTAATAAAAGGCTT
Source organism: Gopherus flavomarginatus (assembly GCF_025201925.1). Lineage (NCBI taxonomy): Eukaryota > Metazoa > Chordata > Testudines > Testudinidae > Gopherus > Gopherus flavomarginatus. The sequence goes on along the minus strand of NC_066617.1, from coordinate 153,156,169 downwards.
TCCACATCTCTACTATGAAATAAGAGAGCACTGTTATTCCTATTTTATAGATGGGGAAACTGAGACTTGCCTGAGGCCACACAGTGAATCAGTCGCAAAACGAGACTTAGAACTCAGAAATTTCCTAATTACCCAGTCTGTGCACATGCTTCCAGACCACACAGTATTACTGCCAGAGGTGTTGAGCACCCACAGCTCCCATTTACCTCTGTTGCAGTTGTGAGCACGCAGCACTTCTATGAATCAGTTCCCAAGCTGGTCTGTCTCAAGTTGGGCATTCAGAAAATAAGGAACGCAGTTAGTGGCCATCTGCTAATATTCTGATTTAAATAACTTGTCCAACATCACATTGGAAACTTGTGGCAGAAGCAGGGATTGGACTGGGTTCTCTTCTACAATATTAACTTACCTAAGCCACAAGACCATCTTTTCTCTTGCAGCCTTTCAACTTCTGCAAAAATGAGGCAAGGATCCTACAAACAGCCTCATTCACTGCACAACCCTGATTCATTCCTTGCGCACTGCGCATTCTGTGCACTGAATTAAGGGTATCACATATGCTCTCTCAGGGTTCTGTTCTCATATGGTGCCTTCTTTGTTCTTTAGAGTTCTCTGGTCTTGCCCTCTCAAATCACCTGTCACTTTAAGAGCTCCCTGTACTGCCCACTCTGGCCCTTTGATCAGTGGAAAGCTTGTGTTACTTTAACATGTGTAATACGGGCTCATAGAAATCAGAGGATTTATCAAGACACTGAAAGTAACAACTCCAGCACACACAAGCTAGATTTGATTTCCTCCTAGACCCATGAGCAGATTAGATACAATAACATAATATGAAAACAAGACAAGAATTAAGCAGTAAGGTTAAAGATATAGCACCACCTCCTCATGGATCATTACACATGGCAGCTGGCCCTTTAAGAGCTTGTGGTGTGGCCTCAGGACACCAAGACCTAGCCCTTCACTAACTTCCTGGTGCTGCTCTGATTTGGCCCCTGGCCCCCGGCCCCCTTCTGGTGCTGCTGTCTTAAGCCTTGTCTTCATTAGGAAAGAACGACTCCTCCATCCGGTTACCTAGAATGACAACAGCCTTGGCTACATTAGGGTGTCTGCATACGTACATTGACACAATTTGGCTGACATATGCCTCACTCAAACACACTTTTCTTCCTAGTGGAGACATGGCCTAAGTGCAGTGGTTTCCCCAGGAATTGAAATTGGGTGGGGGAGGGTGTTCAAATTTACAGGGGAGGTGTCAGGACCAATGAGATATATAAAAGATATGAATAAATTAAATGTTTTGTTAGGATGATGCAAATTTAACATAAGAATAATGCAAGTTACACCAAAATGCATAACAGGTCTAGATTTTTTTAAAAAATATAAATTAAAAAAAAGTTTTTAATTTAAATTGACTTTTGAAAAGTAAACCATCATGGGATAAGAGGGAAGTCCTCTCATGGATCAGTAACTGGTTAAAAGATGGGAAACAAAGAGTAGGAATAAATCATCAGTTTTCAGAATGGAGAGAGATAAATAGTGGTATCCCTGAGGGGTCAGTACTGGGACCATTACTGTTCAACATACTCATAAATGATCTGGAAAAATGGGTAAACAGTGAGGTGGCAAAATTTGCAGATGATACAAAACTATTCAAGATAGTTAAGCCCCAGGCAGACTGCAAAGAATTACAAAGGGATCTCACAAAACTGGGTGACTGGGCAACAAAAATGGCAGATGAAATTCAGTGTTGATAAATGCAAAGTAATGCACTTTGGAATACAATCTCAACTATACATACAAAATGAAGGAGTCTGAATTAACTGTTAACACTCAAGAAAGAGATCTTGGAGTCATTATGGATAGTTCTCTGAAAACATCCACTCAATGTGCAGCGGCAGTCAATGATTCCCAACATTCTGTTTGCTTTTTTAAAAAGAACAGGAGTACTTGTGGCACCTTAGAGAATAACAAATGTCTTTGAGCATAAGCTTTTGTGGGCCCACTTCATCAGATGCATAGAATGGAACTTATAGTGAGGAGATATATATACATACAGAGAACACGAAAAGGTGGAAGTTGCCCAACCAACTCTAATAGGCTAATTAATTAAGATGTGCTATTGTCAGCAGAAGAAAAAAAACTTTTGTAGTGATAATCAAGATAGCCCATTTAAGACAGTTTGACAAGAAGGTGTGAGGATACTTAACATGGGGCAATAGATTCAATGTGTGTAATGGCTCAGCCATTCCCAGTCTCTATTTAAGCCTAAATTGATTGTATCTAGTTTACATATTAATTCAAGTTCAGTAGTTTCTAGTTGGAGTCTGTTTCTGAAGCTTTTCTGTTGCAAAATTGCCACCTTTAAATCTGTTACTGAATGGCCAGAGAAGTTGAAGTGTTCTCCTACTGGTTTTTGAATGTTATGATTCCTGATGTCAGATTTGTGTCCATTTATTCTTTTGCGTAGAGACTGACTGGTTTGGCCAATGTACATGGCAGAGGGGCATTGCTGGCACATGATGGCATATATCACATTGGTAGATGTGCAGGTGAATGAGCCCCTGATGGTGTGGCTGATGTGATTGGGTCCTATTATGGTGTCACTTGAATAGATATGTGGACAGAGTTGGCATCGGACTTTGTTGCAAGGATAGGTTCCTGGGTTAGTGTTTTTGTTCTGTGGTGTGTGGTTGCTGGTGAGTATGTGCTTCAGGTTGGGGGGCTGTCTGTAAGTGAGGACAGGCCTGTATCCCAAGATCTGGGAGAGTGAGGGATCATCTTTCAGGATAGGTTGTAGATCTTTGATAATGCACTGGAGAGGTTTTAGTTGGATGATGAAGGTAACGGCTAGTGGCATTCTGTTTTTTCTATGTTGGGCCTGTCTTGTAGTAGGTGACTTCTGGGTACTCTTCTGGCTCTGTCAATCTGTTTTTTCACTTCAGCAGGTGAGTATTTTTAGAATGTTTTAAGAATGCTTGATAGAGATCTTGTAGGTGTTTGTCTCTGTCTGAGGGATTGGAGCAAATGGGGTTGTATCTTAGAGCTTGGCTGTAGACAATGGATCGTGTGGTATGTCCTGGATGGAAGCTGGAGGCATGTAGGTAAGTATAGCAGTCAATAGGTTTCCAGTATAGGGTGGTGTTTATGTGACCATTGCTTAATAGCACAGTAGTGTCAAGGAAATGGACTGCTTGTGTGGATTGATCTAGGCTGAGGTTGATGGTGGGATGGAAATTGTTGAAATCATGGTGGAATTCCTCGAGGGCTTCTTTTTGTTAGGCCTGAATAAAGATATAGCAGACAAAACCAGGTATGCCAACCTGACCAAAGTCGGGCTAACAAAGGTTTGTGGGTAATTTTTAAGTAAAAAATGCTAAAAAAGCAGCATGTTTTACAAAGCGCTAAAAAAAAGTAAGATAAAAAAAATCTGCATTTCTGGCATAGTACCAAATGTGCTGTGTTTGGGCAGCTTCTTTAAAAAACTAATAAAAGTCCTAGTTTCCCAGCCTCCTTGTTTTCGCTCCCTGGTTTAGTTCTTTGTTTGTTTTTAACTTTCCTACATTTCTAACTTTAGGCATGCATGTATACTAAAGATGTCTAGTTTCTAGTTGTTAAAAAAAGGGGGTGGGTTGCTCCAGTAAATAATTTATAACGCAACAAAACTGTCTATATAGGCTTATACTAAAATGTAAAAAGCAGGCTGGTTCTCTCTAAAAACAAGCTGCTCTCTATTAATGCGTGCACTTGTCAATAAAAAGCTTTTAATCAAACCTTGCTGGTGTTGCCTTTCTCTCTTGCGGTCAAACAACAAACTTTGCCATCTGGGTTAAAGTCCCTAACATTTTCCATGGGTCCAGATGATGAAGACGTCATCAATGTAGCGCAAGTAGAGTAGAGGCGTTAGGGGACGAGAGCTGAGAAAGCAGTATTCTAGATCAGCCATAAAAATGTTGGCATACTGTGGGACCATGCAGGTACCTGTAGCAGTGCCGCTGACTTGAAGATATATATTGTCCCCAAATGTGAAATAGTTGTGGGTGAGGACAAAGTCGCAAAGTTCAGCCACTAGGTTTGGCATATAACTAGTTCAAAAAACTGGGGGGGGGGTGTTGGGGAAATTCAGGGGGGGTGTAGGGAAATCACTGCCTAAGTGGGCTTGGCCCCTTAAGAGCTCTTAGGTTCCCTGTGGTGGTGCCTAGCCCTTTAAGAGCGTCCTTCACTGCGCTGTTGCTCTGCCTTACGTGCTAAGTCCTGGCTGGGTTTCTCTCTCAGGGGGAGAGTGAAAAGCTTCTTGTGCTGCTCTGCCATAGTCGCTGGCCCTCTAAGAGCTCACTGGGCTGCTCTTTTAGGCAGCCTGGTCCTTTAAGAGCATTCTGGTGGCACTGCTCTGTTAGGGTGCAGAGGGCGTGGGGGCGCTTCTCAGGGTGCGTGGCCCTTTAAGAACTCCCACAGCTGTTCCTTCTTGGTGCCTAGTCCTTGAAACGTCTCTTCTCTCCTGGGACTTGTCTACACACCGAAATTGCACCGCTTTAACTCAGATCAAGTTAAAACACTAGCTGAATTAAATCCTGGTTATTTAGTGCCACTCCTGAGTTCAGACGGGGTCGGGGTCGGGGCCGGGGCCCGGGCCCGTGTGTGAATGGCGCTGTAAGAGAGCGCTGCCTCGCAGAGGGTGCCTGCCGCTGGCTCTTTAACGCTGCCCCTTCCCGCCGCTGCCCTCGCGGGGCGCTTGTCCCTTTAAGAGCTAGCCCCGCCCCCTGCTGCTGGTGAGTGTTGCAAAAGCTGCGGCAGTCAGAGGCGAGGTAGCGTGTGGAAAGCGGGGAGCCCCTGGTCCCCTCCCCGCCCTCACCTTAGCTCCGGGCCCGGGTGAGATGGGGAGGTGCCTGGCCGGCCGGGCAGGCCGAGGCCTTGCAGCCCTGGGGAGTGGGTTGCATCTGCCCGAGCGCAGGGGGACGGACAATGATGGAGGCCCAGCGCGGGCAGCACCTGGGGTTCAGGATGTGTGTGTGTCGGGCGGGGGCGAGGTGGAGTGACTGAGTGCGGCAGCGGAGCGGGGTGGGGGAGAAGAGCTGGGGGGGGGATCCCTTCCAAGGGCAGATGCAGAGAGGAAGGGGTGGGGGGCTAAGGTCCCCTGGCGTTCGCAGCGCTTTCCTTCTGCACCCCCGTCAAGCCATTCTAGGGGTGGCCACACCACCACCTGGGTGGTTCCTTCTGGGGGGAAGGCCCGTTCGGCCCCCGTGATCATTCGGTCCTTGGCCCTTGCTCAGGCGGCTCGGTGTGTGTGTGTGTGGGGGGGGGGGGCTGGAAGTCTGTAACATGTGTACCCGCCATGCTGCTCGGATGAGACCCCAGCAGCTTGTTTATGGAGCAGATGAGTGCTGGGCAAGGCTCTGCATCCCCCGTGGTGGGCTGTCTGCCAGGGGTCCTAGAGCCCTACCATCACTCCTGCTTCCTGGGTTTTTTTTCGCCCTCAGACAGGGTGAGGTGCAGTGCCCCCTGCCCTCACCATGGCCATGAGGGAGCTGGTGGAGCCCGAGTGCGGGGGCTCTAACCCCCTTATGAAGCTGGCTGGACACTTTACCCAGGACAAGGCCCTGCGGCAGGAGGGGCTCCAAGGTCCCTCGGCCTGGCCCCCTGCAGGTCTTGGAGCAGAGGCAGTGAGTACTGGGGAATGGGTTGGGGAGTCCATCTGACTGCTGATGTGAGGAGAGTTGGTATGTCTGTTCTGTTGTGAGTGAGGGGCAGGGATGCACTGGGGCTGGGGAGTGGGGGGGGGGGTCTGCCTGAGCACACGGGAGGCTGTCAGGGCAGATGGTTGTGAGGGGGCTGTCTTGTTAGTGGGAGAAGGGCTGTGCGGGGTCATGGGCCTACCTCACTGTAGGGGCTGGTTGTAGGATCACTAGGGTGGTGGTGGTGTGGGGGTGTCTGTCCAGTCACAGCAGGAGTCTGTCCAGAAAGGAGAGATGTGGTGCCTGTCTGCCCCATTGCAGGAGATCTGACTGCGTGGGATGTTGGTCCCGTTGTGTGTGTGGTGTGGATCTGTCATGGGTGGGGGTATGGTACAAGTTAGTCCCATGGTAGTGGGAAGGTGATGCTGGAGGCCAGGTCCCATCACTGGGGTGATGGTTTGGCATCTTTTCCCACAGGTGTCCAAACCTTTGGGAGTGGCCTCTGAAGATGAGGTAAGAACAATTGTATCACTCCCCTCATCATCTTTCTTACTGCCACATTCTCTCTGATCCATCTTCATTCTTCCTGTCTCTCATTCTCTTTTTGCCCTACCTTCTTTCTTTCATGTTTCTAGTTCCAGAGCGTCTGCTGGGTATTTCTCATCAAAAACTCTCTTTCTCTCCCTGGCAGCTGGCTGCAGAATTCCTACAAGAGCAGAATGCCCCCCTGCTCTCCCGTGCCCCACAGACCTTTAAAATGGATGATCTGCTGGCTGAGATGCAGGAGATTGAGCAGTCAAGCTTCCGCCAAGCCCCACAGCGAGGTGAAGGGGCGGGGAAGAAAGGGTTAGGGGCATTGGGGTTTCTGCCAGCCCCCCCCCCCCCCCCCCCCCCCCGTGGTATGTCTTAAGGGGAACTGAAAGAGAAAGCCTGTTTAGCTAGGGCAGGGGGAGTCTGAAGATTAAGAGGATAGGCTTTCTCTAATCCTCTTGGGGGTGGGGCACTTAGGGCTTGTCACTGAACCATCCCCATCTCTTGCCTTCTCCCAGCTCCAGGTGTGGCAGCTCTGGCTCTATCTGAGAACTGGGCCCAGGAATTTCTGGGGGCTGCAGATACTACAACTGACGTCTCCCCAGATTACAACGAGGCTGACTGGTCGCAGGAGTTCATTGCGGAGGTGACAGGTGAAGACTCCCGCTGTGAAGTTTGGGTGGGATGTTGCCTGGCAGCATGCCCCCCTCTGTTGTGCATGAGATTAGAGTGCATCTGGTAGACACAGCAGATAGTATTCAGAATAGGGTAGTTCGCCCTAGCAGCTTGCCTCCATGGGAATGTCACACTGGTACAACATGAGAGGTGAACTTAACCTGATTTAGAATCATAGAGTTTAGGGCCAGAAGGGACCACCAGATCATCTAGTCTGACCTCCTGCACCCACAGTCTGGTCTCAATTCAGTTGTTGGGTCTAAAGTTTAAAGTAGCCTCCAGGAGACTAGAGTATTGTGTGTATTAGTTAAACCATGCAAGCAACCCATGTATGCCTTCCTATTGTGGTGCAGGAATGTCTTATTTTGGTTTAGCAAAAATCTTTTGAGAACAGGTTTAAGCTAAACTAAGATGCTCTTACACTGAAATAAGTGCCCAGAGAGAGGTTTGCATCAGTTTAACTAATTTGGTTTAAAAAACTTTAATTTAAACGAATGCAGCTTTTCCACATAGACAAGGCTAAAGCTGGTCTCTCCCTGGCCATATGTAGATCTCTGATGCTCCCTGTTGGGATGAAACTTGGGTCCTGGCCCAGAGGGGAATATTTTGTTGAATGTTTCAGCCAAATCTGTTAATCAGTGTCTGCGATCGTGAGGGGGGGGTGGATCTATGTTTCCCACTTCAAAATGTTGGGGTCCTTTCTGTGCCTGAAAACACATGTAATTAATGTTTCCTGCTGGGAGGGGAATACTCTGCTTCTTGCACTAGCTGGGAAAGTGACTCGCCCAAGGTCACACAGCATGTAGAAGATTTAGGATGGACTCTAGTCTCCTCCGCTCTAACCAACTGAATCTCTATCTTGAACTATTGGGCAGCAGTTAAATAGCTGCTATGCCCCACCCCAGAGATGGCTTCTTTTCACTGATCAGTGAAATTATCCATATTTATTCCTTTCATACACCCATTAGAGACGGACGTCATAATTAACATTTATGATGATCTTTGAGAGGCTCTGATGAAAGAAGCTGGAAATTTGCAATGTGTTATTCATTGTCCTGATGCATACAGCAGCCCACTTTGCTGCTGTTCATGTGAGATGCAAAAAAAGTTTTTTTTTGTTTTTTGTGTTTTTTTTAATAAAAAAAGTAAGAAAATTGGCACTTGGCCTAAAATGAAATCTGCCTGCATAGACTAGTTGAATCTGAGGCTTGTTTTATTTTCAAGTAAACAAAGAAAACTAAGGAAATGAATGGGAAGAACCTTCTGTTAATGTAACAATCCAGACTACAAATCTAAATGTAAATTGGAGAGATCCAAATTTGAAGTTTCTCTGAGCAGTGTTCTGTTTTATCTTCTTGTTTCTCACTCTTCTCCCACCACGCAATCACCTGTACAGACCCTCTGTCTGTATCTCCTGCCAAGTGGGCAGAAGAATACCTGGAGCAGTCAGAGGAGAAGCTGTGGCTGGGGGAAACAGAAGACCAGTCACTGGCAGATAAGTGGTGAGTTTCTCTGTTCTTCCCTCCTGCACCCACTAATGTCCAGGATGGGTAAGATGTGGGAGATGACAGAAATCCACTCTCATCTCAGAGCTTTTGGGTCTCAACCAAGTTCTCGGATCCTTGGTTCAAGAAAGTGGAAGAGGCAGAGCCTCGTCCACCCAACACGGCAGTTTCAAGAACAACATAACTAAACATGGGAATTCTGGTTTCATAGGGCTTGTCTATGCTGCAGCAATTGATGCATTGGCGGTCTGTTTAGTGAGTCTAGTGAAAACCCGCTAAATTGACCACCAATTGCTCTCCCATGGACTCCTGTACTCCACCTGATCGAGAAGAGTAAGGGGAGTTGACAGGAGAGTGTTTCCCATCAACATCGTGTAGTGTGGACCCTGCAGTAAGTAGATCTAACCTATGTTAATTTGAATTACACTATTCAAGTAATTCAAATTTCGTAGCTTAGATCACCTTTTCCCTTTAATGTAAACAAGGCCATAGAGTTTAAGGCCCTAAGGAACATTATGATCGTTTAGTCTAACCTGCAGAACACAAGATCAGATGGTTAGATTCACAAAGGTACTTAAGTGCCTAAACTCCAGATTTAGGTGCCCAAGTTCTAGTTTTAGGCTCCATTGCAACATACACTCCTGCCAAATCTCTGTAGGTGCCTAAACTTATGCAGTGTCTACACTTGCAGGGTAAAAGTTCCCCAGGTTCCTAAGTTTCTGGGCATGTGCATAGTTGCCTCACAGTAGGTGTCTGGGCACCTAAGTTCCAGAACGATTCACAGACTCTGGGAAGATAGATGTTCACCTGCCTAAGTCCTGTGGGTGCTCAATCCAGTAGATGTGCTCAGAAGCTGCCAGCTGCATCAGGTCCCATTCAAAATCCATCTGGAGATGGTGATGGTGGCAGCAGCCACCTTATAACTTTTAGCCCAGTGGTTAGAGCACTTGTCTGGGATGTGGGAGAGGCAAGTTTAATTCCCTCCTCTGCCACAGCAGGAGAGAGATTTGCACAGGGGTCTCCCACCTCTTAGGTGCGTGCCATAACCACTGGGCTATGGGATATTCTGGTGTGGTACTCCCTCAGTCTCTCCTGCTGAAGCTGTTCTATTGTGGATACATAATTTTAAAAACTCACGGGAGCCAGTGAACTGGACTCGGGGTCTCCCACCTCCCAGGTGAGTGCTCTAACCACCAGGCTGCAGAGTTGTTCTCTCTCTCTCTGGCCTATGACTCTTTTTAAAGTATTTATCCACAGTGGAACAGCTTCAACAGGAGAGTCTACTGGAGGCCCACATCAGAATATCCCTGAGAAGATTTGAACAGGGGTCTCCCACCTTGCTCCCACTCAGGCAGAGAGGGGGAATTGAATCTGGTCTTCCACATCGCAGGTGAGTGCTCAAACTACTGGGCTATATATATAAAGTTGGGTACCACCACCATGTTGTCGTCATCCTCCTCTGGCTGTTTTATGTGGAGTTAGGCACCTGCCTAACTTGTTTTCACAAGAAACGCCTTTTGTGCCTAAACTGAAGAGTCTGATTCCAGGAGAGGGGCTCATGGCTGTGGATCACTAGCAGATGCAGGTGCCTATCTCTGTGCCCTGCTTAGATGGATGCTCACCTAGTCTACTGGCTTTGTGAATCGCATTCTAAGGTGCCCATCTCTCTTCAGTCGTTGTACAGGGAGCTTGGGCACCTAACTCAGGTTTTATGGATCGCTGTGATTTTTCTGGGTGCCCAAAAGTTAGGCATTACAGTGCTCTGCATCACACCGCCTAAATTCCTTTGTGAATCTAGCCCAGGGATGTCATCACAAAGACCAGTAACTTCTGTTTGAGCTGGAGCATATCCATTAGAAAGATATTGAGCCTTGCTTTAAAGATTTCAAATGATGGAGAATCCACAGCATTCCGAGGAAGTTATTCTAATGGCTAATTATCCTTGCTGTTTAAAAAAGTTGCACTTCATCTTCAGTCTAAATGTATCTAGCTTCATTTTCCAGCCATTGGATCTTCTTTTGTCTTGGTTGGCTAGATTAGAGCTCTCTCTCTCATCAGATATCTTCTTCCTTTGTAGCTATTTATAGACTGTGACTTCACCTTCTCTTTAATAAGCTAAATAGTCTTAAGTCACTGGAAGGCTGGTTTTCCAGACCTTGAGTCTCTCTTGTTGCTCTTTTCTGAACCCTTTCCCAATTTTCAATATCCTCTTTCAAATATAGACACCAGAACTAGACACTTCCAGGAATCGCTTCACCACTGTGTATACAGAAGTAAAGCCACGCCTCCTACACCTGTTTGCTATTCCCATGTTTATATGTCCAAGGATTGCATTTGCCGTCTTAGCCAAGCTTCGCACTAGGAGAGCCTGTTCAGTTGATTATCCACCCTGACCCTACACCAGGGCTTCTCAGACTTTTGTACTGGTGACTCCTTTCACACAGCAAGCCTCTGCGTGCAACCCCTCTCCTGCCCCCTTATAAATTAAAAATACTTTTTTTGTATATTTAACAAATATAAATGCTGGAGGCAAAGCAGGGTTTGGGGTGGAGGCTGACAGCTCATGACCTCCCATGTAATAACCTCACGACCCCCTGAAGGGTCCCGATCCCCAATTTGAGACCTCTTGCCTTACATCCTTTCCAGAGTCACTGTTCTTCAGGATACAGCCCCCATCCTGTATGTGTGACCTGTGTTCTTTACTGCTAGATATCTGACCTTGGTTTTGGCAGTATTAAAATGCTTAGTAAGCGGTCCAGATTGCTTTATATAATTGATTTTATCCTTATTATTTCACTCCAATCTGTGTGTCATCTGGCACAGTTATCCCAGCAGTAATATATGGAGATATACCTCTCTCAGAGATCTGGAAGGGACCTTGAAAAGGTCATTGAGTCCAGTCCCCTGCCTTCACTAGCAAGACCAAGTACTGATTTTGCCCCAGATCCCTAAATGGCCCCCTCAAGGGTTGAACTCACAACCCTGGGTTTAGCAGGCCAATGCTCAAACCGCTCAGCTATCCCAGCTCCCAGGTTGTTAATAAAGATACCGAATAGTGTTGGGCGAAGAACAGATCACGTGGGCTCTCCAGCCTCAGGGACTGTTGTGTGGTCTGATGCAGAGAGAGGGGTAGACTGTGAACAAACATGGAGCCCCATATTGCTAAGGCCTTGGCTACACTTGCACGTTATACTGCAGTAAAGCCTCTCGGAGCGCTCTACCTTACTCCTTGTCCACACTGGCAAGACACGTAGAGCGCTCTGACTCCCTGGCTGGAGCACTCCTGGTACTCAGGGCCAGCTCCAGCACAACAAGTAGGTGCTTGGGATGGCCAAGGGGAAGGGGCGGTACGTCTGGCTCTTCGGCAGCGGGTCCCTCTCAGAGGGAAGGATGTGCTGCCGAAGTGCCACCAAAGAAGAAAGCGGCACAGTGGAGCTGCCACCGATCGCAGTCGTGGCTTTTTTTTTTCTTCTGCCTGATACTTGGGACGGCAAAAACCCTGGAGCTGGTCTTGCTGGTACTCCACCTCCCTGAGAGGATTAACAGCTGTTGCCTATTGGGTGACAGGCTTCAGTGCCAGTGTAAACAAGAAGTAACATTAGAAATGTCCCATAATCCCCTTAACTGAAGTGGCCTCTCTTGTCTTTGTGAACTCGGGACACGAAAATGCCCTTTCAAAGCTCAGTTTTGGAGTACGGACTGCTTATCTGGTCTGAGGAAAAACACAAACAGCTAATGTTTGCTTTGAGAGAGAGACGGGGGAAGGAGAGGGGCCTGAACTTACAAGACAGTGCGCTGATACACTCTCAGCACCCCAAAAACCCACTCTCTCCCCACACACTCCCTGTCACGCTCCACCCCTCCCCCCCCCATTTGAAAAGCACATTGCAGCCACTTGAACGCTGGGATAGCTGCTCATAATGCACCTCTCCCAATGCAGCTGCAAATGTGGCCATGCCAGTGTACTTTCAGCTCTGTCTGGACAGACTGGAGCGCTTTCCCTACTGTGCTCTCTGAAGGCTGGTTTAACTCAAAGCGCTCTACAGCTGCAAGTGTAGCCAAGCCCTTAGTGTCAGATCAGACTCTTTCTGTCTCTCTCTCTGATTACAGGTATGAGGAATATCAGCCTGAGAATGAGCTTAAGAAAACTGCCAATGATTTCCTTTCTAAAGTGGACGACCCCAAACTCAACAATTCTGAGGTGAGAAATGCAGTGGAGCCCCACAAAGGTGTGTGTGTAGGGGAGTGAGAGACCTCCTGCCATTCTGTCTCTCCTCTCCTTTCTCCCTCTAGTTCTGGGGGTTGAGCTCTGCAACCCCTAGGATCATGCCTTCCACCATACAACTCTGGTGAAACTGGCATGTTTTATCCCCTTTTCCTTCTGGTTCTGTTGATTCTGGGGGCCCAGATCTGCCTAGCAAATATGGAGAGTTTGGTGGGGGTTGTTGGTGAAGGTTTCTTCCCACATTTCATTTCTTTGCCACAGTTCCTAAAGTTTGTCCGCCAGATTGGAGACGGGAGGGTGTCGATTGAGACTAATCAGGTGACCTTGACCCCCAGAGACCAGGAACAGGCAGAGCAGTGGACAGCTGAGTTTATACAGCAGCAGGTAGGACCCCAGCCCCAGCTGCTCACAGGTGTGCAAACTTCCTTGCAGCACTGCCCAGCCTGCGGGAGAGGAGGGACAATGGCAGGGTGAACTTTCTCTCAGGAGGGTTCCGTTAACATTCAGCCAATGGTGGCGTGGGGCTTCCGGAGCATGAGCTTCTCCAAAGCAGTGCCTACCCAGGAGCAGGGATGGGCTCTGGCAGTGTGAACTTCTTCACAGCGATGCCTTGGCAGGTGGGAGAATCCAGAATGTGTCTGCTCCATTGCAGTATTCCTGTGCAATTAGTGTTCACTTGTGTGGGTAGAGGGGGGTCTTTTCAGCGCCCCCTGCTGGAGGGGGAGATGCATTGCATTGCTTTTTAATCTTGCAATCTCAAGGAGCTCCATCTTCTTTCTTTCCCTCTAGGGGGTATCAGATGCTTGGGTGGATCAGTTCACCCGAACTGGGAATGTGTCAACTCTGGATAGAGAATTTGAGCAAGCCAAGACTGCTGTGGAGGTAAAACTGGAGGGGAGAGTGTGACATTCCCCTCTGGTGTTATCTGGACCAGTGATGTGCTAGGTCACTCCAATCCCTGACACTGGGAGCCAGCCTTACCCTGCTCTGCTGTGAGAACCCCCACTCCTGGGCTGTTCACACACAGCCTCTGGCATGTGAGCTGCTTGGATTGTGCAATTGAATGACATTAGCCAATATCTCTGGTCCCAGACACGACTCTAGGAACCTCTATCTTGCAGCGTCCAGTTATATGCTTGCAGTATCCAGTGGGCGTATGAGTTTGTCAGTTTAACAAAGAAATTGATATATACCAGGCTTATTATCCCAAGGGGAGTCTCTGACATGCTTCAAACCAAACGCATTGCTTCAGTTTGAATAAACAAACAGATTTATTAACTATAGAGATATAAATGATTATAAGTCAAAGCACAACAGGTCAGATTTGGTCAAATGAAATAAAAGCACAACGCATTCTAAGCTGCTCTTAACACTTTCAATACCCTTACAAACTTCAGAGTCAGGTGAGCATTACCTCATCGTAGTCCCAAACTGACCAAAGGAAGGAGAGTGACTCACTCTAGAGTCCAACAGATCCTTTGTTGTTGCCTAAGCCAGTGTCCCATATTCCTGTGAGGCTGGGCTGGGTTTGTCCCATACATGCCCTGAGGGGGTGTGAACTGCCCCTCTGCTCTTGGAGTTTTTGCCTGGGCTTGCTTTAAGCCATGAAGACACATTTTCAACCTCATAATCTCATGAAATTGTAATCTATAACATTACTGTAAAAACAGTTACTATAACATCACTGTAACAGCAATGCTCAGTGCATCATGAGCCTTCTGAAGACACACAACATGATAAACTTTGCATTGGATAGTACACAATCATTGTCTAAGGATGAATATGGGAGGTGTAGGGTTTTCCCATGAGGTACAGAATTTCACAGAGAGGTTGGGGTATAAAGGGTGCTTTAGGGCCCCAGAATTGTCTGAGTCCCTCTTCTTGCCAGGGGAGAGATGAGGAGGGGGACCTAGAAACCTAGAGAGAGGAATCTCCAGGGAACATGTAGGGGGAACTCAGCAGCGTGCTATCCTTTAACCTCCTCCTCCTGTCTTCAGTCAGATGTGGATTTCTGGGACAGGCTTCAGGCAGAGTGGGAGGAGATGGCCAAGCGAGATGCAGAGGCTCACCCCTGGCTCTCAGATTATGAGGACCTCAGTACCTCCTCCTATGACAAGGTAATGGGGGGCAGCGAATGCGGGTCCTGGTGCTGTGTTGAGCAGTTCTGAGAGCTCCCAAAATCCCTTCTCCCAGTCTGAGAGTACTGGGTACTGAGAGTGCTGCTGCAAGGCAGCTCATGCTGCTGGGATCCCCTCTTAATGTCAAAGGCCAGGCGCTGTTCCTGACAGCCAGTCTCTTGTCTGGGCATGGGTGGGCACTGCTGTTAGGAAGTTTGCTGCTGCCGGAGTCTCTGTCAATACCTTTGACCGGGGTCAGACTGGAAAAAATACATGGTGGTTCTTGCCAAAGCCCTGCCCACTGCTGAAGATGCAAATCAGTTGTAACACACCAGCAGTTAATTCTGGTGCTCCCTACAACACAAGCCATTTCTTTCTGTGTCCCCTGTGTTGATGGAGACTCCCTAAAATTAGTAAACTTTGCACACACAACCCTGCACAACCGATACATCTCTCCCCAGGCTGGGGCATGGGACCTTTCACCCCAGACTGAGTGGGAAGCAGAGGGGGCAGGAGCTGCTTTGCCCACGTCTGCAGTGAGCTGGCACACTTCAGCCCTCTCAGGAGGGAAATGCCAACTGCTCCATGTGCTGAGGGACCACCTGTTCATCACCCATTGAAGTGTCTCTGGCTACTGGAGCTGAAATGGATGGGAGAAGATAGTGCTAGGCTTGCAGAAGTGTTGATATGGCATGTGGGTGCACATCAGCTGTTTCTGAGTCGTGTCCTTGACGCACCTGTCTCCTGCCCATAGTGTTGACCCCTTGCTTGCTGTCTCTGGTAGGGTTATCTCTTTGAAAAGGACAATCCCATGAGGGATCATCCACAGGCATTTGACGAGGGTCTGAAGTGCCTGGAGAAGGGTGACCTCCCCAGTGCTGTCCTGCTCTTTGAGGCTGCGGTGCAGCAGAAACCTGACCATGTGGAGGTGAGTGGAGCAAGGAGAGCAGGTCTGCTCCAGGTGTCTTGCCATTTGGAGCCTGGCTCAGCTCCCTAAGCAAGGTCAGACTGGGTTAGTCTTGGGATGAGAGATCCACTTGTCAGAGTTTCAAAGCAACTGCATTTGTGTCCTCACCTTCGTGGCCCACTCCAGGGGTGCTCAGCCTTGTCTCAGGTTTCTAGCCCTCATGCCTCTGGGCAGGGGGCCCATGTCCTACTCCTTTCTGGCTGGGAATTTTACAGCTGCACAGCTCCCTACCATACACTATCACCAGCAAGCAAGTCTGCCTAATGGCCAGAGCCTCTGTGTTGCTTTCTCTCCACAGACAACAGTGTTTTACCTGTCACCATACAGCTCTTCCAAAGCAAAGTACATTTATTCTAGGGCAAAAGCATCACAGAAAAACCATATTAAAAACAATAAAAGTTCTTACCCACTTGCTAAGTATGCCAGCAATCACCCACCTTCCACATGCATAATCTGGTAAGCCAGTGCCCTTCCAATTCTTCCACAAGGCTTGGGCCTCCCCTTGGGCAGAAGGTCCTGCCCATTTGCTGAATTAAAATAAAGATCCTGAATATCTTTAAACTCAGCCTTTTATACCAGAAGCCCTTTCTTTGTCACTTGGTCTCTGGAAGATCCAGCACGTACCAGTATATGCAAACCTCCCTCGGGCATGGTGCTTCTCTGAGGATGTTTACAATCCCCAGGGTAATCTCCCACCTGTTTTTAGCTCTTGGAGGAGCTGGGGTAACTTGCCCCCATGGAGTAGAACATGATCATGCAGAGAACTTTCATGAATGTAATACAAGGATCCCTAGAGATACAGCCTGGGGTTGCAATATAGCCCACCACTCCAGGCCTGGGGGAGCTGTGCTGCAGGGGATGGTGTGGGTGACTCCAGTTCTCAGGTGTGTAACTCTGGCCGTGTACTTATATGTGAACCCCAGGGGGCTTACTGAGAAGATGGTCAAGCTGTGTGCACCTGACTTATGGTGCAGAAGGTCTCCCAGACTAAAGCTGGTTAGAATCTTGGGGCTATAACTGAGATGGGTCAGGTTCTAGGGTATCTGTCTTCCTGAAGCACCAGACTCCCTGCATGAGATGCTGAAGTCCTTACTGTGGTGGCATTGGAGTCACAAGATGGGTGATGCTCAGTGGCTTCAACAGCCATGCAAATGCTGAGTCTTTTGAGTCAGCTGGGGACTTGACAGCTAGGGTGGGTCAGTCCTAGGCATCTGGCTCAACTCAGACAGCTGGTCTCACTTCTGATTTGGTGTCCTGATTAGGTTTGGAGGTTGGACAACTGGAGAGCTTACCCTTGTCCTGGCCAGATCACTATCTCCTGTTTGAGGTCAGGGCATGCTGGTCCATTTGGGTGACGGGCCAGTTCTGACAATCTGCTGTTAGTGATGGGACTTGAAACACTTGAGGGAGATTAACATAGTTTCATAGACTTAAGGTCAGAAGGGACCATTATGGTCATCTAATCTGACCTCCTGCACAATGCAGGCCACAGAATTTCACCCACCCACTCCTGTAACAAACCCCTAACCTATGTCTGAGTTATTGAAGTCCTCAACTCGAGGTTTAAAGATCTCAAGGTACAGGGAATCCTCCAGCAAGTTACCTGTGCCCCATGCTGCAGAGGAAGGTGAAAAAGCTCCAGGGTCTCTGCCAGTCTGCCCTGGAGGAAAATTCCTTCCCGACCCCAAATATGGCAATCAGTTAAACCCCGAGCATGTGGGCAACACTCACCAGCCAGCACCCGGGAAAGAATTCTCTATAGTAACTCAGATCCCATCCCATCTAACATCCCATCACAGACCATTGGGCCTATTTACCTGCTAATAATCAGAGATCAATTAATTGCCAAAATTAGTCTATCCTATCATACCACCCTTCCATACACTTATCAAGCTTAGTCTTGAAGCCAGATATGTCTTTTGTCCCCACTACTCCCCTTGGAAGGCTGTTCCAGAACTTCACTCCTCTAATGGTTAGAAACCTTCGTCTAATTTCAAGTCTAAACTTGCTAGTGTCCAGTTTACATCCATTTGTTCTTGTGTCCACATTGGTACTAAGCTTAAATAATTCCTCTCCCTCCCTGATATTTATCCCTCTCATATATTTATAAAGAGCAAGCATATCCCCCCTCAGCCTTCTTTTGGTTAGGCTAAACAAGCCAAGCTCTTTGAGTCTCCATTCATAAGACAGGCTTTCCATTCTTCGGATCATCCTAGTAGCCCTTCTTTGTACTTGTTCCAGTTTGAATTCATCCCTCTTAAACATGGGATACCAAAGCTGCACACAGTATTCCAGATGAGGTCTCACCAATGCCTTGTATAACGGTACTAACACGTCCTTATCTTTACTGGAAATAACTCACCTGATGCATCCTAAAACCGCATTAGCTTTTTTAACGGCCATATCACATTGGCAGCTCATAGTCGTCCTGTGATCAACCAATACTCCAAGGTCTTTCTCCTCTTCTGTTACTTTCAACTGATGTGTCCCCACTTTATAACCAAAATTCTTGTTGTTAATCTCTAAAATTGCACTTTTCACTATTAAATTTCATCCTATTACTATTACTCCAGTTTACAAGGTCATCCAGATCTCCCTGTATGATATCCCGGTCCTTCTCTGTGTTAGCAATACCTCCCAGCTTTGTGTCATCCGCAAACTTTATTAGCACACTCCCACTTTTTGTGCTAAGGTCAGTAATAAAAAGATTAAATAAGATTGGTCCCCAAACTGATCCCTGAGGAACTCCACTAGTAACCTCCTTCCAGCCTGATAGTTCGCCTTTCAGTACGACCCGTTGTGGTCTCCCCTTTAACCACTTCCTTGTCCACCTTTCAGTTTTCATGTTGATCCCCATCTTTTCCAATTTAACTAATAATTCCCCATGTGGAACTGTATCAAATGCCTTACTGAAATCGAGGTAAATTAGATCCACTGCGTTTTCTTTGTCGAAAAAATCTGTTACCTTCTCAAAGAAGGAGATCGGGTTGGTTTGGCACGATCTACCTTTTGTAAAACCATATTGTATTTTATCCCAATTACCATTGACCTCAATGTCCTTAACTACTTTCTCCAAATTTTTTCCAAGACCCTACATACTACAGATGTCAAACTAACAGGCCTATAGTTACTCGGATCACCTTTTTTCCCCTTTCTTAAAAGTAAGAACTGTGTTAGCAATTCTCCAGTCATATGGTACTACCTCTGAGTTTACTGATTCATTAAAAATTCTTGCTAATGGGCTTGCAATTTCATGTGCCAGTTCCTTTAATATTCTTGGATGAAAATTATCTAGGCCCCCCGATTTTGTCCCATTAAGCTGTTTGAGTTTGGCTTCTACCTCAGATGTGGTAATATCTACCTCCATATCCTCATTCCCATTTGTCATCCTACCATTATCCCAGTGGTTTGATAGGACTATGGGCTCTTGTCCTTGCCATTGATCGTGTGGCCTCTTAGGCGCCCACTTCCTTGGCTTCGTCTTTACAAGTCACCATGGTTTAGACTCTAGAGGGCCAGTGACGGAGTGAGAGGGAATATTGCTGGAATGGGCGTGGTGGAAGTCTTGGGCCCATTCTGTATGGTGTGCTGTGGCTGTGCAGGAGACAAAGAAGGGATGCTTTGCCTTCATCCTAGTATTCACAGAGCCCTGATCAGGAGGCTGGTCTGAATCCTTGCTGTGAGGATAAAATTGAGATTCAGACTAAACTCTGTTTTCCAGGGGACAGGGCAGTGTTCTGAGGGCACGCATGTTCAATCAGCTCTGCTGGAGTCTCAGGTAGTTTCACACTGAGGCTCTGGAAGGGTGGGGGCACGTAGTCATCACCTGTGTTGGCTCATGAAGGCCATTGACAAGTGACTAGGTCCATTGCTAGTGGCTCGTAAGACTTCTCTTAAAGAGAGCAGGGTACTGGCTTCCCTGCTTAAGGGAACTTTTGTATGGCTTATGCTTGTTACTTCATGATGTCAGCTCAGCCAACTGTCAGCCTGGATCAAACCTTCCGTTTCTGGGTGAGACGATGGAGCACGCTTGGGGTGTGGGGGTGAGACAACTCATAATAGCTAGCTGTTTAAACCTCTTTAATGTTAGTCAATCAGGATGGTTGTGGGTGCAGCAAGGAGGCTGTGCTGGCTACGTGCGTAGATGATCTGGTGGTGGATGAAGATCAAGTCAGGTGTCAATGCTGCTATATTTAGATCTCTCAGCTGTATCAGTAGTGTCGATCATGACATAATGATTAGCCCGTGGACCACAGCAAGCTGCTCCTGACTGAGTCTCTTATTTCTTAGCATTCCCACTCCAATATCCTGTCTGCTGGGCTGTGCCACCTCTCTGAGGCCCTCAATGGTCTGAGACCTGCCTCTTTCTCCCTCACCCTGCAGTCTAGTCCCAGTTGTGATGGGTGGAGGTGCTAAAGCTGGAGCCCCCAGGGTTTAGCAGAGGGGGGGACTGCTGGCAGCATGTTGTGTGTGTGTGTGTAACTCACTCCCCCTCCACCTTTCCAAATAGCCCAAACCTGCTGACTTCCAGGATGCATTGCATCCTGTTTTCCTGAGGAGTATGGGAGAGGTGAGGGGTTGGTTAACAGAAGTGGGCTGAGGCTGCTGACTTGGGTACAGCTATTTTTAATCTCCAGAAAAGGTGCCCAGGGCACATGATGGTGCCTTTAATTGTGCTTGCAATCTGAAGAAGTATAAATAAGCTTGTCTCTGTTTCTGCATCAGGCCTGGCAGTACCTGGGAACCACCCAAGCAGAGAATGAACAAGAGCTGTCTGCAATCAGTGCCCTCAGGCAGTGAGTAGCTGGTGAAGAGGGGATCTAAAGCAGGACTCCTAGGTTTTGCTCGTGGCTCCCAGAGGGACTGGCCTGCTGGCCACTAATGACACACCTTTATCTTGGTTGCTCTGCTTAAAGGCTAAACAAAGTTTCAGTGCTTTTTTTCCCTGCACCAAATGCAAACTTGGAAAGATAAGTTCCCTGTGGATTGCTGTAGAGTTGGGTTCTGACCCAATCAAGGTCTCCTGCCCTGTAATGGATCCCTCCTTAATTTGTCTGGACACTGGCGCTTGCTGTTCAGTGTGTTCATAGCCTGCCAAGGTGGCTGGAGAAGTGTTCTTAAAAGGCCACTGAAGCTTCCTATCCACATCTCCAAAAATGTGAATGCTGTGCACTCTCTCCCCCTCTGCCCTGCAGGTGCCTGGAGCTGCAGCCGGAGAATGTAACTGCACTCATGGCTTTGGCTGTCAGCTTCACCAATGAGTCTCTGCAGAAGCAGGCATGCGAAACCCTGCGTGATTGGTTGCGCCACAAACCAGCCTATGCCCACCTGGTGGGGAAGGAGCCAGAAGGAAGCAGTTTGGCATCCAGCTTGGGGTCCTCCAAGCGCATCTTGAGCTCCCTACTGTCTGAGTGAGTCTGGAGGATGGGGAAACTGAGGGAGGTGCAGAATATCCTAGTCCTGCTTGTGGTCTTGTAGCTGGGTCCATTGAGGTGGGGGTGACCCCAGAAAGGGTTGGGGGGAGCTTGCCCCCATCAATGGGTGCGTTCCTTCATTCTCTCCCTCCCCAGCTCCCTATTCATGGAGGTGAAGGACCTGTTCCTGGCAGCCGTGCGCAGTGACCCCTCGGCCGTGGACCCCGATGTGCAGTGCGGCCTGGGCGTCCTCTTCAACCTGAGCGGCGAGTACGAGAAGGCTGTGGACTGCTTCAGTGCCGCATTGAGCGTGCGCCCCAACGTAAGGGGGCAGAGTGGGGTTTAGTGAGGCAGGGCTGATTAAGGATTGTGTGTGTGTATGGGGAGGTGGGGCTGGGCTCTGCTCTGTGGGGAAAGGCCAGTGGGGTGAGCAGCAGGCTGACCTGAGGGGGTGGGTAGGTTTGAATACTGGATGGAGTGGGGAAGAGATGGGGAAGTAGGGAGGGTTGTGAAGGACACGTTCGGTGGGATGCCTGATGCCCCATTCACTTGCTTCTGCCCCCGACTCCAGGATCACCTCTTGTGGAACAAGCTGGGCGCCACTCTGGCCAATGG
Source organism: Gopherus flavomarginatus (assembly GCF_025201925.1). NCBI lineage: Eukaryota > Metazoa > Chordata > Testudines > Testudinidae > Gopherus > Gopherus flavomarginatus. Next base: position 153,134,448 of record NC_066617.1, on the reverse strand, counting down.
GAATCGCAGTGAGGAGGCTGTGGCCGCCTATCGCCGGGCACTGGAGCTGCAGCCAGGCTACATCCGCTCCCGCTACAACCTGGGCATCAGCTGCATCAACCTGGGGGCCCATCGGTGAGTGAGAATGAGGGGCCAGATGGGGGTTGGGTACTGGGGGCAGCCAAGTCTGCCAATCAGTTAGTTGGGAGGGGGGTCAAGGGAAGGGAAGCTAGTGGCTACATGTGAGAGGCTATTGGTGAGGAAGTTCCACTTGGTCCCTCTGGGAGTAGGATGCACTCTTTAACCCTGGCAAGGAGGGAGCAGAGCATGTCTGTCTACCCCAGGAGCCAAAGTACCAGCCCACATGTTTCCCACTCCCAGTATCAAAGGGAGGGAGCATCTCAGAGCTACAGAAAGGATCTGTTGTTGTGGTTGCTTTCAAGCTTGTGCCTGGAGGTGGAGCTGTCAAGCCACGTCCATTACAGCTTGGGCATTGGCTTCGTTGGTCCCATGGGCCAAGGATGAGGTGTGTGAGGAGCCGGGGTAAGAAGAATGTCTGGAGGAAGTGTGGAAGGGTGATTACTGAGCCATCCAAAGAGGGGATCTAGTGGGTCCTTCTCAGCCATAGGATGTGCAGACTTCCCCCAGTTAACTCTGTCTCCCTCCCTCCCCTGGTCAGTGAAGCAGTGGAGCACTTCCTGGAGGCCCTGCACATGCAGCAGAAGAGCCGGGGCCCACGGGGCCAGCAAGGTGCCATGTCTGACAACATCTGGAGCACCCTCCGCATGGCCCTTTCCATGCTGGGCCAGAGTGATCTGTATGGGGCAGCCGATGCCCGTGACCTTCCCACCCTGCTCCAGGCCTTTGGCTTGCAGCAGTGACTTGAGGACGGGCTCCCCTGTGAATGCAGGGTGGGCCCAGGCCAGTAGTTATGTCCCACAAGCCCCTTCTAGGGAGGGGGCAAAACAAAGGTTTACTGGAGTTCACACACATCTTCTTTTCAAATCTGCCCTTCAGTTGCTGGGGGCAAGTCATTGGCTGCCATTTCTGTAGGACCTCCCACAGTAGAGTGTAACTTCTCACCTGCGTCTTGTGGCCTGAGTTTCTGTGAGTGGCTCATGTGGCACCATCTCCCCAAGGGACTCTGACCCTCCACGGGGAAGTGCTGCTGGCACTGGGAAGCAAATCAGTGGTGGGTGGAAGGGATGGGGACATAGGAACGTATCAAGATCACTTCTTAGAAGATAAAATAACAAGTTTGCATTTGTGATACCCTCATGTCACACTATACCATAACTATGCTGTGCAGCTGAGACTGCCCCCTCAAACGACTGGCTCTGGGTGTGCTGGCTAGGTGTAGGATTGCTTTCTAGTGCTGGGGCTGCCCGTCTCGGCTTGCTGTGGGGTCTGTGAGTGCTGGGGCTACTAACCCTGGGTCTTTCCCAGCAGAGCATGCAGCCCCACCCCCACTACGTGTGTGCGGTGGGTGGGTCGCTTTGTGAGGCTTGTAGGGTTTTTTTTCTTTCCCCTCTTCCATGTGCTAGTAACAGTGTCCTGGTTCTGAGTGTGTCTCACTGGGCTCTCTCTCACTTGGGATTTGTGAGGCGGCTCTGAGACTGCAGTGAGAAGAGTCCCTGGGGCTGAGTTTGGGGGGTCACCCAGAAACTGAGGGTAAGCTGGCTAACTATAAAAGCACCTTGGCCAAAAGCAGCGGTGGGGGTAAGGTCTTAATTTTCACTTGATTGTCCATCATTGTAGAATAAACTGGGAATTATTTTCTCTGTGCAGATGGTCTCTGACCCCACCCCCCACCTGTAATTGAATCTTGTGAATTATAAATATCTGTATATGATTTTGGAGGGAAAGTTTTTTTTAATTGTAAAATATTTTGTATAATAGAAGGGAAAAAATTAAACTTGTCAAAATATTGTAGTGTCTGGCTGTGTTTTGGAGGGGTGTACGAGCCTTTGCGTGGGAAAGCGCCTGTGGAATTTGAGAGGAGGCTACCCTTGCTCTGGGATGCTTCGACACCCACAGGAAAGGATGTTGGGGTAGGGTGTAACTGTAGAGGGTTGCTGCTGCTGTCTGTGCATCTTCCACTACCCTGCACCTTTGCGGGACATTAAGGCAGTCTAGGCCCCCACCACTTGGAGTTCTGGTGCCAGACAAAGGCCCCTAATCTGTGCAATAGTCAGTGGCAAAGGTGGCCTTAGCTGGGCTCCCCCAGAGAGTCAGGGGAGGTAGCCCAGCACCCCCCTTGAGTACTTTATCATGGGGCAAGTGAGTGGATGGATGGGTTTTTTGGCTGAGTCTGCTGCACTCTTCTCCTGCTACATGCAGAGCCACTGTTGGGGTGGGGTTGGTATTAACACCATGTTCAGCTGAATGGAGCAGTTTCTACCTCTCAGAGCTGGTGATTGAGGTGCTCCACGGATGTCCCTGCATCAGTTATCCTCAGGCCGTGTTTTCTGGCTTTTCTTGCTAACCATGAAGGCTAGAAACTTTTTTTTTAATGGTGAAGGGTGAGTTTTTGTGGTGGTCACAACTGTGGAAGTTGGGACCCTGGGCATCACAGACCTACACCTATGACCTAATCTGTCCCTGTCTGGGACCTAAATGTACTCTTGCTGCCGTGGGCCGCTTCCCCATTTTGGTGGTTGGTGGAGTGGGGGAGAATTGGACTGGCAAGCTTTCTCAGACCTGGATCAGGAGAGCGGCCATGTGCACAGACCTGCCTCACATAGGTCTCTTCCCTCCCCCTGCATCTTGGTGCCATGTCTTCATGCTCTTGCTGTTGTGGGAGGAAGGGAGGAGTGTGATGGGGAAAATCTTAAATATGCTACCAACCTGCATCCCTGCACAGGACACAGCCCTCATAGCTGTGCCCCTTTGCCCCTACAAGGTGGCTTTTCTCTGATATTTCGGGGTGTGAGGGGGACACACACTTCATTTTCTAAGAAGTCTGACAGCTGCTTCTGCAGCAAGGGTCTCCCCCTAATCCCAGATCAGATCATCTGAAGGAAGGGGTAATCTCCTTAAAATGCCAGGTGCAGTGAGCTGCAGTTCTTGTGGGCTCACCAGGTAACATATGGGTCTGGGGCCAGCAATATTCATCCAGCCCAGCATAACCTCTCGCCACTCTCATACGTGGCCCCTCTCAATGGGAAATGCAGCAATTGGCACTCTCTGCTGGGAGCAGCACTGGCCCATGGGCTTCCCAAGCCCTTTCGGCACCAGGCTTGAGCCTCCTTACCCTGCTGCACTAAAGGACTGCCTGTGTAACTTCTCCCTGTGGAAAGACCCTGGCTTAGCTCTAAGGCCTATATATTCAAAAGCTTTTTGGGTGCCTACCAGTGTAGGGTGATCAGATATCCCGATTTTATAGAGTCAGTCCCTATTTTTGGGTCCCCTCACCCCTGTTCTGATTTTTCACCTTAAGGGTGACCAGACAGCAAATGTGAAAAATCGGGATGGGGTTGGGGGGTGGGGCAATAGGAGCCTATGCAAGAAAGAGACCTAAAAATCGGGACTGTGCCTATAAAATCGGGACATCTGGTCACCCTACACCAGTGTGAGACACTTGGGGGTTGAACACCCACATCTTTCCTGGCCTTCAGAAGGAGGGCTAGGTAGGTGTAAACTTCCTGCCTGTCTTTGGAGTTTTCCAGCCTCAGTGCTACATTTCTTCAGCTGCAGTCAGGGGCGGCTCCAGGCACCAGCAAAACAAGCAGGTGCTTGGGGCGGCACATTTCTAGGGGTGGCATTCTGGTGCTGGCGATCATAGGTGCCGACTCTGGGGCATGGGGAAAAAGTGCCCCATGGCCCCAACTCGCCGCCCCAGCTCGCCTCAGCTGAGCATTCAGGGGAGCTGGCGGCCACTTCTCTTCTCCCCCATCCTTCCCAGGCTTGCTGTGCCTGAAACAGCTGTTTTGCACAGTAAGTCTAAGGAGGGAGGAGAAGCTGAGCAGGGCACTCCGGGAAGCAGCAGCCATGGATTGGAAGTGAGCTGGAGTGGGGAACGGTTCCTCTACCCCTCGTTACTTCCTGCGCACCACCACCCTCATTCACCTCTGCTCCACCTGCTCCCCTGAATGCGCCGCTGCACCTCTTCTCCCCCCTTCCTCCCAGGCTTAACACCTGCGAAACAGATTCGTGCAGCAAGGCTGGGAGGGAGGGAGGAGAAGCCGAGTGGGGTGCTCCGGGGAGGCAGCAGTGGTTGAGCGGAGGTGAGCTGGAGTGGGGAGTGGTTCCTCTATCCCCTGTTACTTCCTGCGCCCCTCCTACTCTAGCTCACCTCTGCTCCCCTGAACCCGCCGCTGCTCCGCTTCTCTGCCCTCCCTTGCCTGAGAGGGAGTGGGGAGAAGCAGAGCGGCGGCACACCGGGGGGAGCAGGTGGAGCGGAGGTGAGCTAGGGTGGGAGGTTGTGGGGGCCCCCAGGAAGCAATGGAGAGGGAAATGCTGCATGCTGGGGGGGAGGAGGAGGGGCTGGGGATTTGGGGAAGGGGTATAGAAGGGGTGGAGTTGGTGAGGAGCCGGGGGGCATGAAAAAAAGGGAGGGCAGCCAAAAAATTTTTTTGCTTGGGGTGGCAAAAATCGTAGAGCTGGCCCTGGCTGCAGTGACACCTAGTGCTGAATCCAGAGCTGTGTACCCTTTGACTCCATGTTCTCTTGCTTTTCTCAAAGTTCGCAGCATGTGAAAAGAGCCCACGAGCCTGGCCTGCTTGTCTTTGAGTCATGGCTGCATCCTTTTTGTGTGACACTCAGGGCCCTAGCTCCAGCCAGAGGGATTTCATTCTGTCTCCAATGGCAGCAAAGCTCTTGTTGAGACAAATTGCTAAAGATGAATTTTTATTCGCACTTGTAGCTGAGGCCAAATGGGGCTAGATTCTTCAGTGTCCCAGTTTGAATTTGCAAATGTCCCTCTGCTATTGCAGTGTTGGGATCCCCACACAGCTCTGCCAATGCCCCTCAGTCCTGCCTTCCAGCACCCCTGCTGCTCCAGCCCTGGGCTCCCCACACAGCTCTGCCAATGCCCCTCAGGCCTACCCTGCAGCCCCCTGCTATTCCTGTGCTGGGCTCTCCGAACAGCTCTGCCATTGCCATTCAGTCTTGCTTTCCAGTCCCCTGCGATTCCAGCCCTGGGCTCCCCACACAGCTCTGCCAATGTTCCTCAGTCCTGCCATGCAGCCCCCTGCTATTCCAGTCCTGGGCTCCCCACACAGCCCTGCCCATGCCCCTCAGTCCTGCCCTACAGCCCCCTGCTATTCCAGTGCTGGGCTCCCCATGTAGCTCTCTGCCAGTGCCCCTCAGTCCTGCCCTGCAGCCTCTCTGCTATTCCCCCTGCTGGGCTCCCCACACAACCCTGGCAGTGCCCCTCAGTCTTGCCCTGCAGCCCCCCTGCTATTACCCCTGCAGCCCCCCTGCTGGCCTCCCCACACAGCCCTGCCAATGCCCCTTAGTCCTGCCCTGCAGCCCCCTGCTATTCCAGTGCTGGGCTCCCCATACAGCCTTGGCATTGCCCCTCAGTCCTGCCCTGCAGCCCTACTGCTATTCCTGTGTGTAAGGGTACGTCTTCACTACCTGCCGTATCGGCAGGTAGCAATCGATTGCTCGGGAATCGATATATCGCATCTCATCTAGATGCGATATATCGATCCCCGAATGCGCTTATATCGATTCCGTAACTCCACCAACCCGAATAGAGTTACGGAATCGACAGGGGGAGCCGCGGACATCGATCCTGCGCCGTGAGGACGGTGAGTAATTCGATCTTAGATACTTCGACTTCAGCTACGTTATTCACGTAGCTGAAGTTGCGTATCTAAGATCGATTTTCCCCCGTAGTGTAGACCAGCCCTTAGATAGCTTTATTCCTTCGCTCTCACCCTTCCCTGGTCCTTCTCGCATGAACAGAGAGCAACAATACCCGAAGTCCGAAAGTGCAAACAATTCCATGTTTATTGGGGTGAACTTCCAGCAACCTTAAATTCAAGTTCCTTTTCCTTATTTTTCGAATCCCAACTTACTTCCTGTTTGCCCCTAATTTATATAGTATTTTTTTAAGCTATACCTTAACCAATCATTCTACTAAAATTTACCTAACCAATCCTAACATATTGTAACATGATTAGCTAACCAATTATATCTCACCACCTTAATTAGTTTACACCTAGCAAAATTAATTATACAGCAGACAGAAACAATCACAGAACCAGACAGAGACCATGCAAATAAACATACAAAACAATACAGAAGTAAGGATTTCATAACTACATCTATACAGACATAAGGGTTCTCCAGCCGTGTCTATTGCTAAGTGAGTTCTTGCCAGACAGGATGCGATCAAACTAAGTTTCCTTTTACATCTTCTAGGCCAGGGCCGGCTCTAGCAATTTCGCCACCCCAAGCACGGCGGCACGCCACGGGGGGCACTCTGCTGCTCGCCGGTCCCGCGGCTCCGGTGAACCTCCCACAGGCATTCCTGCTGAGTGTCCGATGGTCCCGCAGCTCTGATGGAGCAGCCGCAGGTGTGTCTGCGGGAGGTCCACCAGAGCCACGGGACCAGCGAACCATCTGCAGAAACGCCTGCGGCAGGTCTACTGAAGCCGCGCGACCAGCGGACCCTCCACAGGCACACCTGCGGCAGGTCCACCGGAGCTGCCTGCCGCCCTCCCAGCAACCGGCAGAGCACCCCCCCCGGCGTGCCGCCCCAAGCACGTGCTTGGCGCGCTGTGGCCTGGAGCTGGCCCTGTTCTAGGCTCTTCCTTTTCTTGAGAGGTGATAGATCAAATCACCTTCCTAACAGTCCCTGATTGCCTTATTTTAATATGACTAGTTTGGAATGTGAGGATGTGACCATACGTTTCCCAGTTTATGGCTGCTAAAGAACCAGGCCTCAGACTGTCACAGTAAGAGAAGGCCACTACACAGACAGTGATTTTTGATTCTTTCTTTTATACCTCTATAACTAGCTAAGTGATAAGAATACACCTAAATTCTTAAAGTATAGGCCTTTGCAGACAGGCCTGAATATCTATTTCCTAAGACTGTGCTGGGTTCCCCACATAGCTCTGCCAGTGCCCCTCAGCCCTGCCTTCCAGCCCCTGCTATTCCTGTGCTGGGCTCCCCACACAGCTCTGCCAATGGCCCGCAAACCTGCCCTGCAACCCCCTGCTATTCCAGCCCTGGGCTCCCCACACAGCTCTGCCAATGCCCCTCAGTCCTGCCCTGCAGCCCCCTGCTATTCCAGTGCTGGGCTCCCCACACAGCTCTGCCAATGTCCCTCAGTCCCGCCCTGGAGCCCCCTGCTATTCCAGTTCTGGGCTACCCACGTAGCTCTGCTGATAGGTCAGCATGGTGGCATAACAGTACTGTGTGAGCATTACAAAGCACTGGGTATATTTTCTGACCGCAATACTATGAGCTGTGAAGCAGAAGCTTCCACAATCACTTGCTGTGCACTGAAGTAGCCCTGAGACTTGCCACCTTCCCTTTCCCTCACTGCACGCTGAGGTTGGAGACCTGTTTGTACTATCGGTGCTAGGGCTCAGGCCCAATTACTAGGAAAGAAAAGTGGCTGGGAATGAGAAGTTTTCCAGCTGTTTATTACACTCAAGTGATTTGACCTGAGACTCCTAACCCTATCTTGTGGTCACACTGGAATTGGTGACAGCAGGCCCTATCTTGGGCTGATTAGCAAAGAGTCAGCGAGCGAGGGCAGAGAACTCTAAGACTCTCTCATTCATCCGCTGCAGGCAAAGAATAGATTGTTCTATACAGCCTTCTTTAAAATGGCCCAAGGGATGAGGCTTCCAGCAAGAGATGCCTCCAGCAGCTGCTCGACCTTTTTGACATGAACAAATGTTTTCTGAAATCCGGTCTGATGTTTGCTTTTGTTCACTGTGAGGATACACACGGGGCTTGGGTTGCAGTCCACTTTACCATCCTCCTACTGCACCTGTTGGATCCCTTTGCTGTTCCAGTTCTAGTTCACCAATTCATGTGTTGTGATGATCAGGGATTGGGTGGCAAAGTGCTAAGATAGTACTGAAGCCCTCATTTCACTGTCACAGCATTAATGAGTTAATTGTGATCTGGGCTGTTGTGCATACTGACTGCAGTCAGCTCTCACCTTAGCAACTACCCCACTGGAACCATTTCAAACACTTATTCTGCATGCCCTTAGATAAACGAAACAGGTGCGTTCCTGGAATTCCAAAATGCAATGGTCATTCATGGGTGTGTGTGCCCTTTTTTGTATTTATGCTCAGTAAAGGCCTGCAGAGGGGAGATGGTGGATACAATTATTTGTTGTTATAGTATAGCCCCGGTTATGGAGCAGGACTCCAGTGTACTGGGTGTACATAGGACAGAAAGACAGCCCTGCCCGAGTGCTTACAATCTAACTATAAGATGAGACAAAAGTGGCTTGTTGCTATCAGATTACTGTCTTTGGGAAAACTCAATCTAGTGTTGGATTCTGGCTCAACAGTTGTTAAGGCTATTCCTGCTCTTTAGACAAACTTGACCTATGCACATACCGGGGAGAATGGACAGAAAAGAAAGGGAAACTTCTCTCTCTCACTGATGCTGATGTCCACTCATGTGCTGTAGGTAGGATGGACAGCTCAGTCATGAACAGGTGTGCTCACTTCCCTTGTCTTGCATGATGCCTATTTGTCATGGCCTGGCATCCTCCTCCTAGCTGTCTTCCATCATGCTGCGGCAAAGCTACTTATGCAGTCTTAGCCTGTCAGACAAGTTATGGTGATGGTATCATGCAGTTTACAGTATTAAGGGGGAGGGATAGCTCAGTGGTTTGAGCATTGGCCCGCTAAACCCAGCATTGTGAGTTCAATCTTCAAGGGGGTCATTTGGGGCAAAAATCAGTCTTTAAAAAAAAAAAAAAAAAATCAAGAAGAAGCCACAGAGAGGAGAGATTAGAATGGGGATGAACTGGGACACAGGTGGTGGAGCTGGTAGATATCTTAACTTTCACATTCCAGAGTTTGTCAATGCTCTCCATTAAGTAATATTGAAAAGGGTTGGACACGGTTTCTATCAAACCAGTCCATGTACAGCCACTTCCCCTCATTTTAACTGTATTTGAATGTGTTGCTAAACAGTTAACAGTGTTAATTCTGCAGCCATATGAGGAGATATGAAAGCCCCCTTAATCAATGCTGCATTTGATTCAAATTCAGTTTATATCAGTCCTTAGGCTCTGCTCTGAGTTTCCTTTCCATAAGGTTACAGAACAGGGAGAGAGAGTGCCGGCCCTGCCTGCAACCACTGCCCTAGTGCAGAAATCCAAAGTGCAGCCTGGAGAGTACATGCCCCAAGAATCAGGCCTGCACTGGCTAAAGCCGGCCCTGCTCCCGCCCCAGCCTGACGGGAGGCAGGGCAATGGGATAACTAGAGCTGCACTGTTTTGGAAGCACAGCTAGCAGCTCAGCTTCTCTGGTAACTCCCAGGCCAATGCTCTGCAGTGTAGATCCAAAATAAATGGCTAACTTCATATTTCAAGTTATGCCCCTAAATATAGTTACATTAGATCAAAGCTTGGGACCTCTGTGTTCTTTGTCCTTGGCTATTCTACAACATTAGGTCAATGTAAGTTGATTTGTGCGTGTTTCTACTCAGATTTGTCACTATCTGATAGCAAGTGTCCCTGCTACAGTGATGCACTAAAACCAACTCCCTGAACAGTACAGACGTATGGTCGACCTACTGAGAGGTCCATGCTGCGTGAGTGCAGACACAGCATGAGCTGTGTGGACCCTAACCATCCTCCAGCAACTGTTTTTCTCACTGAGCTCCAATCTAGTGAGTAAACATAACCAATGTATCAAAAGCACATTCAACTGTAATTCTGCACCTGCTGAACTGGTAGTTGAATGTATCTTTGGTGCTGTTGAACTGTCCAGTGTCCGGTTTCATGAGCCAAGGGAACAAGGGGTTGGCTGGGTCCTGCAGAATCACTATTGGCATTTCTGTATCACCAGTGGTAACCTGTTTGTTGGGAAAGAAGGTCCCTGCTTGCACTTTCTGAACAGTCCTGTGTTCTTAAATATACTTCATGCACCTTCCCTGACCAGCCCAAACTGATGACAGTGAAGTTTCCCTAGTGAGCCACCAATGCTTAACCATAGAAAAAGCCATTTTTTGTTGATGTCCTCAGTGACAAGGTGGGCTGGTGCCAAAATAAAGAACTGCAGTTTGCAGGAAATCCATCCACTATGTCCTTGCACATTGCCAAGAGTCACAGTCCTATGTAGCAGGAGATGATTAATGGCCCTGCACACTTGCATGACAATGGCCCCTGGTGTGGATTTTCTGATTCAAAAAATCTGGCATTGGAAGTTACCAGAGTGCAATTGCCACTTGCTTTGCCACTGTTGGTGTAGCTCTCATTCTGGTGTCCTTGCTCTGGAGGGCTGAGGTGAGCTCAGCACATAGATCCAGGAATGTGGCCTTTCACATCTGACAGTTTTGTTGCCATCATCCCAAACCTACATACAATGCAAATCTTCCAGTCAGGGCTTGTTTCTCCCAGAAGCAGTGTTCCAACTGCTCCCTGAATGCCACCAACAACTTTGAATTGTTTTTTGCTGTATCCCTCAGCAAATTGTTCTCCAAGAAATCAGCAAGTCCCCTGTTGTTGTAGTACTTCCTGTGGATCTGTAAATGCAGGAAAACAATTGATCACAGTCCTCTTAATAACAGCCCTTTGCATACTTGAAGACTAAACAGGGCCAGTTTCTTTAACCTTTCCCCATAGCCCACAGGGCCGGCTTTAGCCAGAGCGGGGACTGATTCGTGGGGCATGTACTCTCCCAGCGGCACTTCAGATTTCCTTCCTGGGGCGGTGGTAGCGGGGTCGCATGGTAGCGGGGCTGTGGGGTTGCGGGGCTCCGGCCGCGGGAGCGGGTCAGCCGCACTTGCCACTCTCGGGCCGGGGAACCGGGGTTGCAGGGCTCCGGCTGAAGGAACGGGGATGCGAGACTTGCCGTGTGCTACCGGGGGAGCGCAACCGCGGGGTTGCGGGGGTCTGGCTGGGGGAGCGGGGCCTTGGGATCTGCCGCGCTGCGACCGGGGTAGCGGAACCACGGGGTTGCGGGGCTCCATCCGGGAGAGCGTGGCTGCGGGGTTGCGGGGTTCAGCCGGGAAAGCGGGGCTGCAGGGTTGCGGGGCTCTGACTGGGGAAGATGGCCGCGGGACTTGCTGCGCTGCGACCAAGGGAGCAGGACTGCAGGATTGCGGGGCTCCAGCCTTGGGAGCAAGGCTGCGGGGCTCTAGCTGGGAGAGCGGGGCTCCGGGGCTGCGGGGCTCCGGCACTGCAGGGCTCTGGCGTGGGGAGCGGGAGCACTGGACTTGCCGCCATCTGGCGTGGGGAGCGGGGTTGCGGGGCTCCAGCCGCAGGAGCTGGGCCACGGGGTTGCGGGGCTCTGGCCGGGGGAGGGGTGCCAAAAGCTGATATTAACGTTGTTTCAATCTGAGTGCTACCTGACATCGTGTATTCAGTGTCACCATAGAAGGGAAGGGCTCTGCATAGACGGAAATTTCCCTGGGCATCAGTAGAAAATGTTAAGTAAAATTTGCTTTAAAAATTAAACCTGTCGCTTTGTCATTTTGTGTCATCATTTTTATTTCTTAGCTTTCAGCTATTTAAGTGAACTCAAAAACTTTCATACTGACTGTTTACTATCTGCCATTGTATTTCTAATCTCCTTCATAACCATCATTGACTTTTTTCCATTTTAATACTATCCCATAGTATCAGAGACAGTGAGAAAAACAGCACATAAAGGTACATGACTCTCTGTCTATCTCTATAGAGAATGATAGATATACATGCATCTGTCTCACATAGAGAGATGTGATGTATTCCCTGCAGACAGGGCCGGCTTTAGGAAGTGCAAGGCCCAATTCGAACAGTTTCCACTGCCCCCGGCAGGAATGACTAAAAAAAAAAAACCACACATAAAAAAAACATGTGGGGCTTGTACTCACTGGACAGTGCTCCGAGTTTTTGGGGACACTTCAGCAACGGATCCTTCACTCACTCCAGGTCCTCGGCAGCACTGAAGGACCCACCGCCAAAGACCCAGAGCAAGTAAAGGACCCGCCACCAAACTGCCACCGAAGACCTAGCGCGCCGCCAGATGAGTAAAAATTAAAAAGGCGCCTCTAGCCAGGGAAGGGACTCTCACTGGGCGCAGGGCCCGATTCAAGGGAATTGGTGGAATAGGCCTAAAGCTGGCCCTGATAGGCCATGTTTTCTAAACCTTTTACATTTCTGTTATTCTTCTCTGGATGCTCTGTAATTTGTCCACATCTTTCCTAAAGTGTGGCACCTAGAATTGGACGCAGTACTCCAGGTGAGGCCTCCCCAGTGCCAAATAGAGCAGGATATGATACGCCTGTTAATTCAGCCCAAAATTATATTAGCTTTTTTTGCAACTGCATCACTTGTTGACTCATATTCAAAAGCCTCCTTTGTTCTTTTAGATTAGACTCCCCCTTTAGAACTAGGAAAAGAATCCAGGGGTCCTGAGTCCCAGTCCTGTGCTCTTATTTGAGTTATAACTTAGCCAAACAGCACCTACCGTGGGACATGATTTATTATCTTATTACTGATAATAGTCCCAGCAGTGGACTGAGCCCTTTATAGGCATGATCCTGTTGCCAAAGAACTTTTCATAGGGAAGAATAATTCCTTCCACTAGGGATCACCAGATGAATTCTTATGGCCTATGTTTTGCAGGAAATCAAACTAGAGGATTGTAGTGAGCTCTTCGGGCCTTAAAATCTGAAGGCAACTAAGCACAAGAGGGCAGGGGACTGCCTTAAACACCCAGAGCTGTAACTATACTCAAGGTTTCCTTACCCAATATTCTCAATAGATGGTCTTCACTGGGGGAAGCTGTAGTACAAACAGGGTTGTGACCTTACAAACACCTCAATATCAACTGGTAGATGGTTCACTGTTATTTATCAGGCCTGATACACTCACTGCACCTAAAATGCTGGTTTCATAGTATTTATCCAAACAAGGGTTGTGTCTGAGGTGTCTAATGGAAGCTCGTGTCATCATTACTGCGTGATCTATGTTCAGGTGATGTTTAAGGATTTATGTATGTGTGCTGAAAGAGCTGTTCATAAAATATGTTTTTGAGGCAGAGCTGACAAACCATTTCTCTGTCAGATGTAGGATGTTTATTTTCCGCCTCGGTTCATATATAAATTAAGAATTGTACAGCCAGTACAATGGAAGCCCTATTTTCATATGAAAGTCAAGAGGAAAAACAGGTCATTGGGGATGTGAAAGAAACAGGAGAATGAGAAGACACTGTGGAGCCAGCACCGAAGAAAGGAAGTCACAAGGATCCTGTCTTTGAAGATCAATGAGTTTAGGAAAAATGAGGAGAAACAAAAAGACATTTTGTCATCCATTTAGGCAGGAACCTCCTTGAAGGGCATGGGGTGTTCATGAAAACTTGGATACTGGTTCTGATTAAAAATCAGCACCTTTTCCAAAGACTGAATCCTTGGGAGAGAATCTACTCTATTGAAAATATAACCGTTCTGCCAGGTGGAGTCAGCAGCAACCAGGGCCAGGTACTATATCTGGGGGTTCCTCTTCAACAGTACAACACAGAACCGGCTCACACTCTCACTCAGTGACCAGGGAAAATTACACACTACCTCGGGCACCTCTGAGAGGCAATACTTCCCCACTTGCAAGCACAGCGTGTAGAACAGAAACTTTTACTGAAAGGTGGGAATCGCCTGGCATTAGGGAAAATGCCATAAGCAGGATTCATAATCATAAAACTGTGAGTAGGACACCTCCTCTGCAGAGTGCATGGGGCAGTACCTTCTGCCTCATGTTCTTGTGGGCTACAACCGTTTCCTTTTCTGTTTCCCTCTCTGCTCTCTCACCACACCCCCACTGACAGTGGTTGTCCTTGGTCAGTGAAGACCCAGGATTCAGCGGTACATCTGTGTGAGTTCACCTCCCACCTGGGGAAGAAGACACCTTGCTTGCTCTGCCCCACCCTCACTGCCAGTCACCCTGCCATTCACATTCTTTTCCAACAGTCAATGTCTCAGAAGCCATCATTCTACTTGCTGGTCACCTTCTGCTACCTGGCTCTCTGCTGTGATCTCTACAGGTCAGTACATTAAGGTTCCACCCAGTTCTTAGCGCTTTTCAGCTCTGAGGCTGGGCAGAGATGCTGTCTCATCACAAGCAATTGTCCCTTTGACCTTCACACCTGCTTCTGTTACATTTTTGGTTGTTCCCCATAATTTTTTGAGTTCCTGGACCTTGTGGATCCTCCCCAAAGACTGAGGGAGGATCCTTTAGCAAAAGACCCTAAAAAAGCAAGTGATTTTCAGCCCTTTTAAACACTTAACACAGGGGTCAGCAACCTTTCAGAAGTGGTGTGCTGAGTCTTCATTTATTCACTCTAATTTAAGGTTTAGCATGCCGGTAATACATTTTAATGTTTTTTAGAAGGTCTCTCTCTACAAGTCTATGTATTATATAACTACACTATTGTTGTATTGTAAAATAAACAAGGTTTTCAAAATGTTTAAGAAGCTTCATTTAAAATTAAATTAAAATGTTGATCTTAAGCCGCTGGCCCGGTCAGCCCACTGCTGCTCTGGGGTTCTGTTCACATAGGCTGGCAGCAGGCTGAGCAGGGCCTGCGGCCGGGACCTCGGCTGACAAAGGTCCAGCAGCCAGAACCCCAGACCGGCAGCAGGCTGTGTGGGGCCGGCGGCCAGGACACCAGACCAGCAGTGGGCTGAGTGGCTCAGCCCATTGCCGCTCAGGGGTTCCATCCGTCGGCTCCTTCCGGACCCGCTCACCCCACTGCCGGTCTGGGGTCCTGGCCCTGCCCACATACAGTGGGTACCTACCTTCTCCCTGGTTCTGGCCCATTCTCTTCCTCTCTCTGCCCCTAAGTGCCCCCCAGGACCCTATCCCCTATCGAAGTCTCCCTGCTCCTTGTCCTCTGACTGCCAACGTAGGACCCTACCCCCTACCTGTCCCAACCCTTATCCACACTCCCACCCCCAGACAGACCCCCTGGACTCCCATGCCTATCCAACCATTCCACACCCCCTAATAGGACCCCCATAACTCCAGACCCATACAACCCCCCTGCTCCCTGCCTGTCCCAACCCTTCTTCACACCCCTGCCTCCTGACAGCCCCCCTGAACTCCCAACTCATCCAACCCCCCCAGCTCCTTGTCCTCTGACCACCCCCTCCAGAGACCCCCCCCACCCTAACTGCCCCCCCAGGACCCTCCTTTCTCCCTGTCCCCTGACTGCCCTGCCCCCTATCCATCCCCACCCCCTAACAGACCCCAGGACTCCCAAGTCCCATCCACCCCCCTACAGTCTGACTGCCCCCTGCAGAGACCCCCACTGCTAGCCACCCCGCCCCTCGAGATCCCATCCTGTATCCAACCCCCCCTTCTCCCTGTCCCCTGACTGCCCCCACTCCTTATCCAACCCCTACCAGCCCCGGACCCCTTACCATGAGGCCCCAAGCAGAGCCAGATACGCTGCCCAGAGGGAGCGCTGCGCATGCAGTAGCATGGCTCTGGATGAGTGGGGAGTGTCTTTCCCTGACCACGGAGCCAAACACTGCCCCACGGGAGTGCGCAGCCCTGGCCCCCAGAGTGCTGCACGCGCAGCAGCAGGGCTCCAGGAGAAGGGGGGCGGAAGGCAGGGGCGGGGCCGGCAGCTTGCTGTGCTCGGCTGGATGCTCCGGCCTGGGAACACAGACCCTGCAGCTTGCTGCGCTGGCAGGATTTTTAATGGCACACTGGAGTCCTGGCAGGCTGCAGTATGCCATTAAAAATCGGCTCACATGCCATCTTTGGCATGCATGCTATAGGTTGCTGACCCCTGACTTAACATAACAAAAAGGCTTGTAATAGAGCCCATTTAGTTCTACCATTGAATAGTGGAAAGGAACAACTTAAATCACACCAGGGACCATTTCAGGCATCCACATCTAGGACCCCTCTCCGTCCCACTTTCACAGGGCTTAACGAGGCCCTTTCAGCTGAGGATGACCCTCATTTGTGACAAGTTGAGCACAGTTCTGCCCCCCTTTATTCAGGCAATGATAACATTGGTAACAGCATTTCACTACCCCTGCATTCAGTACTAAAGTGATTTGTAACCCAACACCAGCCAAAGTTGATCACTCTGAGTGACACCACTGTATCTGCTGGATATTTAAGCAGAAATGTGTTCATGTAAATACAGTTTGCACCTGAAGTCTCTCCCCTTCCCAGCTAGCTATGAGGGGAGAGTTCATTCAGACCCTGCTTACACATAGGAAAGTAATGACTAATAAATGTACCCCTAGGATTGCATTTTACGTTTCATTTCTTTGGGTAACTCACTCTTCTTATCCTTACTGACTCTCTCTTACAAGGCAACTTTTGTAAATATACGTATATGTGTTTTAATTGTAAATAGATTATGGTGCTGTGTTGTTACATCGGAGCATGCAAGTGGGTGTGTGTACCGTTCCCTTGGGAATACTGACCCTGGGAATTATAATGTTTTACCAGTGATAGACTCTGCAAGGGGATGCTTCTGAGGAGTTCAGGTACACCAGTTGTTAATCAGTAAGTCAAAATGTGGGTGGAGTGGCTGGCGGACTGGGAGTGCTAGGGATCTGACACACAATTTAGCACCAGCAAGTCTCTCTCTTACTGAGGTGGTGGTGTGTGTGTGTGGGGTGAACATGTTGATTCAGAGCCCTGGATCTCACCCCAGAAAGCACCACAGTGGCATAGTTGCAGGAGCTATACAAACATTGCTGGCTGGCTAATAATCACACTCCAAACACTCGCAAATTAGATTCTGCGAGATTCACAAGGGAGAAAGTTGGGAACAGATAAAGAAAGTTTACAGTTTTTATGGGTGTTTGTTTATGTTGGGTAAAGGAAACAGAACAAAGGAAAATATAAGATGAATTCAACAGCAGGAAAGGCAGGATGAAGAAAGAAACACGTGCTAAGCACACCTGAACGCAGTTAGAAGAGCTATGTGCAGATCACTGCCTGTTTGCTGCAGGAAAAAAGATGGAGAGTTTAAAACCATTCTCATGGAGTATGACAGGCACTAGGCAGGGCAGCCAAGTTCCTGGCATGTGCCTGAGGACTCAGAGGCTGCAGAGTTGGGAGGAAACAGACATTGAAGCCTACAGCCGAACCTAGAGTGGTTACAGCTGGAGAGAGAATAACTGCAGCTGGAAACGCTTTGTTTGGCTCAAACGAGAGCAGTGGTTCCCAGACTGGGGTTCATGAACCACTGGGAGTTAGTGAAATGTTACAGAGGGTTCTCGGGAAAA
This sequence comes from Gopherus flavomarginatus, assembly GCF_025201925.1. Taxonomy (NCBI): domain Eukaryota; kingdom Metazoa; phylum Chordata; order Testudines; family Testudinidae; genus Gopherus; species Gopherus flavomarginatus. The sequence goes on along the minus strand of NC_066617.1, from coordinate 153,117,078 downwards.
TAATTCCCTAATGGCGGACAGAGCTGTCCCTAGGGACCCCAGGCAGCACGGGGCCAGCAGCCCGGAGCCCCTGGACTTGCAAGAGCTAAGCAGATCAAAGCGAGCATATCTATCACACTGAGGAGATTTAAACTTCAAGACTTCTTATAAGAAATGGAAAGGGAAGTGGATATTTTTTGCTGTTTTTAAAAATAAATAGGCAGCTAGTGTTGTTTTTAAAATTATTTTGAAGAACAAGTTTAAGCTTTGTTGTAACGTGTGTTGCTTGCCTGGACTGCTTGAGACCTGAATGATTGTGTAGGAGGAACTCTTGGAGTTGGCTTCTTAAATGCCTTCATGCTGTTTCACATTTGATACTCCTGGATGAAACATAGGAGCCTTGTCTTATAACAGGCTTATTCAAAGAGACACAAGCTACGAAACTGAGATCTTTGAAGAGTGTTACCATTTTCATAATGTAATAAAAATACTGTAATGCTAAATAATAATTAATAATAAATACATGTCATAAAAACAAATTTTATATTTCCAAATGCATGGAAGGCATGACAATTAATTTCCAAGATGGATTTTTTTATAATTTATGCTTAGGTAAAGGAGAAAAATCCCTGGAAATATTCATTTTTAGGAGGGGGTTTGCAAGACTTGACATTTTAGTGAAAGGTTCAAAGGCTGTAAAGTCTGGGAACCACAGAACTAGAGCAATGGTCTTCATGAGAGCACAATTTGGTAACTAACAAAGGAGACCTCAGATAACTTCCCAACCAAAAGCCACATAACTAGGACAAATTGTGCCCTGAATATGGAGATGGATTGGATCGAGGCCTACTTAAGCATACCTGAAATAATTTACAGTCTGCATAAAATTCCAGAAGAGAAGAGTGTCCCCTCTGGTCTTGCCAAAATCCCGGGTAACACACTGCATGTACTTAATGAGATGGACCTGGGAGAAATATGATGAATTTTAAAAAGATATATTGCAAAGGTTTCCGGTCACTCTGGAGATTGATAGAGTTAAGATGCAGGACTCCCAAAAGCATGACACAATGGGTTGTAGAGCATATGTGTATAGAATGTGTGATTAAAGAAAAAACAAGCAAACAAAAAAGTCCTGACACTGAGACATAAGAGGCTATGTGATTGTGCCCCCAAAGGAAGGCTTGGAAGCCCCATCACTTGGGACATTCAAAAACAGAAGCCTGGGAAATAAGCCTGCCTCGGAGCAAATGGACTAGCTGGGTTAATAAGTCTGTCGAGCTCCCACTCATGAGAGTTTCTGATTCTGCCTAAGTTAAAAAGTAGAGACAGAATAAACCAAGTGCTTCCATGTAACAAAGGCTGAGGCTACAATAACTTTTCACATCTGTTCTTCACCCATCATGGGAGGTTATGAAAGCTGTTGTGGGGAACGTGTCATGAGGATTGTTAGAGCTCAGTGCCAGTTTGTGTGTGTTTGCTTTTCCAGCACACTCAGAACAGGGGAATCTTAGTCTCAGCTGTTTGACAGCAGGAGAATATTCTGCCTACCGCTATCCTATTCCCACCTTGTGGACCAAACTGGAACCAATCTTGGTGTCGTCATAAAATTTTAAGGCTTGTGAAATCCTACGGACTGTAATAAGGTGTAAATCTTGGCAGAATTTAGCCTTTAAAGATGAGAAATGGAAAAGCCCCCTTAGTTCTTTACTCCATCCCCCAACGCCCTGGGGCCCACAGAAGGTGTACTCTCATTTCTCCAGGGTTTTCTCCAGCCCTAGATTTAAATATCTCAGTCAATCCCTTAGTGACCAGCCTGAATTCTTACCATTAAAGGCAAAGTGGGTAGCGGTGGCTGCATTGTAGTTAAGGCTGTATTACAAAGTTCAGTTTAACAAAGGTTTTAAATCTGTGTTTGTAAAAAATTAATTGAAAGGGCAAAAGACAAACTGCATACAAACGCAATACTAAATTCATGGTGCTTTGATGAAAAATGAATTGATTCAGAGAATAATAAGAATTTTTAAAAATCACCCCTTTTGGACAATGTTTTTCATTTTCCCTTTTGCATGAACTCTAAAGAACTCTGGGATATGGCCTTTGAAGACATTGTTGCTTCTTACGTGCTGATCAAATATCCCTTATACTCAGAGTATGCTGTCCAGATGTTAATTTTTCTTTACTTTTTGTATGTGTATGGAGAGAGAAATTCCTCTCTCCTCTATGGGTAAATTCCCTGAGCTAGGAATATGGGGGAGGGGTTAGGAGTTTGACTCTCACTTCCTCTAAGTACTGTTTACGTTTCTATAAAATTCATTACTGTTATTATTGTCTACAGCCATGACACCCAACCTAGAAAGCAGCTGGGGAAGAACTGTTGAATGCTTCCTTCGCCATTTAAAAAAAAAAAAATTGCATACAGAAGCTAACTGTGTGCACAGAACCCAGGTCTTAACAGGACAAATACCAGTTGTAGCGATTGCACCACGCAGCCTTTTTGAGTGAAAATGAAGAATGCAAAACCTTACCTCTGCAGTGTTAAGGCAGACCAACTTCCCAAATGCATGGAAGGCGTGACAGACACTAACAAACATTAACAACCTGTGAAACCCTTTCACGAAAATGTCAAGTCTTGCAAACCCGCTGCTAAAAATGAATATTTTCAGAGATTTTTAGCCTTTACCTGAGCATAAATTATAAAAGCATCAATCTTGGAAATATAAAATTTGTTTTTATGACATGCTTATTACACATGATTTATTATTTATCATTATAGAATTTTTATTACATTATTAAAACAGTAACATTCTTCCAAAGTCTGACTTCCGTAGCTTGTATTACTTTGAATAAGCCTGTTATAACACAAGGCTCCAGTGTTTCATTCAGGAGTATCAGCTGTGTGAAGGTATTTAAGTAGCCAACTCAGGGTACGTCTACACTACGGGATTATTCCAATTTTACATAAACCAGTTTTGTAAAACAGATTGTATAAAGTCAAGTGCACGCGGCCACACTAAGCACATTAATTCGGTGGTGTGCGTCGATGTACCGAGGCTAGCGTCGATTTCCAGAGTGTTGCACTGTGGGTAGCTATCTCGTAGCTATCCTATAATTCCTGCAGTCTCCCCCACCCCTTGGAATTCTGAGTTGAGATCCCAGTGCCTGATGGGGCAAAAACATTGTCACTGGTGGTTCTGGGTACAGCCTCACCCCTCCCTCCCTGAAAGCAGGAGACAACCGTTTCGCGCCTTTTTTCCTGGGTGAACTGTGCAAAAGCCATAGCACAGCAAGCATGGACCCTGCTCAGATCAAGACCACAATCGTGGACGTTGCAAACACCTCGCGCATTCTCGTGCAGGCTATGCTGAACTGGGACCTGCAAAACCAGGCGAGGAGGAGGCGGTTACAGCAGAGCGGCGACGGGAGTGATGAGGACATGGACACAGAATTCTCACAGACCGCAGGCCCCTGCGCTGTGGAGATCCTGCTGGTAATGGGGCAGGTTCTAGCCATTGAATGCCGATTTTGGGCCCGGGAAACAAGCACAGACTGGTGGGACCGCATAGTTTTGCAGGTGTGGGACGATTTGCAGTGGCTGCAAAACTTTCGCATTCGTAAGGGCACTTTCATGGAACTTTGTGACTTGCTTTCCCCTGCTCTGAAATGCCATAATACCAAGATGAGAGCAGCCCTCACAGTTGAGAAGCAAGTGGCAATAGCCCTCTGGAAGCTTACAATGCCAGACAGCTACCGGTCAGTTGGGAATCAATTTGGAGTGGGAAAATCTACTGTGGGGGCTGCTGTGATGCAAGTAGCCAAAGCAATCATTAAGCTGCTGCTACGAAAGTTGTGACTCTGGGAAACGTGCAGGTTATAGTGGATGGCTTTGCTCAATGGGATTCCCTAACCGGGGTAGGGGGTGTGTGGGGGCGATAGAAGGAAACTATATCCCTATCTTGGCACCGGAGCACCAGGGCACCCAGTACATAAACTGCAAGGGGTACTTTTCAATGGTGATGCAAGTACTGGTAGATCACAATGGACGTTTCACCAACATCCATGTGGGATGGCCAGGAAGGGTTCATGGCGCTCGCGTCTTCAGGAACGCTACGCTGTTTAAATGGCTGCAGCAAGGGAATTACTTCCCAGACCAGAAAATAACAGTTGAGGATGTTGAAATGCCCGTAGTTATCCTGGGGGACCCAGCCTACCCCTTGATGCCATGGCTCATGAAGCCATACACAGGCAGCCTCTGACTCGCTCAGACCTCAGCTAAACCAGTATTCCCATTGTTATTGCTGCTTGCTGTGTGCTCCACAATCTCTGTGAGAGTAAAGGGGAGACCTTTATGGCAGGGTGGGAGGCTGAGGCAAATCACCTGGCCACTGATTACATGCAGCCAGACACCAGGGTGATTAGACGAGCACACCAGGAAGTGGTGCGCATCAGAGAAGCTTTGAAATCAAGTTTCATCATGGGCCAGGGTACGGTGTGACTGTTGTGTTTGTTTCCCTTTGATGAACCCCCCCCCTTGATTGACTCATTCCCTGTAAGCAACCCACCCTCCCCCTTCGATTACAGCTTGCTTAAGGAAATAAAGTCAATATCGTTTAAAAATCATGTATTCTTTATTTAAAAAGTCATTATAAAAAGAGGGAGAGAACTGACAAGGTATCCCAGGTGTGGTCTGGGAGGAGGATAGGAGGGAAGGAAAAGGCCACAAAAAATATTTCAAAGTAATGACAGCCTTTTGGTTGGGCTGTCCACGGGGGTGGAGTGGGTGGGTGCACGAAGCCTTCCCCCCACGCGTTCTTACACATCTGGGTGAGGAAGATATGGAACATGGTGAGTGGTGAGGGTGGTTACACAGGGGCTGCAGAGGCACTCTGTGACCCTGCTGCTGTTCCTGAAGCTCCACCAGACGTCGGAGGATGTCAGTTTGATCACGCAGCAGCCCCATTGTTGCATCCCGCCACCGCATATCTTCCTGCCTACACCTCTTGCTACATGCATGGCGTGGTCAAGTGGGGTAGTGGTGGCGGACTCCCCTAGAATTGCATGCAGCTCAGCGTAGAAGCAGCATGTTTTCGGCCCTGCCCCGGACCTTCCGTTTTTTTTTTGGTTTTCTGGTAGGCTTGTCTGAGCTCCTTAACTTTCACTCTGCACTGCAATGAGTCCCTGGTATGGCCTTTCTCCATCATAGCCTTGGAAATTTTTTCAAATGTTTTTTCATTTCGTCTTTTTGAAGGGAGTTCTGTTAGCACTGAATCCTCTCCCCATATAGCGATCAGATCCAGTACCTCCCGTGCAGTCCATGCTGGAGATCTTTTTTGATTCTTAGGAGACTGCATTGTTACCTGTGCTGATGAGCTCTGCTTGGTCACCTGTGCTGGTGAGCTCTCCACGCTGACCAAACAGGAAATGAAATTTAAAAGTTTGCGGGGCTTTTCCTGTCTACCTGGCCAGTGCCTCCGAGTTCAGATTGCTGTCCAGAGTGGTCACAGTGGTGCTCTGTGGAATACCGCCTGGAGGCCAATACAGTCGATTTGCTGTCACACTAACCCTAATCCAATATGGTAATACTGATTTCAGCGCTACTCCTCTCGTCGGGGAGGAGTACAGAAACTGGTTTAAAGAGCCCTTTATATCGATATAAAGGGCCTCGTTGTGTGAGGCTGATTACATTATTCCTTGTTCTGTGTTGCTCAGTTTGAGCTACCTTAGCCGCTCCTGGTTCAAAGCCTGGGCTCCCCACTCACAGGTCTGTAGATGTCCTTGAATCTCAACTGGCGGCCTGTCATGATATATGGGTTATTTCGATGTTAATTTACTCATCTCACGGTTAATGTACAATCTGAGGTTCTCCTCATGGTTTTAAGCTTAACTTCTTAGTAACCCCACCATGATACAAACCTTATGCTTTGTTGTAATTTACACAACCAGCTTTGTTCTCTTACGCCTTTGTGTAAATGATGGAAATGATAAGGTGGTTGACAATAAAATTCTCATCTTATTCATGGATCTGTTAGTTTTTGTCAAATCACTTTCCTCAGCTAAACACAAACAAGAAAGCAGAAGAAAAGTACGAGGCATACGAGAACTGTCAGGTGTTGCTGAGAAGACCTTTCTATGGAAGATCTCTGAGGTAGACAGGACTGCGATCCATTTGAGGCCAGTCTGGAATGCTAGATGGCGTTTGCTCCTCTTTCCAGGAGGCAGGAATTAGTGGAGCAGCCTGGAATCCCCATTGACCAATGTGATATTAGTATGACACCCTGTGAGGTACAATTTCAAAAATCTTGAGCTGAGGAACCTTAATATCCCGCAGTTGGCCTCTCAGTGGAGACAAAGGAGCAGTTATCTATGGCCAGACAGGGGTTGATTGTCAATGGCCATCAAGAAGAATCCACTCTCCCAGAGCTCTTTAGCGAGAGCATGTTCACAATGGGAACTGCCTAAGCAATGGGGACTGCCTGACTCTCACGTCCACTTTGCTTTGAAGAAGTGGTGAACTAATTAATAAGCTTGCACTGGCCTAGGGAGCCTTGAGATGGTATATTTCTGGGCTGCAAGGATGAGGGCGGGGGTGATTGGCTGGGGCCTCTCTTTGTGTGATTCATGAGTGGCACTGAGAGCATTCATGCAATTTAGCTTGGTGTGAGGCTGCGCATGCTGATGGATGAGTGATCACAGCACCTGGAGGGGTTTTCTGCTTGTCACTGGCATAGCTTTGTGAGCAAGTAGCCAGGCTGTAGAATTAAGATGGCAGAGCAGTCCCATAGGGCCAGGTTGTACCCCAGGGATTCCTTCACAGTGGCACAATGAGCAGGGTGAAATGCACCTGTTGTTGTTCTGAGAGATTTGTACTTCATACACTGTTGAAGCAATTTTAAATGAGGTGTGGTGGATTTTTAAGTGTGGTGACTGAGACCAGTCACAGAGAAGATTACAATTTTGCTATTTTCTGTTCTCTTTTTTCAGGAAAGGGAGGTAGGATCAGAAAAGGCAGAAAGATGAACGAGAGCGAAACAGTTGCAAAGCTAAAGCTGTTCAGACTGCAGGTGGCAGAAAGAGAGTAACAACATCAGCGACTCTTGGAACTAAAGGAACTGGAAATTGAGGCCCAAAAGCAAGGTCAGGAGTTAGAGCATCAATCGGCCCTGGAGTTGAAGCCAAGGAGGCTGAGGAAAAAGAAAAAGAGCAGTTGCACCAATTGGATTTGCTAGACAAATAGAATCAGAACCTTCTGACACCGCTGATTTCTACTTCAAAAATCCACAGACAGGAACAGCCATGTCCTGTAGACAAAGAGATATTATGATACAGAATATTGTACTACTTTTGAGAGGCTCTCTGTAATTCACGAGATTCCTGAGAACAAGAAAATCCACAACCTGGTTGCAAAGTTTACTTTTAAAGCACTAAATATATTAAATAAAATGCTAATTCAGGATGCTTTAGATGTTTCAGGAGCATTTCATGTAACGTACATGTAAAGATGTGAAATAGTGCTTATGGGACAAAACTGAAAACTGTGGCTGAGATGGCATCTCTCGATGATGATTTTGAGCAGACCCAGTCAATAGACCCAGGCATCTATTGTGAATCAGCCACTCGGTCCTGGGCATCCTTTCCCAAGTGACCTTTGAGGAGACATTCATGTACTCCCAATATTCTTTCCTCAACTTCCTTCCCTGGGCAAGCGTCTATGACACATCTCCAGATGCTCTTTAAAATGGGATCTATCCCCTGTTCAGTTTCAACATGATAGCAGCTAACAACCTGGACAGTTTTCTCAGCGACAGGCACTCCACTACCCTCCATTTCTGAGGAGGTGCTGCCTTCAACTGCAGTGCAGAAGCCGGTTTCAAACTCACCTTCACCCCTCCACACACATTCACACACAAACACACCTGGAAGCAAGTTACTGGGATTTTACCATTTCCTTCTGGGGTCCCAGCATAATACTCCTTCTTGCTGTGGATAAACTCCTCAACAGTGTAGCCTGGCCTACACAGAAAAAATCATTTCCAATGAGCATGTCAACTGTCCATCACTCCCACCTTTACTACACTGTCTAAATGATCAGTTTCTATGACCTGGTCTACACTATGAGTTTATACCGAATGTAGCAGCTTTAAACCGAATTAACCCTGCACCTGTCCACACAACGAAGCCCTTTATATCGATATAAAGGGCTCTTAATACCGGTATCTGTACTCCTCCCTGACAATGGGGAGTAGTGCTGAAATCGGTATTGCCATGTTGGATTAGGGTTAGTCAGGGCTGGTGCTTCCATTTAGGTGACCTAGGCAGTCGCCTAGGGCTCTAGGATTTGGAGGGGCGGCATTTTACCACCCTCGGTGGCAATTCGGCTGCTGGGGGTCCTTCCGCGCTCCAGGTCTTCAGCAGGAATTCTGCAGCGGGTCCTTTACTCGCTCTGGGATCTCCCGCCAAAGTGCCCCGAAGACCAGGAGCCGCGGAAGGACCCCCCGCTGCAGAATTGCCGCCAACGACCGAGAGCATGGAAGGACCCCTGCCTAGGGCGCCAAAAACCCTGGCACCGCTCTTGGGGTTAGTGTGGCCGCAAATCGATAGTATTGGCCTCCTGGCGCTATCCCACAGTGCACCATTGTGACCGCTCTGGACAGCAATCTGAACTCAGATGCACTGGCCAGGTAGACAGGAAAAGCCCTGCGAACTTTTGAATTTCATTTCCTGTTTGCCCAGCGTGGAGAGCTGATCAGCACAGGTGATCACGCAGAGCTCATCAGCACAGGTAAGCATGCAGTCTGAAAACTGAAAAAGAGCTCCAGCATGGACCGTATGGGAAGTACTGGATCTGATCACTATATGGGGAGAGGATTCCGTGCTAACAGAACTCTGTTCCAAAAGACAAAATGAAAAAACATTTGAAAAAATTTCCAAGGCCATGATGGAGAGAGGCCACACCAGGGACTCAGTACAGTGCCGTGTGAAAGTTAAGGAGCTCAGACAAGCCTACCAGAAAACCAAAGAAGCAAACAGAAGGTCCGGGGCAGGGCCACAAACATGCTGCTTCTACGCTGAGCTGCATGCAATTCTAGCGGGGTCCGCCACCACTACCGCACCCCTGACCGTGGATTCTGAGATGGGGGTGGTAATCTCAGCCATGGCTGAGGATTCTGCGGATGGGGAAGATGAGGAGGAGGAAGAGGAGGATGAGCTTGCAGAGAGCACACAGCACACCGTTCTCCCCAACAGCCAGGACCTTTTTCTCAGCCTGACGGAATTACCCTCCCAGCCCTCCCAAGCCAGTAGCCCAGACAAGGAAGCAATGGAAGGGACTTCTGGTAAGTGCAGATATAAAACATGGCAAGCATTTTTTAATGATTAATTTTCCCTGAGGACTTGGGATGCATTCGCGGCCAGTACAGTTACTGGAAAAGTCTGTTAACATGCCTGGGATGGAACGGAAATCCTCCAGGGACATCTCCATGAAGCTCTCCTGGAGGTACTCCAAAAGCCTTTGCAGAAGGTTTCTGGGCAGCGCAGCCTTATTCCATTCTCTATGGTAGGACACTTGACCATAGCATGCTAGTAGCATGTAATCTGGTATCATTGCATGACAAAGCCTAGCAGCGTATGGTCCCAGTGTTTGCTGGCATTCAAGCAACATCTGTTCTTTATCTCGCTATGTTATCCTCAGGAGAATGATATCATTCATGGTAACCTAGTTGAAATATGGTACTTTAATTAAGGGGACAGAGGTGGCCATTACTATTGGGCTGTTTGCCTGTGGTGAAAAAAAATCCTTTCCTGCAGTTAGCCAAGCAGGGGGGAGGAGAGTGGGGTGATTGGCGCTGAACGTTTTCGCATTTGGCTAGCAGGGATCTTCCCTGATACCAGCCACGAGGTGGGGGAAGAGGTAAAGCGATCATCTCAGAGAATTGGTTTGGGGGGGAGTTTGGTTTCTGCTGCTGCACGTTAATGGGAAAGATGCAGCACTCAACGAGCTTTGCTTGGTATTTGGGAAAGGAGGGCGCTGGATATATGAAGGCTACAGAAACCGAAAGACAATGGCTTACCATGGCCACATGATAGCCGAATTCTGTTGCCCGGACCTGCGTCTGTGATCTCTAACACTAAAGCCACAGGCTCTCAATATTAAGATGCAAAATGCGACCTTGTACTGAAATCACGTGTGCAATGTAATGTGAATAGTGTTGTTCACCGTGAAAGAGTATAAGCATTGTTCTGTAAAATGTATCTTTTTAATACTTCTCTCCCTTTTTTCGCTCCCTTCTGCAGCTGCAAATTTTTCAAGCCTCCCTACTCCGTTCCGAAGGCTATCTCAGATAAGGTGGTGGAAAAAAAAAGACGTGAGACGAAATGTTCTCTGAAATCATGGAAGTGATCCACAATGAAAGAGGTCATCTGAATGAGTGGAAAGATGTGGTATCAAATTACAGGAAAGATGCCAGTGACCGTGAGGAGAGGAGGGACGAACGTGAAGAGAGGAGAGACGCTTGAGATGAGAGGTGGCGGCAAGAAGATCAGAGGAGGCATGATGCAATCTGGGGCTGCTGCGTGATCAAACTGACATGCCCCGGCGTCTGGTGGAGCTTCAGGAACAGCAGGAGGATCACAGAATGATGCTATAGGCCCTGTATAACCACCCTCCCCCCTCACTATGTTCCATAGCCTCCTCACCCAGACGTGTAAGAACGTGTGGAAGGAGGCTCCGTACACCTCCCACTCCACCCCAGTGGACAGTCCAACCAAAAGGCTGTCATTATTTTGAACTTTTTTAGTGGCCTTTTCCTTCCCTCCTATCCTTCTCCCAAACCCCACCTGGGCTACCTTTCAGTTCTTTCCCTCTTTTTATAATCAATAAATAAGTAATACATGATTTTTAAACAATATTGACTTTATTTCCTTAGAAAGCAAGCTGTAATCGAAGGGGGAGAGTGGGTTGCTTACAGGGAATGAGTCAATCAAGGGGCAGGGTTTTCATCAAGGAGAAACAAACACAACAGTCACACCGTACCCTGGCCCATGATGAAACTCGATTTCAAAGCTTCTCTGATGCGCACCGCTTCCTGGTGTGCTCATCTAATCACCCTGGTGTCTGGCTGCGCGTAATCAGCGGCCAGGTGATTTGCCTCAGCCTCCCACCCTGCCATAAAGGTCTCTCCCTTACTCTCACAGAGATTGTGGAGCACACAGCAAGCAGCAATAACAATGGGGATACTGGTTTGGCTGAGGTCTGAGCGAGTCAGTAATGTGAGCCAGCGCGCCTTTAAACGGCCAAATGCACATTCTACCACCATTCTGCACTTGCTCAGCCTGTAGTTGAACAGCTCCTGACCACTGTCCAGGGTGCCTGTGTATGGCTTCATGAGCCATGGCATCAAGGGGTAGGCTGGGTCACCCAGGATAACTACAGGCATTTCAACATCCTCAACTGTTATTTTCTGGTCTGGGAAGTAATCCCCTTGCTGCAGCTATTTAAACAGAGTAGTGTTCCTGAAGATGCGAGCATCGTGAACCCTTCCATGCCATCCCACGTTGATGTTGGTGAAACGTCCCTTGGGATCCACCAGTGCTTGCATCACCATTGAAAAGTACCCCTTGCGGTTTATGTACTGGGTGTCCTGGTGCTCCGGTGCCAAGATAGGGATATGGGTTTGTCATAAACAGATAGTTAAGGGTTAATGTCTCTTTTACCTGTAAAGGGTTAACAAGCTCAGTGAACCTGGTTGACACCTGACCAAAGGACCAATCGGGGGACAAGATACTTTCAAATCTTGGTGGAGGGAAGTCTTTGTTTTGTGCTGTTTGTGTTGTTCTTTGTTCTCTCTTGGGACTAAGAGGGGCCAGACATGCAACCAGGTTTCTCCAATCTTTCAGAAACAGTCTCTCATGTTCAAAATAGTAAGTACTAGCTAGAAGGTGGATTAGTCTTTTGTTTGTTTTCTTTATTTGCAAATGTGTATTTTGCTGGAAGGATATTTTACCTCTGTTTGCTGTAACTTGTAACTTAGGCTAGGGGGGAGGGAGTCCCTCTAGTCTATGTATAGCTGAAGACCTTGTAAACATTTTCCATCATGGTTTTACAGAGAGAGTTTTTATTTTTTCTTTCTTTAATTAAAAGCTTTCCTTTTTAAGAACCTGATTGATTTTTTCCTTGTGTAAGACCCAAGGGGATTGGATCTGAACTCACCAGGGAGTGGTGGGGGGAAAGAAGGGGCAGGAAAGGTTAATTCCTCTCTGTTTTAAGATTCAAGGAGTTTGGATCACAGTGATCTCTCAGGGTACCCCAGGGAGGGGAAAGTCTGGGAGGGGGAAAAGGAGGGGGAATGATTTATTTCTCTTTGTTTTAAGACCCAAAGGGTTTGGGTCTTGGGTCCCCCAGGGAAGATTTTGGGGGAACAGGAAGTGTACCAAAACACTATATTTTTGGTTGGTGGCAGCACTATCAAAACTAAGCTAGGAATTAAGCGTAGAAGGGTACAAGCAGGTCCCCACTTTTTGGATGCTAAAGTTCAAAGCGGGAATAATACTTTGACAGGGTTCCATTCCATCTATAGCCCCACCACAGTTAAGGAATCCCATTGCAGCAAAGCCATCCACTATGACCTGCACATTTCCCAGAATCACTACCTTTCGTAGCAGCAGCTTAGTGATTGCTTTGGCTACTTGCATCACAGCAGCCCCCACAGTAGATTTCCCCACTCCAAATTGTTTCCCGACTGACTGGTAGCTGTCTGGCGTTGCAAGCTTCCAGAGGGCTATCACCACTTGCTTCTCAACTGTGGGGGCTGCTCTCATCTTGGTATTCTGGCGTTTCAGAGCAGGGGAAAGCAAGTCACAAAGTTCCATGAAAGTGCCCTTACGCATGTGAAAGTTTTGCAGCCACTGGTAATCATCCCACACCTTCAACACTATGCGGTCCCACCAGTCTGTGCTTGTTTCCCGGGCCCAAAATCGGCATTCAATGGCTAGAACCTGCCCTATTACCAGTATGATCTCCAACGCACCGGGGCCCGCGGTTTGAGAGAATTCTATGTCCATGTCCTCATCACTCTCGTCGCTGCTCTGCCATAGCTGCCTCCTCCTCGCCTGGTTTTGCAGGTCCTGGTTCAGCATAGACTGCACGAGAATGCACTAGGTGTTTACAACATCCATGATTGCTGTTTTGAGCTGAGCAGGCTCCATGTGTGCCATGGTATGGCGTCTGCACAGTTCACCCAGAAAAAAAGGAGCGAAACAGTTGTCTGCAGCTGCTTTCACAGAGGGAGGGGTGAGGTTGTACCCAGAACCACCAGCGACAATGTTTTTTGCCCCATCCGGTACTGGGATCTCAACTCAGAATTCCAATAGGCGGGGGAGACTGCAGGAACTATGGGAGAGCTATGGGATAGCTACCCACAGTGCAATGCTCCGGAAATCGACACTAGCCTCGGTACATGGATGCACACCACCGAATTAATGTGCTTAGTGTGGCCGCATGCACTCGACTTTATACAATCTGTTTCAAAAAAACAGTTTCTGTAAAACCGGAATAATCCCGTAGTGTAGACATACTATATGTGCATTTTGGCCAAAGGGTCAAGACTCTTGACATTTCCTACTAATAAAAGCTCTGCTCTTTGTCCTAGAAATATGTCACCTTCTTGAATTACACTCTGCTTAACCACAGAAATCTCTGCACTTGTGTCTTGCCATCCTAATGATTCCCTGCCAATAATCTTGAAACCCTTTATGTGCTCCATATCTGGTTCTGCAGAGGCTAATATCACAATTCTGCAGCGACTAATCTCCCAATAGGATAAGTGTCAGTTGCCTGAGAGGCTTCTGCACTGAGCACAACAGCATTAAAATGGGCTATTTGTTGCCTGTTTTCTTCCAGCACAGGGGACTTTTTCTTTACGTGATCAGTGGAATTACACCTTTGGGGCTCTTCTGTTTTTACAGGAGGTTTTGGCTTGGAATTAGAGGGATGGTTTTGTGGAAGTGAGTGCCCAGCCTCCCAGTCTCCCTCCTTCTTCCAAGGGGTTAAACAGGAAATCTGCTTCCCCATAGGACTGACTAAGGGTACCCCAATCCAGGAACCAGTTTTCCAGGACATCGACCTGACAGCTACGAGGAGAGCAATACCGACTATCCAGGAAGTTTTTGGAGAGTGTTGGGGACAACATCCTGGTGCAAGTGCTGGAGGAAGCAACTAGGGGCCGTGCTCCTCTTGACTTACTGCTCACCAACAGGGAAGAATTGGCCAAGGAAGAAAAAGTGGGTAGCAACCTGGCAACAACGACCATGAGATAGTTGAATTCTGTATCCGGAGAAAAGGAAGAAAGGCAAGCACCAGAGTATGGACCCTGAATTTCAGAAAAGCAGACTTTGAGTCCTTCAGGGAACTGATGGGCAGGAGCCCCTGGGAGGCTAATATGAATTAAGAAGGAGTCCAGGAGAGTGGGCTGTATTTTAAAGAAGCCTTAGTGAGGGCACATGATCAAGCCATCCTGGTGTGCAGAAAGAATAGCAAATACAACAGGCGACCAGTTCAGCCTAATAGTGAAATCTTTGGTGATATTAAACGCAAAAAGAAAGCTTATAAAAAGTGGAAATTTGGACAGATGACTAGGGAGGCGATGAAATTATTGGTCAAGCATGCAGGGTTGTAATCAGGAAGGCCAAAGAACAATTGAATGGACTATAAGGTGGCTAGAAAGCTGGCTAGATCATTGGGCTCAACAGGTAGTGAGCAACGCCTCGATGGCAGCAGGGGGAGTGCCCCGGAGTCTGTCCTGAGGCTGGTTTTCTTCAACATCATTATTAATGATCTGGGTGATGGGATGGATTGCAGCTGCAGCAAGTTTGCAGATGACATTAAGCTGGGGAGACAGGTAGATACGCTGGAGGGTGAAGATAGGATCCACAGTGACCTAGACAATTGGATGATTGGGCAAAAAGAAATCTGATCAGGTTCAAGAAGGACACGTTCAGAGTCCTGCACTCAGGACGGAAGAATCCCATATACTGCTACAGGCTAGGGACCGACTGGCTACCTGTCAGTTCTGCAGAAAAGGACCTGAGGAATGGGATTACAGTGAACGAGAAGCTGGATATGAATCAGCAGTGTGCCCTTGTTGCCAAGAAGGCTAACGACATAACAGGTTGCATTAGTAGGCTCATTGCCAGGAGATCTAGGTAAAAGATTATTCCCATCTAGTCAGCAGTGTTGAGACCACAGTTGGAGTACTGCGTCCAGTTTTGCTCCCCCCACTACAGCAAGGATGTGGACAAATTGAAGCGAGTCCAGCTGAGGGCAAAGAAAATGATTAGAGGCACATGAGTAGAGGCTGAGAGAACTGGGCAGGAGTGTTAGTCACTGATTAATGCAGAGGCAGTCTGCCCAAGGTCCTCCTTAGGTTTTTGACACTCTAACTTCCAAGCAGTGCTAAACATTGAAGAGCTGCAGCAGCAGTTTCTCAATATCCTCCGCAGGGAATCTAGGACTTCACTTTGCTCTATCTGAGGTACTTGTCTGGCCCCCATAACAATAGTACTTGAGCTGCTCACTGTGAAAGCATTTGTCCTAGCAAGACCCCTCTGAGTTAGGGCAGTGCTAGCAGCCCAGATTTACAGATGGGGAACTGAGGCACAGAGAGGCTAAGTGATTTGCCCAAGGCTGTCTGTGGCTGAGTAGGGAACTGACCCTAAAAACCCTGGCTAGCACCCTAACCACAAGCCTGCCTAACCCAAATCTCTGTATCTCCAAACCAATGTCCCTTGGGAATTATATTTACATTGATGCCCTCAGTTGCATTGTTCCCTGTCTGAGTCTCCCTTGGAGATGCTGCTACACCATTTCCTGATGCTGAGAAATGTAATGCTGAAATTTGTCTTCTGATGGTGCTGTTTTCTTCTGATGTTTCTCTGCTTAATAAAATGTCGGGAACTGGCACAGAACTTTCTATCCAAGATAAAACCAGAGGCTGCGATGCTACTGCTTTGGTATTTTAAGGGCACTGTGAGAATGCATGGGTGTGCCTCTCCCTGGCACTACCCCTCAGGTGCAGGATGGGAAAGAGTCACTTTTAAAGGGCCTTGCACTCCTAGTTCACATGGGATCTTTTGAAAATCCCACTTTTAACCAGCAAGCAGGGACAAGGAACCAAACTTCAGGTAAGCTCCTGAGGTTTCTTGAGCACTTCCAGCCCTACAGTGGGTGACACCTGGTGAAAGTTGAGGAGAGACGATGTTGCACCTCCCCGTACTAGAAGCAGTGGTTTTGCTTTGTGAGGGCTCTGAGTAATGCAGCAAGGAGGGAATGGGGCAAAAAGCAGAGCTTTTTCCAGCAACAAACCAGAGACAGTACCAGCTGGATTCCCAATGCACTGGTGCAATGACCTTCTGCATGTTCTAGAAACCCCCGGCACAAGAGGTATGTCTCTGTTTTAACTTACCTCTGAGCCTGTTCTGATTATGGATAAACAGGGACAGCCTTTGAAGCCTGTCCGCCCATGGAACCATCTTCCTCATTATGCTCCAGATGCCTGCCCACATAACTGTAATGGGACTCCCAGAGCTGGGAACAACCTGCAAGAGATGGTCCCTGGGCACACACAAGGAAAACATTATACTCACCCTGGGTCCAGTAGTTTCCCCAGGCATTGAAATTAGGGGTGGGGGTGTTTGAAATTATTGGGGAGGGTCAGGGCCTATCAGGGGTGAGACGGTGAGGATGAAGGTGGGTGCATGGCACCACAGTAAAAACTGAAAAATGTGTCATGACCATTTTATTAGAGTTAACTCACGTTTTAAAATCATCACACAAATTAAAGTTGGCTACTCAAGCCTTCTGTGAAGCACGACATCTACATCCTTCTTCGTTTCTTGTTATAATTTTGCACAACTCTGTTAATGAACTTCTTGAATGCAGTGCGTTCATCTTTGGTGGCTTTTCATGTGTCTGGTACTTCCATACCTTCAGCTGATATGTTCATTCACATGATCAGGCAGAAAGCGACTTCTTTCAGAACACAAAATTCTATTTGTAACCCTTCTGCCCCTCTGAGTTGGCAGCAACAAGGGCCGGGTTCAGTATCCAGGGGTTCCGTTTCAGTAACACAATGCATAACCGGCTCGAGCCCCCACCCAGTGACCTGGGACACTCAGATATCACACCCCCCTGGGCGCCTCTAGGAGGCAATACTTCCCCTCTCGCAAGCACGGAGTCTGAGTGTAGCAAAATCTTTTTTAATAAAGGAAGGAATCAATGCGGCATCCCACTGGAGAAACACCACAAACAGGGTTATAACACAAACCATAAACAAAAACCCACCTCCAAGTACATTTGGCACTGTCCTTTTTCCGCTTAGGGTTTTAAGTCCAATCACCCCAAAGTCCAACAACCCAAAAGTCTCTGGTCAATGCCACCCCAGAGTTCGAGAGTCTATCTGTAGAGGTCCCTCCCCCCAGCCTGGGTAGAAAGGGGCACCTTACGTGGTCCGGGGCCAACTGCCCTGCCTCTCCGTGGGTTCTGCTTCCGCCTTCTCCACGAACTGCTCCGCTTTACCAGCTGCTCCACTCTGCTCCTCCAGCCGTCCTCAGGAACTGCTCCGCTCCACCAGCTGCTCTGCTCCATGAGCTGCTCTGCAAAACTGCTCGGCTCCGCTCACTCTGTGGGCCGCGCCACCCGTCCCACAGCTACTCCGCTCTGCTGCCACCAGCTGTCCCGTGATCCGCTCCAGCCGTCGCCGCAACTGCTCCACTCCGCCAGCTGCTCTGTTCCACAGCATATCTTCAGGCTCCCCGACTAGTTAGCACAGTACTCAGTGCTCTCAGCTCAGTCATTTCAGCTCTTTTGTGATTTCATCTCTTAGTAGGGGAGCCCCAGTGCTTGTGCACCATTAGCCCAAAGTGCGTTCAGCTCAGTCACCTGTATTTAGATTCTTGGGGGAATAACAAAATCAACTCTGACATTCCACAGTGGAGAGAGGAGGGGGTGCAACTGGTGCTTCTGGCTCCATAAGGCGACTGCACCACCAGGCACAGATACCTGTCCCCAGCCTCTCTACTTCAATGGGTTTTGGAACCCATGTCCCTTGTCTAGCAAGTACCACCCAACTGAGAGTGAGTCATTTGTCACCAAGCAGTCCCACCGCTCAGCAATCTGGGATAGGGTAGGCGTGCCTATGCAAATACACTCTCTGACATTCTTTCCACCAGATGTCAGGGTAGAGCTTATCCTGACTCTGCTTACATATTCAATGATGAAAAAGAACACTCAATTGTAGCTGTTGTGACTGGGAGTAGCAAGAGATGAATTCCTACTTCTTTCATCCCAGAAAACACAGCATAAAGATTGGGTCGAGCCACTAGTGATGAAAAAAAAGAAGTTGAAGTCAAATCATCATTCATTTGTCGTATGATATTCCACTTTGTGTTCAAATTCTCTATTCTGTCCTGATCACATGGCAGCCCCATTGCTGGTAGTGCCTCACTCTACTCAACTGTTGGTGTTTTATAGGACAGGCATCCATAAAAGCTACATAGAGGTTGAGTCTCTGAATCAAGTCTGTGTACTTTTTCAGTTGTCTTAACAAGCACTTCTTGTCTTCTGCACTTAAGGATTCAATATAAATGCCTTAATTAGTCAACTTCTGGACTGAAGTCTTTGCTTCTTCCAGTACCTTTTCAATGGATAGCTCTCTGATTGATCCAAATGTAGCTTCTATTGCTGGACAAAGATCTACTACTGTTGTAGCAGATGCCAGAAAAGTTTCCACCTCCATCAGCTGCACAAGCAGACATCTGTTTGGGGTCCAACTGACAAGCATTTAACTCTTCTAAGATGTGGGTTGTCACAGATGCAGCCAATGTGTCTTCTATAACATGAATATCTAGAAACGCATCTATTGGCCTACCTCATACATCAAGATAATGTACACAATGACTTACTACTGGATGCCCATTTGCATCAGTGCATTCATTTGCATTGGTGCATTCATTCATGAATGCAAATTTTTTGAATGTGGCGAGAGAGTTCTTCACTTTTTCAACTGTTGAGTCTTTCACTGTTGAACCATATGCTTCTAGCCAGTCTGTTGAGTTTCTTGCAGAAAGATAGTGAACATTTGTTGGTCTTGTTCGGAACCAGTGTTCAGCTTCAGGATGAACAAGTGACAATGCACTTAACATTGGCCTCCAGTTTGTAGTGTGTGGTATCTCTTGCTTAAATAGAAAGTAGGATGCCACAGCCATGTTTGTTCACATGAACCGTGTTGTGTCTCCAGCATTCTTAAAAGCCTCATTAAGTATGTCTAAAATTGGCTTTAGAAATCGGCTTACAAGGCTTTCTGCATATTGAAGTATGCCAGAGGCCTGGTGTTTTGCAAGCCTTTTCACATAGTTTGTCAGCATTGGCTTTGCTGATCGGTTTGACAAACCAAGCTCCTCCACTTTTACCAATTATAGCATTAGGAAGACTTCTTTCTTGGTAAGCTTTTTTGCAAGAGTTGCACCAGTACCCATCTTTTGTAACTTCAATGGGAACATTTTGACCGACAAACATTGGGAACTGGCTTTAGGTTTTGGAGACACTGTTTCTTAAGTAGGTAGCTGTTTTTGTGCTTTGGGCTGGTCAGATGTAGATATACCCCTTGAACCTTCAGATTACATGTTGATATAATCTTGGTTCTTGATGTGTTCTTCACCTTGGTTAGTTTTTGAGGCCTTTGACTGGAAAAATTGTTGTATTGGTTTTTTTTTTTGTCTTTTCATTTTGACTTAGACCTGCAACATATAAAAAAGATATGAATGAAGTAAATGTTTTATTAGGATAATGCAAATTTAATATAAGGATAATGCAAGTTACACCAAAACACATAACAAGTCTAGATTTCTAAAATAAAATAATTAAAAAAATGTATTTAATTTAAATTGACTTTTGAAAAGTAAGCCATCATGGGATAAGAGGGCAGTCCTCTCATGGATAAGTAACCGGTTAAAAGATGGGAAACAAAAGGTAGGAATAAATTATCAGGTTTCAGAATGGAGAGAGATAAATAGTGGTATCCCTGAGGGGTCGGTAGTGGGACCATGACTGTTTAACATGTTCATAAATGATCTGGAAAAATGGGTAAACAGTGAGGTGGCATTTGCAGATGATACAAAACTATTCAGATAGTTAAGTCCCAGGTAGACTATGGAGAGTTACACAGGGATCTCACAAAACTGGGTGACTGGGCAACAAAATGGCAGATGAAATTCAATATTGATAAATGCAAAGTAATGCAAATTGGAAAACAATCTCAACTATACATACAAAATGATGGAGTCTGAATTAACTGTTAACATTCAAAAAAGAGAGTCATTGTGGATAGTTCTCTGAAAACATCCACTCAATGTGCAGTCAAAAAAGCAAACAGAATGTTGGAATCATGAAGAAAGGGATAGATAATAAGACAGAAAATAGCATAGTGCCTCTATATAAATCCATGGTATGTGCATACCTTGAATACTGTGTGCAGATCTGGTCACCCCATCCCAAAAATATATATATTGGAATTGCAAAAGGTACAGAGATGGGCAACTAAAATGATTAGGGGTAGGAAACAGGAGGAGAGATTAAAATGACTGGGAATTTTCAGCTTAGAAAAGAGACGACTAAGGGGGGATATGATGGAGGTCTACAAAATCTTGATGGGTGTGAAGAAAGTGAATAAGGAAATGTTATTTAATCCTTCACATAAAAAAAGAACTAGCAGTTACCCAATGAAATTAATAGGCAGCAGGTTTTAAAAAAACAAAAGGAAGTACTTCTTCACACAACATAAAGTCAATCCGTGGAACTCTTTGCTGGGGGATGCTGTGAAGACCAAAACCATAACAGGGTGAAAAAACAGAACTAGATAAATTGCTGGAGAATAGGTCCATCAGTGTCTATTAGCCAGGATGGGGAGGGATGCAACACCATGCTCTGAGTGTCCCTAGCCTGTATGCCAGAAGCTGGGAATGGGCAACAGGGGATGGATCACGTTATGATTATCTGTTCTGTTCATTCCCACTGAAGCACCTGACTTTGACCACTGTCGGAAGACAGGATATTGGGCTATATGGAGCTTTGTTCTGACTCAGTATGACCATTCTTATGTAAAAATTAATTATAATAATAAAAATGTTTAGTACAGAAACTCCCCAACATAATGACTTCTCAAGATAGCAACAATGTGAGATAACAACCTTGGCAAATAATGCATTTAAAAAATCTTGGCCTACTAGGAAACAGTTATATACATTTCCATTCCCAGTCACAAATCTAGCATTCTGGAGCAACGTCACTGAAATATAGTCCAACAAACAAATTTTTATTTAACATGCCCCTCCCTTTTCCTTCCACTGCACCCCACTCAACAGTGTTGTCCTTGGTCAGTGAAGACTCCGAGGTCAGAGGTGTTTTCGTGTGAGTACACCTCTCAGGTTGGGGGCAAGAAGGCGCCTTGCGTGTTCCTCCAGCTGCTCACTGTTCGCTCTGGCCACTGCTGTTTGTTGTGCCACCGTTCGACTCCACCATTCTGTTGCCAATGGCCCAGCGCAGTCACCTTCTGCTGCCACCTGCCACTGTGACCTCTGCAAGTTGGTCTCTTGAGGTTTCACCCAGCTCTCAGTGATTTCAGCTGAGCTCTCAGTGGGGGAATCTCGCTGCTAGTGCAGTCTGGGCTGTCTCTTACACAAAAACATTGTACCCACAGGAACAGTGTCCCCACAACAGGACTAAGCACTGAGACTTGATTGTCAGTGATTTCAGCTGCAGTGGTCACTTAACAGAACAAAAGACTATCTATGGAGCATAATCATCTCTGTCTCTTGATGCCCTCAATCAGCACAGGCTAAGTACAGTTCTACTGCCCTTCACTCGTACAATAAGAACAATATTTCATTCCCCCTTCATTCAAGTGATTTGTAACCCAACCCCAGCCAAAATCTATCACTTGGACAACACAACTCTGTTTGCTGGATACCAAGGTAGATTAGGTGTGATTGTAAATACAATCTGGTCCTGAAACCTTTCCCCCTAGCTCCCAGCTCATCACTAGCTGTCAGGGAGAGCTCATTTAGACTTTGCATACAAATCTAAATTTGAAATTATTCGGTTGGCCAACATCACCTAAATGAATACACACATTGTCATAAAAAAACAACAGCTGTATAAGGAAGCTAGTCTATGTTCATACTCTTCAAATCTATTTTCAGATACACATATTTTATCATACATTGTATTTGCTTTCAAAGTGTGTATTAATGTTTCAATTTCAATTCAAATTTCCAAACAGTCACTAAATTGGCATGTAACTAGTTCAGAAAAGTTGGGGGAAATTCAGGGGGGTGTAAGGAAATCACTGCCTGGGTCCCTTCTCACTGCATTTGAAGAACTGGGAACCTTCTGATACATTTTTATGGAAAAATAACTATGGGTCAGTCCCCTCTCCCCTTGTATTGTTTCCCACTAGGCGGGACTATGTTAATTTCTTTTCTTGAAACAAGACAAGCAATGCAGTGTCTAGGTAGAAGTCACCTAAGGCATGAATGTGGTGGGGTGGTTTTGAGTCTGCAGAAGTAACATCACAGTGGTGGGAGATGTAGGGGGATTGTATATCCTGGTTTTGATTGAGTTCAAGAGGCCCAGCAGTCCAAAACCTGAGACTTGTATAAAGTAGCAGCTTGACATGGAGGGACAGACCTGGCTGAAGGGGTTGGAAGGGCTGGGTCTCCATGGTAGAGCTGCAGGCTTCGGCTCATAAATTGTTTTTTGTTATCCATATATGTGTTGTCTGTAATGTTTTTGTTCTGAATAAATACTCTGCTATATGAAGGCTTGCTGGTCACTGGTTAAGCCTGTAATTGCCTTGGAGACAGCAGATTGGTAGGTTCGGAACCAAACTCAGGCTTGCTAAGATAATCACAATGAAGAGCAGGAGGAATCACAGGCTAAATCCTTGGTCTGGAAGGAGAGTAATGCAGCTTTCCATCCTAAGACAGGGGACAGCTAGAAGTCTAAGTCCTGAACAGGGTGCCCTCAAGAAGGCCAGTATGGGATCAGAGGTGCTCTTACCTTGGGAACTGTGACCTCCTCACTGTGCAATGCCATGTGAGCCTGTTCTCAGTGCGTGGTCCTGCTGGTCTTTTTCTCTTCATGCATGACTCCCTGTGGTCCCAGTCTGGTCCTTGAGTGATTGTGCACCATCTTCACTTAAGAGGAGAGGAAAGTGATCAAGAACAGTTAGCATGGATTAACCAAAGGCAAGACATGCCTGACTAACCTAATTGTGTTCTATGAAAAGATAACTGGCTTTGTGGATGAGGCGAAAGCAGTGGATGTGTTATTCCTTGACTTTAGCAAAGCTTTTGATACAGTCTCCCATAGTATTTTTGCTGGCAAGTTAAAGAAGTATGGGCTGGATGAATGGACTATACTGTGAATAGAAAGCTGGCTAGATCATCAGGCTCAATGGGTAGTGATCAATGAATGTTTCCATGTCTAGTTTGGCAGCTGGTATCAAACGGAGTGCCCCAAGGGTCGGTCCTGGGGCTGTTTTTGTTCAACGTCTTCATTAATGAGCTGAATGATGGTGTGGATTACACCCTCAGCAAGTTTGCAGATGACACTAAAATGGGAGGAGTGGTAGATATGCTGGAAGGTAGAGATAGGAGACAGAGGGACCTAGACACATTGGAGGATTGGGCCAAAAGAATTCTGATGAAGTTCAACAAGGACAAATGCAGAGTCCTGCATGTAGGACGGAAGACTCCCATGCACTGCTACAGATTAGGAACCGAATGGCTAGGCAGCAGTTCTGCAGAAAAGAACCTATGGGTTACAGTGGATGAGAAGCTGGATATGAGTCAACATTATGCCTTTGTTGCCAAGAAGGCCAACGGTATTTTGGACTCTATAAATAGGAGCATTGCTAGCAGTTCGAGTACATGATTTATGGGGTGAGGCTGAGGGAACTGGGATCGTTTAGTCTGCTGAAGAGAAACATGAGGGGGATTTGATAGGAGCCTTCAACTACCTGAAAAGGCGGTTCCAAAGCAGATGGATCTAGACTGTTCTCAGTGGTACCAGATGACAAAACAAGGAATAATGGTTTCAAATTGCAGTGGGGGAGGTTTGGGTTGGATATTAGAAAAAGCTTTTTCATTAGAAGGGTGGAGAAGCACTGGAATGGATTACCTAGGGAGGTGGTCCAATTGCCTTCCTTAGAGGTTATCAAGGTCAAGCTTGATGGGGATTTGTCTTGTTCTGAGGAGGGGGTTGGACTGGATGACCTCCTGAGGTCCCTTGCAACCCTGAAATTCTATGATTCCATGCATTCACAATTCTGTGTAGCTATCTGGGATCAATATGTGTTGTGGTTTCTAGGCAGCAATTGTGCATAAGCTGCTGAAATCACAACGTTTTTTCACAGCTGAACTGAGTTTTGACCTGCTCAGCCAGCCTCATCTGCAGCCTCTGTCACTTGGTTATTGGTTTCAGAACAAAATATGCAACTGTTCAGAGAAGTGGGATCATCTATTGGTTACAGCAAGGGCCTGGGAGCTAGAACTCCTGTGTTCTATTCCTTGCTCTACTGTTGAGTCAGTGTTTTGCTTTGGGTTGGCCACTTTTCTCTCTGTTTCAGTTTTCCTATCTGTGAAATGGAGCTAATAATACTGACCCTTTGGCCTCCCTTATTAAAGTGCTTGAAGCCCCTGTGATGGGATGCCGTGCTAGATTGTGTTGGTGAGTTAGTAACTGCCGTGGCTAGTATGGCAATGTGCTGTTGTTCCCCAGACCCTGCTGCTCCCCACAGAGGTGTGTGTATGTGGGGGGGAGGGGGTGAAACCTCTCCCCATGAAGACCATTGGTGTGTCACCTCCATTCTGACAATTTTCAGAATAAAATGTCAAAACAAATTTTCAAAACAAAAATTCCCAGATATATGCAGTTATTAAAGGTCCAGGCACATTGTTTGTAGGAACTGGAGAATCAGGAATCCACCGTGGCGACCTGGCCAAGCCCAGCGCTGCAAAGTCTATTCCATTTGTGCTATTTCCATTGGCTACAGGATTCTTCATCATGTCCTGCCCAGTCCACCAGCTGTTCTGTCCGAGGCTGGGGCGGCAGGGGGAACGATCCCTTTGTTATTCCATCTCCACAGGGCTGAGAAGCTTAATTAATGGCCCTCTATGCTGGCAAACTCCTGGGGCAGGAGATGCTATTGTCTTTATAGAGTTCAGTTGCACAGGCATCAACTCAAAGACCTTTTATTTTTCACCCTTTTTTGGGCAGTGATGGAGCATATTCTGTGTGTCTGGGGTGGGCAGAGCAGAATAAGACTGGAATAAGAATGAAATGCTTTGTTAGCCATGAGGGAGCACACTGGCTGGGGCATCTGGAAAAAGGGTAACAAGTGGCAGTTTATTTTTTGTTAAAAGTAACTTAAGATGTGTATCTTTGACATTTATGTCTGAGGCACTGGCTGGGACTGAGGGGATCTGGGTTCAAAAGATTTTATCACACTCTGTGCCTCAGTTTCCCACCTGTAAAATGGCAATAATGTTATTTCCGCTCTCCATCCCTGTGTCTATTTAGACTAAGATTTTTGCAGCACAGAACTCTGTTTGTTCAGCACCCAGCAGGATAGGGCCTTGGTCTTGTTTTTTGAGCCTATTGCCACAACCGTAATACAAATAAATGATAACAATCAAGTTAGGGAGCCCGTTCTGGGTCATGTTCAAGGCATTAGCACAGCTAGATAACATGGTGACGACCCTATCTACAAACTGCCACCATGTCAAAAGCCACTCAGAGGCTCCATTATACTGTAATGCAAACAAGTCCTATGGCAACAAACTGGGTTTTCTCTGGCGCTCTCCCATTAAAGTTCTGGTTAGCCTGGAGACCTTTCTGCTGCTGAGATCTGAGCAAAGCACAATGCATGGTTGTCTGGTAGCAAGCTCCCCTGACCCAATGGGTTCTTAATAGAGTGAATGTTTCACCCTGGGCTGCTGAATGTCACCAAAGTTTATTTCCTGCACACACAGTAGATGACTGGGTATCTTTGGGGCACAATCTCTTTATTGATTGCAGCAGGTCACACACACCTTTCTTTGCTGCCTCAGGTGAATGGGATTTTCATGCTCCCTATGCTTGGAGTTCATGTGGATGGGTTGGGGCAGAAGAGGGGTGGCAACAACCAGGATTGATGTGCTTTTTGGGGATACTGGGGTGCACAGTGTTGATGTTTTCAATCATACTACTAGGTCAGTGAGGGAGCAGGTGTTTCTCCAGATGTTAGTGTGATTCTCATATCAAGGGACCTTGGCCATGGGTCCCCTAAATCCTCTGATGGAGGTCAGCCTCCATTCCAGCTCAGGATCAAGCTCTCTGCTTATTGAATGTCAAGCACCATTGTCAGAGGTGATTCTCCACATCCAGGTGGGAATCATTAAGAAAGAGCTAGAGTGAGGAGCTGAGCTACACAGCAGGGTGTAGGCTACCAGGAATGATCTTAACATGGAATGCAATAGGTCAAAACCAAATGAGAGTCAAGATCTGTCCCTCCTTGCCTTCCCTGCCTTCCAATGTGTCATTATCAGTGCCCCGAGGGCCTACCAACTATTTGTGCACCAGGGGCCAACATGTTGGTCATTCTCAAGATTGTCAGGTTGGCCAGAACCAAACACCTGGAAGTCCATTTCAGAACCATCTGTGCATGAGAAGGTTTCTTCCAGGAAAAGAAAGAACTGGGATTATTTTTAAACCCACAAGTGCTTGTGAGAGGTGTAAATACCAAGGATGGAGTAGATTGAGGGTAGAGAGAGTAGTGGGAGGATATTTGAAAAGAAAGAGCTTCATAACGGTGAGATGTGCCAGAACATGGGCAACAGTGAACTGGTGTATCAGGCAGTAAGCCCTCAGCGCACACAGTCACAGAGCCTCAAGCTTATTTTATTTATTATATGTCTGACACTAGCAGTGCATCAGGCACTGTGGATAGTGTAAAAATGAGTGACCAGATGCACTGGTACTCTTTTTGGGTTTTGTGCCAATCCAGCAATACAAGCAGCTATAATCTGGTTGATTTAGACAGGTAAATAGGTTTATGGCTGCATTGTGTTGTTGGAGTGGCAAAAAGCAGATGGTTCATGCTTCTGAATGTAGCCCACAGAGGTATATTTGTTGTGTGTAACTGGGTTGCTTGCTGTGCTCTGTGCATATGACTTCAGGCAAAAGAATATTAATAGTGAGGGGGGAAAAAAATCTCTGCATATACACAGCTCCCCGTTCTGTGCCCAGGTACACACGTATGTCTACTACTTACATCAACAGCCTCAAATTCACATATATAAATTTGGAAAGTTAGATACAGGGAGTATTTCCTTAAGTCGCTGGTCAATGAATTGCTTTTAGTACCTTAAATAAATCATGAGTTTCAATCCAGTACGCTTTCCCAGAGTGACAGTCCTGTAGTTTCCCCATCAGAATGAAACTAAAGTTGTTTTCTTCCGCTGTGTAGCTGGAGGCCAAATATGTCTGGCAAAATGCCTGAAACAAACCCCCTAGGAGAGACTGAACAGTCAGTGTCACAAGTCATGCCCACCATGAAAAGATAGTCCACACTCACACAGTCAGGCAAGGCTTGCGGTCCTTGCGGCCTCAACGGAGCACTCATGCATGGATTCACATGGAGACTGTCTTCTGTAACTTCTGTAACACAGACTGTTTTCATCCCTTTTTTCTTTTTGGAAACTGAATTTCCAGGGTTAGATATTCTTTTTTATTTAATTTTTATTTGTCTTTATGATTTTCGTTTTTCCTTTCGGCACACTGCACCTTTCAAAAGTTAGAGCATTGCCTGTGTTTGATTAAAAAACTAGAAAATGCTGAAAAATCAGAAGCTTTATATAAACATTCCCGCTTTGCACAACTCTCCCCCTCCAAAAACCAACCAAACCATCACCAACACCAAAAACGCCTAACATTTCCTATTAAAAATCTCAACCAGCTTTACTCAGGACTCCAGTAGTCCTGTGCTAATATCCTGATGTGTGTAGACATAGGGCAGGTCTACACTACAGGATTATTCTGATTTTACATAAACCAGTTTTGTAAAACAGATTGTATAAAGTCGAGTGCACGTGGCCACACAAAGCACAATAATTCGGCGGTGTGCGTTCATGTACCGAGACTAGCATCAATTTCTGGAGCATTGCACTGTGGGTAGCTATCCCGTAGCTATCCCATAGTTCCCACAGTCTCCCCCGCTCATTGGAATTCTGGGTTGAGATCCCAATGCATGATGGTGCAAAAACAATGTCGCGGGTGATTCTGGGTAAATGTCGTCACTCATTCCTTCCTCCGTGAAAGCAATGGCAGATAATCATTTTGTGCCCTTTTTCCCTGGATTGCCCTGGCAGACGCCATAGCATGGCAACCATGGAGCCTGTTTTGCCTTTTGTCACTGTCACCGTATGTGTACTGGATGCCAGTGACAGAGGCGGTACTGCAGCGCTACACAGCAGCATTCATTTGCCTTTGCAAGGTAGCAGAGACGGTTATCAGTTGTTCTCTACCATCTGCCATGCCATTGTAAATTGGTGATGAGATGATGGTTATCAGTTGTTCTGTACTGTCTGCTGCTATCATCAGTGCTCCTGGCTGGCCTTCCCTGAGGTCGGCCGGGGGTGCAAAGACAAAAATGGGAATGACTCCCTGGGTCATTCCCTCCTTTATGTTTTATCTAAAAATAGAGTCAATCCTGCCTAGAATATGGGGCAAGTGTACTAGAGAACCAGTGCACCAGAGAGCACAGCCGCTCCGTGTCAGATCCTGCAGAAATGATGAACTGCATGCCATTCTAGGGGGTGCCCCCGCAACAACCCCACCCATTGCTTCCCTCTTCCCCCAACCCTCCTGGGCTACTGTTGCAGTGTCCCCTCATTTGTGTGATGAAGTAATAAAGAATGCAGGAATAACAAACACTGACTTTTTAGTGAGATAAAATAAGGGGGAGGCAGCCTCCAGCTGCTATGATAGTCCAGGCAGGACATTAAACGGTGGTGGGGAAAAGAGTCCAGCATCCTGCTGCTATGATAGTCAAGGCAGTACAGAATCTTTTCTTTAGACATGAAAGGGGGGGGGTTGATGGAGCTCAGCCCCCAGTTGCTATGATGAAGACGGTTATCAGCTGTTCTGTACCTTCTGCCAGGAATGACCGAGAGTCATTCCTATTTTTACCCAGGTGTCCTCGGCCGACCTCACCTGAGACCAGCCAGGAGCACTCACGGGATGATGACAAGGATGGCTACCAGTCATTCTGCACTGTACCATCTGCCACTGGGGAGGGGAGGGGAGAGGATGCTGCTGTTCAGTGCTGCAGCACCGTGTCTACCAGCAGCATGCAGTAGACATATGGTGACATTGAAAAAAGTCAAGAAACGATTTTTTTCCCTTTTCTTTGGGGGGAGGGGGCTGTAAATTGATGAGATATACCCTGAACCACCCCGGACAATGTGTTTGACCCTACAGGCATTGGGAGCTCAGCCAAGAATGCAAATGCTTTTCAGAGACAGCGGGGACTGTGGGACGGCTGGAGT
This sequence comes from Gopherus flavomarginatus, assembly GCF_025201925.1. NCBI lineage: Eukaryota > Metazoa > Chordata > Testudines > Testudinidae > Gopherus > Gopherus flavomarginatus. Next base: position 153,087,468 of record NC_066617.1, on the reverse strand, counting down.
CCTCGGTACCCGCTCCCTCTCTCCATGAGCGTCCATTTGATTCTTTGGCTTTCCGTTACGCTTGTCACACAGCACTGTGCTGTGGACTCTGTATCAGAGCCTGGAGAGTTTTTCAAATGCTTTGGCACTTCGTCTTCTGTAACGGAGCTCTGATAGAACAGATTTGTCTCCCCATACAGCGATCAGACCAGTATCTCCCGTATAGTCCATGCTGGAGCTCTTTTTGGATTTGGGACTGCATCGCCACCCGTGCTGATCAGAGCTCCACGCTGGGCAAACAGGAAATGAAATTCAAAAGTTCGCGGGGCTTTTCCTGTGTACCTGGCCAGTGCATCTGAGTTCAGATTCCTTTCCAGAGTGGTCACAATGGTGCACTGTGGGATACCGCCCAGAGGCCAATACCGTCGATTTGCAGCCACACTAACCCTAATACCGATTTCACCGCTACTCCTCTCGTCGGGGAGGAGTATAGAAACCGGTTTAAAGAGCCCTTTATATCGATATAAAGGGCCTCGTTGTGTGGACGGGTGCAGGGTTAAATCGGTTTAATGCTGCTAAATTTGGTTTAAACATGTCATGTAGACCAGGCCATAGCCTCAGCAGCTTAGATCAGACAAAGAGGAGCTGCATTGACTAGGCATTGAGAGGCCTGTGCCTTTAAGAACCCAGCCCGGGAAGTCCATGCTGTCTGTGAGAGGGGAAATAAAAAAACCCCTCTGCACCCCCCCCCCATTTTTGCAGACACTGGTATCTCAGTCCCACTGGGGTAACTGTTATCCCCTCTGCCCCACCTGTGCCAGGTTTTACCCTCTGTCACTCTCTGGCAGCACCTCGCCCGGAATTGAGCTTAGTTTAGCTCTCGCTCCCGCTCCGATTTTGCCCTTCAGCCCCTTTTCTAATCCTGCCTCCAGCTGATTGACACTCCTGACCAGCCAATTATTGCCCTCTGGTCAGACCTTGCCCCTCCCCCCCGGCTCCGATTTGCCCCCTTTGCTCCTGTTTAAGCCCTGTAAAAAGCAGCCAGCAGGCTGTTCCGGCCAATAGGGGCAGGGTGCAGGTTACGGAGCACGCTCAGTGCACGCCGAGCAGCACATTCCTACCGGGAGCAATTTCATCCCCTGCAGCGGCTGCACAGGGCCTCAGTGCAGCGCCGGAGGAGCCCGGCCGGCAGGTGTCAGCAGAGCCCGGCCGGCAGGTGTCAGCAGAGCCCCGCCGCAGCGGGCCTGGGCTGGTTTCACTGCGCTCGCGGCTCGATGCGCGGTGGCCAGAGGCCCGGGGCCCTGGAGCGACCGCAGTGACCCGAGCGGCGTCCCGGGGAGCTGGGCGATGGCAGCAGCAGGCGGCAGGAAGACGCTGGTGGAAATCTTCTATGACGTGGTGTCTCCCTACTCCTGGCTCGGGTTCGAGGTGAGGGGGCGGCTCTGCACCGGCAGGCAGAGAAGCGCAGGGAGCGGGATGAAGGCAGCGGGGGCCGGGAGGAACAGACTTTAGACTGTGGAGGTCCTAGGAAATCCGCGGTGTTCCCTGAGTCCCCAGGACCTGCCTTATGTCAGGTGCTTCCCCTGCAGGTCATTGCTGCATTTTCCCTGACGGGCAGCAGGCTGTAGAAAAGGGAGATCGTTTCCTCCCTACCCCCGCGCTCCTCTCCCGACAGAAGTGTTTTGAGCAAGAATAGTTTGCAAGGTCACAGCTCCTGCCTGGGTGTACTTACAGCTGTTCCTTTAAAGGGCCTCTGTTGGCCAGCTGTCCCTTGGTTTGTTTCATACAGGATTGCATCTGATGTTTTCTTTTATAGAGATGTGTTTGTGTTATCATACTGACTGTGGTGCCTTGCCTGGAACAACTGAAGTTAGTGCAATTGGATAAAAGCCAGCGAAGGGTGCTGACTGTTCAGTGGAGAAAGTTAGTCATTATGCTTTGGAGAAGATTAATGTTCTACCATTATTAATGGAGCATAGGTTATGAGCCTGATCTTAATCTTAATTACACATGGCTTTTGGACTAAATTCTGCCCCATGGAATCCCTGTGAAATCAATATCGTTTCAGGAACATGAGGAGCCCAGGCCTTATGCCTAAAGCTAGCTGGAACGTGCTAATATTTTTTAAAAAAATTAAAACAATTTTCATTCCACACATTTTGAAGAGGAACCAAGTTTTGGGTGGGGGTTGTCTTTGTTGTTTTTCAGTTGGTTGAAAATGTTGTAAACAAACTTTTTAGTTTGAGTGTTTTCCCCCATTTCTCTCAACTATTTCCTGTTTCCATTTTGGCCAATGAAAGTGGGAGGAAAAGAGAGGCGAAAGGAGCAAGGAAACACATTTTAACATCAAAGCCAAAAATTTTTCACTTTTGTCAAAAATTGAAAATTGCAAAAAAAAATAAAATAAAATTGCAGTAACTTTCATTTTTTTTTTAAAATGACCTTTTTTGTCAGTGTTTCAAATGAAAAATTTCAACACGCTCTATTTATACAAGACTTACAAGGGTGACTTTAGGGAAACACATATTGACATCATACCTGACTAACCTCTGGTTTTTCAGGAATTTCTCAAGACCAATGGTGGTGTTTCCAAAAAATCTCACGATTTTTTTTTTATTATGCTTTGGGTGGCATGTGTGTTGCTACCATGAAAATGATATTAAAATTAAGGCAATCTGAGGCTGCAGATAGACTTCACAAGTGGTCCTTCGTTGTCCTACCCTAATGCCATGGCTCCACTCTTATTTCTGAGCCCCATCCCCCCCAGACGTGGGAGCAAGTTTCATATTTAAGGTGCAATGGCAGTTCATACCTTTTGAAGCTACTATTTCAAACTCTCTGTATGCAGGGCCAGCGCTTCCATTTAGGCGACCTAGGCGGTCACCTAGGGCGCCAGGATTTGGGAGGGCGGCAGACTGCTCTAGTGGACCTCCCGCAGGCGTGCCTGCGGACGGTCCACTGGAGCCGCGGGACCGGCGGACCATCCGCAGGGACGCCTGCGGCAGGTCCACCGGAGCTGCGGGACTGGCGAGCCGGCCCTGCGCCTAGGGCGCCAAAAAGCCTGGCGCCGCTCCTGTCTGTATGCTGTTATAATTGCATTACATGTGTGTCTATGAGGGAGAGAGAAATTTGTAACCCACTGTTAGACCAAGCCTACATTAGCAAGCTTACAGTGGCAAAGCTGTACCAATGCAACCGCACTACGGTAAGATCACTTATGTAGCTCCTCTGTGCTGGTGGAAGCTCTCCTGTCACCATAATAAAATCACCTCTATGAGCAGCAGTAGCAATGTTGGCGGGAGAAGCTCTCCTGCCGGCATAGTGCTGTTCACACTGGCAGTTCCGTTGGTGTAACTTATGTTGCTCAGGGGTGATGGTTGTTGTTTTTTTCACAACCCTGAGCACCATAAGTTATACTGACAAAAGTGGTAGTGTAGATATGGCCTAAGTGTTGCACTCTCTCTCTAGTGGCTGGACCACTGAGAAGTTTATATATTGTTTATAGCTTTTGAGCTACTAGTTATGTCTCAAGCAGTAGATCCAAGTATCCTGGGTTCAGTCTCCACTGCCAGTGACATATCTGGGGCATCACATTACACACTTTTTTTTTAAAATGAAAATTGAGATTCTCATTTTATCACATGACTCCAAAGTTGGGTCCTGTAGCATCTATATCATCATCTGGTCCTGAAATAGATTAGAGCAGCAGTAGACAGAGTTGTTCTGTGAGACAGGCCCAGAGGAAATAGATTTCATTTATACTCATGAGTGCTTAAAGAAAGAGGAGATGCTATTCTTTTCCTGATTTCAAAGAAAGAAATGAATCTGATGTCATTTCTTCTTCTTGCTCCAGAGAGAAACCTGGGTGCAGTGGGGCATTTATCTCCATGGCTATTGTTGGAGTGCATTTCACAGGGACTTAAGGTTGCTTGACATCCCTGGTCCCTCTGTAGTAATTTACAAACTTTCCCCACAGTATTGCTGGTATGAAGACCTGAGCTGCCCTGCTGATCCCAGGATTGATTTCTAATGGTCTCAGACAGATCAGGCTTTATCTTTCATAGTTTCATAGACTTAAGGTCAGAAGGGACCTTTATGGTCATGTAGTCTGACCTCCTGCACAATGGAGCCACAGAATCTCACCCACCCACTCCTGTAACAAACCCCTAACCTATGTCTGAGTTATTGAAGTTCTCAAATTGTGGTTTAAAGACCTCAAGATGCAGAGAATCCTCCAGCAAGTGACCCATGCCCCATGCTGCAGAGGAAGGTGAAAAACCTCCAGGGCCTCTGCCAATCTGCCCTGGAGGAAAATTCCTTCCCAACCCCAAATATGGTGATCAGTTAAACCCTGAGCATGTGGGCAAAATTCACCAGCCAGCACCCAGGAAAGAATTCTCTGTAGTAACTCAGATCCCACCCCATCTAACAACCCATCACAGACCACTGGGCATACTTACCTGCTAACGATCAAAGATCAATTAATTGCCAAAATTAGGCTATTCCACCATCCCATCCCCTCCATACACTTATCAAGCTTAGTCTTGAAGCCAGATATGTCTGTTGCCCCCACTGCTCCCCTTGGAAGGATGTTCCAGAACTTCACTCCTCTAATGGTTAGAAACCTTCATCTAGTGTCAAGTCTAAACTTCCTAGTGTCCAGTTTATATCCATTTGTTCTTGTGTCCTCATTGGTACTGAGCTTAAATAATTCCTCTCCCTCCCTGATATTTATCTCTCTGATATATTTATAAAGAACAATCATATCTCCCCTCAACCTTCTTTTGGTTAGGCTAAACAAGCCAAGCTCTTTGAGTCTCCTGATTGCTAGATGTATTTCAGTGCCCAGATTCTGGTTCTGTCAGGCACTGGGCCCCTGGTCTTCACTGTGAGTCTTAGGCATTGTTTATCCATTATCATTTGTCCCATTGCAGGTGCTGTGCCGGTACCGGCACAACTGGAGCATTGAGTTGCGTTTTCGTCCTGCTTTCCTTGGAGGCATAATAAAGGAGACTGGTAGGTGTTTCACTGCTCCTAACCCCCAACAGAGAACATCTGGAACCCCCTGCAGAGTGTGGCTATGAGAGAGTAGAGATTCCATCTTGCACTTGGGCTCTGGCAGGGCACTGCTATGAGGGAGCTCACCACAGACCCCAAAATGGATGCTATGGGGAATATCACAGACCACTGAGACTCCCTGCTGTCATTAGCCAGGCATTGCTGAAGCCCTTCCATTCTACTCTGGGATCTAAGGCTTTGTCTGCGCTAGCACTTCTGTTGGTCAGGAAAAAAACACCCCCTCCCCCCAACTGACAAAAGTTTCACCGACTGGTGTGGACAGTGCTATGTTGGCAGGAGCGGCTCTCCCATGGACATAGCTACTGCTGCTTGTTAGGGATGGTTTACTTATGCCAGTGGGAGAGCTCTGTCATGAGTTCTGTTCTGGCTCTGTTGGAGACTTGATTTGACTGAAATCGCAAAGCACTTCATCTTGCTGTGCTTCAGTTTCTCACTTTTAAAATAGGAATAATGATCCTCACCCCCCTTAATAACATGCTTTATGATGAACAGCACTTTATCTGTACCCAAAAGTTTATTTATCTTTAAAAACTGATTCAGCTGGTGCAAACCCCTTTGTGGACATTCTTATTGGTTTAAAACTGGTTATGTCAGTTTAGCACCTGCAAATTTACTGATGCAAGTGAAACTGAAGTAAGCCAGGTTTAAACTGATTTAAGTGTCCTCACACAAGTTGCAGCTGTTTTACTAAATCAATATAAAATTACACTTTTAGTTAGACTAGTTTTAAATTTGTGTAGACCAGGCCTACCTTATAACTGGAATCTTTGTCTTGTAATTTCACTTTTTCTGTAAGGTAACCAGCCCCCAGCCATGGTGCCCAAACGTGGGGAATACATGATGAAGGATATAAAGAGGATGGCAAAATATTACCAGGTCCCATTGCAGATCCCCAAGGATTTTTTTGGGAGTGTTATCAGAAAAGGTAAGTAGAGGAGGCTGCTTAGTCAGTGAGTAGACCTTTCACCTTAAGGAGATCTGGGTCCAAATCTTACATGACATTGAAGGAGGGAAAATGAGATTAGATTAGATGTTCTCTTCTTCTTCCTCCATCTGTGATTTGTATGAAGTCCGTGCATAGCTTCACATGAGTGGAAATTCCTACTCAGGAAAGGGCTGAGAGTGGGATAGCATAGGAGTTTCTGCAGATTGTGACTGAGGTGCTTTGGCAGAGCTGGGAGGGGGGAACAGCTCAGGGTAGGAGGCAAGGAGGTAGGAGGCGAACCCACAAGCTCTGACATTGTAATATTTTTCATCACTGAATTACATGAGGCAGAGATGGTTTAAAAATAGCAAATAGTTTTTTGTGCAAATAAAAGCACTGGGTTCAGATCAGTCCTGTTCACATGGTCATGTTACTTGTGACTGTTCAGACGACTGCCAGAAATTAATGACAATGTTCACAGATGCTGAAAATCTCAAATATTAGCACAAACAAGTTATTTGTTCAAAAATTCATACAGGAAAGTGTGTTCTTCATTATTTACGAGGTGGATTTGATTTAAATCATGATTTAAATCACTAGTCAGGAAGACTTGATTTAATCATGAATTTTTACATAAAAGTGCATTCTTTTTGGTTATAACCTTAATACATATTCTTCACAACTCAGAGATAGATGTAGGTTTCATTTTTAGAAGGTACACACTATACATTTTTAAAGTGACTTATTCTGAAAAACTTTCAGATTAGTTTTACAGCTATATCAGACAATGAATGATCATTTGGTTATTTCATTGAAGCAGATATTTATGAAGTCATTGGGAGGTTAATCATTAATATTTGGAGGATTTTCTTGCCATGCTGTATTAGGAGGAGAACATCACCAGACAGATATTAACATTGTTTTATTTAACTAAAACAACATTATGTATTCTGGATTTTCTTTTCTTCAACAGCAAACATATAATAGTTTCACAAAACAAGCATATGAATTTCTGAATTTAGTTAAACATTCAAGTTTTTAATATCAGGTTCGTTTTTGTTAAAATTGTTTTTAACTAAAATAGTTAAATGAAATACTAGAAAATAAAATAGATCGACTGTCAGCCAGGTCAACGTGAGAAACTTAAAATATTGGCTTCTGAAGCTAACTCAATTGTCTTCACCTTCATGTTCCTGTTTGTTCATAATCTGGAAAAGAAAAACAAGCTTTCCTGCTTTTTCAGGTCCAGAACGATTTCTCAGTTTGGAATGAATTAGTCCAAAGGAAGAAAATGTTCTTTCTATACTAGCAGAAGCAGCTCCTGCTGTTAAAAGTGAGATTATCCCTTCAACAATCTCAGAATCCAAGTGCTTAAGTGACTTCCACCAGTTCACTGATGTGACCTTTAAAACATCATCATCAAACATATATTTCTTCAATGGTTCACCCTTAGCTCTGAAGTTTATTATCCCTCCATAATGCCAATTATGATTGCTAGATGGCCATGTCATAGCCATCTCCTCTTCTTCAGCAGTTTAAAGTTTGACCCTGGGACTGAGTATTGGGAATATTTGCAAGAAAATGAGCTGGAGGTGGTGCTTGTCCCAGATGGGTTTTTTTTTATGCTTGTAATGTAACTCTGTCATTGCATATTTCTCTTTTCAAGATCTCACCCAGTTCTTTCCACATTTCAACAGCATCAGCAATAAAACAGCTATTTCCCTGCATTTTGTTCAAGGTTGCAGAAATAGGCTTCAGGGTACTCAGCGTGTGTTCATTTCTCTTAAGCCCAGTGTTGAACTTTGGCTGTGCATTGCCATCTATTTTTTCACAATTTTGTTCACAAACTGTCATCAGATTAGGTCAGTTCTTGATATAGTGCTCAAAACAGTCTACTACTGAGTTCCATCACACTTTTTGTGGGAGGAACCAAGCTAACTCTCCCACTCTTTTTGTTTCAGAGAAGCTGCTGCAAAGTGGTTGTTATGAAAGTATTTTGCAATTTCAACAACATTAGCCTTCATTTCTGGAACACTGAAGTCTTTGGCTAGGAGGTGCATCAAATGAGCACTGCAACTGTATGTTATTAGCTTGAGACTCTCTTCTAAATCATTTCTTCTCATCTTGGATACATTTGCAGCATTGTCTATGACCAAGTTGCGTACTAGACTCCTCCCCCTTTCCCCTCCCCCCCACCGTTGTTTCTTATAGCTTTTACTGCTAATTGTAAGTATTGTGCTATGTGTGCATTTCCTGATGTATCAATTGTTTCTGTAAGGAAGACATTCCCTTCTTCTGTTGTCACACAAGCACATACAACAGGATCATTGTGGACATTGCTCCACCCATCAAGACTCAGGTTAACAATTTTACCCTCTAGACCTTTTGCGCACTGCTTAATTTCTCTTTCGTACACTTTATCCAGCAATTTGCCTGCGACATCTGCTCTGTTGGGTGGATTGTATCCTGGTCTTAATGACTGAACCATGTTAATGAAGTGTGAGTTCTCAGTCATACGGAAAGAAGAGTTTGTTGCATAAACAAACCAGGCAATTTTTTCATCAATTATCCCTTTTTATAATCTGCTGGTTCTTATCCCAAACTTATCTATGGTTGTTTCTGGATGATGGATTTTTTTTCTTCCCTTTTTGCTGTAGGTGATATATTGTGGCTATGTGACATACATGATGTGACTGAAACACTATCATTGGCAGATAATTCTGAAACTATAGAAAATGATGGTGATCTTGAAGGTGGTTAGTCTTCAGAATCCTGTATGTTGAGGGTGGATTCTCCTAAACAAAATAAGTCAATGCAGTTATTTAATTATTATTACCATACTGCTCATTTAGTATTACTCATTGCATTCACTGACACTCAGCACTACTTTAAAGGTGAAATTGTAAAAGGAAGATCTGCCTATTTTTCAGCTATTTATTTTTTATCACACCTGCATATAAAATGATAGTACTGTAGTGTAACAACTATATTTTTTGTTCAAACATGGAAATTCAAGAATACTTAAGAAAGAAGTATGCAATAAAAAAGTTTACCAACCTGAAGATCCTGCATGTTCAGACGTATTCCTTTCATCCTCTTCAACGCAGCTTCCTCCTGCGTTGAAGGGGGATGAACACGTGTGCTGATGTTGTTTCATTGAAGCAACTAGGCCTTGCATTTCTTTGTTGCACTGTTTGCATTTTGCACACATGCCTGTCTTACAGGTAGGGGAACTTCATTAAAATATTCTCAAACTGGTTCTCTTTTATGGCCAGCTGCCATTATAGGTTTTCCCTTCTAGTGAGAGAATGGTATGGTAGATCGCAAATCAATGAAGGCTACACTCAGAAAGACCTCAGACTTCTGGAATATGCTGCTCAAACAGTTTCACTTTTGTTTCTACTGCGTGTCCCTCCCTTCTCACATTCATCTCCAAACTTATTCTTCTTGTCCAGATCTATTCCGCCTCCAACAATCTTCTATCCATTGAACATTTTGAAACTTTGCACTTTTAGAGAGAGGTAAGGGATTGACTCTGTGTTCACAAATTTGCAGAGGGACAGTAGGGTTGAGGGCTGTAATTTCTCATCTCTATATATTATTTAAAAACATTTTTTGCTGTTAACAAGCATGTTATCTCTAGAGACACAAATCCACTGTTTGAGAACTGCAAAACGAAGCATCTCTGATGGTGTCTTCTAAAGTGAGCACTGAATCCCATTGGGTAGATAGATAATTTAGGTTAATTTTTCTATACAGAAGTCCCTGGAACCCCATAAAACTGGGTCCCTAATCCATGAACGATTGGAACTCATTTACAAAACTTTTCTTAAACATTACATGAATATATTGTCTCAGACTATAGAATTAGAATTTATAATCCCTATTCCATGATGAAACACTATAGTTTTATTTAAGATATATCTTTGAGCCATCTTTAGATAAAATACTTTTTGAGGAAAATCTGATTTAAATAAAAAATCCGATTTCCCCTCCCCCCAAATAAATAAATCATTGATTTTTTTTTTTTATCTACCCTAGCTATTTATTATACTGCTGCTTTAAAAAAGTTTCCATCATCAAAGCAGAGTGCAGAACCAATTCCATGTGACTTAGGTGACCAATCACACACAACCAGAAACAAATTGCAATTGACTGAAGTGAACAGTTTATAACAACCCTCCATAGGCTGAAAATTCTTCAAGTTTATTGATTCATTAGAAATAATGAATAGATCAGTGGGAATCAGGAGGGGTTCTTGAATGAGTCACTCAACAGAAATGGGGCTGAATTCAAAACAGGTATTAGTGGCAATGAATAGTTTGACCTGCTCTAATAGGGTTAAGACCCGATGGACTGGTGCCACTGTACATTGGACATCCACGAATATAACTAGTGTTCAAGATATTAATACTGCTACTTCTTAGCACTTGTATGAACTGCACATGGCAGATTTCAAGTTTTTAGTGAGCTAGTTCCTAACGTGCAGGGAAGCTGAACACCCACAATTCTGGTTAAAATCAGTGGAGTTGAAGGTGTTGAGCACCTCTGAATATCGGGTCCTACTTGTCTCTAGATGGGCTTCCAATGTTGGAGGCCCCAGAACTAGAAGCAACTCTTGAAAGTTTGGCCCATGATGTTTTTCGCTATAACAAACTTCTTAGAGTCCACTCTCCATCTGAGACCAGTGCAGACTGTGTTCAGCAAGCCATTCCCATAGGTGAATCCCAACTAAGTCCCTTTTCTAGCCAACTCTCTCCCTGTTTAGAGCCTGCTGCAGGCTTAAGTAGCTAACTCCCTGGGACAGTCCCAAGGAAATCGCATACAGAAGTAGTCTTCTTATGAACATTGGCAAGAGTTTCATTAATGACCTCTGCACCTTGGGGATATTTCCAGAGCAGTGGCAGACTAAAAGCCCTGTCCTGGTGTGACCTTAGTGCAGACTTCATTGGTTGGTGCTGTTCCTATGCCTCCTCAATGTGTCTTTCTGTCTTTCACACCAAACCCAGGCAGTCTTTCTGCCATGCGCTTTATCACAGCCGTGGATATGACACAGCCACAGTTCCTGGAGCCTGTGTCCAGAGAGCTCTGGATGCGCATCTGGTCCCGGGTGAGTACTTATGTATATCCCCCATCCAGCTCCTTTCCTCATCTTCTTGCCCCTCCTCTGCCCTCAGTCAAACAGGTAGTAGGAGGGTTGAAATCTGTGGTTCAGGGTCCAACCCAAGGAAAGCTCTACATTCCAAGTCAATTGCAGCCTCTTCTGTTCCTTTCAGTGTGTGGATGCTGCACCAATAGTTAATTCCAGAGTCCACATAATCTAGTTCCAGTTTAGGTGAATGGGATCTTTTCCTCTCCTGTGGGAAATTCCCCAATGGGATTCCAGTCCTCAGCTGAGCTTTTCTGACTCCATCCCTGCAGGAAGATAGGGTCACTGTGAGAAATTCTCTTTGTAGATTCAGCATCTTGTTCATAAACATTTAACCATTTGATTTCCTCCTCCTCCTCTCACCAGGATGAAGATATCACCCAAACAGAGAGCATACTGGCAGTAAGTTTCTCCCCATTACTACTGCTTCTACATTCATTTGCTGTGATTTATTGGATGTGGGTCTTAGGGTTACTGTCTATAGAAGTAACTTAAATAATTTTCACTGGCTGTGGATTTTTTAAGGGATCATTTGGAGTTCTCAGGAAATTCCGTTAGGGAAAATGTGACTCCCATGTCAGTGACTTCCATCCCCTAAGTCTGTGGAAATGTGGGGATAATTTACCAAGTAACTCTGGTGCATTTTATTGCCAGGTCTATGGTGGATATTTAGGTCACGGTGCCTTCCCTAGCAGGATGCCCCAGAATAGGCAGTGGATACACTATTAATTATATTTTAATTAACAGTAATAAAGCCAGGGGCAATGTTCAAGAATGAGCTCAGGGAAGGAGATGGGTTTGCTTCTATAAAAGGCTTTTAACTTGAGTTAAAATTTGATTCTGAAGGCAGATTGTGGAGGGGACAGTGGTGGTGTAGCTGGGCTCCATTCTCAAACCTTAATTGGTATGCCTTTCTTTGTAGTTGCTTTGGAATAGCGTCCGTTCTTTTCCTCAGTTCCACTATCTGCATCCTGCCTCTTCTGCTTGTTAGATCTCTGGCTATAATGCAGAGATAGGCAGAAGATAGTGTTCAGATTTGAACCAGGGATTAGTTTTGGGGTTTGTGTTTGAGGCTAAGTCAAGGCCACAGTTCCAATTTGATCCCAAACTAGGATCTCATATTCTAGCCCTAGATGGTAGCCAAGTAGTAGCCCATACTTTAATCTTACAAATACTATTATAACCACTACTACTACTAATTTTATATAGCACTTTTCATCAGTATATCGCAAAGCAGAGAGGTTGCACAAGATTATTTTAGGCAGTGTTAACATGAGAATCCAGGTCTCTAAAAGTCTTAAGCTATGTCTACACTGCCAAGTTATTTCACCAAAAGTTATACCACTTTTTTTTAAAGCATGTTCATTAAACTGCTGTTGCATGTCCACACTGTGCTCCTTGTGTCACTGAAGCACATCCAGACTAGCAGCTCTTGCGAAGATTAGAGCAGTGCACTGTGGGTAGCTATCCCCTGTGCAACTGGCTGGGTGCTTTGGGAAGGGTTTGCAGCCCCTCAAGGGGTAGGTACAGTGTCACATGATGCAGGTTTCTCAAGCCCATTATTCCGTAGGCATCCTATAGGTTGCCAGTCACTTTTCAACTGAAGTGTGGAGGGTAGATGGGGAGGTGGGGGAGTGTGTGTGTGTGTGTGTGTGTGTGTGTGTGTGTGTGTGTTGGGGCAGAGTGAGTGTATCCGCATGCTGTCTCGTAAGTTCAGTCAGCCACCAGAAGCAACCAGTCCTGGGGAAGCGGGAAACCCAACGTCGGCCCCGCCTAGGGTGACCAGACATTGTGATTTTATCGGGACTGTCCCGATATTTGCTTGTTTGTCCCGCATCCCGACCAATGCTAGGTCAGGACACGGGACAAACAAGCAAAGGCTCTGGAGCCTGGAAGGGCTTGCGCCCTCTCCCACCCTGACTCCGCCCCCAACTTCCCCCATTGGCTCCCTCCCCAAATCCCTGCCTCTTGCCACGCACGCCTTGCCCAGGAGATGCAGGGGAGCGCGGGCGGGGTGAGTGTGAGTCCGGCCTGGCCCTGAGCAGGCAGGACTCGGGCGCGGTACGTGGAGGGAGAGTAGGGGGCGGCCCACCCGCGGGGCCAGGCAGCGGCAGTTCTCCCCACCTGGGCAGCGGGACTTGGGAGCAGCCGCAGCTCCCACTGCCGCGTGGGGAGGAAGTGGCCAAGCGCTTTGCGGCTGTGGCTTTGGCGCCCGGGCCTGCTGCGGGGACCCAGCAGCACGGACGCTGCTCCCAGCCCCTGGCCAGTCGCATCTGGGCTGACTGCCCAGCTGGTGCAATCCCGTGGTGGAGGCATCGGCAGCCCAGCCCCATTCGTTCCCTTGTGGGACCCGAGCGGGATGGGGGGGCTGGGGCCTGCTGCCCCCACTCCGGGGCCGCCCGCGGGATTGCACCAGCTGGGCAGCCAGCCCAGATGCGACTGGCCAGGGGCTGGGCTCGCACAGCGTGCGCACTGCTGGGTCCCCACAGCAGGCCCGGGCTCAGGGGGTTTGTGGGCACCAGAGCCACAGCCGCCGAGCTTGGCCAGTGGCCACTTCCTCCCCCTGTGGCAGTGGGAGCTGCAGCAGCAGCTGCTCCCGAGTCCTGCTGCCCAGGTGGGGAGAACAGCCGCCGCCTGGCCCCGCGGGTGGGCCACCCCCATACTCTCCCACCAGGTTCCACACCTGAGTCCTGCCTGCTCAGGGCCAGGCCAGACTCTCACTCACCCTGGCCCCGCGCTCCCCTGAGTCTCCCGGGCCTCTCTCCAGCGCTTGCGGAGGCAGGAGAAATTGGGGGTGGGGTTTTTGCTCTGCTGCCATTTTTTCCCCCTCTGCCCCCGCCCCCCCCATCCCAATATTTGACCTGGGTGATCTGGTCACCCTAACCCCGCCTCCCGCTCTGCGACAGACACACACACACACACACCCCCAACCCTGCCTCCCTCTGTGTTTAGTGTGGGAGACAGCAGGAGCATTCCATGTAAATGATTCTTTCTTTGTTTCCCTGGAGCAGAGCAGCACAGCATGCTGGCTGTCAGAACGGAGTTTTGAAAGGGGAGGGATGCTTGCCTGCAGGGCTACTGAGTTCAAAACAATGAGCAGAGCAGTTACTTCAGGCATTGTGGGACACCTCTGGAGGCCAATTACAGTGATAAAAGCAAGCAAGGTGTTTACGCTGGCACTTCAGCGATAAAACCTTTGTGCAAAAAGCCTTATCACTCTCATCTAGGTGGTTTTATTGAAGTGCTGCAGCTGAGGAGTTTTGTCTCAAAAAGTGGCTTTGCAGTATGTACACCTCGGTTGTTTTATCTCCAAAAGCTGCCTTTTGGTCAAAAAACTTGGCAATGTAGACAAGCCCTTGGCCACTCAGTCTCACTACCTTTCAGAATAAATATTCTAGGTATATGTTCTTTGGCTTGTCCTGTCTCTAATCCCTCTGACCCTCCTCCCCTCTTAGACCAGAGCTAGAACTCAGAACCTCAGCTCTCCAATAGTCTACTTCCTAGCAAATGTGAATCCAGTGGGAAAAGATGTGTCAAGGCCCCTTGTAGGCCTGGTCTACGCTGGGGGGGGGGGGAGGGGATCAATCTAAGATACGCAACTTAAGCTACGAGAATAGTGTAGCTGAAGTAGACATATCTTAGATCAAATTAAAATTGCTTACTTCGTGTCCTCACGGCACTGGATCGACGGCCGCGGCTCCCCCGTCGACTTTGCTTCTGCCTCTCGCACTGCTGGAGTTCAGCAGTCAACGGGAGAGCAGTCAGGGATCGATTTTATCACATCTGCACTACACGTGATAGATCGATCGCTACCTGCCGATAGTAGTTATCAGTTACTCCTGTAGCTGGAGCGGTAAAGCTATGTGCTGTTGAACTGAGGCTTTAACTACATGAGAAAGTTGCACCAGTTAAATATAAAGTGTGAATTTAAAATAAATTAGCTAAATTGGAGCGAACCCCTGTGTAGACACTTATTTTGGTTTGGGAGCAGTTTTTTTTGGTTTAGCATTAATTAATCGGGAACAGGTTTAAGCTAAATGGAAACAAGCAACTCTCAGAATGAAATAAGTGTCCCCAGAGCGGGGAGTTGCACCAGTTCTACACTGGTTTACAAACCAATTCACATTCAACTGGTGCAGCTTATTTGTATAGACAAGGCCTGAATGTCCAAGTTCAACTCTGGTGATGGTCCGTTTTGTGGACTTTATGATCACATGTGAGAATCTGTTCGTTTTTTTTTTTTTTTAAATGGGGTTGACACAGGGAGGTTTTTGTTTTTTTTTTTAGTAAAGATCATTATCTGTACATTATGGTGTGACATAGTAGGATACGTGTTCCACATTTGGGTCCTATGTCTCACATTTTGATTGTTGGCATCACACAGTGGCAGATTTGAAGGTTGAGAAGCTCACTGCTAGAGCACGGGATGGAGAGCCTCTTTATCTCCAATGTAGTAGAACACGCGCTGCCCTTCTGTACCAATGCTCCAGTTCTGAAGATGACCCACCAACTTCCAGTTGGGCTTGCTGAGTTTGGTCTCTGTCATGCAGTGTCACTCCTTGTTCCTACGTTGCTGTGTTCGGCAGGCTCCTTCCAATACTGTTTAGACACTTCAATAATACTCATCTTCTTTTCCACTATAGCACTTCATCTGTCTTAATTCATATGTTGAAAGAGTTAATTTGAACTAAGCATAAACTCCCTTTTCCCCCTTTTGCTAGTTAATTGAAAGCCCACCTAACAAGAGCTGCATATTTTGAGCCTGGGAGGTGATATCCCTTCAGCTTCACATTCAAAAGTCACTCAGAATAGGTATATAACCAGGCAGTGGGAGAAAGTAGGCCAGACTGTCCTGCCAGAGAAATGTCCTAGGAGGAGTATTGTATCGTTTGACAACAGACTTTCAAGCAATGAAGCTGCATGTAATTATTATGTTACTGTCATGGTAACAGTGGCTGTTCTTATTGTCTTTCTGTCTCCTCAGGCTGCTGGGGAGGCTGGGCTACCCTCAGCGCTGGCCCAGAAGCTACTGGCAATGACCTCGACCCCTGAGGTGAAGAATCGTCTGAAGGAGACAACAGAGGAGGCACTGAAATATGGGGTGAGACGCTCCCATTGCCATGTGGGGTTAGATCTGTGTGTTCCTTTCCCAGCAGTGACACTGTGGGTCAAGGCAGGATGAAGGGGTAGATCAGGATACACAAGGATCCCATTGCTCTCAGACTTTTTTGTATTTTAAACACATCTTGCAAGCCAGCTCAATACCCTAAGTATTAGTGCAGGAAACTATCTTTTGGGAAACCCAGGTTTGATTCCTGGCCCATTCCAAGGAAGGTGTCAGGGGACTAGTGTGCCAGAGACCAGAGCTAGTGCCTGGGGTCACTGCTCTCCACTACCATGCATGAAGCCCTGGTTTGATTCTGATTCCTTTTTGCTCAGTCCCATGGGATGACAGGGTCATAAAAGTTCTGCAGAATCCAGGCTTGGTGCATGGGACCCAGATCTGAGAGAGAGAAAGAAGAAAAGAAGGGAAAGGGAAAAAAAGTGAGAGTGCGAGGGAGGAAGAAAAGTGACAGTTCTTCTTTGTAAAAGTTTCTCTTAGAACTGGTCTTGTGCTTATTCCTCTCTGTGTGAATCTCTCTATTTTGTCTCCCTGGGGGCATTAGGCATTTGGAATGCCAGCAGTTGTGGCCCATGTTAATGGTGAAGCTCACCTCTTCTTTGGCTCTGATCGTTTAGAGCTTCTGGGCAACGTTATAGGTGAGTGTTTCTAGTAACGTTTCCTTGTATTTTTTTCTCCCTGGTAATTATCCATCTGCTCTAATGGAATGTGTAATGTGACAAACAAATTAACACTCTGGAGGTATGTCTACAGTGCAGTTAAAAACCCGTGGCTGGCATGTGCCAGCTGGCTCAGGCTAAGGGGCTGTTTAATTACAGCGTAGACATTCGGGTTCGGACTGGAGCCCAGGCTCTAGGAACCTGCGAAGCGGGAGGTCCCAGACCTTGGACTGTAGCCTAAGCCCAAACCTGAATGTCTGCACCACAATTAAACAGCACGTAGCCTGAGCCCTAGTCAGGTGGCATAGGTCAGCCGTGAGTGACTAATTAAAGTGTAGACATATCCAAAGACTCAGCGTCTCCTTCCCTCTTAGGCCAGGGGAAGGGAGAGCTATATCTTTGTATCATCTGCACACCTTATCAATTATTTTACATTTTCTTCCAGATTACTGATCAAAATATTAAATCGCATTAGACTAAGAACTGATCCCTGAAGGAGCCCAGTGAAGGCACCCCAAGTACTTAAGTCTCAGTTAGTAACTACATGTTGAAACCTGTCAGTTACCCAGCTTTTAACCCACTGAGCTGTATTGATTTTGAATAGCACTCATGTTTGAATCAGAATATCAGGCGATATTAATTCAAATGTCTGTCTTAAATCCACGTCTTCACAGAGTTACTTTTATCTGCCAGACTTGAAATCTTTTCAAAGAATTATATAAAATTTGTTTGACAGGACTCTCCATTATTTTTGCCTGGGCTTTGTTAGGCTGAGTAGCTCTTAATTATCCAGGTCCTCCTATTTACCCTTTTTAAGTATTGGTCGTTCTTTCAGTTCTGTCCCTTTCTAGTTTTCCTAGGGTTCTTAAAAATTAACGTCAGTGGACCAAAGAGCACCTTGATAAGCTCTTATAAAACTCTTGGTTGCAAATCGTCCAGATCAGCTGATTTTACAATGTTTAACATTAGCAAAAGTGGTGTAACATCTTCCTTAGCTACCACTGTAAAAGAAGGTATGCTTGTCCGATTAACTCCACTTTGGTGGCAAATGCTCCTTTTCCCCAGGCCAGCCCCTTCCCCAGCGATGAGGTTACATGTTGAGCTCTCTCTCTGGCAGAATGTCTGGAGACTGACAACCAGATGCTCAGCTGCTGTAAATGGTGCAGCTACACACTATGGGGTAAATCCTCAGCTAAAGATCCAGCCTTTTATTAAAAATAAATAATTAAATAAATTAAAGCCTTCCCAGTCACTTGATGTCTTGTTTTAAGACTGTTGGAATCTCAGAGGTGCCATTCTCACACTACTGTAGCTGATTAATGCAGAATTTTGAAAACTAATTGTAGGTGCTGGACAGTAAATTGCAACTAGCTAAGTGAAGCAAAGTTTATTTTTGGTATGAAGTGGCAAAAAAAAAATTGAGTTCAGGTGAGAGCCTATATTTATTGGGTGTAATAGCTGTCCAACTCATTTCAAATCTGACAGAAAAATATACCTCAATCCTAGACCTACCCTAGTAAAGGGAAATCAGCCTAAAACTTGTTTCTGGATTTTAGCAAGGAGAACAAATTCAGGATTACAATGGAGACATACTACTACCAGGACTTCATAATCCTACTATAACTAAGCTAAGAGGGGTTCTAATTACATTTCCATAGCAGACAGTCCAGCTGGATGTGTATTTTGCTTAGCGTCTGTGATTTCTTTTGTAATTTTTGTTCTAAAATAACTTTGATTTTAATTAAGAGAACTTGCATAGGTTGTGGTGACTGTTTAAAAACAGCATTATCCACTGTTGGATAAGCCAGAAAAAAGGAAACTGAATTTCAACCTTAGATTTGGCAACATTTGGGGAGTGGTGTCAGTCATAGGAAATGAGTTTGTGATCCCTTTTTGATCTAGCCCTATAAGAAACCTGGCTAAGGGATGCCAGGTTTGATTGCAGGTTCCATAGCTCATCCTTAACCCCCAGATCTGTGGGCAGATTTTAAAATTCAAGCTAATCTTTGGTGCTGGGCAGTACATCTCAGCTAGCAGGGTCCAGTAGTCTAGATGTGGAAAGCTCGGTGTCCCATTAATTACATTCCCATTTCAGCATAATTACCCATTCCGTGAGGAGGAAGGACAGCCTTACCCTGCAACCCACCCCCAGTATCAGGATTTAATTTGTTAGCTTTTCTTACAGGAGAGAAATGGCTGGGACCAGTTCCTGCAGCTTCCAAACCCAGGATGTGAGAAATTCAGCTGCAATATGAAACAAGAAGAAAATAAGTGACTAAAATTTGAATGAAGCAGTAACGTCCATGCCTGAGAAGTGGCACCTAGGGTCCTAAAGGGGCTGGGAGGAGAGCAGTGATGTTCCCCTGGAATCCAGTTCTACTCCAGTCCCCGTGATAGACTAAGACTGATTTTTTTTTTTCCACTTTTTTCACAATACAGATAAATATTTTTTTTTTCCACGCAGGATGGGGACATGATGACACTTTGGTGAGGTGAAATGTTAATACAGGGTCATGGGCAATGGCAGAGCTCTGGCTGGCTGATAAGGGTGATTGAAATCTTGTCTCACTTGTGGTCTGCAGTCTGGAAGCGCGCTGCTGAGAACACAGGGTGAAACAAATTCAGTCGAAGTATAAATGCTTATCAGGTTTTTTGTCTCAATCTACCCAAAGTGTGCAGTATTTGGTGATCAGTGGGAACTACAGCTGTAAGTTGGCTTTTTTTAATTGATATAATATATGCAAAAACTCTTGACATGTGTACACGAAATTGTTTTCAGGCTGAGAGCTTAGAGCAGGGTCTGAGTCCTGTCTGTCAGTGCCTTGCAGCTCAGCGCATATTGCCAGTCCATTGCCACATTATCCCCGCATTGCCCTGCACTTTGAATGCTTCTTTGGTTGTCATATAATGTAATTCATTCTCTCTCTCTCTCTCTCTCTCACTCACATACATATACATACATATAATATATATATATATATATATCTGAATCCTGCACTTTGGAATAAATTACATCCAGTTGTCAACCTGGACATTTTGCATTGTGGGGATACACTGGCTGATTATTCCCCCCTCAAAGTGCAATTTATTCTACTCTGAAAAATGATATTTGAGCTAGATCCCTGGAGTCCAGTGGAATTCTCAGCCCCAAGTTAGGTGCCTGTACAATGCACTGGTAGGAGCCTCACAAAATAAGAAACAAATGCAACAATATCTAGGTCTCTCTATCAGAACAGACCGATATCTATCTTAAGCGGCACAGTGACCTGTCTGTCTGCCATATCAGATCAGACTCTTGAGCCATTTAACTTGGAATTCTGCCTGAACAGTACCCCAGTAGCTGGTATAAACAAACACAAAGCTAGCCTATTGTCTCACGGGGGTGGGTGGGTGTGTGTGTGTGTGTGTGTGTAGGAGGGGAGGAGAGAAGCAGGGATTGAAGACTGATATGATTATTTCTATCACTTTCCCAGGTAACACAGTCACCCCCACTAGGGGCAAGTTGGAAGAAGCCTTGATAAGTGGGGCTGTGCTAGTGTCTTGGCTGGGAGAGAGAACTCCTAGCAGCTTGGTTAGGGAGATACGTTAAGTATCTCACCTCTAGGAGTCACCATCTCCTTGGCTGAACATGTTTGGGGTAGGAGAGAGCTCTCCCTGGCATGAGTGTGACTTGGCTGGGAGCGAGAACAGCCTGGGTGACTGATTTTTCTGTCTCCTGGGCAATGTGGGGGACAGGACACATACCAGGGTTGGGGAAAGACTGTTGCTTTTGGAATTGGGGACTAGCACTGTGAGAAGTCACCTTCTGTGGGTGGAGTGAACTCGCTTTCTCTCCTCCTTTAACCCCTCTTTCCCCGCCTCCCCCCAATGACAACAACATAAACACCGGCCTGAACTGTCTTAGCATCATGAGCATTTCTAGAGGACTGTAGTGTGAAGATGAGCGCACCCAGCAACAGCCTCACAGAGCCCAGGGTTGGTTGGTCACAATCTCCTTTTATTGCAAGCCCAAGATGCCACACAGACACCACAAGCATGGAGCGAGGGTCAGAGATTCACATTTCCACATCCTGCTACTGCAGGGTACAGAGAGCGGAAGGCAGAGAGAGAAGATACAGAGGGAAAATTAAATCCTCAAGGTCAAGGCTGGGGAACTTATCAGGTACTGTAAAAAGAATGACCCCTAATGGGACAGTGTTTTCTACACTAAGTTTGCAGCGTGATGAAAGATGGGGGAAGGAGAGACCTTCATGTACACACATTCTGAGGGGACAGGCTTAGCACTCAATGGGTTCAGGGCCTGGGCCTCTCTTTAATGACAGGGTTACAGTAATGACCTTGGAGGTCAATGGCATAGTCTAGGTCAATTCATAGAGCAGCGCTCGTGAACTGGATTTCTCTGCCTCCTCAGGAATGGACTCTTAAGTGCTGCCTTCCTAAGAAGAGAGGACCATGAACAGGCTATCTGAACCCTTCTGCACTGGACTCAACAGGGAAAGTTTTATACCAGGAATAAAAACAAACTGAAAGTGTTCCCTTTTCACTCTCTCTCCTCCACTGGTGGATGGAAATCCCCTAGTGGAATAGCTTGTTCCTGGCCCCAGAGGTGGCTGAGCTGGAATGATATACTTGAATGAATTAATGCCACATTTGGTTTCGTGGTTGGTTTTCTGGTTGCTTTTGACACAACCATCACTGGAGGAAGCAGAAGGGCCAGCAGTCTTGGGAATCCAGCTTTTCTCCTCTGAATCTCTAAGGCGAGGAGTAGCCAGGCCCTTCACTTCAGCAGCAAATCCTGAGAGAGAGACAACCAGACACACAGTAAAAGCAAGTTCCCCTCACCCAAATCTCAGAGCTACCACTCCTCTGAAGGGACCATCTGGCCTCACTTGTTCTGTCTACTCCTCAACCTGACCACCTCCCTCCATCCCAGAGCTGGTCCTTCCCCTGAAGATGTTAGTCTAAGTAATGTTTTGTTTAGGCATTTTCAGAATGAAATATTTAGATATTTCAATTCTAAATGACTTTGTGCTGATGTTTGCTTCAACTTTATTTTTAAAAATTGACAAACATTTAAAAAGCTCAAAAGCCAGATAAAATGGTTTGTTGAGCCCAAAACAATTTTTTTTCCTGACTTTTCAGAAGGGCCAGTAAACTGAAAATCAGCTATTTGCTCTAAATACACTGTACTTACTTCCCCATGAGTGTTTCCTCTGCCACCCCATCCCTCCCACGGTTCTGTTGCTAAGTCTGCAGTCCCTGAGGGGAGTGTGTCACAGTCTGACCTCCACACCACCCATGGGGCACTGTGCTATTTTGCTGTCAGGTCAGAGAGAGGAAGTTTGTCACCTGGATAACTCACTCACCAAGATATTAACAAAACCAGAGAAACTGCTCCCACGGCATCTCAGAACCCCGAGGGCCCCTGCTGCTCAGAGTGCTCTCTCTAGCTCTGCCACCACTCACCCTATTATAGCTGTCTAGTAGCTCCTAGTCACATTATGCCTATCTGAATAAGCTGTAACACTGTCACAGAGAAGCACATTGCACCAATGGACAGACATGCAGACAGACACAAAACTAGCCGGTGAGCAAGAGATGGTTCAGCAAAATAAGAAAACCCTGGGAACCATGGGGGATGTCTGAGCAAGTGGGAAACTTAAAAGAGCATTTGGGGGAAAGGGGGGCAGCTCTAAGAAGGGGCCAGAGTATGATGAGGCAGGGAGAGGTGGCTGGGAAAGGTTATGTTATTGAGTGGGGTGCAAAGAAGTTGCCAGAGAAGGGGGCTCAGCTAAATGTGTAGGGGCACAGGGAGTTGGCCATGGAAGGGGTGGGAACCACTAGGATGTTGCTTCACTGTGAATCTGCCTTGTGGAAGGGTGGGGGCGGGGAAAAGGCCCCTTCTCATCCTTCACAGTTCAGCCACCTGCCTCCAACCCTCCATCCAGGGGCATGAAGGCTCCTAGTGTGTCAGTTACCTGTGCATTACCTAGCATGCACCGTGACACCCCTCCAGCGATGACATCACACACAGCACAAAATGGAGGCCTGTAGAACAAGGAAATGGCAGTTCTTTAACCTTCCCTGAAGCATTGTCCCCATGCACCCTGGCCTCCTGAGCACACAAAGCCCCCTGCACCAAGCCCAGCTCCTCCCTGCCCCATGATCATCTGGGTGTTGGTGAAGATGGAAGCACATGGAGGCCTGGCACATACCGGGCTGTAACGCTGAGCATCTGCCTTGCTGCCTTTCCCCTTCTCTATGGAGCCTGTGGCGTTGCTAGAAGGGAGCAGTCGGGTTACTAGAAGAGAGCCAAGCATACAAGAAAATGAGCTCTTCCAGGAATGGGAAAAACAGTTGTCACCCCAATCTGTGATCCATAATCTGTCTCCACCCATTAGCCATCACCCCCACCTTTCTGATCCCTACAACCTCTTGCGTTGTCTGGTGAATTTCCCTGCATGTGGCATAGCTGCTCTCCAACAGTTCTTAATTTGATCCAGGGCTTGCTAGAGTTGAATTCCAGCACCTCTAAGCGTGACAGTTCAGATCCCCAGCAACTGTGGGGTTGCTGCGTCAGTTATGAAAGTATAAACATTACTTGAGCCCTGGCACCTTTCATTACAAATTAAGCACTGTCGCCAACCACTCCAAATGTGCATAGTCTGGCCCCTCATTTCAACCTCACTACCCCTGTGTCTCTGGCTACAATTACACACAGAAAACTATTTTAAAAGAACATTGTTAAAGTTGTAAAGTGAGGCAATGCTAGAATTAAGGCTGCCTGTGCAGCCTTAGTTCAGCCTCCTAGTGCATGTGCATAAATATTTAATCACATTTTTTCCACAGGACCCTTGCCTCTTTCAGTACACAGGATGGATAGTGTTCAGTTAACGTTTTGGTTTCTCTGTGTTGTTCAGTGTGTGGTTCCAGGGCTTATTTACTGCACACTACTTAAACACTCTTCTGAATTCAATATTATTAATTTCTTCAGGGGCTTTCCTATGGTGCTCTTCGCTACAGTACCTGAGTGCTTCCCAGACTATAATCAATTTATCTTCATGACACCCCTGTGAGGTTGTGGGGTGATATTAGCCCCATTTTAGATGCTGGGAACTGAGGCACAAAGAGAATCGTTAGAATTGTCCATTAATTTTGGCGGCCCAATTGAGACTTATAGCAGTTCATATGTTCAAAGCACAGCTCTTATAGATTTTAGCCCTTCTGCAAATCAGACCCCAGGATCTCACACTGAGCACCTAGAAAATGAGGAACACACAATCAGTGACCACCTGGGAAAAGTTTCATTTAAGTGACTTGCCCAGTGTGAAATAAGACAATAATTCCTGCAGCATATCTTTTTTTAAAAAAATCCAATCTTGGTTTAAAGATTGCCAGTGATGGAGAATCTACAACCTTTGGTAAATTGTTACCATGGTTAAAGTTAAACATTTATGCCTTATTTCCAGTCTGAATTTGTCTAGCTAAAACATCCAGGCATTGGAGCATGTTATACCCATGTCAGCTAGATTGAAGACCTTATTATTAAACATACAAAAAGTAATTTTCCCCCTGCTGATATTCACACCTTCTTGTCAATGGTTGGAAATGGGCCACCTTGATTGCATTGGCCTTGTTAGCACTACAAAATTAATTTTCCTTCGTTATTCACCCCTTCCTGTCAACTGTTGAGAATAGGCCACTTCCACCTTAATTGAATTGGCTCGTTAGCATTGGCCTGCCACTTAGTAAGGCAACTCCCATCTTTTAATGTACTATAATATATATTCTGCTTATTGTTTTTTTCACTCCATGCATCTGATGAAGTGGGTTTTAGCCCAAATAAATTTGTTAGTCGCTAAGGTGCCACAAGAACTCCTCACGGTTTTTAATTAAATATTTGTATCCCAAGTAGATACATATAGATTGTGATCAAGTCATCCATTAATCTTATCTTTGTTAAGTTAAATAAATTGAGCTCCTTAAGTCTATCACTATACAGGATGTTTTCTAATATCATTCAGGTGGCACTTCTCTGAACCCTCTCCAATTTATCAGCATCCTTCTTGAATTGTGGACACCAGAACGGGACACAGTATTCCAACAGTGGTCGCACCTGTGCCAAATACAGAGGTAAAACAACCTCTCTACCCCTACTCAAGATTCATAGAAGAATCATAGAATCATAGAAGATAAGGGATGGAGAAGACCTCAGGAGGTCATCTAGTCCAACCCCCTGCTCAAAGCAGGACCAACACCAACTAAATCATCCCAGCCAGGGCTTTGTCAAGCCAGGCCTTAAAAACCTCTAAGGAAGGAGATTCTACCACCTCCCCAGGTAACCCATTCCAGTGCGTCACCACCCTCCTAGTGAAATAGTGTTTCTCAATATCCAACCTAGACCTCCCCCACTGCAACTTGAGACCATTGCTTCTTGTTCTGACATCTGCCATCACTGAGAACAGCTTAGCTCCATCCTCTTTGGAACCCCCCTTCAGGTAGTTGAAGGTTCCTATCAAATCCCCCCTCACTCTTCTCTTCTGCAGATTAAATAAGCCCAGTTCCCCCAGCCTCTCCTCATAAGTCATGTGCTCCAGTCACCTAATAATTTTCATTGTGTTCTGCTGGACTCTCTCCAATTTGTCCCATTTATACATCCCAAGGATTGCATTAGCTCTTTATGGCCACAGCATTGCACTGGAAGCTCACGTTCAGCTGATTATCCACCCCACTCCCAAATCTTTTTCAGAGTCACTGCTTCCCAGGATAGAGTCACCCACCCTATAAGTATGGCCTACATTCTTTGTTATTAGATGTATACATTTACATTCAGCCATATTAAAACACATACCGTTTGCTTGCACCCAGCTTACTAAGTGATCCACACCACTCTCTATCAGTGACCTTCATTATTCCCTTCATTATTTTCCATTACCCCAATTTTTGTGTTATCTGAATACTTTATCAGTGATTATTTTATGTTTTTTTCCTAGTCATTAACAAAAATGTTAAACAGCATAGGGCCAAGAACTAATCCCTGTGGGACTCCACTAGAAACACACCTGTTTAATGACGATTCCCCATTTACAATTACATTTTGAGACTTATCAGTTAGCCAGCTTTTACTCCATTTAACGCGTGCCAGTTTAATTTTATATTTTTCCAGTTTTTTAATCAAAATGTCATGTGGTACCAAGTCAGATGCCTTACGGAAGTCTGTTACATCAACACTATTACATTTCTCAACCAAACTTGTACTCTTATAAATAAAAGATATCAAGTTAGTTAGTTTGACAGGATCTGTTTGCCATAACCCATGTTGATTGGCATGAATTATATTACCCTCCTTTAATTCTTTATGAGGCTGCTATCAGCCACTTCATTAGCTTGCCTAGGATCACTGTCAGACTATAAGCACCCAAGTCATCCCGTTTACCCTTTTTAAATAATTGCCCAGTGTTAGTTTTCTTCCAGTCTTCTGGAACTTCCCCAGTGTTCCAAGACGTATTGAAAATAAACATTAACAGTCCAGCAAGCTCCTCAGCCAGCTCTTTTAAAACTCTTGGATGAAAGTTATCTGGGCCTGTTGATTTTAAAAGTGTCCAACTTTAGTAGCCTCTGTTTAAAATCCTCCTGAGATACTAATGGACTGCGAAATATGTTATCATATTATATGACTGACTACACCCCCCCCAACTAGAGAACAAATATTTTTGAACACTTCTGCCTTTTCTGCATTATTATTGATAATAATCATGATAATTTATTGTTCTTAATTCTGCTGGCCATAGAGTTCTCTTTGTGTCCCTTTGCTTCCCTTATCAATTCTCTATATTTGCAAGACTCTGATTTATATTCATTACTGTGAACGTCTCCTTTCTTTCATTTTTAATAGCTGCCTTCATTTCCCCTCTAAACCATGTCAGTTTTTTATCCAATGTGGTCGTTTTCCGTGTTTGTTGGATTGTGGCTTTTTGGGCATCTAGTATTTATGTACAGAGCCAGTATTAACTGGCCAGTATTAACATTACTGCCAGGCTCCTATATAGCCCTGCAAGGAGGGATGTTTGCCTGCTGTTCTGTCCTGACCCTACACATGGAATTGACCTAATTTCTGAGAACCCATGTAGCCCCGTATGGTGGCATGCTGTGTGGGTTCTGGCTCCAACCTCTGTTGATATTGGTGCTGGGCTCTTACATAGACTTGCATGAAGGGATGAACTGTTGCTTCAGCAAACATAACACCTGGTTCTAACCTTTCTAGTCCCCAATATCCTGGCAGAGAGAAATGCTCAGCTTCCGGGAAGAGTCCGGGATCCAAATCCAGAATTCATTCATTGCCTTGATGCACTAGGTTAGTGGAGCACTGCCACCAAGCACTTAAAGCCTCATTCTACCCCAGTATTAACATTAGGGCCAGACTCCTCTTTGCCCCTCCAGGAAGGGGTATTTTCCTGCTGTTGATTCCTTGAGGCCTGGCTCTGTACACATGGAATGGACCTAATTCCTGGGCTCCTACATAGTCCTGTAGGGCGGGATGCTCTGGAGACCCTGCAGCCTGACTCCATCCCTGAAAGTGATATGTGGTTTCCTAGCTGGCTGCTGAGGAGAATGTGCTATTGTGGTAGCTGCTAATTACTCCTAGTCCCCATGTTGCTGCTGGAACTACCCACCACCCCTCCTACCTGCTGAACTTCAGGGCAGAGAAGAAGAATTAAACAAACAAAACAAAAAACATCCTACAATGAAATTGGCATTTGGAGCTGCTCCTCCCTACTTCATCCCTTTGCGGCACCAATCTGCTTGTTTGTTATTGCACTGGAAATCTCTGCCGTGTTTTTCAGTAAAATGTTACTTCCTTTCCCTCTTAAGGACTCTGCACTGACTGGGACGGGGTGGGAGTCCCTAGCTTGTGTTGTATATTTCCCAGACAATCATTGAATTACAATGGAGTAAGGTTGGAGAGATCAGAGAAGCATTTTAGGGTGAAAAAATATTACAGAGATGATGTAATTATCTCCAAAACAAGCATTATGTCCCCAGCAGATTCAGTTCAAGTTAAACTTCAAAGACAGGCAACCATGTTAAGATCTGAAATGCTAAATTAGGACTCCCAAATAACTTTAATTCTGCCCTAGACAGAGACATCAGAGGAAACAATATGGAAAAACAATGTCTCCAAAAGTCAGTTTAGTCTAATGTGGGATCACAAACTCTGCTAGGCATCCATCTTAATTGTATGGTTGCTGCATGGTATTACTAGAGGGCAGAGTTAATATTCTCTGGAGCTTTACGTGAACCAAATCCTACAAAAACTGGTCCACACCATCCCAGTATGAGCTGACACCATGGAGTTTCAGAGTTTTACACACTGAACTGCTGACCTACTTCACAAATTGGCATAGTTGTAATAGATCACTAATAGCTCTAATTTCTCAGGTTCTCCTGCGCCTCCATGTTCCAGAACACCAGCCCTGTACAAGTCTGTTCTCCTGCCATACACCTCACACCATCTCCTCTTCCCCGCTACTCCCAGTAACACCAGACCAGTTGAGGTAGGGACCTGAATGCCACCCAACATACTACCATTGCCAGGGCACTACAAGGGCTATGATGAAAGAGACACATTGCTGCTGCTATGGAAACCCTGAGGCCTGGCTTCATCCCCTAACTTAGTGTCAATGTTAGCCTGATATATGGCCTTGCAGGGAGGAAAACTACTGTTACTGCAGAGACTGATGTCTGGTTCCATTCCCCAGGCCCAGTTTCCATTCTTCGGGCTTCTCATCCCAGTCATCTTGCTCAGCCAGTCCTAGTCTCCTCCTTCTAACTCCTCATACAATTTGTCCCTCTCTTCCTTCCTCCATCCTCCCCTGCAAACCGGCTTCCAGTCCTAATCTCCCTCCCTAAGCTACTTATCCCATCTCATGTTCCCCAGCCAGGCCCTCCCTAGCTCCTTGGCCCAGTCTCTATGCATAACCAGTCCCAACCTGCCCCCTCCACTCACAGTCACAGTTTCCTCCCCCCTGCAGTCCCAGTCTCACTAGACTCCTTGTCCCAATATTCTCTTTTCCATCTCCCCATCCAGCTCTTGGCCCCTCTGCATTCTAATAAAATGGCTTCCTTTTCCATGCAGCCTGGGTTTCTGTCAGGGAGGGGGGGCAATGTCACTCACAGAACAGGAGAAACAGGTTGTCTGCTCTTAGTTCCAGTGCCCCAGCCCTGCCCCAACCCAGTCTAGAGCAGCTGGAAGCATCAACAACAGGGGAAGTCAGTCTGAGCTCCTGTAGCCCTGGGTTGGTATATGCTGCATTGCTCCATGGAGGTGGCACAGGTGCAGTCCTGTCACGTGCAGAAGATGAGAGGGGACAGAACATGCTCAGTCACTCTGTGGAGATGGCGCATGCTAGGAGGGGATGCAGTATGCTCAGGGACAATGGACTTTTCAGAGATTTTAGTTGTTAAGCTCTAGCAAGTGTGTGCTGAGCATGTGCAAACTGTGATTTTTTTCAAAGGTTTTTAATCTGGCCAAGTTTGATTGGATTCTCACAGGGATAGCGGAAGTCACATCCCTGACACTCTCCTGCTCCAAATTTTAATCCCTGCCTGCTCCAAACCATGGGGGCACAAGAGCTGTTCTGAGAAAAAGTCTCAATTTTTTTTAACATGGGCAAAAAAAGGTAATCTAATTGTTAGAAACGGGAGGAACCAATTTCACTGATTTCCCCCCGTCCCCTTTCCCCAATCAGCCTGAGGCAAACACCCAGCATTGGCAATGTCAGCCCAAACAGTTAAAGTCTGGCAAAGTTACAACCAAATGAAAACAGGGTCTTATCATGGGAAGTGTCAGGCGACCATAATAGCAGACAGGTCTGCAAGCCCTGTCTATAATCTCTCTCTGTATACACACATATCTATATTCGGTCCACAGGATTTACCTAAAGTCTGTCCCTGCCCCCATCTCCCCACTCCAATATGTATCAAAGCATTTATACGGTGCACATCCTAAGTGCCCCCATCCTAAACTCTCTCCCACATCTCCCTGTCTCCTTTCTTTATACTCCCTCACTAGTTCGAATTCCTCTCCTGCCCTTTGCTGCTCCACTTCACCTCCCTGCACTCCTCCCATTCTGGGTATTGAGAACAGGTGCTACTGCTGTCTCTTTACCTCTCCACATCCTCACATGTTCTAGAGAGGGAGGTAGGAGCACAGTTTACCTGGTGAGCTAGCACTACTGGGTGTGCCCACACTGTCATCCAGCCACACACTCTGAACCAGGGAATCCCGCTTCTGAGGACCCTCAAGAGAGCACATCAGCTCCTGGAGAGGGGAAAGAAGGGATATTTTAGGAAGGCACTTTGTAAACATGGACAAACCCAGGGACACAGAAGAAAGTAGTATTTAAAGAAAGGGGGATCTCTCAGGAGAACACAACTGGATTGGTGAATCTGGAGTATGGAGGGAGGGGACTCTCTTGTGGAACTGTTGTATTAATTTTGATGGACTAAATGGGCCCAAAAAGTCACTGCTATTGTGTCACTGTCCAACATTAAACAATTCAGCATTTGGTATACAGGGACCTCAGCCTACTTAGTAACATGGCAAACACACCATTACAAATCTTTTACCTTTTATTAACGATGCAGAAAAAAAGGAAAAATAGTCAAAGCATTTGCAATATAAA
The DNA here is from genome assembly GCF_025201925.1 of Gopherus flavomarginatus. Taxonomy (NCBI): domain Eukaryota; kingdom Metazoa; phylum Chordata; order Testudines; family Testudinidae; genus Gopherus; species Gopherus flavomarginatus. The sequence goes on along the minus strand of NC_066617.1, from coordinate 153,056,870 downwards.
GTTTTACATAAGGCTTTTATTTTAATCACACCTCTTGTTCCCTTTGCCTTTAGCTGGAGGGAGTTTTTAGAAGGAAATCCCCCATCTGGCAATCTTAGATGGTATTAAAAAGGACAATAAGGGTCCTTTATGGGGAAAAAAGAAGTTAGCTGAGAGGAGCTGGAGCTGCCTCTGAAATCTGAGCCTGTTTTCTTGGAAACAAAACAACACGGACACAGACACACATAAAAGGGAACAGAAAAGATAGAAAATGCAGCTTCTATTTCTGGTGCTGACTCTCATTTGCAACCTTGCTGCTGGAGAAACACAGCACATGGTCTGATCACCCCCATCTGAGACCTGGCAAACTTGTATCAGCACTGGGCCATTTAAGACATTGTTTTTTGCTACCTTCCTGGTGGCAGGCCTACAGCAGTACTGCAAAAATTAATAAACAAATAAATAAAAATGCAGTCTTGGCCAGCCAAGCCAGACTGTTATTAAACAGAAGGAGAGAGAGGGAAAGAAAAGAAATAAGGTAGGGAAAGAAAAGGATGTTGCCAGGTGGCAGGAGAGAGGGAGACAAAGTCTCCCATCCCACGTGGTGGTTGGCATTTAGCTGATGGAGGTAGCAGGGTCATCTGGGTCTCTCTCTCTGGCGAAGTCTCATCAGGACAACTCTCAGGATCTGGATGACAAAGGCCCAGCAGTGTTATGGTGATTCCCAGGGTCCCAAGAGACAGTGGCAGTGGCACCCATGTTGGTGAAGCTTGCTTCTTCTTGTCCTCTGGTCTTTCATTCAGCCACCATCTTCTAACTTTCCCCAAAAAGCCTTTTGGAGGACCCCAAGAGGGATTGATAAGTGGAATTGCTCATCCCCTCATTAAACGTTCTCCAAATACATTAGAAGCAAGAGGAAGACCAAGGACAGGGTAGGCTGATTACTCAGTGAGGGGGGAAAGACAATAACAGAAAATGTGGAACTGCCAGAAGTGCTAAATGCCTTTTTTTGTTTCAGTTTTCACCAAAAAGGTTAGTAGTGATCAGATGTCTAACACAATGAATGCCAGTGAAAATGAGATAGGATCTGCAGCTAGCCTCTGAGTCCCTAGCTTCTGTCTGCCAGAAACTAGGAGTGGGTAATAGGGGATGAATCTCTCAGTGACTTCCTGTTTTGTTCACTCCCTCTGAATCCCACCTGGCATTGGCCACGGGTGGAAGACAGGATACTGGGCAAGATGGACTATTGATCTGACCCGGTATGGCTTTTTTATGTTCTTAGGTAAAATAGGGAAAGAACAAGTTAAAAATTATGTAGACAAGTTAGATGTCTTCAAGTTGACAGGGCCTGATGAAATACAACCTCAAGGAGCTGACTGAGGAGATATCTGAGCCATTAGCAATTATCTTTGAAAACTCATAGATTGGAGAGATTCCAAAGGACTGGAAGAAGGCAAATATAGTGCCATTCTATAAAAAGGGGAATAAGGACAACCCAGGGAATTACAGAGCAGTCAGCTTAACTTTAGTACTGGGAAAGACAATGGAGCAAATAATTAACCAATCAGTTGCAAACACTTAGAATATAAGAAGGTGATAAGTAACAGTCAACACTGATTTGTCACAAACAAATCATGTCAGACCTACTGAACAGCTTTCTTTGACAGAGTAACAAGTCTTGGTGAATGGGAGGAAGTGGCAGATCTGGTATATCTTGACTTTAATAAGGCATTTAATACTATCTCACATGACCTTCTCACAAACAAACTAGGGAAATACAACCTAGGTGGAGCTACTATAAGGTGGGTGCATAACTGGTTGGAAAACATTCCTAGAAAGTAGTTATCAGTGGTTCACAATCAAGCTGTAATGGCATATTGAGTGGGGTCCTGCAGGGCTCAGTCCTGGCCTGTTCAATATCTTCAATTATTTAAATAATGGCATTTATAAACTTTGCAGGTGATACCAAGCTGGGAGGGGTTGCAAGTGCTTTGGAGGATAGAATTCAAATTCAAAATGATCTGGACAAACTGGAGAAATGGTCTGAAGTAAACAGGATGAAATTCAATAAGGACAAATACAAAGTGCTCCACTTAGGAAGGAACAATCATTGCACACAAAATGGGAAATGATTGTCTAGGAAGGAGTACTGCAGAAAGGGATCTGGGGGTTATAGTGGATCACAAGCTAAATATGAGTCAGGAATGTAACATTGTTGCAAAAAAAGCAAACATCATTCTGGGAGGTATCAGCAGGAGTGTTGTAAGCAAGACATGAGAAGTAATTCTTTCGCTCCACTCCGCGCTGATAAGGCCTCAGCTGGATTATTGTGTCCAGTTCTGGGAGCCACATTTCAGGAAAGATGCGGACAAATTGGAGAAAGTCCAGAGGAGAGCAACAAAAATTATTAAAGGTCTAGAAAACATGACCTATGAGGGACGATTGAAAAAAATTGAGTTTGTTTAGTCTGAAGAAGACTGAAGGAGAAACAGTTTTCAAGTACATAAAAGGTTGTTAAAAGGAGATGCGTGAAAAAATTGTTCTTAACCTCTGAGGATAGGACAAGAAGCAATGGGCTTAAATTGCAGAAAGGGAGGTTTAAGTTGGACATTAGGAAAAACTTCCTAACTGTCAGGGTAGTTAAGCACTGGAATAAATTGCCTGGGGAAGTTGTGGAATCTCCGTCTGTGACGCTCTGTACCTTGGGGGAACACCCTGCACCCCCATGTTCATCCTTATAATAGATTGTGTGGTATCCAATGCCAAGTTTGTCATGTTGGGTGTCTTCGGAAGGCTCATGATGCACTGAGCATTATTGTTATTTCATGTATATAGTTATGAGGCTGAAAATGTGACCTCATGGCTTAAAACAAGCCCAGGCAAAACTCTCCAGGAGCAGAGGGGCAGTTCACAGCTCATCAGGGCATGTATGGGACAAACCGAGCTCAGCCTCACAGGAACAGAGACACTGGCCTAGGCAGCAACAATGAATCTGTCGGACTCCTGAGTGAGTCACCTCCCTTCCCTTGGTCAGTTTGGGATTACAATGAGGATTACCTGAGTCTGAAGTGGGGCGGGGGGGAGGCGGCAAAGCCAAGAGGGAAGAAAGGATATGATAAAAGGGAGAGACATTTGCCTCGCTCTCTCTCTCTTCCACCTCCATCTACAGATGCTATCACCAAGCGACTGAAGCGCTGATCAAAGGGGAGAGCCTGGCTGAACGGCAACCAGCCAGCCTGTGGTGAGAAGCATCTAAGTTTGTAAGGACACTGAAAGTGTTAAACTCAGCTTAGAATGTGTTTTGCTTTTATTTCATTTGACCAAATCTGACTTTTGCTTTGACTTATAATCACTTAAAATCTATCTTTTGTAGTTAATAAATATGTTTGTTTATTTTACCTGAACCAGTGCATTTGGTTTGAAGCATGTCAGAGACTCCCCTTGGGATAACAAGCCTGGTACATATCAATTTCTTTGTTAAATTGACAAATTCATATAAGCTTACAGCATCCAGAGGGCATAACTGGACACTGCAAGACGGAGGTTCCTAGGGCTGTGTCTGGGGCCGGAGATATTGGCTAGTGTCATTCGGTTGCACAATCCAAGCAGCAGCTGGCCAAAAGTGCTCGCTCACATAGCTGGGAGCAGCTTACATGCTAGAGGCTGTGCGTGAACAGCCCGGGAGTGGGGGTTTTCACAGCAGAACAGGGTAAGGCTGGCTCCCAGAGTCCAGATAACACCAGGGGAATGTAACGCTGTCACTGGAGGTTTTTCAGAACACATTAGACAAACATCTGTCAGGAATGGTCTAGTTATTACTCAGTCCTGACTTGAGTGCAGGGGAATGGGCTAGATGACCTACTGAGGTCCCTTCCATTTCTATACTTCTGTACTTCTATTCTATGATTATTTTGCCCACAAATTAGGCCTATTTTCTGATACACTAATTTGGTCCATTGACTTCCAGTCCCACATTTCTTTTTCCAGGCATGACTTAACATAGTCCTTGAGTTATATCACTAGGTCTTTTCGTTCAGACTAATTCACTGTTTGTGTACCTTTTCCAGCTTTTCCTATCAGCATTCATTGTTATAGATTACTGTAATACTTTACAAACTTTTATCCACTTGCCCACAGTTAGGCTCACAACCGGGGTAGACCTACTAGGCCTCAATTATCATTACAGAACTTAGCTGGTGTTAGGGGTAAACAGGAGAAGGGGGGACCCAGAGTGTGAGGGGGAGGGAATCTCTGTATTTTAGGGCTCATAAATCCTACACTCACCATCTCATTCTCCTCTTCCTCAGATGTTTCATTTTCCCTCACTCCACTACAGCAGCTGCTCACGTTGGATGAGGAGCGTGAGAGTGGCTGCATCACACAATATCCCAAGGTTTGACTGGAGAGAGTTCTGAAATCCAAGTCCAAAGTTATCACCATCATTGTGATACGCAGATCTCATTTTGCACCATTCACCCAAGACCCTTCCAGTGCTTTGCAGACAGTAACAAAGCCTTACAAGTCCCTGTGGGGCAGCTTTATTGTAATCATCCATATTGATGGGGGGATCATCCAGAGAGGGGAAGTCAGTCATCCATGGTCAGTGTCAGAGCCAGGAACAGAACCTGGCAGACCCGGCTCCCGATCCCTGGCTCTAATCACTAGCCACCACATTCAAGGTATCTATGTAAGGGGATAAAAAGTGAGACACCTGCCATGCTGAAGCCTTCCCCAGGGACACCAAGAGTTTCTCCTAAACAGAAAGACCATTTTCAACTCACTTGTTCTTCCTGTTTGGGAACTCTGGGGAACTGGGACTGGAGGAGCCATCAGACTTCAGGTCAAAAAGGGGTCCTGGACTCTCCAGCACCTTCTGGATTCTGTCAGCAACATCCCTACTGGTGTGAAAGGAAAACCAGCTACATGAGACATGTTACCACTGTGTTACTTAATGCTTCCTACAAGGGGAAATACAGAGAGGGATTTCTATGGGGGACACAGGTACAAGGTGCAGGTTGGGGCAGTTTGGAACACAGCAATCTTCTTAAGTGGTCTACAAAGAAGAACGTATCAGGACTGGGCCTTTTTATGCTTCTTTATGATAAAAATAAAAGACCTGAAAGGGTTTAAGTTTTCAAAATTTCTTCTCAACTTGCTCCCCACACCCCCATCCCACTAGAAATTCAGATTTTATCTAACCTGGAAGACTCTACAATTGACTGGAGATTTAGTATATTTATCGTGTCAAACATACCATGAAGGTGACATTTGACTAACTGAGAGCAGCAATGTTTTTTCTTTCAGACTGTATCAAACCTGTTTTTGCTGACACCTATTTAACTAATATATTTGTGAGGAAATCTCTTTGTGTGAATTGTTCTGCAGTGCAGCCCCTTCAATTAGGAGCTGAAAAAACTCCCAGACTTCATCTCAAGTCATCTGATGAGTCAACCAGCAAATGCAGTGAAGAGCAAGCTTAGCATTCCTGATATATCTAAGATGAAAACAAGCAGAAGAAAATCTAAAGAAACCCAACACCTTCTTTTTGTATTATAAGGAAGCAAAGAAGGGCACAGACCCATTTTTCCACCTTTGCAGGAAATCTTTAAACATCCTTGAAGAGGATAGGGAGGTGAGTAACATATAAAGGGCTGGTCTGAGGAATGTATTTATACGAGATGTACAATTGTTGTTAAAGGTAAGCCACAAAAAGTGCAAGTGTCGCGACAGTTTTTTATTTTAGATACATTGTTAATGGAAACTTGCCTCCATATAATTTATTGTTCTAAAAAAATACATCATTTTAAATAAAAATAAGTCTGTCAGTGTCTCTCTTAAGGAAGGGCAAGAGAAAGAGACATGCGGAGAGACTTCACAGGCACAGATTTTACCCATGGTGTTGGTCACAGCTGTATACATTCTGGGAGGGCATTTCTCTTCTCCTCTACACTGAGCTCTTTGACAGATTCCTGGATTTCATGAAGGGAAGGTTTAATGTGGCGTATAGAGCAGTTCAAAGGACTGGACTTTGGATCTGGCATACACTGAACCCCTGATGTACAGCACCCCTTTAGGGGCCCATTAAGAGCTTAACAAAATAACCTCTACTGCTCAGTGTGCAATTTTCAAATGCTCATAACTCAGCTACATCAAGTCCTGGAAGAAGGCTGTGCTCTCCTCCTCAGTGAAGGCTATTTCTGTGATAGTCTGCAAATCTCAAAATTCAGCCATTTTGATTATAGCATGTTTAGAAAAGTTGCACAATTATTTATTTTAAAAGTCACAAGATTTAGTTACTATTTTTAAAAAATGGAAAAAATTTATTTTTCTCCACTCTCCTCTCACATGTGCACAGCAGAACTGTTCTTGTCACAACGGGGATGGAACACGACAGGCAGGAATCCTGGATCATCATCTACTCTGTTAGATGAAGGTCCTGTCACCTACATTCCTGTTCCCCTCTCTCTTCCCCTTCACTCTGGTCGTGCTTCCCTCCTGTTTCCCTTGTCTATCCCTCCCCTACTTCTTTCCTTTCCTACTTCCTGTCAGTTCCCCTGGGTCCCAGGTCTATTTTCTCCTGCAGTCTGATCCTATTCCTGTTCCTTTGATCCCACCTCTCCATCTCCCCTTTTCTTGCCTCCCCCAGCCTTCACCATCCTTCATCATCCCTTGGTCCCAGTTTCTTCCATCTCTCCTCTCTCTTCCACTGCCCCAGCACCCTTCATCCCACCCCACCCATTCCCACAGCTCTTACCTCTTCTCTTCCTGGATGTTCTCAATGCCAATGGCACTGCTGCGACGCCCGTGGAAGTGGCTGCCTCGGGTACGTGATGGGCTCCTCCCAGGCAGGGCAAAGGACTAGAGAGAAGGTGAGTAAGGAAGTTATAGGAAGGAGGGAGGGGAATGTGAGAGACAAAGCAGTGGAGTACTGGAGGAGGGAGAGAGGGAGTGTGCAACCTGGATCACCAGACCCTCTCCTTGCATCATCTCTGATACGTAATAGGGCTGCCCAGAGCCCCAAAAGAACCAGAATGTGAAGGAAGAACTCCTACAAACTGTCAGTGAGAAAGAGAGGGGAGGAAGTGAGAGTTCAACACAGGCAGCGATCTCCAGCTCCGCGCCACTAAAAGTCCCACGGCACAGTGGGGCGCGCAGGCAGGCTGCCTGCATGCTGTGGCCCCACACCACTCCCATAAGCGGCCGGCTGCTAGCACATCTCTGCAGTCCCTGGCAGGGGTAAGGAGGCAGATCCGCGTGCTGCCACCGCCCCCAGCACCGTCCCCCTAAGGGGTTGGCGCTTGCAGGCACGGGCAGTGGATGGAGACACACTCTCCCCCTCCCCTCAGGGGCCGCAGACGTGCTAGCAGCCAGCCACTTCTGGAGGCAGTGTGGGACTACAGCATGCAGGCAGCCTGCTTCACCGCTGGGCCGGGAGCTGCCTGTGGTAAGGGCCTCCCAGCTGGAGCCTTCACCTCACACCCCTTCCTCCATCCCAACCCCCTGCCCCAGATCAGAATCCCTCTCCTGAACTCAAACTCCACTCCAGACCTCATACCCCTTCCTGCACCCCAATCCCCTGCCCCACCCCCCTCCTGCACCAAACTCCCTCCCAGGAAAAAGACTTGTATACAGGGGCCCCACAAAATCTAATAGCCTCGGGCCCAGAGGAGAGTTAATCCAGCCCTGAACACAGATGCTAGGAGAGACAGAGAGGAATTAAAACAGACAGGCAGAATGAGACGCAGAGAGACAGGAGACAGAGTGAGAGAAATGGAAAGAGAGACAGAGGCTCAGGCAGAGAGTTACAATGTCATAAAGAGAGACACCGAAAGAGTTTGGAAGAGAGGCATAAACTCAGATTGAAAGGAGACACAAAGGACTCGTCTACAATACGCAGCTTTTAGTGACAAGGCTGTGTCGACACAGCCTTGTCGGTAAAAGTCAGCATGTGTGAACGCTCTCTGTCGGTATTTTGTCAGCACTTTTGCTGACACAATACTTCCAGCCCAGTGAGCGGTGTTAGCTTTGTCGGCAGGAGAGCGCTCCTGCCGACAAAGCTGCATTCACACTGCCACTTGCGTCAGCAAAATTTTTGTCTTTCACAGGGGGCTTTTTAAAGTATCTATAAAAGAAAAAAGTTTTGTCGACAATGTCGCAGTGTAGACAAGCCCAAAGAAACCAACAGACATACAGACTCAGAGAGAGAGAGGAAGGGCTCAGCTCATCACTGCTCTATGGCTCCTTAGTGCAGACATAAGGATCTGTAAAGCTATAACATCTGTCCCCTGGGCAGCAATTCCCCAAAGAAAGGGACCTCCCTGGCTGACACAGAGCTGGTGATTTTGGCACTACACCAGCCCTGCTGGAGCCCCAGTGCAGAAGCCTTAGGCAGTCAGGTGTGAGTTAGCTAGTAACCATATTTTCAGAATCAGAAACCAGGCCACTTTTGTGGCAACATTTTCGAGGGTCATGAAATATTCATACAGAAGACATGAGTGCACTTTTTCTTATACAACTAGGTGTTACTTTTATCAGTGACACAAGCATATTTCGCAGAATGGAGCATTTCCCCCTGCAATGTAGTGCTCTGAATGAGTTTATCATGCAACACCAACCAAGTATCCTTAACAGTCACATCAAGTAAAAGAATGGTTTTGGCAGTGCCTGTGCTCATCTAACTTTTCTCTCACTCCAAATACTGTTCATCCCTCTGAGTGCTTGTTCCACTGAACTGTTGTTCAATGAACATTTGATTGTTGAAGTGAAACACTGAAACAGTTCCAGCATCCTGAAGTTCTCATCATATAAAAAACCGGGACTGTCTTGGTAAAATCAAGGTGTATGGTCTTTTTTCAGTTAGAGCAACATGCAGATCCACAGCTAGTCCAGGATAAGGGTGGCACAAGGGTGATGTCAAGCCACCTCTGCCCTTCCTCTCAAGCCCTGTGCCAACCTCAGATCCAGTGTGTAGATGAACGGAACCCAGAGACATAAGACAAAACAGAGACATAGACTCAGAACAAGAGAGCTGCACAAAGAAACACCCAGTCAGACACACAGAGACAGAAACGGAATGAAACAAGCAAAAAAGATTCACAGAGGGACACACTAATAGGGATAGAGGGACAAAATGTGTGGGTGGATCATGGAGGATCAGAGACATGCTTGGCCCCTTCCAATGGCACTCCCTCGCGGTACCTTACCGCAGCAATAGCCTTGGTGCCCTCAGCGACACTCTGGTTGAGAGCAAGGCTGGCAGTAGCCGGGCGGCTGGGTGGGGTTGCCGGCTGCTGCTGTTTCCTCATGGTTATCCCCATGGTATCCAGGCTCTGGCTGCGGCCTCTGATCACCCGCTGGACAGAAGGGAGAGAGAGAGACAGACGAAGAGACACAGACACACACACAGACACACATAAGGAAGAGCAGTATGAAGAGCATCACGGAGGGGAGCAGAGGTGGGGGGACAGAGACCAGTATCAGAAATATCCTCCCTTCCCACTAGAGCTCAGCAGCCCAAACATTACCCATGGGAAAGGCCTGTTTGGTCCCATCTTGTCTATTTGCCCCCGGGTCAGTGAAAGATTTTTCCCTCTGCTCTGAGTCTCCCCCATCCTCCTGCAGACGATAAACAGATTCCCCACCAACAGTACAACTTTCCAGAAAGCCAGCATTACATCACACAGTCATACCCAATGCAAGAAAAGGGACCAAATCCCCATGTAAGGCTGGAGGGCCCAGTCCCATGCAGGCCTATGCAATGACCATGAGAGAGAAGCTGCCTCACGGAAACCAGGGTACTTTGAAAAAGCCACTTCACAGGCCCCCTCCCTCTTCTCCAGCTCCTTAAAAGGCTGTCTGAACACAGCGATGTGCAACAGCTGCCAGAGGCCAGAAAAACAGATTTGGGGGTATATGCCGACAGGTGCTGGACAGAGTCTGACATTTTCTATTTATCCACCGAACAGATGCTGCAAGCTACTCACTCAAACACACCCTACCAATGGGACTCAGCCATGACCTGCACCAATCACCTCTATAGGTGAGTGGGGAGTTCGCCCATTTTGTCCCCAGCAATTCTGATGAGGACTGCCAACCAAGGGGGCTGACAGTGCCAAGTGAGTTGCTGGCACCTGTGGAGGGGGTGGGGGGCTGGCCCCAGGCCTATGTGGGGGACAGGGGGAGGGGGACTGGCCACTTCCTGTGGGAAGTGGAGTGACCTGGCCCCAGCCTCCTCTGCTCCTAAGCTTGGGGGCTGGGGGAACCGCCCCCTAGCACTCACCGGCAGTGCAGCTGGGAGCCAGGGGAGTGAAGCAGGCTGGGGCCAGGTTGCTCTACTTACCAGTTGGTGCAGGCCCAACAGCTTCTGCAGTCCTCAGGAGAGAGGAGGCGGCCCGGGGTGGGGCAGGAGTAGGAAGAGACAGGATTGGGGCAGGGAAGGGGCAGGGGCGGGGGCTCTGGGGAAGAGACGGAGCAGGGGCTGGAGCAGCACGCAGTTGCGCAGGGCACCAGGACCTATGCAGCCGAGTACTTTGCATACGGGTAAGGACGGCCCTGGCTGCAGGCAGTGGAGTGAGAACCAGCACACTCATTCCCTCCTGTTTGAGTAGGCCAGTGATACTCAGACAGGAGGCTCAGGAGCTGCAAGTTGTTCTTCAATGTGTCTCCTACAGCTCTTTGCAGCACATGATATTAAAATACCATGATTCAATTATTTATTAACCAAGCTAAGTTATTAATCAATCAGGATGCTTTTATTGTAGAATACTTGGTCAGTCATTTTGCTGTGAGAATAGTATATATAAAGAGAGAGAGAGAGAGAGAAAGTAAATGAAACAATGAAGTCATAATACTTTGGCTTTTTTGGGGAACGCTGATCACTAATTTGGCTTCTGAACCATTGAGATCTGAGTATCACTGGCATATGTGTTTCCTCCCTCACATCACCCTGACCTTGTGCTCCTGGAGATTGGCCACTGATACCACCTCATCATACAAAAAAGAGCTTGTGCTTTTAGAGGGAAAAAGGTGTATCTCAGTATTCCAAAGTATCTAGATACTACAGCAACAGTTGTATTAGAAACAACTATCAGACGGGACCTTCCCAGCTGCTGCTGCTGTCCTGGAGCTAGGCTAGAGCCAGTGTGCTGCTGGGGGACAAAAGGCTCTGACCCCTAAGCCCATCATACTTCCTTCTGCAAGCTCCTGATCTCTTTTCTATACATCAGGGGAATTGGGTCCTCCCTGCCACTAGATGCTAGCCAGGGCCAAGGCTAGGGCCATTCATTTCATCCTACCCAGAGGCCTCACATTAGGAGCAGCATGGGATGCTGTACTGTGCCAAGCTGCATCTCCCCTGAGTAGGGAGGGAGAAGCTGCATTTTTCTTTGTGAGGTACACCTCTACCCCGATATAATGCAACCCAATAAAACACGAATTTGGATATAATGTGGTAAAGCAGTGCTCGGGGGGGGGGGGGGGCAGGGTAGCGCAGAGTTGCATGCTCTGGTGGATCAAAGCAAGCTCAATATAATGTGGTTTCACCTATAATGCAGTAAGATATTTTGGCTCCCGAGGACAGCGTTATATTGAGGTAGAGGTGTATATAAAAATACATTACATTGTTGAGAAGGAGCCACATTTCCCCCTACTCCCTCCCATCCCAAGCACACGTGCTGAACTGGGACTGAGCTGGGTGGCGGCCGCTCTGAAAGAGGGGTTGGTTTAGAGGCTGCAGCAGTTCTTGATCTCTCACCTTGAAATTTTCAAAGAAGCCACCACCTCCATTCTCCATCTTGTCATCGTCCCCAGAGGCCAGGCCCATCATGCTGCGGCTACGGAGCTGCAGCTCCTCAAAAAGGCTCTCTAGAAGGGCACTGCGAGTCCGCTCCTAAACCAGGGCAGAGAGAGAGAGAGTGGGAGAAAAGGGACAGAATAGAATAACAGAAAAAAGAAAGGACGGAGCACTGAGAGAGGGGGAGAGAGAATGAACTCTCCTGTGTTTCAGATATAATCGACACATCCCACTTTCTCTAGCGTTAAGAGGAATATGATTTCTTCCAAATGTGGACCCTTCTCTAACTTCCTTATTCTCCCCCCACTCTGAAGGCAGACATACTGCCTTGAGCTATTTTTGGTGCCATTTTTCTTCATTTCTTCTGTTTTCCATTTCCCTCACCCCGTCTTAGAAGAGCCTAGGAAATGAAATCAGGGTGGCGAAAACCTGATTATTTAAAATAAATAAATAAGTTTCTCCATTTAAATCAGATTTTCTCTCTTTAAATTAAATACGTTTTTGTTCTTAAAAATAAACCTATATGAAATTATGACAACCTATGTTAAAGGCCTAAACTTGCTACACTCTATTAAAATAACTGCAACTGAATTTACAAAATATAATCTCAATAAGTACGTTTGCTGGCAAAGTTTTACAGAATGTCACACTGCTGAACTGGTGGAAGACGCTCAGTAAGCACCTGGAAGCAGAGTTTGTTGAAGTGCTAGCTACTGAGAGTCTTCTGCAGGCACAACACGAATATTTTCTTCATTTCAGTTTATTCAACTAGTTCTGTTCAGTGACTAGTTCATTCAAAGTTAAAAAATAGACCGGGAGTTTAAAAAGCAGGAAAGTTTGTCTCCCTCTTCCAATCTATGAATAAAAACTAGGTGTGAAGATGAGGCCTACTAGTTCTAAAGCCTTGAAGGACATGTTGCCAGAAAAAAATAGTACAGGTCACTCACTGCAGAGGATATGTACTTTGTTTACTAAATCAGTTAATTTTAAATGCAAACATGTTCTGATAAACTTACATTTTTAATTTATTAAGTAGTTTAAACTATATTCCAATTTCCATCCAAATACAGCTTGACACAAATCAGAGAAAAAAAATCTAGTAAATGAAGAAATGTATAATTCACATCTTCTACCTTAATAAACAAATGTAAAAATTAAGAATTTGAATAAATGCATGTTAAGCAATATAATTGCTTAAATAAATATGTACAGATATAGTGAATCCTCCTGGCTAGCAAAAAAAAGTATCAAATTTAGTGTAAAAATTATATATGGTTGCAAATTAATATGCTTTTATGGTTATCAACCAGTACAAATAAACCTTTCTTCAGGAAAATAACTAAAAAGTATAAATGGAAAACAAGATTAAAATTGATTACAGTATTTAAATCAAGATTTTGTACTTGCTGATTTAAAACAATCTACCCTGAATCAAATGCAAAAATCTAAGTTAATGCAACATTAAGATTGGGTGGCTTTCACTGTACAAAGTCAGGTAATGTAACCACTAGAGTTCTAGTAGCAGCAACTTTGCACATATGCCAGATATAGTGTTCTTGTTTTGGAGGGGTTAAATGTGTACTTTAATATAGATATATATAATAAAACATACAAGAAACACCACGAGGCTGAGTTAACATTTAATTTACTTTATTTTATTTTTAAAGGACTTTAATTTCCTAAGAGTTTCTATATCTTTCATTAATTGTACAGCCTTAAAAAACTAACAGTTTTTTGCATTTATTAAATATTAATGTGAACACTCAAGTACACAGACCCACCTCTAGTTTGGCAAACTTTTCAGCCCGGTAGCAGCTGTACTCAGCATTGATTAGCTTAGCCAAGAGGAATTCACGAAACTCTGGACCCTGTGGGAAAAAAAGGAAGTATAGACTGGAAATGGCAACCTAGGAAAGGCTCTGGATATACATTTCCTTAACCCCCCAGGGTTATCCAGCCCCATCCTGAAGCCAGATTGGAAACAGCAACCTAGAGGTGATGGAGTGTGTAAATCACACAACTAATCCCTGCATCGCTTGCTTACAGGACTCAGAGACACAAACCTTTTTAAATATGGCTGGATTTGGGAGTGGGGGTCCAAAGAAGGGGACGTCATCTCGAGCTGTTACTGAAACCTGAAACAATACAGAAGAAACCACTTCAACATCATAACAAGAACCAGAATGTCACATCCTCTCACAGCGATGAGCTTGTACAGGAACTCCTCACTTAACGTTATAGTTATGTTCCTGAAAAATGCGACTTTAAGTGAAATGATGTTAAGCGAATCCAATTTCCCCATACGAATTAATATATATGAGGGGGTTAGGTTCCAGGGAAATTTTTTTCACCAGACAAAAGACTACACACACACACACACACACACACACACACACACACACACACACACACACACACACACACACACACACACAGTATATGTTTTAAACAAACAATTTAATACTGGTACACAGTGATCATGATTGTGAAGCTTGGTTGAGGTGGAGGAGTCAGCGGGTGGGATATTTCCCAGGGAATGCCTTACTGCTAAACGATGAACTAACATTTGGCTGAGCCCTCAAGAGTTAACTCTCACAACACTCTACAAGGCAGAAGGAAAGGAAGGAGGGCAGACAGAGACGCACATCCTGTGTGTAAGAGAAAGAATGTGCATTTCCCCTTTAAGTATCTGACTCTAGGCTTAAGTACACTGCCTTGTTAATTAAATCAGCTTGCTGAGACCTGAGACCCACAGCTACTGCCTAGAAGCTCCCTCCCTCCATCATGTGTCCCTCCTGCTCTATGGAAGATAGGGTAAGCAGGGTGCAGGAGCAGGGGGAGACACCCTGACATTAGTCCCCATCTTTCCCCCTCCCCTGCCCCGTACAGCAAGCAGGAGTCTCAGGGAGCAGCTCCAAGGCAGAGGGCAGAAGCAGCACATGGCAGTGGCGAGAGGGACAGCTGCTGCACAGGGAACTTAGGGGAGTGAGGAGTTGATGGGGGGCTGCTGGTCCACCCTGGTTCCAACCACCCACCACCTAGCTGCAACGGGCTGCTCTCCCTGCAAGCAGTGGACAAAACAGGTGGCTGCCAAATGACTTAGAAGGGAGCATTTCACAACTTTAAACGAGCATGTTCCCTAATTGATCAGCAATTTAACATCGAAACAACGTTAACCAGGACGACTTTAAGTGTGGAGTTCCTGTATAAGAGCGGAAACAGAACTCATGGACCCTGAAAACATCCGGTAATGTGAATCAGTCCCATAATACAAAACTAAGGGGCACCTGATTTAATTATGGGTAAATCCATTTCAAATAAAGGCAATACTTCTCCACAGCATGTAATCTGTACTGCAGTCAGCAGACGGTTCTATGCCAGCTAAGTCCCAAGTGTATATCTAAAAAATATATTATTATTCCACAGAAGAACATCAATTTTATGAATCCAGTCTTCTGAACAACCATTTATCCAAATCATTTTTCCTGATAGAGGGAAAATAATATTATGTAACAAAAGTGAAGTCGATGAAGAACAAGTCAACATCCTTTCACATCCTGATGCCGTCAATGCAATGGAAATCACTTTACTGTGGTTTGTAGGACAAAAAAAAAATGATCAGTGCACCAGACTGAAATTTATGCACTGTATTTGCTGCAGTACTGAGATATTCAATGTAATGAACTCAATCCCCAATTAGTTTCCAACATAGTTCTACTGTAATATTTACCCAGTTTATATAGTATTTTTCTTACATACATACACACACACACACACACATATATGGCCTTCATTACATTAGCTGAGTACCTTACAATCATTAAATTAATGTATCCTTGAAATATAGGGCAGCATTATTCTTATTCCCATTGTACAGATGGAGAACTGAAGGAGACGCATTCAGCAGCAACTCACCCAAGATCACAAAGGAAATCTGTGGCAGAGCCAGGGATTACACACAGACATAGCAGGGTGTCCGTCTCTTTAAGGATTATAAGGACTTGTGGTCAATCAACACCTATTCTTTTTCATGTCCCTTAACTCCAGGGACTTTTTAGAGTAAATGAAGACCTAGAGAAGGCAAAGTTGGTGCTGGGAAAGAGGAGGATGGTCCCAGGAGAACAGTTAAGGCCTGGGGAAAATCCAGGCTATTGTTTCTTTAAAAACCTGGGACTAGCAGGACAGGTCTCTCCCAGCTAATATGGACAAGATCTGGGAAGAAGACTGTATATACTGTCTCTTCCCTCAGAACAAGGGAAAAATGAGCAGGGGGAGGTCTGACTGGGAAAAAAGGTCAGCTGGAGGTGAAGCGGGCTAAGGCTCTATATTCGGTTTAAAGCTGGGAGCTGGAGAGGATAAAATTTGGACTCTGGGGACTATATTTTGATTGGAACAGTTTATGAGAATAAACCAGGGTATTACTGGAAAAGAAAAGCTTGCATGGAGTTTTAAGGAGTCCAAGAGGGGAAATGGAGCCAGACCCCCATAGCCATGCGTGGCCAGAAGGGGGCACTAGAGGATAGGCACACCCTTCAATGCCTGATTTCTCTTGTCCCAGGCTAGTTGCCTAAGCCATAAAACCATCTTCCACTAGAGACCTTACTAGTTAAAATCTTGCATTACATTGGGAGGTGGGATAGCTCAGTGGTTTGTGCATTAGCCTGCTAAACCAAGGGTTGTGAGCTCAATCCTTAAGGGGGCCATCTAGGGCAAAAATCTCTCTGGAGTTTGGCCCTGCTTTGAGCAGCACTGGACTAGATGACCTCCTGGAGTCCCTTCCAACCCTGATATTCTATGATTTCTTGACTCTGAGGAAAGATTAAAATAGTCAAAATTTACAAATATGATTGTCTAACATTAAGCACATAGTGTCAGTGTCCAAATGTGGACCTAAAATAGGGAAAGCATTGACAGAAAAAGCTGCCCATAGTGAAATCTATTATGCTGCAGAATAATCTCCCAGGAGAAGTGGTGAAAGGTCCAATGGAAATGTACTGTAGCCTATAGGGAATGATTCTGCAATGGCCTGGAGTATTTTTAGTTCTTTTCCATCTGTAACTCCAGTGATGGAAAGGATGGCCAGAACAATCCCACCAGAGACTGTGCAAGGAGGGTTCAACAGCAGGGATGGACTAAGGGACACGGCAGATGCCACCCCTGCTTTCATTTTGATAAGGGCCCACCATGAATTTCTGTGGCTCCTAAAATGAACTGGGGGAGCAAATGGGGAGTCTCATTCCACAGATGAGCAGCAGCGCTGTGAAGGCTGCCCTTGCCCCTGGCTGGTGGGAGATGAGCAAACAGGAGAAGTCAGCCTGTTCACCCACAGAGCCATGGTTGGCTAGATAGCCGAATCCTCTCCCTGATTCCTTCTGCCAACTCTCCTGGGATTCGTGGGACTGCTATCTGTGATAATCTAGTCTGACATTCTACATAACACAAGCCAAAGTGCTTCTCCATAATAATTCCTGTTTGGACTAGTGCAGGGTTCTCAAACATGTGGCCTGTGGGCTGGCATGCGGCCCGTGGAGTTATTTCCTGCGGCCCACCATAAGTGCCGGGGCTGGAACAACCACGGGGAAAAAGTAGTGGGTGCTCTGCACCCACCGGCAGCTAAGCTCCCCCCAGCCCCCTACTCCTCCCCCCACAGCGTATCGCATCCCTGCTCCTCCGCCTACCTCCCAGCGCTTCCTGCTGACAGAGATGTTTGGCAGCACTTAGGACTTTCCAGGAGCGATGAGGGAGGAGTGGGGACAAAGCGCATTCAGGGGAGAAGGCAGAGAAGAGGTGGGGCTGGGGCGGGGATTTGGGGAAGGGGTTGGAATAGGGGCAGGGAGGGGGTGGAGCTGGGGCAGGGACGTTGGGGAAGGGGTGGGAAGAGGCAGGGCGGGGAGGCCTCATGGAAGCAGTATACTGGGGGTTTTGCAGTCTGTTACCAACCAATTTTGAAGTTCTCAGCTATTTTACTTGACAATTGCTGTACACCTACAGAAAGGTGTGTATTTGTGCTGTGCCAAGAGTACTAGACCATTGTGATATCAGAGATAACTCAATCAATCAACACCCTTACTCAATAGCTAATTTGCATGCTAGTTTCATTGGTTGTATAAGGGAGACTTCACAGAGGGTGGATTATTTGGCCTGACTGGCACCCCCTTGTGCCTAGCTGCCACCTCACATATCAGCACAACCACCTACACAACAACACAACCAGCAAGTCCAAATACAGATAGCTCTTCACTCCAGTACACATCCCTTATTTGCCACCAACACAAATCAACCAAAATCTCCCAGCACAACACAACCCAGTCAGAAATCAACACAGCTTTCTATCACAACATACATTTGCTCACCCTCACTCATACTTACCTTAAACTTGAGTGGGTAAGTGGCAAGTCCTTTGCTAGTAAGAATATATTGGGCTACCGTGACAATGCAATAAAAGTCAATAGAAAAATCACTGTAAGATGCTATACAATTTAAGGGTGTCGTAAAAAGATAACACAGTCTCAAAGGGGCAGAGAAAAAGTGTGTGCAACCTTAATTTTGGCACGTGTGCTTAACTGTACAGTCTTTACATTCTCTTAGTGTAGTTTTTTTGTATGGAACGTGGTACAATTTGCAAGCAACACTGAGACTGGTTTCGTCTCAGCATATCAAACCTAATACTGGTGCTTTCGTTGATACAAAACGCTGCCAGCTAAGTGGCCGAAAATGAAATGACTGTCTTAATTAGCACTGACTTTTCACATTACAGTTTTTAAAAAGTTAATACATTGACTTTTAATAGCATACTATATTACTCTTCATTTTTTACTATACTTTTGTATTGGTGTATGAAAAGGTTTCAGTGATGCGGCCCTTGGGCCAATGTACTAGTCCTCATATGGCCTTGTGGTGATTGGAGTTTGAGATCCCTGGAGTAGTGCATATCTTGTTAAATCAATATTGGATTTTTTTTCAAAACTTGTCAGTGATGGAGAATCCACAACTCTGGTAAGTTCTTCCAATGGTTAATTACCATAATTGTTCAAAATTTGCATCTTATTTCCAATATGAATTTGTCTGGCTTTATCTTCTAGGCATTGGATCTCATTAGACCTTTCTCTGCTAGACTGAAGAACCCTCTAACTGAATTGCCGTTTGCCATGTAGGTACCTATAGAATGTGATCAAATCACCCCTTAACCTTTTCTCTGTTATACTAAATAGACTTGAGGAGCTCAATCCATCACTATAAAGCAGGTTTTCCAATCCTTTGACTATTCTCATGGCTCTTTTCTGAGCCCTCTCCAATTCATCAACAGCCTTTGTGAATTGTAGGCACCAGCACTAGACACAGTATTCCAGCAGTGGTCGCACCGATACCAAATATAAAAGATCGGAGAAGGAACTGTGTGGGCTGTACATGCCACGCCTGCTGCCTGAGCAGGCCAAGAGTATGAGCTCGACTGTGGGGCAGGAAGCAGCCTGAGAACATGGCTACTGTGAGCCTGCCTTGCATAACATCTGAGGCTCAGCCAGAGCCCAGAGTGGTGGCCCTGAATCCAGGGCTGGATTTACACCTTACACACCCCCAGGCACAGCATCTTCAGTGCCCCCATCCCACCTCCCTATGTGGCCCTGCCTGGAGCCTCCCTCCCACATGACCCCATGAGCCCCCAGCAGCCCTGTGTGGCCTGCTCTGCCTCCTAACCTGGCTCCAAGAGGGCTGCTGTGCCTGTCACTTTTCACTTGAAGAAAAAATGACACCCGCCTGCTAGGTGTTTGCTGCTGCCCACCAAACCAGGCAGCCTCAACCAGCTCAGGCTGTTTTGGTGCCACAGCAGCCTCTGGTGGAAGAAATGCAGAACTGCATCACATTTTCTGCAGAAAACAAATTCTGCCTCCCTTGGAAAAGAATTCTGCACATGCTGCAAACGTCACCTAAGGAGAGGGGGCACGACGTGAGACAGGCGGCTTGTGGGGTGTCTCATCAGGGGACGGGGCACATCTGGAGGCTCCAATAACTCCAGAGCAATTCGACCAGCAGCAGTAGGGCAATAAAATAGCTCAAAATACCACAATTTGCAACTGCTAAAAATCCCTGGCAACAGACAACTAAAAATAGCCTAACTGGGCTAGAAGATAAACATACTTGGCAACTCTCCCTGCACGCCCCTCAAATGCTGGTGCCCATAGGTACATGCTTACTGTGCCTAATTGAAAATCTGTCCCTGCCTGGATCGCTGATGTGGGGCCCTGGGACTGTGTGCATGTTCATAATGGTGACTGTTATTGATAAAGCAGTTGGAATGATGTTTAGGTGAATTCCTGCCTCCCCAAAAGCTGGAGGAAGGGTCTTGCACTCCAGGCAAGGGGCAGAAGTTTGAATGAACTACCAGCAAGGGGATCCCTGACCAAATAGAGGGCCCATTGGCTGTGTTTACCTTGTAGAGGGTCTCCCCAATGGCACCATGAGCGAGCTGTACCACCACATAGGCATGCAGGAAATTAGACGCTATCATGTCAGGGACAAAGGGAGTGTTTTCATCCTGGAAGACAATGGCCACAATGTCGTTCCCAATGTGACGCTTCCGCTGCAGCTGGAGGGAACAAATGAGATGAGAGAAACCAGTAAGAGAGGAGATTCCTTCCCTAGCCACCAACCCATCCGGCACTCCCAACCCACACCTCCAGCTGGAAACCCAACCCCAACCACTAATCTACACCCAACCTTAACCACTGCCTACTCCAACACACACCCAGTCCCTAGCCCCATCCACCAGTTCACTCTCCCATCCTCCTGAATCACTTGGTGCTTCCCCTTATGGTACCTGCTGGGCATCTCCCTCTGTGAATGGCAGCTTCGTAGATATATGGAACATGATCTCCTTGCCCCGGAAATTGGTATAGACTGATTCAGTACCAGTTTGACCCCTCGTGACATCCAAGCCGCCTCGGAACCTGAATGCATTGGCACCATGTGGTGCAGGGAAGGAAGTAGACACCAGTAATGCTATTCAAGGTTGTCATCAGAGACAGGTTTAAGAGCTCAGTGGTTGAAGAGCACCACACTCTCCAAAAATCAATGCAGTAGCTAGACTACAGCTGCACAAAATTCCTATTGGCATCATCCTCTCTCCACTGAGAACTAGAGAGGCATTCCTGCCAAACCAGGCAGCTTTGAAAGAGCAATCATCCCTGCCACTCTCAGGGGAAACATCTCCAGTTGAGAAATGTGGAGAGCACGGGGTGCCACACAGAAGCAGATGGTAAGGACCAAGGCTTATCAATGCCCATTAGCACCTCAAAGCAGCACAGGATAGTGTGGATATGGTCAATGCTCTGTCATTCTCTGTTGATCCTTGTGGGTCAGTCCCAGCTGCTGTTAGTCACACAGCTTAACATTTGGGAGAAAAGCATCCCAGGAAAGAGTCCCTAGAATCTCCCATGAGAAATCCCCAACCATTCCGCCCAGCTCCCATTCATGAGACACAACCCCAAACACTGCCTATTGGAGACAGCCAGAGCTGACAAACCAGACTGGATACTGAGATATGCAAATGCAGAGCACCATCAGGGAATGAGACTCCAACAAGATCCCAGGGGAAATGACAGGCCAAGCCTTTCTGGGAATACCCCACAGGATGCACAGCTGGAGCTCTATTTAGCGTAAATGGGGGCTGAGTTCTTTTGAAAATCCAATCCATAATGTAGTGTCTGGATCAGGGATGTGGCCCTCTAACAGATGGACCCACAAAGAGGATATGGGCTTGCCAGCAGAAGGAGACCTGCTTTGTGATTTTTTGGAGTTGAAGACACATGGATCTACTTTGGGGTCCCCAAGTCTGTGCCTCGTACTTTAATTGTGTCTGACTGCAGCCCCCATGCTGTGCTGACTGGTCACTCCCACACTGTTCCCTGCTTACCCACGGAAATCCTGCAGCTGGATCCTGTCTCCAAGGAAATCCAGGAACTCCAGGAAGGCCAGACTCTCTTCAGTGTTACTGAAGACTTCTTCCTCTGTGGTCTAGAAGGGGAGAGGAGAGATGATAAGCAGAGGGGATTATTCCCCATGCACACTCTCACCTCTCCTGGGATCTGGAGAGGAGGAAAAGAGAAAAACTGATATGGAGAAGGCTCACTTCCCTTCTCACACACAGAGTCTACATCCTTCCACCTCAGTGGGGTCCAGAGCCCTATCCCCCTGTATATAATAGAAAATTGTCTCTTTTTCCTTGAAATAAAATGAGGCCTGTCCTCCAGCACTGAGAACATGGAGAATGCGAATCTCACTCTGGTGCCAACAAGGGGTTCTCTCCCTGTGGACAGTGCAGAGGGAGAGAAGTCTCTAGGACTCAGAGGGCTTCCTTGGGTCCACAAGGAAGAAGGTCTCAAGACAGCACCGAGGGGTCCCCAGAACTAATATGACACAGAAGGCCAATGTCTGCAGGGGGCACAGTCTCCCAGTTGAGGTGCACTAGTGTTGCAGCAAGGAAAGGAGACATTAGGACAGAAAATGATACATAGTATCAGTGCTTGGTACCACTAGGAGCTGTTCTAACTAGAATGGGACTGGGGCTTATAAACAGCAAAGAGAAACTAGAATTCTCTAGGACTGAAATTGCAGGGCATGAACCCTTGGATCCAGAGGAAGGCACTAAGTTTGGCCACACTGACAGGGGGATGTGAGGAGAGAAGCCCCAAAGACTCAAGAGTGATGGGGAATGAAAAAAAAAATCCTTGACCCCAGGTTGGCTTAAGTCGCCTTCTATGTGGTTGGGGCTGAGAAACGTGACCTGGTGTGTTTGGGTCTGAGGGTGCTTGGTTGTAGAGTGCAGAGAGCTCTCACCTGCCCAGCTTTCTGGTAGATGACCCCAAATTTGAAGTTATTGCTTATGACGTGTTCATCAAAGGCAACAATGAGCTGGGAAGCCTGGGAGGGTGGAAAGCATAAAGTCTCGGTCACATCCTACCAGAAGCCCCTGTCATCAGAGGGACAGGCAGGTGGGAAGCTACTGTAAACATACCTTGGGGTAGAGGACAGGGAAGAATCGGTCAACATTCACCTCCTCACACAGCAGCTGCCGAGAGAGAGAAAGAAGGAAAAGTGGTGACTGATTGCCACTGTTGGGAGCTATGACTCCCCTTCCTATACCCTGACTGGCTACAGGCAGGAGGGTATTGCTTTATAATCATCTGGCAGGAGTCTCTTGGTAAGAAAATCTAAGGCAAAGTGAGGAGAAAAGATAGATGAGAAAGGGCAAAAAGCCTGGAGAAGAAGAAGGGAAAAGAAAGGTGAGAGAGAAGTGAGAAAGGAAGCTGAAGAGTGAGAGTTAAGCAGAGCCAGAGAAAGGGGATGTCTACACTGCAATCGGAAGTGTGATGGCAGCCTCTCTTGACATACCTGAGCTAGCTGTGATCTATCTAGATCATATAACAGCAATGAAGTTGTGGCAGCACAGGTTAGCCTCTCAAATATGTAGGTTCCAGGTGGGCTTGGATAGCCTATGGCTTTACTGCTATTGTTATTCAATCTAGTTAGATCAAAGCCTGCTCAGATATGTCTACAGATGCTGTACTCTGATTGCAGTGTAGACATACAGGAACTCTTCACTTAACGTTGTAGTTATGTTCCTGAAAAATGCGACTTTAAGCAAAATGATGTTAAGCGAATCCAATTTCCCCATAAGAATTAATGTAAATGAGGGGGTTAGGTTCCAGGGAATTTCCCCCCCCCCCCACCCACACCCACACCCACACCCACACACGCTATAAGTTTTAAACAAACAATTTAATACTGGTACACAGCAATGATGATTGTGAAGCTTGTTTGAGGTGGAGGAGTCAGAGGGTGAGATATTTCCCAGGGAATGCCTTACTGCTAAATGAACTAGCAATTGACAGAGACACACACCCTGTGTGTGTGTGAGAGAATGCACATTTCCCCTTTAAGTAGCTCACCTCAGGCTTAAGTACACTACCTTGTTAATTAAATCAGCTTGCTGAGACTGAGACCTGCAACTACTGCCTAGAAGCTCCCTCCATCCATCTGTCATGTGTCCCCCCTGCTCTATGGAAGATGGGGTAAGCAGGGTGCAGGAGCAGGGGGAAGGGGGAGACACCTTGACATTAGCCCCCCTCTTCTCCCTCCCTTCCCCGTACAGCAAGCAGGAGTCTCAGGGAGCAGCTCCAAGGCAGAGGGCAGGAGCAGCACATGGCAGTGGGAAGAGGAACAGCTGCAGCACAGGGAACTTAGGGGCATGAGGAGCTTATAGGGGGGTTGCTGGTCCACCCTGGTTCCAAGCCCACACCACCTAGCTGCAATGGGCTGCTCTTCGTGCAAGCAGTGGACAAAACAGGTGGCTGCCAAACAACTAGAAGGGAGCATGTCACAACTTTAAACGAGCATGTTCTCTAATTGATCAGCAACTTAACATCGAAACAGTGTTAACCAGGACGACTTTAAGTGAGGAGTTCCTGTACCATGAGTGTGTGAAAGAAAATGTACTCACCTTTGCCATCTGGACTGCATTGGGGAACTCATTCAGGCAAGAAATGGGGATCAAGTCATGTTTGGTACCAGTTCGAGTCCTGCCACAAACCGAAAAAAGAAGAGAACAAATGATAAAGGGAAATGCAAACAACATCTCTGGCTGCTTACGGCGACTCCTGCTGCACCTCCAGATCTCTTCTTATGGAGGGAATATTGTTCTTGCATAATATTCTGGTCCAGCAACTAAAGGGTTAATTAGATCCCAAAAGGGTTGCACAGGTGCTAAGCTAGAGTCTATGTAACTAGTGCCTAGTGCAGGGATCCCCAATGCAGTGCCTGTGGGCGCCATGGTGCCAGTGGGGGCATCTAAATGCATCTGCGTCCTGGCCAGTGGGCAATGCTGCTTCAGAGGCATTTCGGCAGCTGCTCGACCGCCGCCACGGTCCTTCGTCTGGTGCCCGCCAGATGAAAAAGATTGGGGACCACTGGCCGAATGTCACAGGAACATGGACATTGTTTAGGGTTCATGTAGCCCAGTGCTCGGTATTAACTGAGCAGAAAGAAAACAGAGCTGGTTAGGTGGCTGCATGGATCTCCATCACGCCTCAGAGACCTTTTTTGCTTTAACAACAGTTAAGTATATTGCAAAGGAAATCCAGGTGCTGCTTCAACACAGAAAGGAATATTTTGGGACAACAATGGGATTCAAAACCATTACTCCCATACACAAAACTAACTGCACTAGCCCTGAGGTCATCCTCATAAGTCAGGCATCATAACTCCCTTCTATCTGACTTTGGCTGGCCGGCCAACAGCATGCCAGAGTCTCATTAGGAAGGAGTGGTGCATAGAACCAGGGTCTCTTCCAACCAGCCACCAGCACTTTCCTATGTGTGTGTCTGTGCTCAATGAAAATATTCCCTGGTACAGCTCAGAGGGCTTTTAGATTCCCCTCTTTTTATGTAAGATTTCTGCTTATCCTTTCACTATGTTTCCCTATCTACAAGGGACAGACACATCAGAAATTCTCTTCTTCCTGACCCCTCCCCACTCCTGGCTGCCCTGCAGGCCTCAACTTCCTGAGGGTGACAGCTGGGAGAAGCTGGGAGTAAAGAAATATGAATGCTCAAAGATGAGCCAGAAGGAAAAGGGGCTTCCCCAGTCAGGGGTTTCCCTGCAACCATCCCTGGGACAATGACATTAGGTCACAAAATCCACACAGAAAGACTTCCTGGTAATGTGGGAGACAGAGCATGGTACATGTGTTTCCATGTTGGGTGCTGTTACCTCAGCAGCAGGTGCAAGTTGTCCTGCCTCTCAATCTGCTCATACTTCACGGAAAGGATCAGGTAGCCCAAGGTTGTGTCATTGGAGTAAAAGTTCTGATGCTCCTAAAAACAGGAAGTCAGAGAAGCTCACTCTCCCAAGGTACCCACCAGATAATACCTATGATATTGCCAGTCTCCTATAGTCCCTGAGAAGATACCCCTTCATCATTGGGTGTTTTTCCCACCATCCTCATCATCTCATGCTCACACGTTGCTCTGGCTAGGCTGTGAACATGATAGAACTATTCAGGACATGATAGAGCTATTCGTGGAGCATAGCTTCCTCCTTCCCAGGTCCCTGTGAGGACAGAACCTGAGCTGCACAGCACCAAAAGCAGAGGCCTCTACCACTTTGATCTGAAGGAGTAACTCCACTGTGAGTATGCTGCAAGCTCTAGGTGTTGCTGGTGCTATCCACTACAGGAGTTATGGTCACTGTGATGATTTCTTGAACCCAAGTTCACTAATACATGTTTCAGCAGTGAACCAAGGAGATCTGCTAGGCTGAGCAGAAGAAGGCGGTGCTTAGCATACAGTGACTCAGTAGTACTGCACTTCAGATGGTTGCTAACACTTGTGCAATACTCCACTCTTGCACATTTTGCAAACTCACCGGGTCTATGAGTCTCTGCTATACCAGACCAGTCATCCCACATGAGAAGAGGGGAAAACTCTTACTGCTGCTTGGAGCAGGGTAAGGGTCATATCAGGCTAGCAGTGTCATCTACAGCTAGGCCAAAGATCAGATCTTTGTATGTGTGTCTGGCTATGTGGGTGGCTCTGGAAAAACTCCCTGGTTACTCTAACAGATATGGGGTTAGCGGTGGCATACCCAGCACTTCGAAAGACTCCCAAGATAATAAATTTCAGTCTCCAGAATCTGATTCAGAACAACATCTCCTTTTTTTCAGACAAGAAGCCTCTGGTGCAGGGTCTGTATACTAATATCATTCTTACACTGGCCTTGTCTCTGGTCTCACACACCAGATGAATTTGACTTCTGCCTCAATGAGGCCTCTTCTGCAGTGGAGATCAGATGCACACATTTTTTCCCCTGTCTGTGGGCTTGTACTGCAAGGGGTAATCTGTTGAAATAAGCTGAGCCAACTCTGGTTTAGACACCTGGTCTCCAGAACCGATCATGGTTTTGTTGACAACTGATTGGGACGTGGTCAGCATGATCGTGAGATCCACCTGGTGACCACCAAGAACCCCAGAGGAACCAGTTCAGGTGGAGCCTGTGAGACAGCTAATAAATGGCCATACTTTGAACCTCACCTGGAGGCTGGTCTCTGCTTCCAGGTGTTCCCATACCTATCATAGCTGGAAATGGCAAGATCAAGGAGTACTTGGCCCAATTCTGTGTAATACACTGGCTTAGTGCATGCAATTATCACTCTCTCGCTATAACAACCTGTTACTGAGCTAGGAGAGTTTGTCCTTTAGCTCAGCTGGCAGGCCTTCTATATTTTGTGCTGAAGGGCCTGGGTTTGATCCCCATGTCCAGTGACTGTCTGTATGTGGTGGTTACCATGATTCATTACAGTTGTTTCCCTTCCATCTCCCAAGGTCTGTCTGTGTCCAAAAGTCTCAGCAAAAGATCCTGTAGGGAGGTGCCCTGGCTCCCCACCGCGCCTGAGAGGGACGAGCCAGCACAGGTGCCTCAGTGGGCGGAGCTACTGCCGCCTGTCCCCGCCCCTGGAAGTCAAGGAGCGGGACAGGAAGTATAAAAGCCCGGCCTCAGCACTCAGTTGGCTGCAGACTGCTGGAGAGGACAGATTTTGGGGCCTGAGCTCTTGCTGGGCCCAGCCTGCCCTGTGCTCACTACCTGGAGGAACGCTGGCCTGAGCTTCCCCGTATCTGGAGGAACGCTGGCCTGAGCCTCCCTATGCCCGGTATCCGGAGGAGCGGCCTGAGCCTCCCTACGCCTGGTATCCCGAGGAGCGGCCTGAGCTTCCCTCTACCCGATATCCTGAGGAACCCATGGTCTGGGACCCGCTGGACGATGCCGACGAAGGACAGGTACCTAGAGAGGGGGAGGTTGGAAGTGGCCTGGGGGTAGCCGACCTTGGTTTGGCTCCTGAAGAGCCTGAACCGATGTCAGTGTGTTGCAGCCAGGATCCCCACTGACAGCAGTGCGTCTTGGCCGCTGCTAGGGCCCCGGGCTGGAACGCAGTGGAGTGGGAGGGCCTGCGTTCACCCTTCCATGGTTGGCAGACTCCCCCTCTCCCTGGCCTGAGGAGGCCTGCTGTATAGACTTACGGCTTAAACCGCTGCTCAGCCTCTGCCTGAGAGTCTGAGCTCTGTACCTGTTGATTGCACCGCCCTGCTCCAGGGCCGGGCCTAGAGACTCTGTGTTTGCTCTGCCCCTTGCTGAAGGAGCTGAGCCTGAACTGCTATTGCCTCGCCCTGCTCCAGGGCCGGGCCTAGAGACTCTGCGTTTACCCGGCCCCTGCTGCCGGGCGGGACTCTGCCTTGTTTAAAGACTATTTGTTTGCTCAGCTCCCGCTGAGGGG
This sequence comes from Gopherus flavomarginatus, assembly GCF_025201925.1. Lineage (NCBI taxonomy): Eukaryota > Metazoa > Chordata > Testudines > Testudinidae > Gopherus > Gopherus flavomarginatus. Next base: position 153,028,779 of record NC_066617.1, on the reverse strand, counting down.
TCTAGGCCCTGGATGGATTGCTGCCTGTAGGGAGGCACCCTGGCTCCCCGCCGCGCCTGAGAGGGACGAACCCCAGCCCCGGACTCTTACAGATCCCCTTTGTATTCATCAGATCTGAGACCTCTCTCTTCTCTATCACACTGGACACTACACAAAGTGCAAAGAGGCACCCCTGATGTAGCTCTGACTCTAAGTAGTACATTGCTGGGTGTGTAGTGGGACACATCTTATTTCATTATTTTTGGCACTGGGGAGGTGTGGGATCTGGGGGGAGGAGGTGAGGTCACCCCCAAATCCCTCAAGAGGCCATTAGGATACAGTTTAGCCATGGAGTGGAATGAGAGGCTATGGGATTCCCCCTTACCTTCCCCAGGAAGTGCTTGCGGTACAGCTTGGCTGTGGGGTCACACTCTAGCTTCACTTTACTGCTGCAGGGGGAAGGCAGGTCAGGCAGAGCTGAGGTCGAGCTGAGGAGGCTATGGCAGGTTCCTTCAATCCAATAGCCCCCGAACTGGGGTAGGATAATGAGGGGGTATGGCCACCCTTTCCGTAACACCTGTCCCAAGAGACAGAGGCATTGCTTTGTGAGGCCAAGAACATTACTGAGGTGGAGGAAGAGACTGAGCAGAGCAGAGCCAGCTGTGACTTACCTCATGGATGCTAGGGTATGGGATATACTCCTCTTCTCTCTGAAATCACAAGGGACCAGAGAAGTAAGGGAGCCTTTACAGTACCATCTTCACTTGGTGACCCAGGCTGCAAGTCCTGCACTGCCACTCCTCCCCATCCAACCCTACTTCTTTAGAGTATCTAGGTTAGCGTGCATTTCACAGCGCACAGCATTATAACACACACAAACTTCAGCAAATAAACTCCAGGGGCCAGATTCCACTCCCCATCCCAGCTGCACAGGGCACAGTCAGGCAAAAACAGAGCAACCAAATTGTGAGCCAGATTGAGGCAAATTAAGCCATGTGTGGCCTGACATCCTTAGTCCCTTGTCCCACGCCAAGAAGAGTGTTGGAGTGGTGCAATGTTGCTGCATAAAGGGACAGCATGCAGGGACACCTGGGGATGGGGGACAGTGTTTATGGAAGTAGGGTAGAGCGGAGTGCACTGATCATTCCTGCACCCTGGGAGCAGGAGGGGTGTTACTTAGACCAGCCTGCAGATGGTCAAAGCTACGCTCCAGGGTGTAGCTGAGGTTCTGAGGATGCTCTGTGCAGTGGAGAGCCATTTGGAGAGCCTGCAGTCCCTGATCACAAGAGGTGACCAGCTCCCAGATAGGGCAGCTCTACCCTTGGTCTCTGAATAGCACTATTACCACATGAGTGATTATGCTGACACAAAGGGGGCTCTGTGCCACGGAACAGTAGAGGTAGGTGCCTGCCAGAAGCCCATTCTCACAATGCTAGGCACACTGAACTTGCTCTCCATCTTTCCTTCGACACTATAAAACAGGGCCCCAGTGCAGTGAGGCTCCATTTTTCTGACAGTGAGAGTGGTTGATGCACAACTGCAGGGGCTGCTGAGGCTGTGTAAGAGGATTGGGGGAGAACCCTATGTCGAGCTACTTTAATGTTCTTCTAGCCCCGTCCCTTTAACCACGCTTGCCATTGACACGCCCCTCCATCCTACACACCTCCCGCCCACCTTGCTTCCTTGTGGGTGATTTTGTTACCTCACCAGGTTAGAGCACCAGAGCAGAGACAATAGAAAAAGGGAGGGTGAAAGGTCAGAATTTGAAAAAATGGGACCCAGTTCCTTGTTGGCTAATTAGGTGAGAGTCATGGACTTATTAGGAGGAGCTGGTCAGATTTTAGGTTGACCAGCTGGCACCCACCCTAATCCCTTATAGATTCTGGGCTCATGATGCTTACTGAAAGATATGTGACTCAGTATAAGTTTCTCTTATAAAAGTTATTAAAACTCAAACTAAAATAAATGCAAGGAAACATCTCACCAGAGCTACTCTATAATTAATAAGATGAAAGCAACTGATTGAATCTGCTTGGATTTTGAGAGAGTGTTTATTATATTTCCATCATATTTTCAGACCCTATTGTGCAACATTCCCAGAACCCTGATAAAAACACAAAGATTTGAGTTACAAATACTAGACTCCTCACCCCTTAAGAAGGCTGAGAAAGGGCAAGCTGCAAGTAGAAACACTTTATTTGCCGTTCTCAATAATATATGAGGCACCAAAGAGCTAACCTGACCTTGAGCGGAGTTGGGAGAGAACATCTTTGCTCATCCAGACGACTCCCCTGGAAACAGAAACAGAGATAATAAAACCTCACATAGCAGCATGTCTGTTTTCTCTCCTCGCTGCCTCACACCCCATGCCCCAGGTTGTGTATTTGAGGAGATCCTTCAAGGCTCCCCCTCTAATCCACTGCTTTTGGAGATGTTGTGGGGGAGGTGTTACATTATATGATTAATGCAGATCATTGTTGCTACCACCATTATACAATTGCAACAAATCTTATACAAAGTATGCCATGTAAGGTGTCAATGGAAAAGTTATTGTTCGCTGAATATGATTATCCTGTTTGTATGCGTGCACTATTTTTGTATCTTTATGTACCAGTCTTTCAAATGTGTTTACTCCTGGGGTAACAGCCAAGTTTGCATCCAGTCTGCCCAGCTGTGACGGAGAAAGGAGTTAGGAATATTAACCTGGTAATGTTGCATGGGAGTTTTACTAGTTTACTGTCTGCATTAATGACTTACTGAGGGATGATACTTGATGGCCACTACGTAAGCTGAGCCCAGGAAGGGGTTGGGGCCAGGTGACACATTCTGCCCGGGGAAGCTAGACAAAGGCTGGAGGAGGAGCTGGGGTGTGTGGCTGGGTCAGACTGCTGGAGGGAGTTTCAGTTTGGAGCTGGCTGGGGAGATAGGGGAGGCCCTGAACCTGGGTCTGGGCTCCCCACCCCCCAAGATGGACCTGACTGAGGGGTCCTGTTTTCTGTACCTACAAACTCTGTTTTAGACTGTGTTCCTGTTGTCTAATAAACCTTCTGTTTTACTGGCTGGCTGAGAGTCACGGTGAATCACAGGAAGTGGGGGGTGCAGGGCCCTGACTCCCCTACCCACCATGACACCAGCACATTGTGAAAGGACGATTCAAGTTGATGGCCCATCAAAGAACACTTAGCTCTCAGAATGGATATAGAAGAAGCTCATCTCCACCCCATGACCCTTCCTAAGTATGTTTTAGCCAGAATATGGGTAATAGATCCTGCTATCGAAGCACGCAAGGGTATGTGACCCTGGACTCCATCTTGTACCTGTACTTTTCCACAAACCAAGACTGAGAGCTTTTCCCTCCCCATGGGAGAAAGTATAAAAGGCCCTGGAAGAATCTCCATTTTGTCTCTTTCCTGCTCTGGTCTCTGGACTACAGACTTAACCTAACAGGAGCATTACAAGCAATGGACTGAGGACTTTCCAATTTTTGAAAGTTATCGGTGACTGTACAAGACAGCAGTTTATTCCATCATTGCTTCAGGCCTGATACAAGAACTTTGCAATGAGTGTATATATTTCATTCTTTTGACCATTTTAACTCTCTCTTCTTTTTCTTTTCTTTTATAAATAAACCTTTAGATATTAGATACTAAAGGAATGGTAATAGCGTGATTATTGGGTAAGATCTGAGTTGGATATTGAACTAGCTGTGTTGCTGATCTCTTGGGATCTTTCTGATTTTTTGTTAACCAGTTTGGTGAAACAGAAGTTTACTTTTGTTACTGGTTTGGTGTATCTTATGGACGAATAACCACCATTTTGGGGTGGATGCCTTATTTCTCAGCAGTTTGTCCTGAATCTGGCATCCTCAGCTGTAACTAGGGTGACCAGACAGCAAATGTGAAAAATCAAGATAAGGGTGGGGGGTAATAGGAGACCCAAAAATCGAGACTGTCCCTATAAAATCGAGACATCTGGTCACCCTAGCTGTGACCCACAGGGAAGACTGTAGGTGGAGAGAAGGGTGATATGGGGGAGAAAAAGTTGACACTTGTCTGCCAAAAGGCCAGAAATTTGGGGTTAAAACTAACATGACCTCAACTTCCATCCCACAGAATGTAGCTCTTCTGGTCAGAGAGCAGAGACATGTGCTCCCAGCCAGCATCTCTCACCTCTAAGGGTACGTCTTCACTACCCGCCGTATCGACGGGTAGCAATCAATTGCTCGGGGATCGATATATCGCGTCTCATCTAGACGCGATATATCGATCCCCGAACGCGCTTATATCGATTCCGTAACTCCACCAACCCGAACGGAGTTGCAGAATCGACAGGGGGAGCCGTGGACATCGATCCCGCGCCGTGAGGACGGTGAGTAATTCGATCTTAGATACTTCGACTTCAGCTATGTTATTCACGTAGCTGAAGTTGCGTATCTAAGATCGATTTTCCCCCATAGTGTAGACCAGCCCTAACTCTCCAATCCCTCCACCTGCCTTTCTGCCCACTCCAAATAAATGGGAAAGAGGGAAAAGAAAGTCAAAGAATGGAGTTCAAAACTTACATTCCTTTCTTACTTCCCCCTTCCCTGCAGAACTTTGCCAGGCTGGCATCCAGGGCCGGCGCTACAGTTTTCACTGCTCCAAGCAGCGCACCAAATTGCTGCCGCGGACGGCGGGGGCAGTCCGTGTGCCCCTAGGGCGGCAGGCACATTTCTGCGGCAGCAGCAATTCGGCAGTGGCTTCTGTGTTTAGCTGAAGCTGCCGCAGACAGCTAAACATAGAAGCTGCTGCCGAATTGCCACTGCTGCGGAAACACTCCTGCTGCCCTAAGGGCACATGGACTGCCCCCGCCGCCTGCGGCGGCAATTCGGCACGCTGCTTGGGGGCAAAACAACAGGGACTGCCGCCCCTTGCACATTGCCGCCCCAAGCACCAGCTTGGAATGCTGGTGCCTGGAGCTGGCCCTGCTGGCATCCCTTTGACGCAGAGACTGCCTTAGACTCAGTGAAGAGTGAGCCCTGAAATGCTGATTCTCTCAGTTGAGAGACGCAGCCAAAATTTGCTTTGGGGTTTGAGGCTCAGAGACTTTAAGGTCAGAAGGGACCACTGTGATCATCTAGTCTGACCTGCTGCACATCACAGGCCAGAGAACCTCCCTCCCTCACTGGGACAAGAACTGTCTTTTCCTCATGAAATGGACAGTCTATCTTGCTCCCTTCCAGATCATGGAATTAATCCATGCTCTACAGATAACAGACGTAACTGTTAGTTGAATATCACACACACATACAAGAGCCAGAAGTTGACAATCCCAACACAGAGATGAACTTCACATTTAAATCAGGCTCATAAACAGTAAAGAAAGCCCTCAGAATGGATCTCCAACTATCTCTGTTTTCCCCTCACTGCTTGTATAAAGAAAGATGTAGCAGATAAAATCAAGCTCACACAATTTTCAGGATTATAACACTGGAAGTCAGGGGAGAAAAAAGAAAGTCTGCTGTAGAATTGAATGGCCACATAGTAGCACCAGAGAGACATGAGTAACAGCAATGATAATGAATGATATTTCTCCGGCTCATGTCCAACAGAGACACACATAAATAGTTTCTTGAAGCACCCGCAAAGTTCTGGTGCTGTACAGACATATAGAAAAGCACAGACCCTGCCTCCAAACTCCTTTTTTCTGTTTCCCTTTTTAGATTGTGCGAAAAGGGTGCACCAAAGTGCTGAAGGCAATGAACAACACAACTTGATAATTTAGATGTTTCTGGGATAGGCCTGATTTTCCTTCTCTCTAGCTATCATTAGCTGGATAATTTCTTCTAGATGTGACAGAAGAAGGACTTTAGGAAGGACTTGACCACGGAGAAGAGAGTGGCTTTGAGGATGAGCTCCAGGAGGGTGCTCATGTACAAGAAGCAGTGTGGAAGAAGACATTGAGATGGTTGTGGGAGAAGCGGACAAATGGGATGGTGATGTTGGCATCATTGCAGATGGGGTGAAGGTGGCAGATGAGAAGGGAGGGCAGGGTTATGCAGGCTCTTGACAGGAAGGCTCATCTCATTTTGGTGACTGAATTCAGATTTACTGGATTTTTACTCCTGTTAGCCCTGCAGAGTCAGCACAGCTCAGAGACCATGAGCTGAAGTTTATCCTATCTGTGCATTAGCCATGGAATTGGCTACTAAGTTCACCTGTACAAACTCACTGAAGACAGTGAAGTCACACAGTGGAGTCATGGCAGGGTATTCTGGCAGTGATGATGTTTGAAATGGAAAAAAGCCTAGCTTCATTCTCAGATCCCAGAGGGAATTTTCAGTTAAAACAACATCATTTTACCTGTGAACTAAGCACATCTAATGGGGTGTGGCCAAATTAATTTCCATCCAGAGAATTACACTGAGATGACATTAAGACTGTAACTGCACTCAGTGATCAGGAAATGCCAAAGTTGAGGTTGGACATGCACACTTAACCTTACCCTAGTGCATACATATTACATTACAAGCTTTAGTTACATAGTCACATGCTATTTTTCATATAATATCATATACTACACTATTTTAGTACAGTCTCAGGTACAATTTATAATATTTTGATTTCCTGTTTAATTGCACTAATTTAATTATCATAACAGTCCAATTTATCTTTATAAACTTGGGCCCAAGTTATCTGCTGATTCATAGACTCATAGGTCAGAAGGGACCAATACGATCATCTAGTCTGACCTCCTGCACAAGGCAGGCCACAGAACCCTACCCATCCACTTTTATAACAACCCCTAACCCAGGACTGAGTTATTGAAATCCTCAAAATTGGTTTGAAGACCTCAAGCTGCAGAGAATCCACCAGCAAGCGACCCATACCCCACGCTGCAGGGGAAGGCGAAAAACCTCCAGGGCCCCTGCCAATCCGCCCTGGAGGAAAATTCCTTCCCGACCCCAGATATGGCGATCAGCTAAACCCTGAGCATGTGGGCAAGACTCACCAGCCAGCACCCAAGAAGGAATTCTCTGCAGTAACTCAGTTCCCATCCCATCCAACATCTCCCCGCAGACCATTGAGCAGACTTATCTGGTGATAATCCAAGATCAATTGCCCAAATTAAACTATCCTATCATAACATCCCCTCCATATACTTATCAAGCTTAGTCTTAAAGCCAGATAAGTCTTTTGCCCCCACTACTTCCCTCGGAAGGCTGTTCCAGAACTTCACTCCCCTAATGGTTAGAAACCTTCGTCTAATTTCAAGTCTAAACTTCCTAATATCCAGTTTGTACCCATTCGTCCTCATGCCTACATTAGTACTAAACTTAAATATTTCCTCTCCCTCCCTAACGTTAACCCCCCTGATATATTTATATAGAGCAAGCATATCCCCCCGCAGCCTTCTTTTGGCCAGGCTAAACAAGCCAAGCTCTTTGAGTCTCCTTTCATAAGGCAGGTTTTCCATTCCTCGGATCATCCTAGTAGCCCGTCTCTGGACCTGTTCCAGTTTGAATTCATCCTTCTTGAACATGGGACACCAGAACTGCACACAATATTCCAGATGGGGTCTCACCAGTGCCTTATATAACGGTACTAACACCTCCTTATCCTTGCTGGAAATACCTCGCCTGATGCATCCTAAAATCGCATTAGCTTTTTTAACAGCCGTATCACATTGGCGGCTCATAGTCATCCTGCTATCAACCAATACCCCAAGGTCCTTCTCCTCCTCTGTCGCTTCCAACTGATGCGTCCCCAACGTATGTCTAAAATTCTTATTATTAATCCCTAAGTGCATGACCTTGCACTTTTCACTATTGTATTTCATCCTATTACTATTACTCCAGTTTACAAGGTGGTCCAGATCTTCCTGAATAGTATCCCTGTCCTTCTCCGTGTTAGCAATACCCCCCAGCTTTGTGTCATCCGCAAACTTTATTAGCACATTCCCGCTCTTTGTGCCAAGGTCAGTAATAAAAAGGTTAAATAAGATCGGTCCCAAAACCGATCCTTGAGGGACTCCACTAGTGACCTCCTTCCAGCCTGACAGTTCACCCTTCAATACGACCTGCTGGAGTCTCCCCTTTAACCAGTTCCTTATCCACCTTACAACTTTCATATTCATCCCCATCTTTTCCAATTTAACCAACAGTTCCCCATGTGGAACCGTGTCAAACGCCTTACTGAAATCGAGGTAAATTAGATCTACCGCATTTCCTTTATCTAAGTAATCCGTCACCTTCTCAAAGAAGGAGATCAGATTGGTTTGGCACGATCTACCTTTAGTAAATCCATGTTGCAATTCATCCCAATAACCATTGACCTCTATGTCCTTAACTACTATCTCCCTTAAAATTTTTTCCAAGACCTTATATACTACAGACGTCAAGCTAACAGGCCTATAATTACCCGGATCACTTTTATTCCCTTTCTTAAAAATAGGAACTACGTTAGCAATCCTCCAGTCGTACGACACAACCCCTGAGTTTATCGATTGCTTAAAAATTCTTGCTAACGGGTTCGCCATTTCACGCGCCAGTTCCTTTAATATCCTCGGATGGAGATTGTCCGGGCCCTCCGATTTTGTCCCATTAAGCTGTTCAAGTTTGGCCTCTACCTCAGTTGCGGTAATATCCACCTCCATATCCACATTCCCGTTTATCATCCCTCCATCATCGCTAAACTCCTCACTAGTCTTATTAAAAACTGAGGCAAAATACTTATTTAGATATTGGGCCATGCCTAGGTTATCCTTAACCTTCATTCCATCCTCAGTGTATAGTGGCCCCACTTCTTCTTTCTTTGTTTTCTTCTTATTTATGTGGCTATAGAACCTTTTAATATTGGTTTTGATTCCCTTTGCAAGGTCCAGTTCAATGCGGCTTTTAGCCTTCCTCACTTTATCCCTACATGTTCTGACCTCACCAAGGTAGCTTCCCTTGCTAATCCCGCCTTTCTTCCACTCCCTGTAAGCTTTCTGCCTTTTCCTAATCCCCTCTCTGAGTTGCTTGCTCATCCAGCTTGGCCTACAACTCCTGCCCATGTTTTTTTTCCCCTTTCTTGGGATGCAGGCTTCCGACAATTTCCGCAGCTGCGACTTAAAGTAATTCCAGGCCTCCTCCGCATTTAAATCCACAAGTTCCTCCGTCCAATCCACTTCCCTAACTAATTTCCTTAACTCTTTAAAATTAGCCCTCGAGAAGTAGAAATCCCTAATCCCAGATCTACATTTGTGTATCCTTCCATCTAGTTTGAACTGAATCAGCTCATGATCACTCGAACCAAGGTTGTCCCCTACCACCATTTCTTCTACGAGGTCCTCACTGCTCACCAAAACCAAATCTAAAATGGCATCCCCTCTCGTAGGTACTTCAACAGACTTGGTTCCATTGATTTCAGTGGCACTGCACCCAATTACATCTAGAAAAACTTTAGTCTTTACACTTTTTATTGATAGTTTCCTTCTCTCTACTATGTATATTGTAATAACAGTAAGCCATAGCCATAAATTTCCTTTTCAACCACCAGTAGAGCTGCTTGAAATATTTTTTAAAATTGAAAAAAAAAATGCTGAAATTAGTTTTGTTTTGAAGGGTTTCAAATGAACCCATTTTCCATTTTTTTTTAAATTTTATCTTCTGTTGTTTTGCTTTCTTTCCCTGTTAATTTAAAAAAAAAAATTCACCGTGGGATTTTCAACAGAGCCCACATCCCTCACTTGTGCTCCCTAAATCTCTTGAGTGCTTTTGAAAATCCAAACTTCAATTTTCAAAAACTAATTGGGGAAAAAGGAAAAGAGAAAAGAAAGGGGAAAAAACAAAAAATGAAAAATAGTAAATGAAAAATATTTTTTAAAAATCATTAAAGATATAGTGAAAACTTTCACAACAAATGAAAACAATATTTTAATTTTAAAAAGGTAATTTTTCTATTAAAAAAGCTGTATATTCAAAATTTTTTGACCAGCTCTATCCAGCAGCATATCCTTCCTTAGTGCAATTCTGGGGATGAGGCAGCTAACTACAATGCTAATTTAGCTACACACATATGCACAGTAGTTTTCATTATATGCAACAAAGAAGCTAATTTAGCTGCAAAATCAGGTGGCCTATATATGCAAGCAAATTCTCACCAGCTTTCTGTGTGGTTATGCACAATCTCTGGCACACACACAAGTCTAAGAATAGTGGATGAAATCCCCTTCACAAGAAGGGCTTCACCCTAGGCAGCCATTGATGTGCTAGGGTGCTCTCCTCCTACAGAGTTTAGGAAGCAGGTTGTGGGAGAATTCCACACTTTATAATGTGCACTTGAGCTAGGCAAAGAGCTTTGCATGTCTTTCCAACACAGAGTTGCATAAGACCTTCACTCATGTACAGCATGTCCTTCTATAGCTATGAGAAAATCTGCAAAGTGTACTGTGCCATTTTCAAATCTTTTCTCCACGCTCTGGCTGAAGGGGGAATTCAAGCTGTTCTCCCGTATACCCGGTAAGTGCTCTAACCGCTGGGATAAAAGTTATATGGTGGGGATCTGTCACCTTCACCTCCAGCCACTTTGTGTGGCAGAAGGCAGGCCCGGTTGTGGACTGCTAACAGAGCTAGGCTCCTAAATCCAGGCTGCCAGGAGGCACTTGAGAGGGGTGGGACTTAGGACACATCATTCTCTTTGGCACCTTCATTTGGCTAGCTTAGGCAGTTCCCCGTCTAGGGCACTGGCATTTGTGAAATCACATTCTGAGGTGCCTCTCTCTCTCCATGCATTGAAGAGGTGCCTAAAGGCTTGTCTACACATAAAGCATCACCGCAATGAGTCTGGTGAAGATGCTCAGTGCTGACGGGCATATACCAATGGGAACTCTCTCCCGTCGGCATAATAAAACCATCTCCATAAAAGGTGATAGCTATGTCAGCAGAAGAAGTTCTCCTGCCAACAAAGTGCTGTCCACACCAGTGCTTATGTCAGTGCAACTTATGTCACTTTGGGGTGCAGCTTATTCACACCCCTGAGTGACATAAATTATGACATAAATTATGCCGACATAAGCTGTAGTTTATACATAGCCATAGGCACTTTTGTCACTAAAACTTTTGTCACTTTGGGTTGTGAAGCACCGGCATGGACAGCACTTCGGTGGCGGGAGTCACATTCCCATCGACAAAGCTACCACACCTCATTGGGGGTGTTTTTATTTAAAGAGTGACCACACAGCGCACCTTACAAGGGCGTGGCTGCAGTGGCATAACTGCACTGTTATAAGGTGTGCTGTGTAGACATAGCCTAACTCAGGCTTTGTGAATCACAATGTCGTTCCTATGATTTTCTAAGTGCCTAAAACTTAGGCGTTACAACGCTTAGCCCTGGTCTACATTACAAACTTATGTCAGTATAACTACGTAGCTCAGGGATGTGGATTTTCCACACCTCTGAGCGATGTAGTTATACCAACTGAACATCCAGTGTAGACAGTGCCATGTTGATGGGAGAGCTTCTCCCGTCAACATAGCTACTGCCTCTCAGGGAGGTGGAGTACCTACACCAATGGGAAAGCTTCTCCCATCAGCATAGGTAGCATCTTCACTAAGGGCTTGTCTACATTACCCACTAGATCGACGGACAACGACCGATCCAGTGGGGACTGATTTATCGCGTCTAGTCTAGACATGATAAATCAACCACCGAGTGCTCTCCTGTACTCCACCAAGGCGAAAGGCTCAGGTGGAGTCATGGAGGGAGCGTCAGCTATCGACTTACCACACCGAAGACACCACGGTAAGTAGCTCTAAGTATGTCGACTTCAGCTGTTATTCACACAGCTGAAGTTGCATAACTTAGATCAACGCCCCCCCCCCAGTATAGACCAGGCCTAAGTGATATAGTGGCACAGCTGCAAGTGTAGACAAGCCCTTAGAGTTACAATGCCTATGTCCCTTTTTGGATCCAGGCCACTATCAACAGTGCTGCATAATACACTATTATTACTTAATATAGCTCAATACTTTGCACCTGGAAACATCATAAATATTAAGTCAGTTTATGGGACAACTAGTTTCCAGTTTCACTTGTACTTTTTCATTTAGAAAAAGGGCTGATAGCTGAAGGTCAGATTTTGCCACCTTTACTCACACCGAGTCATTCCTTACTCTGCAAATAATCCCAGTAACACTGTTCACAGAGTAAAGTGCAACTTATCATGCACGAAGGTGGCAGAACCCGCCTCTTACAGCTCGGAGGTGTATACATATAAATACTGCACACAACTTCTCACTCACTAAGGGCTAGCATGTACCTTTAGTTACAGCCCTGAGTATGGGATGGCACATAGATGCAGGAGAAGCACTGGGAAGAGAGGCACAATTCTTCTCTGAATTCCCCTGTTCCGTTGCAGCAGGGAGCTATTTATTATACTGTGTTTCAGGGTACAGAATTTTCGCCCTTATGGCCAAGCCAGCTCTGCTGCCTAGGCAATTAGATTGTAAGTGCTTTTGGGCATGGTCTGTCTTTTTGTTCTGTGTTTGTACAGCACCCAGCACATTGGGGTTTACAACTGGGGCTCCTAGGCACCATGGCAACACAAATAATAACATATGTGTAGGCGGAGCCACCCAGTCCCTTCCCCTCCCCTACTTGCAGGGAGTGTACTGGAAGTGCAGCCCCTGCTCCTCCTCATAATGCTGCACCAGCCAAGCAGTAATCATTACTATTCACTACCATCAAGTAAAGCAGTTTCCCAAGGGACATCCTTCTAACACCCAGATAGACTATCTCAGTGAAGTACAGTGATCACCCTTAAAAATATATAAAGGGCAGAATTAAGGTTTCATATTTACTTTGGCACTTTTTGACATTTGAATTCTGAACTCTGCACCCTTAATGTTCTCTAAGGGACATATATTTGCATTTAAATTAACTGAGTTTGAGCCCCTGAACCTGAGGGAGGTGACAGTGACGCCACCTACCAGAGAGTCAGAGGAGGCTGGGGAAAGCCAAGACTGGGAGAGCAGACCATGCTGGTCAGGATTGAAGGGCACAAGTGAAGCTGCTGTGAAGGTGCAGGGACAGGACAGGAATAGGAGCTGACAATTATCAGTTACCAGAAATTAAGGATCCCAAAGTTTGATTGAATAACTGCTCCTCACCTGCATTTTTTCAATCATTTCAAACAAATCCACAGTCTGTGAAGAGAAAAGGATGACATAGAAAGATATCTGACATTTCTATGAGAGAGAATGTCATCTGCAGTAACACCAGCTATAAGAAAAATAATAAGGGTCCTCATGCTTCAGGGCAGAAATTATTCATCTGCTGAAGTTAGGAAGGAATCCCTCTCCCTCCATGGATGGCACAGTATTGAATAACTGGCCAGGTGCATTGTTTTCACCTTGCACTGTTAAAGGCAGAATAGCGGCCTGATCTGGTATTGGATGAGCCAGGATTCTGGACTAGATGGACCATTAGTTGCATCTGAGTGGCCTGCTCTGTTATGTCAAGAGATGGGAAATTAAACTAGATGGACCAGTTTTTAGGGCACTCACTGAGAAATATATATCTGTGCCCACACTACACACACTCCCACTGTTCTAATGCACATTGCCTGTCCCTCTCCCCTGTTCTCAGATGCTCTATGTATATTCCCATTCTGGACAGGGAGGATGCAGCTCCTTACCTTGTTGTGAACAGCAGGGGTAAGTGCAGTCTGGGGGTCCTGGACAGGAGAGTCTAAGATGTCACTGATGCAGCGCTCCACTTCATCAGATCTCCTGAAGGGAGACAATTGCCATTAACCCTTATAGTATCCAGGATGCCAATATTCATATACAGTCTCTCCAGTGGTTCTCCCTGCCACTGGATCCCGCTCTGCCCACCTGCACTAGCTCTCTGACAGTTCCCTTCCCTGTGGATATACATGCTCGGCCAAACCACTTCCCTGCTCCAGGCTCCTGATTCAATGGCTGGGTTGCAGCAACAAGATGGGTAGGTCCTAGATGGAACAAATGCTGGGAAGCGGGAAGAGGGGAGGGTTCCCAAAAGAGGAGACAGGACCCAGGACTAGCCTCTGAACTATTAAAAACTGTCTAGTTCCTAGGAATCAGCCACTTCGAGACTGCTCAGTATCTGAAGAGCTAAAAGCCCTTGGAGTCACTGAAACCAGAACCTAAAGACAAGCCCACTTGCTACAGCCTTGCTGCCAGACCCAGGGATGAGAATATGCCTGAGCCAGCGCAAGCAAAGGAGAAAAGCAGGGGTCAGAACTATCACTGCTAAGGGGGTGAGCAGAGCAGAGCTGAGGAGGGGCTCCTGCCTTGTAAAGTTGCCAATTGTTGCAAATTAATCATAATTATGGCCCCTGCTACAGGCCATCTTGTGATGATGTGAAAAGCTGCAGCCGTTATGCTATCTGTGTGAAGAAAACTCAAACAGCAACCCTAACGATGTCTAGCTGTCTAGGGGAAGCTGCATTACACTGCCCCTCCTGCCCAGGTTGTGGCCCAGTGCCTCACCACCCCCAGGCTCCTGCAGGCTGCAGCAGATGCATGCAGTCAGTGGCCCCTGTGCGCCCTCCGGCTCCCCCTCCTTGCCGCGCTTCAGCTCTGCAGCTCTCGGGCATGTGAGTTGCCACCAGGACCGGCGCTAGGGGTTTGAGCACCCTAGGCGGACGGCAATTTCGCAGCCCCGCACGCTGGTCCCGCGGCTCCAGTGGAGCTGCCGCAGTGGTGCCTGCGGAGGATCTGGTGCTCCGTGGCTCCGGTGGAGCTGCCGCAGTCGTGCCTGCGGGAGGTCCACCGGAGCCCCGCGAGGAGCCGACCGTCTGCAGGCATGACTGCGGCAGCTCCACCGGAGCCACAGAGCACCGGACCCTCCGGCAAAACGGTGCCCACCAATTATTCTGGCGCCCTAGGCGATTGCCTAGGCTGCCTAAATGGTAGCGCCGGCCCTGGTCACCACTGGGGCGCGGGGCCCTGAGCCTGCTCCAGGATGGGCAGCGGCGACTCACACTCTCGGGAGCCGCAGAGCCCAAGTGCGGTGAGGGGAGAGATAGCCGGGGGGCACACAGGGGCCGCCGCCCACATGCATCTGCTGTAGCATGCAGGAGCCCCCCAGGCAGCCTGGGCAGGAGAGGCAGGGGCTGTGGCTGTTCCCTGCTAGCGGCGCTGCCGCTTTTGCAGGGCTGCCGCTGTCCCTGCTCCTCCATGGCTGGGGCTTGCCGCCCCTGCAAGCTGACGCTCTGGCTCTCCGGTGCCTCCAGAAGGCAGCTCCTCCATGCCAAGCCAAGGCACTGCTTTTTGGTGCCCCCAACCACTTGGCGCCCTAGGCGACTGCCTAAATCGCCTAGTGGTTGCACCAGCCCTGTCTCTACACTGTCTGTAACTACCAGGGCACAAGCAGTTTTGAGGGCCAAGAATCCCGATGCCCCACATTCTACTGCTGTCTCTTGAGTACTGGTGCAACCCACTGGCAATGTGCATTTGGTGTCTGACTCTGTGGGCTGATCCACACAGAGGGTAACGGCACGCGTCCCCCATTAGTTATTCCTACAGCTGAAGTACACGAGATCTGTATTGTGCTTCTGAAGGTTGAAACCCTGCTAATGACACATATGGGAGTAAAACAGTATAAAAGTTAGTCTAAGCAGCCTGGAGTAATTGTTGGCATGTCTATATGCAAACCACTGTAGTTAATTTGAATGTTGTACTAATATTCATTTTATTTTTTATTTTTTGTACTTGGTTAATGGGAGCGGCTCCTTTAAGAACAGGGCCAGGCAAACAGAGTGCATCTGAGACTGACAGCACAGTGGGGGAGATTTACACTGTGTGTCCAGAGAGCGGATGACTCTGCCTGTGTAAGCTGTAAAGAAGATCAGAATTTCATTTAATAAACTCATCTCTCCAGAAAGAAGCCTCATTCTCAAAGGTGCAAAATTACTGCTTTTGCGGGACTGAATGCCTCAGTCACCTGTAATGCGGTATAGACTCAGCATCTTCCAGTTTGATCCTGCAGATCACCAGTTTGAATCCTTCCCTGCTCAAAAACATTTAAAAGTTGTTCCCATCTAATGGATCTTCAGTGGCCCCTCTATGAGATGAGTCTGGCTGAGTCCCAGTTCCAAACTCACCACCATGCTTTGCACTCAACTGCAAGCTTTCGGGGCCAGGGACCATCCCTTACTGTGCAAATGGAAAATGCATGGCACAATCGGACCCCAGTTTTGGTTGGATCCTCTAGTTAGAGCTCCTTCAGCAAAATCACCTACCTTACTATACATCTGCCAGGGTTGGCAACAAGACAAACACATTGCGGGTGGGCAGGGGCCGGGGGAATTCAAAAAAAGTCAGAAGACAGGACAAAAATGGGACTTAAACTTTTAAAACAAATTTCATGATTTTTGGGAGACTGACTCATGAATTTTGAGCTTTGGGGCTTGGCAGTACTGCAGGCCCACAAGGAAGGACCATTTCTTCGCATATGTGTTTGTAGGAGAACTTCAAAAAACTTCTACCCCAAACGAGCGGCTCTCCTCGTCGTCGGCAAAACTTTGTCTTTTGTGAGTGTGTGTTTTTTTTAACACCTCTGAAAGACAAAAGTTTTGTTGTTCAGTTGTCAGTGTAGATCTAGCCTAAGCCACACATTTCTTCTATCAAGGAAGACCAAAGTGTCCCAAGCCAAACAAAATCACAAAAGAAACTGGGCTGGGAAAGAGAAGTATCAGAAGGCCAGGGGAGGACATTCAATGCTATATTAAAATTTATTGAGAACTGTTTAAATTCATGCCACTTTTTTTAGAGATATTTCTTTATGCAGAAATGTTTCTTAACCATACAGCTGTACTACCTTTAAACAGAAAAACAGGAACCCACCCTTGGAATTATTCTCACTATCTACTGCTTACATTTTAAATAGAAAAGTAGCTAGGCAATCTTGACCTGCAGCATGCACTGCTATTCCAGTCCTTCAATCTCCACACTCAGCCCTGAAATCCTGTGGAAGACCCTTTATAACCCTCTCAGCTATCCATCTTCACATATACTCTGCCAGTGCTTCTCCATCCTGAAAATAAAACCTGCACATCCACTTTGACAGTTGTCACAAGCCCTTTAATTCCCCTTCCACAGGCATTCGTAGGAGTGATTTGTTGCTCTCTGGAAGGGAAAGTGTCCAAATCCTCATGAAACTATTCTCATAGAGGCTTGTGGTTGAAGGGTACATGTGGCTATCTTGAAGGCTCTTCATGGGCTTAGGAGTCCAGCCCAGGAGCAGAAACAACACTATGTGACTTCAGGGACTAGTCAAATGGACATGGCAAATTACAGATAACTCAATGTAATAGCCATGGCCAATAGTTGGCAAATGACCCTCTTAAGCTGAAGTATGTTCATGGGAACTGTTCCCTGAAACATTTAGGAGAATCACCGAATTCATAAGAATTAGAATCTATCTGCAGGTAATTCACAGCTAGAAAATAGGTCTGAAGAAATCAAATAAAATGTTTGCTGAGGAACACTTGTCTTGACCTGCAGCAGCCCCTGCTAGTCCAGTTCTGGGTATAGTGCCCAGCTCTGCCAATCATGCTCTTTGGGGTTTTGGTGATCACATCCTAATCACAACACCAGAGCATGTAGTAGCTAGAGCTTTGCATTCCCCAACACTATGTCACAGATTGATTCCTGAACTCCAAAGGAAAGAGAGCAAGACAGAGGCAGAGAAGTGAGAGTGAGCAGCTGCCACTGATGAGGCTAACACTCTTGCTCAGTGGTTCTCAACCTATTTACCACTGTAGGCCACATATGTGGCCCACAATGTGTTATGTGGGCTGCATCCAGTACTACCTGTATGGCCCTGAGGATGTCACATGGACCGCAGCTCTGTGCTGATTGGCCCGCAAGCGACCCATGGTCCACAGGTTGAGAACCACTGTGTCTTCATTCTTTGTCTAGGATTTCCTCTAAATGCCTCTGCCTCCTTTTGCCTCTGGAACAGAAAGACAGAGAATGCATATTGGGTCACATGGTAAACTGCCTAAACTCTCACTCTAAGCTCTATTAGTCATTTGGTCCACAGCTATGGTCCATGCCCTGC
Organism: Gopherus flavomarginatus; assembly: GCF_025201925.1. Taxonomy (NCBI): domain Eukaryota; kingdom Metazoa; phylum Chordata; order Testudines; family Testudinidae; genus Gopherus; species Gopherus flavomarginatus. Next base: position 153,010,732 of record NC_066617.1, on the reverse strand, counting down.
GGGCACACCAGGTGTTACACTGTTCTGTTCTGGAAGGAGAAGTCCTGAGGAAAATGCTGTGCACCCATCCTCAAACACCCATCGCCATCTCCAGAAACATCAGAACTGGGGAACTGCGTCTCCTTCTAAGGGGAAGGAGGAGGGAAGAAAGTGAAGTCTCAGCCTTTGAAGGAGAGCTCATCCTGAAGAAAACAATCAGTCACTCCCCCACCCCAGCCCACAATCCACACAGGCCAGGGAAAGCCTTCTCTCTGCTGGAGAAGGGAGAGGAGATTGTCCCAATGTCAGAAGGATGAGGATGAGGCTGGGGTGATGGAGCAGAGATGCCTATGTGAATTTCCCTGGAGGTTTCCCTCTCTAGTTTTAACCCACTCCCACAGCTTTGCCAGGGTTCTGGCAGGAAGAGGCTGCATAATGCAAGGTCTGTGAGAGGGAGCCAGGGGCTGGTACAGGTACATACCCTCCATAGGCTCCGAAGGTGAAACTGCGCTTCCGAGAAAACATTCTCTACTCTTCTCTCTGCTAAAGGTGGATTCCTGGCTCTCCTGCTTGCCAGCTTCCTCTCCTCTTGTCTCGGCATGCAGCAGGGCATAGACTCACCTCCCCATCTCTGGAGGGCACAGGCTCCCTCCTCTGTCCCCCCAAGCCCCAACTCCCACCTGCTTCTCTTTCCTGAGACACACTTCAAATGAGAGAAAGGAAAGAGCTGCTCACAGCTAGGGCCGGGCATGAGCCACATGAGGGCAGGAAGCTCCCAGGGAGACGCTGCGGGACACCCTGTGAGCAGCAGAGAGTGAGAGCATTGCAGTGACAGACTGAGAAACAGGAGGCAGGGAGAGAGCAGAAAATAGTGTGAGTCGGGGGTACTGTTCCTTTTCCATGGCTTGGGGAGCTCAGCTCTCCCCACACATCCTCTCCTGCCAGGCTGTTGAGATGAGGACCTCCAGGAAGGGGAAACTCAGGTGAGAGCAACAGAGGGACCTGATGATTGGCTGAGGAATGTCAGGGATTCCCAGAATTTTCTGCCAGTGGGTAAAGTGGCAGCAGAACCTGAGAGGGGGGAGAAGAGTCCCCTATTTCCCTCCCCTCCTTTAAAGTAGGGTATTTCCCTCTCAGCCAGCTTGCCATACCCTACAGGAAGAGAGGGTCACAGGAGCAATCCCAGACTGCCTCCCACTCCCTACACAGGGAGGGAAAGGCTGTACCAACCCTTTCTAGTTCCACCCCCTCTAGGCAGTAAATAATACATAATGAGGAGACTTGGCATAAAATCTCTCTTGTGGAATGTCTATTTGTTGGAGTGCACAGCTATGGTATCGGGCATTTCATACCTTTGGCAGGTCAGGCCTACCCACGTTTCTTTGCTTTCACATCAGTCCAGATTCTCCATCCTGGTAGAGATTGTGGTTGGGGGCACTGTCCCCCACGCCACTGACATACACACATGGTTGTGTTTACCTGTCTGTGGCCCTGTCACTTGGGGACTTGAAGCCCTTTCAGACACATTTCCTCTCTGCCCCCCATCTCTTCCCCTTGCTATGTGAGTCCCAATGCCACAAAATGATGTAATGCTCCATCACCACATAACATCAAGACCTGTGACAGAAGCCACTGCAGCTGGTGAGCTCCCGTGCTCATCTTGAGCTACTTTAATCACTGGGGGAGAAAGAGGAAGAAAGAGAGAATGGCAAAGAGTGAAAGGAGAGACAGAGAGAAAGAGAACAAAAAGGGAGACAAACGGAGGTGGGAGGAGGAACAGTAAAGAAAAGAAAGTCACAGGGGGTAGGAAGGACCAGAGGGTAGGAGAGTCACACAGAGTATGGCTGCATGTCCTATACAGGAAATGCCAGATATAGATAGGGTAGAAAGAAAGAAAAGGAGAGAGGGTGGTATAATGCCTCCTGTTGGGGACATGAGCGTGGGAATGTTGTTCTACTGCCTCCAAAATGTTCTTGTCGTGAAAGGTCAATGGAATTGCAAGTGACCTGGCTGTGCATCATTGTCCAGGTCAAGCATAGATGCCCCCACAAGCAACTCCCATCTCATAATGCTGGGAACATACAGAGAGGAGAGAACAAAACAAGTGATGAAAGCTAGCTAGTGTACCTTCCTGTGTTCAGAGCAGAACCTGAGGCATCACATACAAGGAGGAGCTGAAGCTGGCTGGAAGCTTTAGGACCCAGCAAGAACTGATCATGGCTTATTCTCTCTGTCTCTGTCCCTCCATCTCTGTTGCTGGGGAATGAGAGGAACTGTGTACTCACAATGTGGGAATTTCTGAGTGGGAAGGGGAGATTAGCTAAACTAGAAGAAAGAGGGAGCATATGGGAAAATGAAATGTAGACAGGTGAAGGGTCTTGTACTGTGAGGAGAATTGCCTCATGGGGAGTGGAGATTAGAGCTCTCTTATTACTGGTTCCCTAAGAATGTTAGGCCTGGCTTTCATTTCACTACATCACAACTTTATAGAACCAAAGGACACAACCCCAATATACAACTGCAAAACAGCTCCCTCAGCAACTCAGCACTCACAGGTCCCAGCTCACAATCTAGTTGCAAACAGCCTCCCTCCTCAAACAAGTCACAACTCCCTGCCACTTGCAGCCCCTCAGTATACTACTAATACACAACCACTCCCAACAACCACTGCCCTCAACTTGCACTCAAGCCAAAGACTGCCGGTAGGTACGCACTAAATACAATGATGCCCCCTGACTGTATGGGCATATGCATCCAGTTGTGTTAATGAGTATGTTTCAGGATGTATGGGTCAGTGTGTGAGGTCATTCATTCTGAATATGTGTAAGTTTGAGCTGGAAAGGTTTGGATTTACTCTAACACAAATTGATCTCAGCGCCATCCATCTATTAATTGAGTCACTGTAAGCACATCTGATGTGAGACATTAGCTCACAGAAGGGAATACACGCACAGGCACAGGCAATCACACAAACATAACCTCTCAGACTGTAAACCCCTCAGTCACAGAAACTGTCTCCGTCTGTACTCATTAATACTGTGCAATGTTAATAAATCAGCAAACAGCTTCACAGGTGCAAGCCACACACACACAGAGCCACACACAAATCCACATCTGCACACAAGCATGTCCGCACAAATGCAGACACACACACCAACACACAGTCCCCTGTGCCAGTGCCAGATGTGCACAGATGCCATCTCCTATGGTCCATCTGGGCTCAAGATTTGATGCCATGAGGTTGGGAGGATAAAGGTGAGATCCCTCAGACACCCCCCCCCCCACCTACCCAGTGTCTCTGTCTCACTCCCTCTCCAGGTAGCTTACCCTACCACCTTCTCTGCCTCTGGCCAACCCCTGCCCCGCTGAGCACTGCATCACAGCACAATTTCTTTACAATATACCCCAGAGCCACCTCCCCCTTGTAACTGAAACTCCCTCAGTCAAGCTCCGTTCCCTGCACCGTGCCAGGGGGACCAGTGTCAACCCCCTGCCCAGCTGCCTCTGCCCCCGCTCCGGATCACAAAACACATTTAATTGGCATTGCAGGAGAGGAGAGAATGAAAGCAGCTGCGCTCCCCTACCTGAGCTCGGCTCTCTCATCCCCGGCTGGTGAGCGGATGGAGACACAGGGAGTCCAGCTGCTCCCGCATACGCTCCCCCCTCCTCGCGCTATCAATTATTCAAGGAGGTTGCAGTGTCCTCTTCCTCTTGCTCCTTCTGCCTTGCCCTCCCCTTCCGCTGCCCCCACCTGCGGAGAGAGGGAGTACAGCGGTCACACGCCACACCAAAGGGATCCTCCTTCAGGGGAAGAGCCCCGCTGTGCTCTTATACCGGGAAAGTGGATCCTAAGGAAAGGGATCAGCGTGGCAGTTCCCTGGGGACTGGTCTTGCAAACCCTCCAGGATTGTGCTGGAGCCTCCAGGACTTAATCTATATTTAAAGATTATGTCATGTGATGGAACCTCCAGGAATATGTCCAACCAAAACTAGCAACCCTACCAGGGACTGGCATTCACAAGGCAGGCACAGCACTGGCAGTGGTACCCTCCCACAGGCACCCTGCCCCCTTCCAACAGCATAACCTCAGCCCTACAAAAACGACCCAGGATTTTTGTTTTGTTTGGTTTGGTTTGGTGGTGGCGGTGGGGTGCTTCGCTCTGTGGCCCACTCAGTCATAGTCTGATTAGTGTCAATTGCAGTGAATTTGGTACATAGATTGACTGAAAACCCAGCTCATTTCATGTGGTGGCCAAGGAACAGAGCTAACTACTTACAGTTAATGCTATTGTGGGACTTGTGCCCTATAGGTGAAAAGCTCTGTACCTATTGATTTCACTCCCCAATCTAGGACAGCCAGCCCCACCTCCCTGCATCATAGGGCTGGATTATAACTACTGCAGCAAAGGGGAAGGGCTCTGTATTCCCTTCCCATGAGTCAATCAGTCCTCCTGACCTTTTCCCCATTGAAGTAATTTGGATTTACTAAGATCTCATCTCACCCCCCACTGTATAGGTCAGAAGATACCCTCATGCAGTGTCTAGACTGAGATAGTCCTTTATTGCTAAGATCTGATTAAAAGATGTGGCTTGGTCCCACGACATGAGCCAGAAGAGAATGAAGCCCTATACCTCCTCTCAGGTATTTGTGTAAGTGGGGTGGGGGCTCCTTGAGGAGCCTCCATGCTCTGATCAAAGACTGAATGAGTAACTTAACTTGGTCTAGAAAGGCACTAAGGCCCAGATTGTCAAAGGTATTTAGGTGCCTAAACTCCACTGATTCCAACTCCCATCTCATAATGCTGGGAACATACAGAGAAGAGAGAAGAAAACATGTGATGAAAGCTAGCTAGTGTGCCTTCCTGTGTTCAGAACAGAACCTGAGGTATCACATACAATGAGGAGCTGAGGAGCTGAGCCTTGGAGCTCAAGCTCACCAAATGGGGTTTGATCAGGATACAGCCAATTAAAAAAAAACCTCTCCTTACAAGCCATCCCACCCTACTACCTCCAATGAAAATGACAGACTGGGTGTGCGTGTGGCAGAAATCATCTTGTCTAATTCAGACCAATTCTCCAATTTGTCAAGGCCACTTTGAATTCTAATCTTGCCTGCCAAACTGATTGCAGCCTCTACCAGCTTGGTATCACCTGCATATTTTATAGACAAGGATGAATTGTGGAACTGACAGTTAGAAAACAGCTTCTCTGTACTTGTAAACTCAGCACTTGTGTCCCCATATCGCTGAGAGATGCTAAACATGGAGCTCCAGGGTACGATTAATAGACAGACACTTTTCAAAGGAGAGGTGCACTTTATGCCTAATGTAAAGCACATTCAGAGTCAGAAAGAAGACTCTGACAACCAGTCCCTGGCCTTCTAGCTCATTAATGTCAACTTTTTCAAAAGCTTGTGCATGTGCACACCACCATTGGAGTGCCCACTTCTGGGCACAAGTTGGAGTTGGGTTTCCATGGGGTTTTAAAGATTGGATTTGGTCATGGCCATGTGCTCTGAGTGTTCTGGGCCTCCTATGCTCCAGATGGGTGAAGTCAGGCTGTGGTTTTAGGGTGAGTTCTTAGTAAGGATTTTTCAGGCAAGCAGGGGTGTTCAATGGCAGCACCAGATTCAGTCAGGTCAGAGGTGTCACTGAGCCAAGAGCTGCAGTTACTCAAGAACCATCCCTGCACTAGGTTCTTGCAGCCATTCTCCCAGTAAAATATAATCCCCCTATGCCCCAGCCAACACTCACTGATAGCGGGTGAGCAGGAGAGAGAAAAAGAGAGTTTGATATGATCAGACTAGGAAAGATAAGTTAGTTAGATTTAGGAATTGGTTTTGGAAGAGCTGGGGGCGGGGGCAGAAGTTGGCAAGGACACAGGCACACATACAGGGTGCAGAGGAAGAGAGGATTGTGGTTTTCAGTATTGCCAACCCTAAGGGTATGTCTACACTAGGAAATTAGGTCAAATTTATAGAAGTCTATCTTTAGAAAGTCCATTGTGTATGTCCCCACTAAAAACAGTAGGTCAGCGGAGTGCATCCTCAATACTGTGGCTAGCATCGACTCACGGAGTGGTGCACTGTGGGTAGCTATCCCACAATTCCCACAGTCTCTGCCGGCCATGGGAATTCTGATGGGACAAAAACATTGTCGCGAATGGTTTGGGGTACATGTCATCAGACGCCCCTCCCTCTGTGAAAACGGCAGATAATCGTTTCACGCCTTTTTTCCATGCAGATGCCATACCATAGCAAGCATGGAGCCAGCTCAGCTCAGCTCACCGTCACCACTGCTGTTGTGTTCTGGGTGCTGCTGGCAGCAGATGGTGCAGTAGGTCTGCAAACCATCATCATCCACCACTTCTGCTGCAACTCTGCTCTCCTGCTGTTGTAAATGAGCTCAGTCTCAATTGAGTAAATGATAACTGAGCTTAATGGAGCAAAGGAGCTCAGTCATCTACTGCTTCCACTGCAAGTCTGCTTTCCTGGTGCCATGAATCCACCTCACAGGTCCTCTTGTTGTTCCATATAAATATCTATTCTTGTGGCATCTGTCATCATCCACCGCTTCCGCTGCAACTCTGCTGTCCTGCAGATGCCATACCACGGCATGCATGGAGCCTGCTCAGCTCACCACTGCTGTTGTGAGCATTGTAAACACCTCGAGCTTTATCCTGCAGTATTTGCAGAACCTGCAAAAGAAGGCGAGGAGGTAATGACAGCTCAATCACGATAGTGATGAGGGCATGGACACAGACTTCTCTCAAAGCATTGGCACTGGCAATTTGGACATCATGGTGGTAATAGGGCAGGTTCATGCTGTGGAACACCGATTCTGGGTCTGGGAAACAAACACAGACTGGTGGGACCACATAGTGTTGCAGGTCCCAGTGGCTGAGAAACTTTCGCATGCGTAAGAGCACTTCCATGGAACTTTGCGCCTTGCTTTCTCTTGCCTGAAGTGCAAGAATACCAAGATGAGAGCAGCTCTTACAGCTGAGAAGCGAGTAGCAATAGCCCTCTGGAAGCTTGCAACGCCAGACAGCTACCAGTCTGTCGGGAATCAATTTGGAGTGAGTAAATCTACTGTGGAGGCTGCTGTGATCCAAGTAGCCAATGCAATCACTGAGCTGCTTTATGCAGGTCATAGTGGATGGCTTAGCTGCAATGGGATTCCCTAACTGTGGTGGGGCAGAAGACGGAATGCAAATCCCTATCTTGGGACTGGACCACCTTGGCAGCCAGTACATAAACCGCAAGGGGTACTTTTCAATGGTGCTGCAAGCAGTGGTGGATCACAAGGGACGTTTCACTGACATCAGTGTGGGATGGCCGGGAAAGGTGCATGACGCTCGCATCTTCAGGAACTCTGGTCTGTTTGAACAGCTGCAGGAAGGGACTTACTTCCCAGACCAGAAAATAACTGTTGGGGATGTTGAAATGCCTGTAGTTATCCTTGGGGACCCAGCTTACCCCTTAATGCCATGGCTCATGAAGCCATACACAGGCACCCTGGAAAATAGTAAGGAGCTGTTCAGCTATAGGCTGAGCAAGTACAGAATGGTGGTAGAATGTGCATTTGGATGTTTAAAGCGCGCTGGTGCAGTTTACTGACTTGGTTAGACCTCAGTGAAACCATTATTCCAATTTTATTGCTGCTTGCTGTGTGGTCCACAATATCTGTGGGAGGTTGAGGCAAATTGCCTGGCCATTGATTACATGCAGCCAGACACCAGGGCGGTTAGAAGAGCACAGCAGGGCACGCTGCGCATCAGAGAAGCTTTGAAAACCAGTTTCATGACTGGCCAGGCTACGGTGTGACAGTTCTGTTTGTTTGTCCTTGATGAAAACCCTCTCCCTTGGTTCACTCTACTTCCCTGTAAGCCAACTGCCCTCCCCCCTTCAGTCACCACTTGCAGATGAAATAAAGTCATTATTGTTTCAAAATCATGCATTCTTTATTAATTCATCACACAAATGGGGAATAACTGCCAAGATAGCCTGGGAGGGGTGGGGGAGGTGGGACGCATCGGGTAGGGTGGTGGATGAGGGGAGGAGAGAAGGACAAGGCCACACTACACTTCAAAATGTATTGAATGCCCCAGCCTTCTGTTGCTTGGGCAGTCCCTCCCACTCCCTGCGTTCTTGGGAGTCTGGGTGAGGAGGCTATGGAACTTGGGGAGGAGGGCGGGTGGTTATACAGGGCTGCAGAACAAACTGATCCTGCTGCCTTTCATGCAGCTCTACCAGACATCGGAGTATATCAGTTTGATCCCCCAGTAGTCTCAGCATTGCATCCTGCCACCTCTCATCTCACTCGTCCCTCCTGTCCTTGCGTTCATTTTCTGCTTTCCTGGACTCTGACATTGTTTGCCTCCACGCATTTTGCTGAGCTCTTTCAGTGAGGGAGGACTGCATGAGCTCAGAGAACATTTCATCGTGAGTGCGTTTTTTTTTGCCTTCTTATCTATGCTAGCCTCTGGAACAGAGATGATATGGGGAGCGTTGAAACATTTGCAGCTGTGGGAGGAAAGAAAGGGGGAGTAGTATTTAAAAAGACACATTTTAGAGAACAGTGGGTACACTCTTTCACAGTGAACCAAGCTGTTAACATTACATAGCACATGTGCTTTTGGTACAAGGTCACATTTTGCCTCTTATATTGAGGGCCTGTCGGTTTGGTGTGAGAGATCACACACGCAGGGCCGGGCAGCAGAATTCGGCTTGCAGGCAGCCATGGTAAGCCACAGTCTTTCAGCTTGTTCAACCTTCTTAACATGTGGGAATGGTTTCAAACAGCAGCGCCCTCCTTTCCCATACCAAGCACCCATTGGGTTGGCCATTTAAAAGGAGGGGCTGTACTGGCCATGAATGCATCCCAAGTCTTCAGGGCAAATTAATCATTAAACACCCTTGCTTTTAAACCATGCATTATATTTACAAAGGTACACTCACCAGAGGTGCCTTCAAGGTCCGTGAACCCACCTTGGGAGGGTTGGGAGGGTATTGGCTCCAGGGTAATAAACAGTTCCTGGCTGTTTGGGAGAATGGTTTGTCCCACTTGCGTGCTGTGCACTATCCTCCTCCTCCTCCACCTCCTCATCTTCCTTGTCCCCAAAATCCCCATCTCTGTTGTATGAGACTCCCCACTTGCAGGTGTCCATGGACAGGGGTGGGGTAGTGGTAGGGCCCCCCCATAGAATTGCATGCAGCTCATCACAGAAGCAGCATGTCTGGTGCTCTGACCTGGAGTGGCTGTTTGCCTCTTTGATTTTTTGGTAGGCTTGCCTGAGCTTCTTAATTTTCATGTGGCACTGCTGTGGGTCCTTGTTGCAGCCTCTGTCCATCATGCCCTTGGAGATTTTTTTCAAATATTTTGGCATTTTGTCTTTTGGAACGGAGTTCAATAACACAGATTCATCTCCCCAAACAGCAATCAGATCCAGTACCTCTCATTCGGTCCTTGCTGGAGCTCTCTTGCCATTCTGGGACTGCATGGTCACCTGTGCTGATGAGCTCGTCATGCTGGCCAAACAGGAAATGAAATTTAAAAATTCCTGGGGCTTTTGCTGTGTACTTGGCTAGTGCATCTGAATTGAAAGTGCTGTCCAGAGCGGTCACAATGGAGCACTCTGGGATGGCTCCCGGAGGCCAATACCATCGAATTCGACCTGGCGATGTCGATTTCAGCACAAATCACCTCATCGGGAAGGAGTACAGAAATCAATTTTAAGAACCCTTTAAGTTGACAAAAATGGCTTCGTAGTGTGGACAGGTGCAGGGTTAAATCAATCTAACACTGTTAAATTCAACCTAAACTCATTGTGTAGACCAGGGCTAAGTACAAATCAGGAGTCAGGCCCGAAAAATTCATGAGATTTAAAAAAAAATACATTATAACTCTTTTTATTTGATTTCTCTTTTTTGAGCCTTTACAGAGTCAATTTTTCAAGATTTTCTTCACAACTATGAGAGCTAGAAACTCACAGAAAGAAAGAAAGAATGAGTCTCACATAATCACATGACTCCAGGAGCTGAGGCTTTAAGAAAACCCCTGATTTTGGTGAGACTCACAATAAAATCATGAGAGTTGGCAATGCAAGGTTTCAGATACTGGGTTGGAAAAGCAACCATGCTGGGCTTGCAACTTGATTCAGCTCAGAGAAAGGAAGAGGCAATTGGATAAGTGAGCCTGAGAATCAGAACTGGAGACACCTGATCTGTGAGTCACGGAGTTACCCAGAGGAACAAGCTCACCTTTGAACTATCGAGCATCTCTGTGATAAGATGGAGAGGCCTACCCACAGGAGTGAGGCCCCCTTTGTTGCACCCAGAGTCACCACTGCATTAGGCTCTTTAGCCACTGGATTCTTTAAGTATTCCGTTGATGATATATTTGGCATCAACCAAACAGTGGCCTCTATGTGACTTGAAGAATTCTTACTGCTATGTAGAGCAGTGTAACACAGCGTGTCAGCTACTGCTTGGACAAGCCAACTCAGCTTGAAATGGTGCAGGAATTGTATGCAGTAGCACCATTTCTTTTGGTGCTTGGCATCCTGTGTGGGCATTCAGAAACAGAGAACATACCTACTGAACACATATGATGTTCCCTTGCTACACGATCCCAAACTGGTCTTCGTAGCTATTGAGGAGAGATACTCTTGTTACTTCCACAGTTCATTTGTCTTGGTGCATTCTGGGCTGCCTAAACTCTTGGAGAGGGGACACATTGCTCTGGATGCATATTTGGGGCAATGTACAGTTGTGGCAGTGCCCCAGGAGCAGAGGAGGGATCAACGTGTGACTCTGAGCTACAGTCTAGTTCCTGGTTTCCTCCTTGCTCCAAGGAAGAAGTAATGTGTGTACCAATCCCACATCTGGTGCAGATTACGTTCTACTCATAGACTCATAGACTCTAGGCTCAGAAGGGACCAATGTGATCATCTAGTCCGACCCCCTGCACAAAGCAGGCCACAGAACCCTACCCATCCACTTCTATAACAAACTCCTAACCTATGTCTGAGTTATTGAAGTCTTCAAATTGTGGTTTGAAGACCTCAAGCTGCAGAGAATCCACCAGCAAGTGACCCATGCCCCACGCTGCAGAGGAAGGCGAAAAACCTCCAGGGACTCTGCCAATCTGCCCCGGAGGAAAATTCCTTCCCAACCCCAAATATGGCGATCAGCTAAACCCTGAGCATGTGGGCAAGATTCACCAGCCAGCACTCAGAAAAGAATTCTCTGCAGTAACTCAGATCCCATCCCATCCAACATCCCATCACCGGCCACTGGGCATACTTATCTGCTGATAGCCTAATTTTGGCAATTGATCTTTGATTATCCCATCATACCATCCCTTCCATAAACTTATCAAGCTTAATTTTAAAGCCAGATATGTCTTTTGCCCCCACTACTCCCCTTGGAAGGCTGTTCCAGAACTTCACTCCTCTGATGGTTAGAAACCTTTGTCTAATTTCAAGTCTAAACTTCCTAGTGTCCAGTTTATACCCATTTGTTCTTGTATCTACATTGGTACTAAGCTTAAATAATTCCTCTCCCTTCCTAATATTAATTCCTCTGATATATTTATAAAGATCAAGCATATCCCCCCTCAGCCTTCTTTTGGCTAGACTAAACAAGCCAAGCTCTTTGAGTCTCCTTTCATATGACAGGTTTTCCATTCCTTGGATCATCCTAGTAGCCCGTCTCTGAACCTGTTCCAGTTTGAATTCATCCTTCTTAAACATAGGAGACCAGAACTGCACACAGTATTCCAGGTAGGGTCTCACCAGTGCCTTATATAACGGTACTAACACCTCCTTATCTTTGCTGGAAATACCTCGCCTGATGCATCCGAAAACAGCATTAGCTTTTTTAACGGCCATATCACATTGGCAGCTCATAGTCATCCTGTGATCTACCAGTACCCCAAGGTCCTTCTCCTCCTCTGTTGCTTCCAACTGATGTGTCCCCAATGTATATCTAAAGTTCTTATTATTGATCCCTAAGTGCATGACCTTGCACTTTTCACTATTAAATTTCATCCTATTACTATTACTCCAGTTTACAAGGTCATCCAGATATTCCTGTATGATATCCCGGTCCTTCTCCATGTTAGCAATACCCCCCAGCTTCATGTCATCCGCAAACTTTATTAGCACATTCCCGCTTTTTGTGCCAAGGTCAGTAATAAAAAGGTTAAATAAGATTGGTCCCAAAACTGATCCTTGAGGAACTCCACTAGTAACCTCCTTCCAGCTTGACAGTTCACCCTTCAGTATGACCCGTTGTAGTCTCCCCTTTAACCAGTTCCTTATCCACATTTCAATTTTCATATTGATCCCCATCTTTTCCAATTTGACTAATAATTCCGCATGTGGAACTGTGTCAAATGCCTTACTAAAATCGAGGTAAATTAGGTCTACCGCATTTCCTTTGTCTAAATAATCTGTCACCTTCTCAAAGAAGGAGATCAGGTTGGTTTGGCACGATCTACCTTTAGTAAAACCATGTTGTACTTTGTCCCAATTACCATTGACCTCAATGTCCTTAACTACTTTCTCCTTCAAAATTTTTTCCAAGACCTTACATACTACAGATGTCAAACTAAAAGGCCTATAGTTATTGGATCACTCTTTCTCCCTTTCTTAAAGATATGAACTACGTTAGCAATTCTCCAGTCGTACGGTACAACCCCTGAGTTTACCGATTCATTAAAAATTCTCGCTAATGGGCTTGCAATTTCATGTGCCAGTTCCTTTAATATTCTCGGATGAAGATTGTCCGGGCCCTCCGATTTTGTCCCATTAAGCTGTTCAAGTTTGGCTTCTACCTCAGATGTGGTAATATCCACCTCCATATCCTCATTCCTGTTTGTCATCTTTCCGTTATCCCTAAGCTCCTCATTAGCCTTATTAAAGACTGAGGCAAAGTTCTTATTTAGATATTGGGCCATGCCTAGGTTATCTTTAACCTCCTTTCCATCCTCAGTGTGTAGTGGTCCCACTTCTTCTTTCTTTGTTTTCTTCTTATTTATATGGCTATAGAACCTTTTACTATTGGTTTTAATTCCCTTTGCAAGATTCAACTCTACTTGGCTTTTAGCCTTTCTCACTTTATCCCTACATGTTCTGACCTCACTAAGGTAGCTTTCCTTGCTAATCCCACCCTTCTTCCACTCCTTGTAGGCTTTCTGCTTTTTCTTAATCACCTCTCTGAGATGCTTGCTCATCCAGCTTGGTCTACAACTCCCGCCTATGGTTTTTTTCCCCTTGCTTGGGATGCAGGCTTGTGATAGTTTCTGCAGCTGCGAGTTAAAGTAATTCCAGGCCTCCTCCGCATTTAGATCCACAAGTTCTTCAGTCCAATCCACTTCTCTAACTAATTTCCTTAATTCTTTAAAGTTAGCCCTTTTGAAATCAAAAACCCTAGTCCCAGATCTATTGTTGTTTATCCTTCCATCTAGTTTGAACTGAATTAGCTCATGATCACTCAAACCAAGGTTGTCCCCTACAACCATTTCTTCTATGAGGTCCTCACTACTCACCAAAACCAAATCTAAAATGGCATCCCCCCTTGTCGGTTCTTCAACTACTTGGTGAAGGAATCCATCAGCTATCACATCCAGAAAAATCTGAGTCCTATTATTCTTGCTAGCACTTGTCCTCCAGTCTATATCTGGGAAGTTAAAGTCTCCCATGATCACACAATTCCCATTAGTGTTTACTTCATTAAAAACATTAAAGAGGTCTCTATCCATCTCCAAATCAGATCCTGGCGGTCTGTAGCACACCCCAAGCACTATCTCAGGGGAGCCTCTAGTAGATTTCTTTCCCAGTGTGATTTTTGCCTAGACAGACTCTGTCTTGTCCATTCCATCGCTTCTTATTTCTTTACAGTTAACCTCCTCATTGATGTACAATGCTACTCCATCACCTTTACCTTTATTTCTGTCTTTTCTAAACAGCACATATCCTTCAATACCCGTACTCCAGTCATGACTACTATTCCACCATGTTTCTGTTATCCCTATAATATCCGGTTTCACTTCCTGCACCAGTAGCTCTAGTTCCTCCATTTTGTTCCCTAGGCTCCTTGCATTAGTGTACAGGCATCTTAATTTTTGCCGTTTGGCTTCACTGACATTCTTTACCCTGTTAGGCACAGACATTCTACCACCAGCATCACCTGTTAGTCTGCTATACTCCACCCTGACTTGGCTCTGTACTTCCTGTATGCTGCTTTGGATGTCACCAGTCATTGTAGTCTGGACAAGGAAGTTAATTAAACAGGAGCTAATTTTTCAAATATGTTATTGGGAATGTAAATTTATTTTGGAATTTGATACCTTAGACAATGGGAAATAAATGGCAAGATTTGGTTCCAAATACCAAGGGTCCATGAGTGCTGCAACATCACAGGCATTGATGCCTTTACAATGAGAGGACAGCCGAGATGGTGCAATTATGTGGTCTGAAGGTCTGACAGTAGAATATCAAAGGTGGTCTTTTACCAAGAATTTCAGACTGGAAGTTGTTTTAGGGACAAACCAAAGGACACTCTCAAAGCTTACCTCCAAATTTGCAATGTTGACCTCAATACCTGGGATCTCTTAGTCATGAGTGACAAAATCAGATAGCGGCAGCTCTGCCACCTCAGATTGAAAGGTTTTGAGAGCTTGAGGATTCCTGCAATCAAGGAGAGTCATGCGAGGTGTAAAGCTAAAAGCAGTTCACATTCATCTACAATTGTCATCACCTGTCATACTTGCAGAAAGGGCTGCAGGTCAGAAATTGGTTTTTGGTCTTATCTCAGGACCCACATAAGTGACTGTAGCTCCTCCACTGAACTCAATGGGAGACTCCATCATGTGCCTAAATACAGATGTAGTGCCTAACTTTAGGCATCCAAGTCTGAAAATGAAACCCATACAGCATATATCCTGTGAATGATTTGATATCTTGTATTAATCATAATCTGTATAATAAAATTGTTGCTCCTATCCTCCATTTTAGATCTTTGTATCGTCTGTTTAGATTATAAACTCATTGGGGCAGGGCCCTTGTCTTCATATCTGTCTGTAAAGACTCTAGCACACATTTGGTGCTATATAGATTATAATGCATTATATACTTGGCACTTTTCAATAGGGCTGCCTAGAGGATTCAGGGGGCCTGGGGCAGGGCCGGGTCTTCGGCGGCAATTCAGTGGCGGGTCCCTCTCGGAGGGAAGGACCTGCTGCCAAATTGCCACCGAAGAATGAAGTGGCGGTGGTAGAACAGCCTAAGTGCCACCGATCGTGGCCCTCCCGCCACTTGCAGTGCTTGTACTCACCGGGCGGTGCTCCGAGGCTTCGGTAGCACTTCAGCGGCGGGTCCTTCACTCACTCCAAGTCTTCCACTGCACTGAAAGACCCGCTGCCAAAGACCCAGAGTGAATGAAGGGCCTGCCGTCGAAGTGCTTCTGAAAACCTGGAGCAGCTCGCGGGGCCCCTGCAGGGCCTGGGGCAAATTGCCCCACTTGCCCCTTGCTCTGCGCGGCCCTGCTTTTCAACTAGAAACCTCAACATTTTTTACTGAGGTTGGTCTCTGTTATTATCCCCATTCTACAGATGGGAAAACGGGCACAGAGAGTTTAATCAACCCACTCAGGGTCACCCAGTGAGTCAAGGGCAGAGCCAGTAGAGCTGGGTGGGAAACTGTTTTCTGTGAGATATAATTTTTTTCTCATTCTTCACTGGGACAAAACTGAAACCTTTCATACTTTTTTTTGTTAAAAATGAGAGCAATCTAATCCCTTCCCAGAAGAACCTAATAGTTACTTAGGGTACTCATCTAGAATGTGGGAAACCCCAGTTCTAGTCCTAATTCTAGTCTGATTTGAAGCAAGGATTTAAACCTAGGTTACCTGTGTAGAGACTCCCTTGCTCCCCTAAGTACACTGCCTCCAACATGTGCTGTTTAGGCTACCTGTCAGTTTCCAAGCAGGCAAGAGGACTGTGAGGAGGCAGGAGGATCTGGGAGGGCATATTGGGCAGAGTGGGAGGTGGGAAGGGGGATTTCAGGAAAGTGGCGCAAGAGCCCATGGTGAGAGGAAAGAGTGAGTTTGGGTCAGTTTTAGGCAGGAGTGGAATCAGGAGAGTTAGTTCCTTTGTGGGGTTTCAGGCAGAGGATGGATTAGAAAAAGTAAAAAAAAATTTCCATTAACGTCTCCACATCCATTTAAATTGGATCTGGCTCCAGTGACTCCCTACTAACTTCCCCAGCAAATTCCCCTCTGGCCTGAGATGCAGGAGCTTGAAGAGAGATTGTTTCATTCTGTGAGCGCTAGAAGGGACTAAAATGAACCTGCAGCAGCCTCAACCTAGGAGACAGTGACTCCCAGCCAGGAAGGTTGTGAGTGACAACCCCTTTAGCGGCTGGGAATATCTGGAGATACACTGCATTTTCAGAGATATTATGTCATCCTACCCCGAACCCCGCACAACTCTTGTCATCCTGACGGTTCTTTGGGGAACAAGAAAGATGAAGCTGGCCCTTTAAGAGAAGAAATGGCTGCTTATTAGTGTGGACAGCACGATCCACTGCAGTATATGAGCTGGCTGGAGGGAGGGGGAAGTGGCACACAGAGGTAGGAATCATCCATAAATTACTGCACCATGAGAAGCAGCAGGATGACCATCTACACACAAAGAAAATAAAGGGCAAGTGTATGCAAAATACAAGCATAAAACATGTTCAAAAGGCCACTCTGAAGAGCTTATTCTCTAAATAAACAAGATATACTAGGTAGTATTATTATCCCTATTTACATACATGAAACTGAGAGATAAAGTGACTTGCCTGAAGGCATACAGGAAATTAAACCCAAAACTCCAGTCTATTGCCTCAACCAACCACAACAATATCTTCCCTCCCTCCACTTTCCTTACTAGTACTGCTTATTAGACTCAAGTCATGGAATACTTGACATGACAATAATTGACATACCAACCTGACATCTGCTGGGAGAGCAATACAGCAATGCACAGACAATCCAAGAAGTTTTTGGGAGCAACTACCTGGTGCAAGTGCTGGAGGAACCAGCTAGGGGTCATGCTCCTCTTGACCTGCTGCACACAAACAGGGAAGAATTGGTAGGGCAAGTAGAAGTGGGTGGCAACCAAAGGCGCTGACTCCATGGGTGCTCCGGGGCTGGAGCCTCACGGAAAAAAATTGGTGGGTGCCCAGGGCAGCATGCTGGGGGAAGAGGTGGGGATGGGGTGGGGATTTGGGGAAGAGATCCAACAGGGGCAGGGAGGGGGTGGAGTTAGGGCAGGGACTTTGGGGATTGAATGGGGGCGGGGCTAGGGGCGTGGAAAGGCGTGAGGGGGTGTAGCAGGGTGGACCACTGCTCCGGCCCGGAAAGGGTTAAAACAGCCCTGGATAAGGGCTGGGGCTGGAGAAAGCAGCCTTTTAGGCTGGGCTGACTGGGGGAAGTGGCAGCAGCTGGGGCCATGCCCCAAACTGAGCAACAGGCCCTTATATAAGGCAGAGAAACCAGGAGCACAATCACTCTCTCTCTCTCTCTCGCTTGCTCGCTCGCTCGCTGTAGATGGAGATGGACCTGGACCTGGACCTGGACCTGGCTGTGGGGAGCTGGAGACTGGGTGCCTAAGTGGAGCAGGGCTGGGGGAAGGCTGGGGAGCTCCTGCCTGGAGTCCAGGCTGCAACCTACCTTTAGGCCAAGAGGTGCTGGGGGTTGCAGGAGGCAACCCAGGGGTAGGCCAGGGCAGCAGGTCCAAACCCTCCTTGTCAGTGATGAGTTGGCTGATACTGCAGTCTGCCCTAGGGTATGGGGCTAGACAATGGCTGGCAGTAGCCATACACTAAGGCAAGGGAATAGAGGGTCGGGGTTCCCTAGGGAGGGGAGACCCTGAGAACAAGGGGTCACTGCTAGGGGGCAGCACCCTATGTAAAAGGGCATCAGGGTCCTGGGAGGGACACAGGGCCAGTAGCTGGAAGGTGGATCACTGGCCTGCAGAGGGCGCTCTGGACACTGGACTGAGCTAATTCCCGAAGATGACCAGTAGGAGGCGCCGCAGGGGTGAGTCTGCCCGGTTACAGGGGGTGTGTGGGCACCCACTGGCACCAGAGAATGTTGGTGCCTATGGTGGCAAGCTAGGCAGCAGTGACCATGAGACGGTTGAGTTCAGGATCGTGACAAAAGGAAGAAAGGAGAGTAGTAAAATACAGACCCTGGACTTCAGAAAAGCTGACAGACTCCCTTAGGGAACTGATGGACAGGATCCCCTGGGAGACTAATATGAGGGGCAAGGAGTACAGGAAATCTGGCTGTATTCTAAAGAAGCCTTATTGAGGGTGCAGGAACAAACCATCCCGAAGTGCAGAAAGAATAGCAAATATGGCTATTCTTGGCTTGGCTTAACAGTGAAATCTTTGGTGAGCTTAAACTCCAAAAGGAAGCTTACAAGAAATGGAAATTTGGATAGATGACTAGGGAGAACTATAAAAATATTGCTAGAGCATTCAGGGGTGTAATCAGGAAGGCCAAGGCACAATTGGAGTTGCAGCTAGCAAGGGATGTGAAGGGTGACAAAAATGGTTTCTACAGGTATGTTAGCAACAAGAAGAAGGTCAGGGAAAGTGTGGGCCCCTTACTGAATGGGGGAGGCAACATAGTGACAGATGATGTGGAAAAAGCTGGAGAACTCAATGCTTTTTTTGCCTCAGTCTTCACAGACAAGGTCAGCTCCCAGACTGCTGCACTGGACAACGCGGTATGGGGAGGAGATGGGCAGCCCTCAGTAGTGAAAGAACAGGTTCAGGACTATTTAGAAAAGCTGGATGTGCACAAGTCCATGGGTCCAGATCTAATGCATCCAAGGGTGCTGAGGGAGTTGGCTGATGTGATTGCAGAGCCACTGGCCATTATCTTTGAAAATTCGTGGTGATTGGGAGAGGTCCCAGAAGATTGGAAAAAGGCAAATCTAGTGCCCATATTTTAAAAAGGGAAGAAAGAGAACCCAGGGAACTAAAGACTAGTCTGCCTAACTTCAGTAACTGGCAAAATCATGGAACCTGTCCTCAAGGAATCCATTTTGAAGCACTTGGAGGACAGGAAGGCGATCAGGAACAGTCAACATGGATTCACCAAGGGCAAGTCATGCCCGACCAATCTGATTTCTTTCTATGATGAGATAACTGGCTCTCTGGATATGGGGAAAGCGATGGATGTGATATATCTTGACTTTAGCAAAGCTTTTGATACGGTCTCCCACAGTATTCTTGCCAGCAAGTTAAAAAAGTATGGATGGGATGAATGGACTATAAGGTGGATAGAAAGCTGGCTAGATCATTAGGCTCAATGGGTAGTGATCAACGGCTCGATGTCTAGTTGGCAGCCAGTATCAAGTGGAGTGCCCCAGAGGTTGGTCCTGGGGCAAGTTTTGTTCAACATGTTTATTAATGATCTGGATGATGGGATTAATTGCTCCCTTAGCAAGTTCGCAGATGACACTAAGCTGGGAGGAGAGGTAGATATGCTAGAACAGGGGTGGCCAACCTGTGGCTCCGGAGCCACATGCTGCTCTTCGGAAGTTAGTATGTGGCTCCTTGTATAGGCATCAACTCTGAGGATGGAGCTACAGATGCCAACTTTCCAACGTGCCTGCTGTGTGTGTGCTCACTACTCAAACCCAGGCTCTGCCACAGGCCCTGCCCCCATTCCACCCCTTCCCATCCCCTCCCCTGAGATTGCCATGCCCTCGTTCCCTCCTCCCCGAGCCTCCTTCACGCCACAAAACAACTGATCGGGAGGTATGGGGAGGGAGGGGAAGGCATTGCTTGGTGGAGCTGCCCATGGGTGGGAGGCACTGGGATCCTGGAGGTGGGTGAGGGGGGAGCTGATGCAGGGCTACTGACATGTTACTGTGACTCATTGGCAATGTACATTGGTAAATTCTGGCTCCTTCTCAGGCTCTTGTTGGTCACCCCTGTGCTAGAGGGTAGGGATAGGGGGCAGAGTGACATAGACAAATTGGAGGATTGGGCCAAAAGAAATCTGAGGTTCAACAAGGAAAGTGAAGAGTCCTGCACTTAGGAAGAGAGAATCCCATGCATTGCTACAGGGTGGGGACTGACTGGCTAAGCAGCAGTTCTGCAGAAAAGGACCTGGGGATTACAGTGGACAAAAAGCTGGATATGAGTCAGCAATGTGCCCTCGTTGCCAAGAAGGCCAATGGCATATTGGGTTGCATTTGTAGGAACTCTACCAGCAGATCGAGGGAAGTGATTATTCCTCTCTATTCGACACTGGTGAGGCCACACCTGGAGTATT
The DNA here is from genome assembly GCF_025201925.1 of Gopherus flavomarginatus. Lineage (NCBI taxonomy): Eukaryota > Metazoa > Chordata > Testudines > Testudinidae > Gopherus > Gopherus flavomarginatus. The sequence goes on along the minus strand of NC_066617.1, from coordinate 152,990,409 downwards.
GTGTCCAGTTTTGGTCCCTCCACTACAGAAGGGATGTGGACAAATTGGAGAGAGTCCGGTGGACGGCAACGAAAATTATTAGGGGGCTGGGGCACATGACTTATGAGAAGACGCTGAGGGAACTGGGGTTATTTAGTCTTCAGAAGAGAAGAGTGAGGGGGGGTTTGATAGCAGCCTTCAACAACCTGAAGGGCTGTTCAAAAGAGGATGGATCTCGGCTGTTCTCAGTGGTGGCAGATGACAGAACAAGAAGCAATGGCCTCAAGTTACAGTCGGGGAGGTCTAGGCTGGATATTAGGAAACCCTATTTCACTAGGAAGGTGGTGAAGCACTGGAATGGGTTCCCTAGGGAGGTGATGGAATCTCCAACCTTAGAGGTCTTTAAGGCCCAGCTTGACAAATCCTTGACTGGGATGATTTAGTTGGTGTTGGTCCTGCTTTGAGCAGGGGATTGGACTAGATGACCTCCTGAGGTCTCTTCCAACCCTAATCTTCTATGATTCTATGAATACTAAGCACCTATTAAGGGGTATCCTGTTAAAAACAGGACAGCTGGCACTGTGTTGCCAACTCCCATGATTTTGTCATGAGTCTCATGATAATTATTGTTTTCCTTAAAACCCCAGCTCCTAGAGTCAAGTGGGTGTGTGATGATTTTGGCCTTACTTTTTCCTTTAAGAATGAAGATTCTAGCCCTCATGGCTATGGAGAAAGCTTCAAAATGTGACAACAGTGCACCCTAAAGTCTCAAAAAATAGAAGGCAGATAAAAAGATCACTAAATCTATTATTTTTACATAATTGTATAATTTTTAAAGCCAATTTCATGATATTGGTGAGCCTGACTCATGATTTTTGTACATTTGGGATTGGCAATACTGAGGTGGGTATCAAGCATGTACCAACCAGATCAGCGAAGAAAACAATATAGGAAATATATACAATTATTACATCAAGAGAGTTCAGCTAGGAACTATCCCCACATTACTACACCATGACTACGGTCCTACCAAATTCATGGCCATGAAAAACACATAATGGACCATGATATCTGGTCTCCCCCATAAAATCTGGCTATCGTAGGGGGGTCACACTATGGCCAGCCTTACTTCTGTGCTCCCTTCAGAGCTAGGTGGCCAGAAAGTGACCGCTGCTGGCTGAGTGCCCAGCTCTGAAGGCAGCGCCACCACCAGCAGCAGTGCAGAAGTGAAGATGGCATTGTATAATATTGTCATGCTTACTTCTGCACTGCTGCTGGTGGTGCTGCCTTCATAACTGGGCTTCTGGCCAGCAGCTGCTGGTCTCTGTTTGCCCAGCTTAGAAGGCATCACCACAACCAGCAAGAATGCAGAAATAAGGGTGGCAATACCATGACCACCCTACAATAGCCTTGTGATACCTCCCCCTCACCTCAGCCTCCTTTTGGGTTGGGGTCCCCATGGTTAGAACACTGAAATTTCTGAAGCCATGAAATTTAAAATATTTTAAAAATCCTATGACTATGAAATTTACCAAAATGGACCATGAATTTGGTAGGGCCCTAACCATGACAAACCAGCTAGAGAGTGTCTATCACTTACTACACATCAAGATACCGTCAGGGACTGTCTGCCAATTGCAGTGAGGCAAAAGACAAAGGTAGGGATCATCCATCAATTACTGAACTAATAAGGCTACTGAAGAAACAAGGTGGGTGAAATAATATCTTTTATTGGACCAACTTCTGTTGATGAGACAAACTCTCTCACCAGCTGAAGTTGGTCTAATAAAAGAGATTACCTCACCCACTTTGTCTCTCTAATATCCTGGAACCGACATGGCTACAACTACACTGCATACTGATAAGGCTATATCAGGGATTTTGATTTGAATTAGCTTACTTTGCACAGTGCACAATTTTGCATACATTTTGAGTATGCAATTAGTACTCCACTAATGTCCAATGCTTGTAAAATGTAAAAGGCTAAAGTGACTGGATTTGATTTCTACCGTAGCTGTGTTAAGACTTTTAGTCTTCTGAATTTTATATTGTACTTTTTTTTTTTAATGAATGTAATATAGTTGCTGCAAAATGTCTGGTTATCAAAAACATAATGTAATACTTGAAGGTTATATCATTCCAGCAAACTTTTCTTAATCAAATATGTGTACTCTGGCTTTTCCAAATTGCTGCTATTGATATAGGTCAATTATTGCTTTTCTGTCATTTTCCATATCTTATTTGCAACTCAGCTGGAATTATCTGAAGATCATTCTGTAATTCAAGTAGGGCCTTAGAGCTGCCACTATTTACTGCAATACAGACAAGATTGGATGCATCTTACTATTTACAGCCTCACAACATTCAGGGAGAGATTGTCCACCAGTCAAAAGACCATGAGAAAGAGGCCACGAACCATCCACTAATGTTGAATTCCTATGAAACTTATTAGTTAGGCAGGTCTTTGTGTGTTGTGTGTTCTCCTTGCAATCTGCATCCTTTTCACGAATGCTTTGTCTTATCAATTAGATTGTAAATTATTTAAGAAAAAGGTTCTCTTATTTGGGTTTGTACAGCACCTAGCACTATGTGGCCCAATCCTGATTGGCACCTCTGGGATCCACCGAAATATAAATTATAATGATGAATAATAATCACATTTCCACTACTAGGGCTGCAGCAAAAGCTCAGTCATTGTCTCATTTATAAATGCTATTTTTAATAGTATAGCAGTGTTTTCCCCAGGAATTGAAATTGGGAGGGGGGAGTTCGAATTTACAGGGGAGAGGTCAGGGCGGATGAGGGGTGAGACCGTGAGGATGAAGGAGGGCTGCATGGCGGCACAGAAAAAACTGAAAAATGTTTCATGACCATTTTATTAGATTTAACTCATGTTTTAAAATCACCACACAAATTAAAGTTGGCTACTCAAGCCTTCTGTGAAGCGCTACATCTACATCCTTCTTCGTTTCTTGTTATAATTTTGCACAACTCTGTTAATGAATTTCTTGAATGCAGTGCGTTCCTCTTTGGTGACTTCTTGTGTGTCCGGTACTTCCATTTCTTCAATTGATATGCTCCTTAGTTCATTCACATGATCAAGGAGAAAGAGATGTCTTTCAGGACACAAAATTCTATTCAAAAATGAAAAAGAATGCTCAACTGTAGCTGTTGTGGCTGGGAGTAGCAATAGATGAATTCCTACTTCTTTCATCCCAGGAAACACAGCATAAAGATTGGGTTGAGCCACTAGTGATGATAAAAAAGTTGAAGTGAAATCATCATTCATTTGTCATATGATAGTCCACTCTGTGTTAAAATTCTCTGGTCTGTTCTGAGCACATGGCAGCCCCATTGCTGGTAGAGCCTCACTCCACTTAACTGTTGGTGTTTAACAGGACAGGGATCTGTAAAAGCTACGCAGAGGTTGAGTAGACTCTAGAAGTCGCTGTTGTAGATTTTAAAGAATGAAGTCTGTGTACTTTTTCAGTTGTCTTAAACACTTCTTGTCCTCTTCACTTGAGGATTCAATATAAATGCCTTAATTAGTCAACTTCTGGACTAAACTCTTTGCTTCTTCCAGTACCTTTTCAATGGATAGCTCTCTAACTGATCCAAATGTAGCTTCTATTGCGGGACAAGGATCTACTACTGTTGTAGCAGATGCCAGAATGGCATTGTGTAATGACCCAAGGGTTTCAACAGTAGACTTACGAGAGAGAATAGCAAGAGGTCTTCCCTGAATGTAGTAGCAAAAGTAATCCACCAGCCTCACTACTTAGGTCCATCCCATCTTGGTAGATACTTTCTAAAGTCAGTAATAATGGCTGGAGTAATTTTAAGACAACAGCCAAGGATCACTCATGAGAAAGCCAGAGGGTTTTCCCAGGTTGGACTAATTTGAACTTCAGTCCCAGTGTATCTTCTATATTTTCCAAGATATTCAGTATTTTTGGACTCTTGCTGAAAAAAAGAATATAATGAAGACATTACATTTATAGCTTTTAAAATGTCTTTTGAAAAGTCTGCTGCTTGTACTAGTGCTAGTTGGAGTAGATGGCCTCTGCAGTGTATATAGGAGAGATTAGGGTTACACATTTCTTTGAGCAAAGCTTCTACGCCACCCGGTCTTCCAGAGAAGTTTGCAGCTCCATCAAATGCACAAGCAGCCATCTGTTTGGGGTCCAACTGGCAAGCATTTAACTCTTCTAAGATGTGGGTTGTCATAGATGCAGCCGATGTGTCTTCTATAACGTGAACATCTAGAAATGCAACTATTGGCCTATCCCTGACATCAAAATAACATACACAATGACTTACTACTGGATGCCCATTTGCACCGGTGCATTCATAAGCCATGTATGCAAATTTGTTGAATGTGGTGAGTTCTTCACTTTTTCAACTGTTGAGTCTTTCACTGTTGCACCATATGCTTCTAACCAGTCAGCTGAGTTTCCTGCAGAAAGATAGTGAGCATTTGCTGGTCTTTTTCGGAACCAGTGTTCAACTTCAGAATGAACAAGAGACAATGCACTTAACATTAGCCTCCAGTTTGTAGTGTGTGGTATCACTTGTTTAAATAGAAAGTAGGATGCCACAGCCATGTTTGTTTGTATGAACTGTGTTGTGTCTCCAGCATTCTTAACAGCCTCATTAACAATGACCGGTGTTGTCCTTGGTCAGTGGAGGTTCAGAGGTGCTTTCACATGAGATCACCTCCCAGGTAGAGGGCAAGAAGGCACCGTGCTCATTCCTCCAGCTGCTCACTGTTCGCTCTGGCCACTGTTGTTCATGTGCCACCATTCACTCCATCAATCTGTTGCCAATGGCCCTGCGCAGTCACCTTCTGCTGCCACCTGCCACCATGAGCTCTGCGAGTTCGTCTCTTGAGGTTCCACTGAGCTCTCATTGATTTCAGCTAAGGCCTCAGTGGGGAAATCTTGCTGCTAGTGCAGACTGGGCCACCTCATCCACAGAAACACTGTTCCACAGCTGGTCTAAGCACTTAGACCTGATTATCAGTGATTTCAGCTGTAGTGGTCACTTAACAAAACAAAAGACTATCTATGAAGTCTAATCAGCTCTGTCTTTAAACTGGAGAGGGGCAGGTCAAATAGTACTTGTGACTCAGGCAAACCATCAAGCAAAACACCTGTCCCCACCCTCTCTCTTGATGCCCTCAATCAGCACAGGCTAAAGTACAGTTCTACTGCCCTTTACTCATACAATGAGAATAACAACATTTCATTATCCCCTCCCCCTGCTCATTCAAGTGATTAAAACAACAGGGAGTCTGGTGGCACCTTAAAGAGTAACAGATTTATTTGGGCATAAGCTTTCGTGGGTAAAAAACCCACTTCTTCAGATGCATGGAGTGAAAATTCCACTCCATGCATCTGAAGAAGTGGGTTTTTTACCCACGAAAGCTTATGCCCAAATAAATCTGTTACTCTTTAAGGTGCCACCAGACTCCCTGTTGTTTTTGAGACTACAGACTAACATGGCTACCCCCTGATACTATAGAAGTGTTTTGTAACCGAACCCCAACCAAAATCTATCGTTTGGGCAACACAGCTGTTTGCTGGATACCTAGGTAGATTAGGTGTGACTGTAAATACAATCTGGTCCTGAAGCCTTTCCCCCCAGCCTCCAGCTCATCACTAGCTGTCAGGGAGAGCTTATTTAGACTTTGCTTATAAATCATAATTTGAAATTATTAAGTTGGCCAACATCATCAAAATGAATGCACTGACATTGTCATGAAAACAAAAGCTGTATAAGGAAGCTAGTCTATGTTCATACTTTTCAAATCTATTACACTTTTTCAGATCCACGTATTTTATCATACACTTTATATGCTTTTAAAGTGTGTATTAAGGTTTCAATTTCAATTCAAATTTCCAAAGTCACTAAATTGGTGACACTGCATGTAACTAGTTCATAAAACTGGGTGTGGGGGGGTGTAGGGGGAGGAAGAATCCCTATTGTATAGGGTATATGAGCAGCTACTGTTCTGCCTAAGATTATACACGCACGAGAGGGAGCATCTACTTTTACTAGACTGAAAAGAATAGCTGGGCTAGGGAGCATTCAGTAAGTGATAGGCTGTAGTGAACTGGGTAGCTAGGACAGAGAACATCCAATAATTGCTTGATTGCAATGAACTCTGTGGATGGGAGGGGGAACATCCAACAGTTTGTAGACTGCAAGTGATGGTATGGCTGGAAAAGGGAGCATCCAATAATTTCTAGACTGCAGTGAAAGATGGAAATAGGGAGGATTAGCAATGCTATGATGACCTGTATCCTTTAGTTAGGGAACATCCAACAATTCCTTAACTGCAACTAAAACAAACTGTAATGGCCAAAGGACGAGCAAGCTGTTTTCTTCTTTCTTAATGTGTGTCGGGGCCTAAAGAAATGTGCAGAACTGTAAACATCAGTGGACCCCTGCCAAGGTGATGGAAACTGTAGACATAGTAAAGAGCTGGGTGCTGCTGGACAAATACAGAGAGAAGGCGATAGCCAAGTGAGATAGGGCCATTTCCTTATTTCTACAGTAATAATAATAATTAATATAAATATTTAATCTGTATGTGCATTACCTTTCATTATGAAGAGCTTTACAAACCATAGAACAAACACAATGTTAAGAGAACATTCAGGCTGCAAAGTTAACAGCACTCAAAGTCAGAAAATGCCAGTGTTAAGGAAGTGCAGCTGTGGTTTGAAAGTGATTGTAAAAATGGGAATTCATTGACTTCCTGTTTATTGGGTCTCAATTACACCAGATCAAATGTGTTCACTTTACAGGGAGGGAGATAAAACATTTTTCTAACTGCCAAACCTGCAAACTGCCTCAAGGAACTGAGATTCAAGTTAGGTTCTTCCCAACTGTGCATCATGATCAATAATAAAGACAAACTCTGCCCCCAGTGACCCCTCAGAAGTCCTATTTGCACAGCTGCAACTGAGTGGAATATAGAAATCAATTCAGTTGATAATGCATAGGAAGGAATAGGCTTCATCTCCTTCTTTCTGAGCAGTGCTGGCTAGGCACACAAATAAACAGGAGTAAGAAGCAGGGAAAATTTATGTTGGTCACTAAGCCCAGCAACTCTGAATGGAGATGGTCTAGTAGGCCAGAAGGTTCTATTTTTACGGACTCACTTTTCAAGTGAAGCCAGTGTTTAAAATGTACTTTTTCCAAGAATCTGTCCTACCTTGTTGTCCTCATCAGTAATCGCTCCACACCTTCCCTTACTTGAATTGCCTGCTTCTCTGTCTTTGTCTCACCTGCCTTAGGCCTTGTCTTCACTGCTAAACAAAAAGTGTGTGTTTTTTACCTCAGGTAACTATCCTCAAATAAAAACAAAGGGAAGACCAAGCACTTTAGTTTTACCACCAGGTAAATTCACCAAGGTCACCCCTGTACCCCTATTTGGGGTTGACCTCATCTAGTTTACCTCACAGTAAAACTAAAGTGGCCTGTCTTCACTGTGCTTTTACCTCAGGATAGCTCACGTGTTATTTACCCCGAAGTATAAAATGTCCCTTTTTTTAACTTTGAAAGTAAGGCCTCAGCCTGTGAACTCTCTAGGGCAGGGAATATACCTCACTCTGCACTATATCTGTAAAGTGTACAGCACTCCATAAATGATCATTATCACTAATATTGTAGTGCTCTACAACTTCAAAGCACAGTTCAATCATTAACTAATTAATTAATCAGCCCACCCAGGTAGTAAATCAGCCTGTCAGCTACTGATAACAATCCAGGAAGGCAGCACATTAGGCAAGAGAGTCACTGATTTAGAGTCCCAGTGGGGTGAGTGTTTATATTTCAGCTGTTTAAGGCATTAATAAACTTTGCAAACCTGTTTGAGTTTGCTCAAGAGCAAGGGACAAACACTGTAACATTTCTTATGCAAGATCAGAGCTCAGCGGGGCTGTTTATCTTACCCTTAGTATTGCCAAATATGGAGTTTCAATTTCTAGCTGATATAATATGGCCCATATCCATTCCCCATAGCACCTCTGGGCAGAGATAGTGTGTGATCCCACAAACTAAAGAGATCTAGGCTAAATTCCAGCTCTGATAATGACATTCTGCATTCCTAACCCCCCCCCCGCCTCCTTTTTTATTCCCTGCCTTAAGATGTTATTTGCTATTACTGTAAATTGTTAGATACCAGTGGCATTCCATCCCAGAGGTGGCAGCATTTTAGGGGTGGGCGATTATGCTGGTACACAGCGTTTGTAAAACAGTTGGGGATTCTTGTAACTGTAAGGGGATATCTGTGTTATTTCTGACAGAGAAGAGACAGGACTCATGAATGCAAAAGCTATTCTCTTTTGGGGCTGTGGGACACAGACAGACCTTATAGTTCTCTCTGGCTCACAGAGTGACAAGGCAGCCTGTGTTGCCTAGTGTCACCACAGTTGGTCTTGGTCTTCACCTAAAACTTAAAGGGACAAGGTGGGTAAGGTAATATCTTATTGGACCAACTTCTGTTGGTGAGAGAGGCAAGCTTTTGAGTTTACATAGAGCTGTTCTACACGGAACTCAAGAGCTCTGCATAACAAGAATGTTTGTCTTCCTCACCAACAGAAGTTGGTCCAATAAAAGATATTACCTCCCCTACCTTGTCTATATACTATCCTAGGACCAACATTGCTATAACAACATCAGGGGGAGGGATAGATCAGTGGTTTGAGCATTAGCCTGCTAAACCCAGGGTTGTGAGTTTAATCCTTGAGGGGGATCTGGGGCAAAAATCTGGGGGATTGGCCCTGCTTTGAGCAGGGGGTGGGACTAGATGACCTCCTGAGGTCCCTTCTGACCTTGATATTCTACATACCTAATTTAGATTGACCTAGCTACATCACTCAGGGCTGTAAAATACTTCATGCCCTGTGTGACATAACTATGCTGACCTAACCCCCACTGTAGACTCAACTTGGTTGACAGAAGAATTCTCCACTGTTTCACCTATGGCCTCTTGAAGGGGGTGGATTTACCATTGCAGCAGAAAAATCCCTTTCATTACTCTAGTAAGTATCTAGGCTACAGCTGTGCCACTTTAGCACTTGTGTAGATATACCATGTGTCTCCCTTATCTGCTTTCTCCCTCCCCAATTAACCTTCCTTCTTCCTCCCCTACAATATTTCCTCTTGTTCCTCCCACAGCACTCCATTCTTCCTTCCTTTTGTACCATCTTCTAGCAAGGGGTCCCCTCCAGCTCTCCTGACACTGGTTCCCTGCTGTTCTTCTCCATCCTCTTCTCCTACCCTGGCATCAGGTTTCCGCTCCATTCTCAGCACCACACCAGCAGCTCCGGGCCAGCATCAGAAGCCAAGGCAACTGCAGCATTCTACTCAGGAGTAGAAACACAGGCCCCAAAAGTTGGATGGCTTTGTTTGTTTCACTAGGTGAGAAAGACCACTAGGTATTGATAGTCGGTGTCCCTAGACAGGGGTGAGGGAAGACATTGACATGTTGGATGTGGCCTGTGCACTTCATACAGCACCCAGCCAGTCTGCATACATCATACAGTACACTTAGAAGCACATCATTGTTCTGTTCAGAAAACCTGGCTCATAATCTATTGTAACCCATGTTCTTTTAAACTGGGACCTCGACACTATTGTGATTAGAGCCTGAAGTGACACAGGCAGCTAAAACATAATAAAAAGTAAAACAAAGAGTTTGTCTGGGTCCAGAGATGTTACATCTGAATCCTGGATATCTGCTCAAGGGATTATTTTCCTACCAGTTCCTTTTCATTTTGGGATTCTGGCACAAATGTATTAGGGAAAAGTCCTATAGAATTTAACAGAAAATGGGACCTTTTTTATGGGTTTTTAAACAGTCCTATAGAACTTAAATATTATTGTTCTTGCTCTAGAATTCTCATGGAGCGGTCATAAGACCCTATGAAAGGATCTTATTCTCTTTTAAATTGTGTTAGATTTTAGAGTAGAGTCTGTAGAAGCTCACTGGTTTTATCCATATCCAATTCTACTTGACTTTTCCCTGAGGGGAAGCCCCTCCCCAGTGTGCTCATGTTTGGCTCTATATTAAAATCCATATCTGTACATATCCCCTTCAACCCATGGTGCCACTGGGCTCTGATGGGTCATTACTAGGACCAACAGTATTGCCAGCACTCATGATTTTATCACAAGTCTTGTGATATTTTGTTTGTTTTCTCTCTGAGAGCCCTGTTCCTGGAGCCCAGGGGTTACAGGAGAATCTCAGCTTTCATTAAAAGAAAAAAGTTTCTAGATTTCTTTGGTGTAGAGAAAAGCTTGAAAATGTGACCTGAATGTATCCTAGAGGCTAGGAAACCAGAATGCAAAGAAAAAGAACTCAACAATCATTATTTTTGTAAAATCTCATAATTTGGGGGCTGTTTTCATGATTTTGGGGTCTAACTCGTGAATTTTGAATGCTTAGGGTGGATAAATATTGAGGATTCCTGGAAACCTTTTGTCTTGGTTAATTAGTTCCTTTTCAAGACCTGCAATCCTGGAGCAACTCCTCACCTCAAATGCAACTCTGCATGTGCAGGCTTGAGGAATTCTGTTAGGAATGCAATGCTTCCATTTGTCTGAGCAATCTCTCTCTTTCTGCATATCCCCAAAACTGGTGAGGCTCCAACAGCAGGAGTGTAGGTGTCCTCTGCAACACTACAGTCCCTCCCAATGTGCTTAACTGTTATATAGTAGGAACATAGAGGATAGCTCTGTTTCCATGGCCTGACTTGGCCCCTGCCAAAAAGGGGTAAGGAACCACTCAGAGAGGTGAGTATGGGTGCAAGGTTTGTATAATTTTTAGTGGTGCCCAGAACAGGTCGAAGCAGAGCCATCCCTTCCATAGGATGTACTTTGGGGGGACTTGCACTTCTGGGGGTTACAGGGTCCAGGGCAGCTTGGGGGGCTAGCAGGGGGATTGGCAGCAGTGAATAACCCAGCCCCGGCCCACCCTGCTCCATTCCACCAGCTCCCGGCATTGTTCAGGGGAGGGGGCAGAAGACAGAAAGAAGCGGGGCATGGACTTGGGTGAAGGGGTGGAATGGGGTTAGTGAGGGGGCAGAGCAAGGGTGGGAAGAGATGGGGTGGGAATGAATGGAGTGGGGTAGGCTGGGGCTGGGTTACTCACTGCTGCCAGCACCAGGCCCTCCACTAGCCCCCCAGGCCGCACTGGACCCCATATCCTCCTGAAGCACAGGGCCTCTCAAAGCATGGGGCCTGGGACGGTTGCCCTGGTCCGTCCTATGGACGGGATGGCTCTGAAAATAGAAGTCCAAACATTGGTGGACCTGGGCCCACTTTCCTGAATATAGGGGAACATGAGCATCATGGGCCCATATAACTCGCTGCCTAAGGAGGTGAGTTTATGGTGTGTATACATAGCCCACAGTTACTGGAGTGAGTCAGAGGACAGGGAGGAGATTGCCAGCTACTAGGAGAAAAGTGAATAGTCAGCCTCTGACAGGCTACAGCTCAAGCACAACTGACAGTCCACATGCTTCTCTAAAGTGCTGAGGAGGAGTAGCATAATTTAGTTGGGACTCTGCCCCCCACTCCATTCACTCAGGATAGCCTAGAGGGGGGCGTACCACATGGTACTACTATGTCTGCTACCTCAAGTGCTGCCCCATGACTTATGGATCATAAACTGATAAGGAAAAGCAAAGTCACCTTCCCTCAGGCTGACTTAGCAGGACCTGTGAGAGTAGAAAAGGAGTGGGAAGCAACAAATGCAAAGGCACTGTGTTCCCAGAGCAAAGAATGCCCAGGATTTCAGCAAAACAGAGACAGGGCTGCCCGGGGGGGAGGGGGAGGGGGGCAAGTGGGGCAATTTGCCCTGGGCCTCACAGGGGCCTTCATGAAAATATAGTATTCTGTAGTATTGCAACTTTTTTTTATGGAAGGGGCCCCCCAAATTGCTTTGCCCCAGGCCCCTTGAATCCTCTGGGCGGCCCTGAACAGAAAGAAGGGATCTAGGCCCTCTGGCCATGCACGGGTCCCATAGGTGGTTGCTTTGGCTTTCTGTAATTTCTTCCTATATATCATCAGTGACATTAACCCTTCTAATTATATAAGGATTAATGGCATCATGGAATCTATGACATATGCCAGCAGCATCTCTCCAGGGAGCAGAGCAAGTTCTTCCAGACTGTTTTGATAAAAGAGCTTGCTGCAAAGAGCAGGTTAATTAATAGCAATCTGGACAAGAGACAGGGGAAAATTAGAGGGTGAGAGGAAACAGAGAAGAGTGAATTACTACCCAGAGACTGAAAGAATGACATAAAGACAGACGGAAATACTGTGAGCAAGAGAGAGAAAAGTGATAGTCTTGTCTATACTAAAGAAGTGTGCGATCACCTGAGCTTGCCTCTACCACACTTGGTGACCATACACTGAAAGGGTTCCAACAGTTGACACGTGTATCAATTAGAATTGATTCCAACAAGGCTAGCTATCATGTTAGTCTGGTGTGGTGCCAGTTTCAGTGTGGACAAAAATTGCAGACAGAATAGCATGTGGGGCAAACACTGCTCCACACTGCACCTCTCATTGCTGAGGTGGTCTGCCTGCTCTTTTTGCTGCACTCCACTATACACAGACCTGCCTGGCTGGATGCCACTTACCTATACAAATAGCTCTGCACATACCATAGAAGTCAGCTGGAACCTTTGTCCACAATGTGCAATTTCTTCTGCCAGAATAGCACTTCCACCATGATCAACTTTGTTTTAGTCATGCTCTTGATTGCCATTACCACATGTCTCAGATGAGACCTTTTTGTGAACAGGCTTCCGGCTGGCCCGCTGACATTTGGGCCCTGAGAAGAGGAGGCGATCCAGACCCATCTGAGCCTTGTAACTAGCAATATCCTGGCTAAGCTCATGCTGTGAGAACAGTAAAGTCCTTAAAATACTATATAGCAAGGCCAAGAATAATCAGTCCAGCTCTTCATAGGAATTCTGCCCATTTTATGATTAACTTAAACAGTCCATCAGGACTCTCTTCTCACTCAGCTGGAGATGCTTCGACAGCCCCAAAGTGCCTTGAGATGTAGCCATGGGGTGGGCCAGGAGCAGGGGAAAGAAAACACCCCCCACATCTCCAATTAGGAAAAGTGGGGACCAAGGAGCCACATCAGAAGATATCTAGTATGTTGCCGGGATTACAGAAGTTCGGGTGGGAGGGGAAGGGGAGATCGCAAGAGTGTACAGTGCAGCCAAGGCAATTTATCACAAAGAGAAGGAATCTGGAGATGATGCACCCTTTGCAGCAGATATGTAGCTTTTTATTGTAAAGCATATTAATGAGGACTGAGTTTGCTGATGTGGGGGGTGGGGTGGGGTGGGGTGAGATGGAGATTTCCAGATTCCACGAACACTGCCATTAGTGTCCACGCAGGGGTGGCTCTAGGCACCAGTGCAGCAAGTGTGTGCCTGGGGCAGCAAGCCACAGGGGGCAACCTGCCGGTCGCTGTTAGGACGGCAGGCAGGTGGCTTTTGGCGGCGTGCCTGTGGGAGGTCCGCCAGTCCTGTGGCTTCGGCGGCAATTCGGCGGCTGGGACACCAATGACACGGCACCGGTGGACCTCCCGCAGGCATGCTGCCGAATCCGAGTGACTGCGGACCGCCCGCAGGCATGCTGCTGAAAGCCACCTGACTGCTATGCTTGGGGGGCAAAAAACATATAGCCGCCCCTGTGTCCATGTAAGGTTAGATACAGCTTCACATGCGAGTGCTGGCTGGTGACTCTTGCCCACATGCTCAGGGTTTAGCTGATCGCCATATTTGGGGTCGGGAAGGAATTTTCCTCCAGGGCGGATTGGCAGGTGCCCTGGAGGTTTTTCGCCTTCCCCTGCAGCGTGGGGCACGGGTCGCTTGCTGGTGGTGTCTCTGCAGCTTGAGGTCTTCAAACCATTTTTGAGGATTTCAAAAACTCAATCCTGGGATAGGGGTTGTATAAAATTGGATGGGTGGGGTTCTGTGGCCTGCCTTGTGCAGGAGGTCAGACTAGATGATCAGATTGGTCCCTTCTGACCTATGAGTCTATGAGTCTATGAGTCTATGAGTGGAGGTGTCCATGTCTCCCCTTGCACATAACATCCCCTTCCTTCATGGTCACTGTACTAACCACCTGCAAAGCCTTTTCTTTCCCACTCATCCTGTCCCTTTTTAAACCCCTAGGTCTTAGAATTTCCATGGACTTCCCAGTTTGGTCCACTGTTCCCAGTCACGCTGATGTGACCAGCTCAGTCCACAGCAGCTGGCTGAGCCATGCCACATGGAGAGATTCTAAAGGGCAGACAAATGAGGTAAAATGCCAAAAGTAACACCAAATCATCATGTAAAGAGGCAAAAAATAGGAGCATTTTATTTCAAGAAATTATGTGCTGGCTATTATAGTCAAAATATTTACACTGCTTTGTGTTTCTGAGTCCATATGCCAGCCATCAGCAGCAACAGAAACATAAATGCTTGATTGTGCATTTACAATCGCATTACAACCTGTCTGCCTCGTGAATGCATGACAGTCAGTCCTAAGCAGATTCATTCCAGCTCTTTGTGTAATTCCATGAATACTCTATATAGCAGATATTGATTAAACTGATGTGCAGGTAACACAGGCCATGACTAGTGAGATAAAAACAACACTCCAACAGAGATATCTATTCATTCTAGCCTTTATTTGACCCTGATCTTCAATGCCAATATCCAGAAATCTTTCATAAAACAAGTCAGCCAATCTCACTATTACATTTTTAGGCAAGACAAATTGTTCTCCACTTATCCCAAAATCTAATAAAGCCTCTCCTCCAATAACTAATGCCTATGTACCCAGCTTTCAACTCCCTGACGGCTTCCTTCTTTCATTCGCTGAGATTCCTAACAGGTATTTTCTAAGGTCTTGTTTGCTTCTAGTAAGCGAACCCTTGTCACTCCATTTGCAATGACCACCACATGCATTCCACTCTCTGGGTACGTCTACATATGGGATTATTCCAATTTTACATAAACCGGTTTTGTAAAACAGATTGTATAAAGTCGAGTGCGCATGGCCACACTAAGCACATTAATTCGGCAGTGTGCGTCCATGTACCAAGGCTAGCGTCGATTTCCAGAGCGTTGCACTGTGGGTATCTATCCCGTAGCTATCCCATAGTTCCCACAGTCTCCCCCGCCCCTTATAATTCTGGGTTGAGATCCCAGTGCCTGATGGGTCAAAAAACATCGTCGCGGGTGGTTCTGGGTACAGCCTCACCCCTCCCTCTGTGAAAGCAGCAGACAACCGTTTCGTGCCTTTTTTCCTGGGTGAACTGTGCAAATGCCATAGCACAGCAAGCATGGACCCTGCTCAGATCAAGACCACAATAGTGGACGTTGTAAACACCTCGCACATTCTCATGCAGTCTATGCTGAACTAGGACCTGCAAAGCCAGGCGAGGAGGAGGCGGCTACGGCAGAGTGGTGACGAGAGTGATGAGGACATGGACACAGAATTCTCTCAAACCGCGGGTCCCTGTGCTTTGGAGATCCTGCTGGTAATGGGGCAGGTTCTAGCCATTGAATGCTGATTTTGGGCCCGGGAAACAAGCACAGACTGGTGGGACCGCATAGTGTTGCAGGTTTGGGACGATTCGCAGTGGCTGCGAAATTTTCGCATGCATAAGGGCACTTTCACGGAACTTTGTGACTTGCTTTCCCCTGCCCTGAAACGCCGTAATACCAAGAAGAGAGCAGCCCTCACAGTTGAGAAGCGAGTGGCAATAGCCCTCTGGAAGCTTGCAATGCCAGACAGCTACCGGTCAGTTGGGAATCAATTTGGAGTGGGAAAATCTACTGTGGGGGCTGCTGTGATGCAAGTAGCCAAAGCAATCATTAAGCTGCTGCTATGAAAGGTTGTGACTCTGGGAAACGTGCAGGTCATAGTGGATAGCTTTGCTGCAATGGGATTCCCTAACTGTGTGGGGGCGATAGATGGAACCCATATCCCTATCTTGGCACTGGAGCACCAGGGCACCCAGTACATAAACCGCAAGGGGTACTTTTCCATGGTGCTGCAAGCACTGGTGGATCACAAGGGACGTTTCACCAACATCAACGTGGGATGGCCAGGAAGGGTTCATGACATTCGCGTCTTCAGGAACACTACTCTGTTTAAACGGCTGCAGCAAGGGAATTACTTACCAGACCAGAAAATAACAGTTGGGGATGTTGAATTGCCTGTAGTTATCCTGGGTGACCCAGCCTTCCCCTTGATGCCATGGCTTATGAAGCCATACACAGGCACCCTGGACAGTAGTCAGGAGCTGTTCAACAACAGGCTGAGCAAGTGCAGAATGGTGGTAGAATGTGCATTTGGCCGTTTAAAGGCGCGCTGGAGCACATTACTGACTCACTCAGACCTCAGCCAAACCAATGTCCCCATTGTTATTGCTGTTTGCTGTGTGCTCCACAATCTCTGTGAGAGTAAGGGGGAGACCTTTATGGTGGGGTGGGAGGCTGAGGCAAATCACCTGGCCGCTGATTATGCACAGCCAGACACTAGGGCGATTAGAAGAGCACACCAGGAAGCGGTGCGCATCAGAGAAGCTTTGAAAACCAGTTTCATCACGGGCCAGGGTACGGTGTGACTGTTGTGTTTGTTTCCCCTTGATGAACCCCCCCTTGACTGACTTATTCCCTGTAATCAACCCACCCTTCCCCTTCGATTACAGCTTGCTTAAGGAAATAAAGTCACTATCGTTTAAAAATCATGTATTCTTTATTAAAAAGTCATTATAAAAAGAGGGAGAGAACTGACAAGGTATCCCGGGTGTGGTTTGGGAGGAGGATAGGAGGGAAGGAAAAGGCCACTAAAAATATTTCAAAGTAATGACAGCCTTTTGGCTGGGCTGTCCACGGGGGTGGAGTGGGCGGGTGCATGACGCCTTCCCCCCATGCGTTCTTACACATCTGGGTGAGGAAGATATGGAACATGGTGAATGGTGAGGGTGTTTACATAGGGGCTGCAGCGGCCCTCTGTGATCCTGCTGCTGTTCCTGAAGCTCCACCGGATATCGGAGGATGTCAGTTTGATCACGCAGCAGCCCCAGCGTTGCAGCCCGCCACCGCTGATCTTCCTGCCTACACCTCTGATCTTCCTGCCGCCACCTCTCATCTCGAGGGTCTCCCCTCTCCTCACGTTCACTGGCATCTTTCCTGTAATTTGATACCACGTCCTTCCACTCATTCAGATGAGCTCTTTCATTGCGGGTTACTTCCATGATTTCCGAGAACATTTCGTCTCGCTTCTTTTTTTTCCTCCACCTTATCAGAGATAGCCTTCAGGATGGAGTAGGGAGGCTGGAAAAATTTGCAGCTGCTTGAGGGAAGTAAAAAACGGAGAGAAGTCTTCAAAAAAATACATTTTACAGAACAATGGTTACACTCTTTCACAGTGAACAACACTATTCACCTGACATAGCACATGTGATTTCACTACAAGGTCACATTTTGCATCTTAATATTGAGTGCCTGCGGCTCTGGTGTTAGAGATCTCACAGACGCAGGTTCAGGCAGCAGAATTCAGCTTGCGTGCGGCCATGGTAAGCCATTATCTTTCGGCTTCTGCAGCCTTCATATACACAGTGCCCTCCTTTCCCAAATACCAAACAAAGCCTGTTCAGTGCTGCTTCTTTCCTGTTAACATGCAGCAGCAGAAACCACCCCCCCATCCAATTCTCTGGGGTGATTGCTTTACCCCTCCCCCCACCGCATGGCTGGTATCATGAAAGATCACTGCTAATCAGCCCCCTCTCCCCCCACCGCGTGGCTGGTAGCAGGGAAGTTCCCTGCTAACCAAATGCGAAAAAGCTCAGTGCCATTACCCTCCTCCCCTTCCCCTGCTTGGCTACCTGCAAGGAAGGATTTCTTTTAAGCAACAGGGAAACAGCCCAGTAGGAATGGCCATCTCTGTCCCCTTAATTAAATTCCTGAATTTCAACCAGGTTACCATGAAAGATATCACTCTCTTGAGGATAACACAGCGAGATAAAGAACGGATGTTGCTTGAATGCCAGCAATCACCGGGACCATACACAGTTAGGCTTTGTCATGCAATGATACCAGATTACTTGCTACATGCATGGCGTGGTCAAGTGTCCTACCATGGTGGACGGAATAAGGCTGCCTTGCCCAGAAACCTTCTGCAAAGGCTTTTGGAGTACCTCCAGGAGAGCTTCATGGAGATGTCCCTGGAGGATTTCCGCTCCATCTCCAGACATGTTAACAAACTTTTCCAATAACTGTACTGGCCGCGAATGCATCCCAAGTCCTCAGGGCAAATCAATCATTAAAAAATGCTTGCTTTTAAACCATGTTTTATATTTACAAAGGTACATTCACAAGAGGTTGCTTCCATGGCTTCATTGTCTGGGCTACTGGCTTGGGAGGGCTGGGAGGGTAATTCCATCTGGGTGAGAAAAAGCTCCTGGCTGTTGGGGAGAACGGAGTGCTGTGCACTCTCTGCAAGCTCATCCTCCTCTTCCTCCTCCTCATCTTCCCCGTCCGCAGAATCCTCAGCCATGGCTGAGATTACCACCCTCATCTCGGAATCCACGGACAGGGGTGGGATAGTGGTGGCGGACCCCCCTAGAATTGCATGCAGCTCAGCGTAGAAGTGGCATGTTTTCGGCCCTGCCCTGGACCTTCCGTTTGCTTCTTTGGTTTTCTGGTAGGTTTGTCTGAACTCCTTAACTTTCAGTCTGCACTGCACTGAGTCCCTGGTGTGGCCTTTCTCGATTATAGCCTTGGAAATTTTTTCAAATGTTTTTTCATTTCGTCTTTTGGAACAGAGTTCTGTTAGCACAGAATCCTCTCCCCATATAGCGATCAGATCCAGTACCTCCCATGCGGTCCATGCTGGAGCTCTTTTTCGATTCTCAGGAGACTGCATTGTTACCTGTGCTGATGAGCTCTGCGTGGTCACCTGTGCTGGTGAGCTCTCCACGCTGGCCAAACAGGAAATGAAATTCAAAAGTTCGCGGGGCTTTTCCTGTCTACCTGGCTAGTGCCTCCGAGTTCAGATTGCTGTCCAGAGCGGTCACAATGGTGCACTGTCGGATACCGCCCGGAGGCCAATACCGTCGATTTGCGGCCACACTAAGCCTAATCTGATATGGTAATACCGATTTCAGCGCTACTCCTCTCGTCAGGGAGAATTACAGAAACCGGTTTAAAGAGCCCTTTATATCGATAATAAGGGCCTCATTGTGTGGGTGGGTGCAGCGTTAAATTGGTTTAACGCTGCTAAAATCGGTATAAACGCGTAGTGTAGACCAGGCCTCTTGCTTTTTCATTGCCTGCCTATTCTGCTATTGAATAAGCTCCCTCACCACATCTTACTTTTTTAATTGGGGAGATGCGGGGAGATGTTGGATGGGATGGGGACTGAGTTACTGCAGAGAATTCCTTTTTGGGTGCTGGCTGGTGAGTCTTGCCCACATGCTCAGGGTTTAGCTGATTGCCATATTTGGGGTCGGGAAGGAATTTTCCTCCAGGGCGGATTGGCAGGGGCCCTGGAGGTTTTTCGCCTTCCCCTGCAGCGTGGGGCACGGGTCGCTTGCTGGTGGATTCTCTGCAGCTTGAGGTCTTCAAACCAATTTTGAGGATTTCAATAACTCAGTCCTGGGTTAGAGCTTGTTATAAAATTGGATGGGTGGGGTTCTGTGGCCTGCCTTGTGCAGGAGGTCAGACTAGATGATCATATTGGTCCCTTCTGACCTATGTGTCTATGAGTCTATGAGTCTATAAGGATTCTAATTGTATGTCCTCCCCATTTTCATCTCTTGAAGGAGCTAGCCTCCAAAGAATGAACAAAAGCATAACTTTTATCTCATATTTTGGTATATCAAGGACTGTATGGGCAATTGCTCTGGTTATAACGCTGTTGTTTCCCGTTTCCCAGTACAGTGTCTGTCCCAGATGGTGGGCCTTCTGGTAGGACCAGGCAGGCTGGTTCCTTGATCATGGCAGCCTAATCATTTTGAGGGCCTTCTCATGGAACTGCACATGGACATGAATAGGAACTCAGAGAAAACATACCCCCTTGAGGAGCATAAGTGATGGCCACCATCCTGGCCAGTACCCTGAGGACTGAACTGAGGATCTCCAGAGGTAACAATAGTGAGTTTGTATAGCTTGCGTTAAAGAGCCAGGCTCTCAAATTGAGCGCTGTAACAGATTCACCTCCTTTGTTGATTGGGCTCAGAGCAGGACAGAGGCCACACACTGACCAGTAAGTTACATGCAGGATGAGTTTCACCTGCGAAAAGCATGAAACACTGTTAGAAAGACAGGAACAATATCAGTAGGAGGACGAAGAATGAATGCAGGAATACCTAATGACCAAGAGGGAGAAACCTAGGAAGCACAGAGTATTCCAGTGGAGCAGCATAATGACTATTTAAAAAATAGTTAACAAGAGCATTAACACAGCAAGTGGCCCTTGCATCAACTCTTTGTACCCAATACCATGCTCTTAATAATCTAGGTAATTCATCATATTATCCTGCCCTTTATTTTCCTGCTCCCTCTCAAACTTTCCCCAGGCGTTCACCTTCATCACCAGAAAAAAGGGAAGAAGAAATATTTATTCTACTTTTAATTCTTTTTGGAACAAATGACTAGCCAAAATTCAGGGTTGAGTGGGTTATTATTAGGAGAAATTAAAGTTGGATTCAGGTATTTCTTTGGTGCAATCCATTTTCTTTACAAAGAATGTAAAGGTGCTGTTTCCTTCAACACAGCAGGAATCAATGTATTTGTTCATTGCACCAAGCCCCATGTTAGCCAGCACTTAGCCCAAATGCTCTCTCTCTGTATACTTTTGCTCAGGACCACATTTCAAGTTGTTTCATAGAATCATAGATTATTAGGGTTGGAAGGAACCTCAAGAGATCATCTAGTCCAACCCCCTGCTCAAAGCAGGACCAATCCCCAAATCTCTAAAACCCCAGTTTGTCCTGGCTGTATCTTTGGCTTTCAGATGCTTCTCTGGTGTTTCTCTTTTTCTGCTTCTCTCTCATTAACATAGCCACATCGCTCCAAGCCAATCAATTCCCTGCTCCTGAGTTTATTAGATCACAGAGGAACCCACTGGGCTGTATAGTTCAGCTTCTACTCCAGCCTTGCATGTGGCTTTCTGTTGGGTGGAGGTCCCTATTATTTCTGCTATCTGGTTCCATAAAGAAACTTAATTGTTTCTTACATTTGTCAGGAATGAGGAGTTATTCTTTCATCCACCAGTTTCAAAGAGGTTTAACCCAATCTATAACAATAACATTGCCATTGTCCAAAGAGTTTTTATGGTGTCTACAGCCAGCCTGCTAGTGTGTTAAAGTATATAACAAAGCATGTTTTTAACATAAAAGTGTCCTTGTACTTTTCACATCAAAATGCACAATACAGAAAGCAGATATGATAATAACGACCTTAATTCCTGAAAAGTCACTACAGGTCCAGAGCCATTTCCAGCTCATATTCAGTCTCCGAAAAACACAATCCTGGATCTGCTTGATGTACAGATGAACCTTCTTCTCCCCAGGTTTGAGTAATCAAGACAAGACTGCACAAGCCATGGCACTAGTGAGTATGCAGGGCCACTAATGTCATGGTTGTTCAGTGGGAAGAGAGTTCAACATCATCCACTATTGAAAAGTCCAGAATTTTTGGAAATCCTGATAGCATCCATTTTTCCTGGGTGCCCTATGTACATATCCATGAACCTCCTGGCACTGGCACTGGCACCAAAGGAGTTATAGGACTTCGGGGAGCTTCACAGGGAATTCTGGGACTCTGACCTCTTCTCCCATAATTTCCAAATTCCTGAGAATTCCAGAAGGCCTTTCAAAATCTCCTAGAATCCACCACTTCTGGGAGCTGTGCCAGGAATTGTGGGATAAGCACTCAGAAAGCAATATTACTGCAATGCTGTAGAAGAGCACTTGTGTACATGAGGGACAAAATTCCAAAGCTCCATTAGTGTGGGTGCAATGCTCTGTTGGTGCTTAGCAATGGTGCACGTCTCTAGTGAAGGCACAGCAGGGGAGACAGAGAGTCATCTCCAAGTCTTGTCTACAGTGCACATATTCCACTGTGCTGACATGGTTTCTGAAACAATGCTCAAATTCGTTTATCCTTGTCTATACTGCAGCTAAACTGTATTCAGTGCTGTACCTGTCCTTGACAATCATTGTCAATAATGCATCATTTCTGTGTTGTAAAGAAGCCCTAGATGTCATACCTCACCAAGATTTTACTGTAGATGGAAACCATGCAAAAAGTGTGCTAGAAACCAGCACACTTTTTATGTCCCTTCTTTACAGTGATATAAATCCATTTACTTCAATGGAGTTCTCCCACAGGTGCAAGTCAGAGGACAATCAGGCCTCAGTCCACAAAAACTAAAAGAGCTGAAAGTGGTTTGGCTCCATCTATGCTAGCAGCCAAAATGTTTTTTCAGCTCCAGTTGAAGGAAGTCCAAGGGGCAAACTATTGTTAACAATCATTGTTAGCAATAGGACTGCTTCCAAGTTCAGACAGATACTTGCAACTGCCAGTTTTTGGAGGCCATTCATGTGGAAAATCCATGTTTGAGAGTTTACAGTGATTTTTACTAAGGGTTCAAATGATCACTAGATTTGGGGAAGATTTCAATGCAGGCCTCCCACTTATCTGTACTCCTGATCTCCAGATGGGTCCATGATAGCAGGGACTCCACTTCAGCCCTCTGGGAGTTAATAACCTGATTGTCTGCTTCTCCTTTTTTGTTCTTACAGTCCAAAAGGGCATAAACTAGTATGTGACGCCCAGCAACCAATGCGGGTACATAACTTACATTTTCATAGAGCTCATAAAAGTTTTACATAGGGGCCATGGTGCTTCTGGGCTGGGCCTGGACAGGGATCAAGGGCCTTTCTGAAGGGCAGGGAGAGAGAATAAAATCCTCACTGAGAAAGGAGAGAATGTTTATTAGTAGAGGGAGGTGGGCCAAAAACACAGACACAAGCACACCCACACGACACACCCCGCCCTTTCCCCCAGCTAGCTTCCTGCTCTGCTAGGACAGAACAGCAAGGGAAAGAACAGGGAGGAGAAAAGAGGAGCGAGAAGGAGCACAGAAGAGAGCAGAGAAAAAGGAGAAAATAGACGGCCAAAGAGAAGTGAAACTTTGGATTCAGTGCTTCGAAAAAGGAGGCAAGGCTACTGTAACAAGGTCTCCCTGTGGTCTGCTACCTTCCCACATTCACTGCTCACTAGCATATAAAGAGCTCCCTTGGGAGTGTGAAAGGAGTCAAGGGAAGAGAAGGAAGTGCTTTTGGTAGTGTCTCTTCCTTAGGTCAGAGAGAGAAAGGCAAGGAATAGATTCAAAAGAGGCTTACAGATCATTCCTTGGGATGAAGAGAGAAGGCAAGAGGACATGGCTGGTACTGGCTCCAGAAGACTATCTCTGGTGAGTGCATGCTGAAAGTAATGGCACAAAGGCTGCTGCAAGGGACTGTCTTGATGGAGGCAGCTGGAGAATGTGTGTCTGTGTGACTGCTGTGTGTATCAATGTGTATGAATGTGCATATGTGCTTGCAGGAGTGCAGATGTGCATAGGTGTAACTGTACACATACCACAGCTGTGTATTTGTCTATGAGGGGAGGGGAGGGAGGTGTGTAAAAGAGAGTTTGAGAGTGCACACATAGGTAGGTTCACAGGATTAGTCCCACTGGAACACTAGGTGCGTCAGAGAAAGGCAGATGTTACGAGGATATTCCCTGATGTCTTGAAACATAAGATTTGATTAGCCCTAGTCTGGTTTGTATAATTACAACTATCAATGCTCATAATTTCATCCATCTCTTTTTTTAAATCTAGCCATGGCATTTGACACAGTATGTGTATGGACATTTGTTTATGAGTGTGCCTATCTAAGTGAGTATACTTGAGAGTGTGCTTGGAGTAGATGTTTGTCTGCCTATATTACTGTGTGTCTGTGGTATGTCTGGGTACATGCATGAACGTGTCCACACGTTTGTGAATGTGTCCATGCCTGTGTGGGTGTACTCATCTGCATGTGAATACATGCATATGCAAGTGTATGCCTATGAGAGTATGTATGCGACTCTGTTTTTATATCTGTGGTTTGTATGCGTGTGTGTTCGAAGGTGTGTGAATCTGTATAATCTATGTGAATGCAAGAGTAACCGTTAAATAAAGAGAAATCTGATTTTGATTAGAAAAACAAAGAAAACATCCTGTGATAGGTTCAGGCAAATGGCCAGCATTGGGGTCTGTATGCCTATCACTTCTCTCCCTCTCTGTATCACTATTTCTGTCTTTTTCCTATTCTCTGTTCCTCTCTCCTTTCTCCCCAGCCCTGGTCTGGGATTTCCTAAGTATGTAGCATTCAGTGTCAGGCTCTGCACTCAGCAACATGGGAGGCAAGGGCCCTCTCTCTGTGGAATGTTCCTGGAACTGTCCAGTGTTTGTTAACAAAGTCTGCGATCTTAGATGGAGAGAGAGTGGTCTTAGACCAGGACATCCTGGCAGGGGAGTGCTGCGGAAGCAACGTTCAGTCAGCATTGACTTCACATAAGGAAAGCGTTCCCTAGCCTGGTATGAGCTTGTGGCTGGCCTATGGGAACAATGTTCACTAACAGGGTAAAGCAACGAGAGGGCTCCCTCAGGTGTTTCCCTAGGATTGGCCAATTGTTAAAGGAGACTTGTGCTAGTGTCAGATGATAGAGGGCGACCTTGCACTGTAATGTCGTTGTGCTGTAAGTATTGACCCTGAGGTTTGCCTGCTGTAGTCTCATGAGTTTTCCCACTAAGTGGGGGAAAGGAGGGGACAAGTCCTTACCTTTGGTCTTTGCCTCAGCACCAAACAGAGGGCCGTGGTATTCGTCACATACAGGCCACAACACAGTGATCATCATTGTCTGCTGCAGCAAAGAAAACATGACGGGGGAGTCAACTGGAGGGGAGGAGAGGGAGAACTGGGGTACTTGGAATGTGGAGGTGGGAAGGAGCCAGCCAACAGGAAGGAACTCAGAAGGGCCACAGTGCATTTAATATAAACCCCAAGATGCGTGCTGAGTTTTGCCTATGTGCTGGAATCAAAGCTGAGTCTGGTCACAGCCATGGGGTATGCATAGAGCCCTGCAAATCTGTGGATATCCACTTTATATCTGCAGATATCCACATCTGTGGATGTGGATATCCACAGACCATTTTTTGCGGATCACTGATCAGATGTGGATACAAATTATGTAGCCACACAGGGCTCTAGGTATATGGGTGCATGTTGCACATTATCTGACAACAGATACTTATGCTCAGGCAGCTCATATTCCTGTGTTCAAGAATTAAAGTGTGTACGTGCCACATTCTATTATCTTTTGTTACTTTGTTATGTTTGCATGTCCATTTGTTGTATATATGCCCTCATGGGGGAGTATTTGCATGTCTGTATGTTTGTATGTGTACATTTGTACACACTAATTTCCTCATATTTGTGCATGTGTATTTTGCCCTGTAGGCATGTTTGCATGTGTGTCTCCTACATTTGGTGTGTATTTGCATAAGCATGTCCTCACGGTGATGTGTATCGATGTTGGCTTGTATTGATGTTGGCATGTATTTATATACGTGTCCCTGTGTTGTGCATGTGCATATTCTTGCGGTGGCATGTATTTGAGTGTGCTCTCATGTTGGTGTGTCCTTGTGTTGGCATGTATTTGCACAGGCATGCACCCATGTTGACATGTTTTGTGGGCTCATGTTTCATGTTCAAAACCCCTCCATATCTTCCACAGATCTCTGTTCCCTCAGCAGCCCAGCCTTCTCCCATTGCCTGCCATCACCATCCACATCAGCATGTGGGTAGAGACACATTGGAGAGGCATTCGCCAAGCTTTGTTGTTTGTCTTCACCGCCGCACTTCTCATTGGGGTCATCATGCTGGCTATCTCCTCTAACATCAACCCAGTTGGATTCTTCTTCCTGGGGGTGGGGGGCGTGTGCCTGATTGGCTACCTGCTGAGTGTGTTTATGGAATGCTTCCTGAAGCATCGGCACCCACAGGATACAAATCAGGCAGCCACAAGGAGACAGAGCCAGGCAGGGTAAGCAACTATACCTATTACTTCCTTTTTATTTACCCCTTCCTTCAGCCACAACCATTTTAATCTTTCCCTTTCATCATCCTTCTGCTACCCTCCTCCCAAAGGGCAAAACTCAAAGTCCATTCCAGGAGGCACAGTAATCTCTTCTTCTCCCATATGAAGGTTCCCAAAGTTACAGAATTTTAGAAATGTAGGGCTGGAAGGGTCCTCTAGGTCATCACTTTTTTTGATACCAGGTACTGGTTTGCTGTCTTCCTAAACTGTGTCAGAGAGATCTCAGGGACTGGCGCTGGTCCATGGACCAGTTGTTGAGAAACACTGCTCTAGAGGTCATCTTGTCCATCCTCCTGTGTTAATACAGGTCTAAGTATTCTGTACAACATAGAAATCACATTCATGGTATTCCCTTCACTGACTCAGAGCCACATAGATCCAGCCCAGTTTTCTCTGCCCCTGAGTAATCATGTCTTACCCCTACCTTCCCTGCAACTCTTTCCTAATGAGCCAGAACAGAACTATTATCTTGCAACAGAATGAGCCAGACAAGGAAGGAGATAGAAATAGCTGGGGAAATGCTATGGTGAATCTCAGCTGGGTTTGTGCTGCTCGCTTCTCCAAACCTCATATCCAGGACAATTATTCCCTAGAAAAGTGGCCTCTAATTTTTGGTGCCTCTGTGTTTTGACTGTCTTACTTGAGACATATAGGGACTGAATTTGAGAGGCGTTGAACACCCACAACTTCTATTGGCTTCAATTACAGTTGTAGGTGCTCAGCACTTACATAAATTAGACCCAGATTGTCTATAATTAGGCACCTTAAAACAGAGACCATACTGGGCCTTAACTTCTCTGTACCTCAGTTTCCCTGTCTGTAAAATGGAGATAATAATTTATCCATCTTGGTAAAATGCTTTCAGATCCTCAGATGCTGTATAAGAGGAAAAGATTATTTATTATTAGAAAGGCAACATGTTAAAAACTGTTTTTTAAAAAATTCAGCTATTGTTCATTGCTGCTGGGTATTCTGGAGGCAAATAGCTCATGAGAGTTAAAAAAAGATTAAATATTATTAGGAAGAACTGCATCTACAATGTTGTTACCTAGGATAAAAACGACAATGGCTGTTAGTTCTCCTGACAAACACTCCTATTAACTCTACGTGGAATAGAATGTCCCTATTTTTTAAACTAAAATACAGTATTTCTTATTTTCCTGCCTCTTTGTCTTCAAAAACCCCACCATTGCCAGTCTGATATAATAGAATAGAGCTAAAAGGTGCAGTGTTTTTTTTCCCAAAATAAGCCCTATTAATTGATTTTAAATGTTGGCAGGTCTGCTAATCTGAGCACCAGTTGGTGGGTCAGGAGGACACCAGACTAGATAGACAGGTGGTATGAGCCATTGTGGTAAGTGTTGAACTACCAGGCTAAATGAACCATTGTTTGTATCCTGCACAACAGGAGGTGAGATACTGAATTATAGGACCAGTGTTCTGATTTAGAGTGGCAGGACATGGCATACAGGACCATATGGATGAATCATCTGAGCACTGCTGACCTGTTGATCTATTCAGTTGTCTGTTGCATGGCCCCCATTCTAGAGGACTCAGATCACCTCCCTCATGGGTTTATCTCCGTGTATAGTATAAACATCATGATGACCTATTTAGTCGATGTCCCTATCTTTTGTGTGTAGGGTGAATTCTGCCTATGAAGCACCAGCCTATGAGGACGTGGTGACAATGACACCAGCCCCAACAGTCTGGACGATCACCTCCACTTCAGGCACAGTGCCCTCAACACTGGGGGAGCCCCCACCATACAGTGTGGTCATTGAGCCGCCCAGTATGGCAGAAACTGGGGCGGAGACCTTCAGCGTCTCAGTGGCATCAGGCATCAGGCGTGCCTCCGAGGCAGACGCAGGCTCCAGGCTGCACCTTAGGTTGGTGCTGCCCCCCAGGATGCAGCGCTTTGTCTCAGATATGCATGATGTCAAAGATGCTGAAGAGAGGCTGGAGCGGCTGGAGCCACTCACCCCACCACCTGCTTATGAGAGTCCCACTGATGATGATGTTTTTGCAGAAGCTTTCCAACCCTCAAGATAATGATTAAACAGACAGCCCCTGCTTGTTATGGATGAGACACAAAACCCATCTAGTGCCACCACAAACTGGAGAAAGGAGCTCAGGGCTGCGGGCCATGTCATGGGAGCACCAAGGGGTCCACAATAGAGGATGTGGGGCGAAGATGGAACGCTGAGCCCAGGGCTGTAGGCTGTGTGAAGAGGACAGTGCACAAAAGACCCCTGCCCCTACACACAGTACACTCTGTACCTCTCCACACACACTGCTCATTCTCTCCTGCATCCCCTATATACATGACTCACTACCTGCTCCACCACCACCTGCTATTTCCTACACATACACACACTATCCATTACTTCCCTACATGGACAAACTACTATCCCCTTCAGGAACACACACTGACTCCCTCTCTCATACACCCACACACATTATCTGCTACTCCCTGCACAAATACTCTTAATACTTCCTACACACATATATGTACTGTGTACTTCTCCCCAAGCACATGAATGTCCACCCACTTACCTACTATCCTCAAACACACACACATTTGCCAATGTCCTGGATCATTCCTTAGATTTCATGCTGTCTTGACATCTTCCTCAGAAATGAAGTTTTGGGTTTTTCCAGAAACAATACATTAACTGATGAGCTGTGAGTTAGAAATTATCCCTTAAAGTGGATTGTTCAGAGCCAGGGTCGTCTTAGATGATAAACAGAAATGAGTGACTACTCACCAGCAGATACCAAAGACATTCACAGTCTTGTAGAGACAGCCCTACATTTTATAGGGTCCTACATTACTTAACAAGTGTGAGGCCCAACTCCCTCTGCATGCCCACAAAGTGTCTGTCTGTCTGCATCCCCTTCTGAA
The DNA here is from genome assembly GCF_025201925.1 of Gopherus flavomarginatus. NCBI lineage: Eukaryota > Metazoa > Chordata > Testudines > Testudinidae > Gopherus > Gopherus flavomarginatus. The sequence continues at coordinate 152,961,288 of NC_066617.1, read as the reverse complement.
AAGCTATTTATGGGGCCCCACAGATTATTATTTTTTTTTTTTGCCTTCTCTCCATGGAGCCAAAAGGTGGAGAAGAAACAACTGTCTTAGAGGAAGCCAGGAGAACTGCTGGGACCAGAATCAGATGGGTCTGTGCATGTGGAACTGATTGCAAAAAGTATACTGGAGCCACTGAAGGCCAGAGCCCAGTGCAGCTGCATCAGTTGCAGGAGTCCAAGTTGCCCTGCATCCTTAGAGAATAACCAAAATCTAGGTTTCAACTTACTAAAGTCTTGCATTTATATATATTTTTTAACTTGTATTTTTTAGTGCTGTTGATTTATGATTTTTAAAAAATACAATTAAGTGTGTTTCAGCCAAAGCTTCACTTCTCAGTGACTTCCTATTAAATATTATTGGTATTACAGTAATGGCTACATATCCCAACCAGGATCAGAACCTCATTGTGCTAGGCACTGATAAACAGATAGTAAAGAACAGTTGCTGTTCCAAACAGCTTACAAGACAATGGATGGGAAGAAAAAAGTATGTGTAACACCTTATACGGCAGCAAAGAGTCCTGTGGCACTTTATAGACTAACAGACCCACTTCATCGGATGTAATATGGAAGTCTCTTTTGGCCCTGAAATATATTAATTCTATTTCCCATAGAGGCACTACTGCGGTGGTGGGGGAGGGGTTGTACTCTTCATACTTAAAACAGTAGCAAGTCTATCTTACCACTTCTTGAACCAGACTAGAAATTCTGAAATAAAGCTTTTGATTCTACTGGAATTCTTTGCATGTTCAAGACAATACTGCAATGGTCCCTCCTGGCAGAAGTGGCATAGAGGGACATAAAGAATGAAGCGGTATGATCTAGAACAAGAATCCCAGATGCACACTGCAAAGCACAGTGGACTAAAGGAATGAACCCTGGATCAAACAATGAGGTATCATGGCCAGCAGCAGGGGTAGGGTGACCATATGTCCGTTTTGGCTGGGACAGTCCCTTTTTTAAGCCCAGTCCTGGCCTTCCTGACTTTTTTGGCAAAAGTGAGCATTTGTCCTGTTTGGTCTTGCTGACTTGCTCAGTTGGCAAGAAAAAATGGGGCAAACACCCACTTTTGTCAAAAAAGTGGGGTGTGGAGGAACCATGCTAGCCTCATGCAGGGAGGGAGGCAGGGCTCAGGCAAGCAGCAACTTCAGCCCTGCATGTGGGGGCGGGGAGGGAGGGGGAGGAAGCAGAGCTCAGGTGAGTGGCTCAGGCCAGCCCTGCATGGGGGTCAGGGAGAGGATGGCTTGGGCTAGCCCAACGCAATATTCCATTTTCCCTTTGGGAAATATGGTCACCCTAAGCAGGGGTATCAAACACATTTGGAGGAAAGAACCAAATTCCGTGTTTAATTCGGCTCTGTTCCAGGCTATAATTCAGTACTATATATCCCCACAATGCACAGTGGAAGGTTTGTACAGAGATCAAGGGGAGAATATGCCCTTTATATAGTAACTAAATATTCAGTGATTATTTCTAATTTGTTCAGTGTCTTATTGTCACATTCAGCACTGGGGAAGGAAACCTGTGCCCAATTGGACCATTACTATCTCTGCACCTTTTGTCTCTTCCTTCCCATTCCCCTTTCTCTATTTCTCCCCACCTTCCCTGTCTCTGAGTTCCTTTGTCCTTTCCTCTGCATTTCCTTCTCCGATGCTGCTCCCATTTCCTACCTCAGTGGGCTCCACTTTAGGGTGGCCAGAGGGCAAGTGTGAAAAATCAGGACAGCGGTGTGGGGGGTAACAGCTGCCTATATAAGAAAAAGCCCCCCAAATCAGGATTGTCCCTATCAAATCGGGACATCTGGTCACCCTACTCTGCTTCCACCTTAACCCTCATCCCACACAATAAAATAATCAGGGATTAACTACTCAGTGTTGACAGTGAACAAGTATCATTAGGATTTAGACTGGATTCTCTAATCAGATTAACAGGAGTCTGGGCAGTGAGCCATTGTTTCAAACTGTCTGAAGACTGAAGGAGACATCACTGTATCCGATGAAGTGGGTTTTAGCCCACAAAAGCTTATACCCAAATAAATTTTTTAGTCTCTAAGGTGCCACAAGTACTTCTGTTATTTTTGCTGATACAGACTAACATGGCTACCACTCTGAAACCCATCACTGTATTGGTTACGCTCTCTTCACCATTGGAAGGTTAGCCCTCTAGTCATAAGGGCTAGAAACTTACTCTTTTTAAAAAATGATAGTTTAGATTCTGGAGAATGTGAACATGTCATGCAGGCCATAAAATCACCTAAGTTCAGCCAGATCCATCATGAAGGCAGTTTGTTTGATAGGCCTGTCCTAGAGCAAGGAGAAGAGTTTCATTTTTAATTCTGCCACTGATTCACTCCATGGTCTTGGGTAAGGACAAGTCTACTTTTAAAACACTGCATTGGTGCAGCTGTACCAATGCAGCTGCACTGCTGTAGCATTTGAACAAAGATGCTCTACGCCAACGGGCAAGAGCTCTCTCGTTGGCATAGTTAATCCACCTCCCCGAGAGGTGGTAGTGATGTCAGTGGGAGAAGCTCTCCTGTCAACAAACCACTGTCTACATGGGGAGTTAGGTCAGTATAATTATGGCATTCAGGGTGTGAAAATCTAGGCCCCTGAGTGATGTAGTTACACCGATATAGGTCTGTAGTGTAGACCAGACATCAGTCACTTCAGTTTCCCCATTTGTGAAGCTGGAATCAAACTTCTAAGAGTGTTGTGAAGTTTAGGTGGTTAATGTTTGGATACACTTTGACCATGCAAAGGCCTATAAATGTGAATGTACACCTCTACCCTGATATAACGCGACCCGATATAACACGAATTTGGATATAACGCGGTAAAGCAGTGCTCCAGGGGGGCCGGGCTGCGCACTCCGGCGGATCAAAGCAAGTTCGATATAACGCAGTTTTACCAATAATGTGGTAAGATTTTTTGGCTCCTAAGGACAGCGTTATATTGGCGTAGAGATGTATCTTTAATTAATCCAGCCCTTTACCACTTAAATCAATTCATTAAACTCATTTTGAAAATAAACATTCCTTGTAATATTGTGCTTCACCTTCTCTCCACATCACTCAAGCTTGGTGGCTGACAGGGTTGTCTTGGCCAGAGAAGGAGGTGTTACTTGATCACAGCATTTCATAGCCTGAAGTTAGAAATAAGTGGTTCTGAGAAGATTTTCCTCAAGATTTTTCACACTGAGCCTCACACCTGCCCATTTCCAACTAAATGGAAAGATTTCCTCAGATTCCTCCCAGAATCCTAGAGTAGTCCAGTGATATGGGTTTTATGTGGATACTGCCCATAGCACTTCTCCCTAGCTTTGGGAAACATTTTTTTAAGATCCAGCACATTTTAAAATAAGGTCATTTGTTTGGGGGAAAGGATGAAAGGGGATGAGAGAGCCTGTAGCTCAAGAACATCAAGGAAATGAACCCAAACTTGTATCACTAACTCTCCAGGGTCCCTCAACTGACATAAGAATTTTCAAGATAATTAAAATGCATGTGGATTTTAAAGCACTTGGAAAAATCAGCTTTTTTAAACAGAAAGTTCTGCTTAAAATTAATTATGAAAGTCACTACTGATCTTTTCTCTACTCCTGCTCCTGCTGGGAATGATGTGGCCAGCTCACTCCCTACAGGAACACTCAAAAAAAGGAAGGATTAAAAGCAACAGCAAAACATCCTTCTTTGACCTAGCCATCCCACAATAGTTACACATACATAAACATTCCCTTCTATGGGGTTGTGACGGGGCAGACTGGCCCCACACTGGGACTGAGAGAGTTAACCCTTCCCTGCTGGCAGAGGAAGCCATGCCCCTGAGGCTCTGCTGGGCATGCTCCAACCAGGAGCCAAGCATAAAAACCTGCAGAACTGCTCAGTCAGGGCTGGCGGCTGGGGAAGGAGGACACCCAGCAGAAGCTGGAGCCTAGGAGCAGTTGCAACCCTTACAGGAGGGAGCTGAGGACCCAAGAAGCAGGCCCAGAGATTGGCAGCTGTGAAAACCCCAGGGAGCATCGGGTGCTGAGGAACCTGGAGACCCTGATGCCACAAGGACTGCTACGTTTGGAGGACTGGTAGGAAGTGACCCAGGGAAGGAAAGGAAGTGGTTTCTCCTACCACTCCGAGGGCAGCGTGTTGCGGTAGGATTCCCCACTGACCCCTGGCAGATCATGCCGTCACTACCTGGGCCCTGGGTCGAAGCCCGGTGAAGGCGGGTGGGTCCAGGCTCCCCTACCGGGGGTCTCTAACCCCCCCCTTTTTGGGGGAGGACATAGTTCACCGACCCCTCTCTCTCGCCCCCAAAGGAGGTAGACGAACTCCGGCTGCTGGGCCACGCTGGAGCCTGACTGCCGTACTAGTTGACAGATGGCCAAGGCTGTGGTGCTGGAGCAGTTCCTCCGGCTCCTGCCCACAGGGGGGAAGGAGTGGGTGCAGCGACACCGGCCAAAGACCTTCGCAGAGGCTACATCCCTCGCTGAAGACTACATGGCAGCAGAGACGGAAGAGCGAGTGGTTCCAAAGACAAGGACTTCAGGAGGGGGAGACCATCACCCAGAAGGAGTGGTGCCTAAGGCTGGCGGAGGAGGTCTTGTTTGCCTGCTTGGCAGTTGGGGTCTCCAACAAACCCCAAGACCTGGGCCCCCTTGGGGGTACACTTGTCCCAGGACCAAGAGGAACCATCTGGGGAGGCAAACCTACCGTAAGGCACCCTATCCACAGAGGGAAATCTCGATAAATGCTACCCGTGTGGACAAAGGGGGCACTTCAGGAGACAATGCCCCTACATGGACTGTAATTATGGACAGGTCCTGAGGCGGACCGATGAGCCTGGAAGGAAGGGCCTTCGAAGATGGTGATCCCAGTGCGAGTGGAGGGAACCCCAACCTCAGCACTGGTAGACTCGGGGTGCAGCCAGACCATCATTTGCACGGGATTGGTAGGGGACTCCCCTCCCACCAGGGCCCCGATACAGCTGCAATGTATACACGGTGATGTGAAGTCGTACCTCACGGTCTGGGTGCAATTGGAGGTTGCCCAACAGGAGGCACATTGCATAGTGGCGGTGGCCCCTAGATTAGCGTACCCCGTGGTGTTGGGCCGCGACTGGCCAGGTTTCACTGGTCTTATACAGGGGTGGAGCGGACAGCTCGAGAAGAGGAAGAGAACCTGCTATGGGAGGCAGGGTTTGTTGGGTCAACCTGGGCCACAAGTCCTCTTGGAGTGGACATCGAGGGGGCCTGAAGTAATGGAAGGGAGCCAAGCCCCGACCAACGGTCTGGCAGGGGAAGAGACGAGATGGCTGGATTTTGAGGGAGATTTCCTAGAGGAACAGAAAGGGGACCCCAGCCTTAGTCGAGTCTGGGAACAAGCAGTCAGCTGGGATGGAGAGGCCCATCCTTGGCAATATTGGCCCCAAGGCCCCCATTTTGAGATCCACAAAAATTTACTTTATCGAGTGGCCCAGGAGCCAGAGACACAAGCCAAGGTTCGCCAATTGTTGGTTCCCCGAAGGTTCCGGAGGGAACTGCTCCGCCTGGCCCACGCGGTCCCCTGAGTGGGGCATCTGGGGTGAGAAAAGACTTTCCTAAGAGTAGCCCAAACGGTTTTTTTGGCCAGGCATACACCAGGAGGTCCATGATTACTGTGCCTCTTGCCCAGAGAGCCAGAAGGCCGGCCCAAAGGAGGTACCCAGGGCCCCCCTGGTGCCTTTGCCAGTGATTGGCTCTCCTTTCGAATGGATTTGCCTCAACCTGGTGGGACCTCTGGAGAAAAGTTGCTTGGGACATAGGTACATCCTGGTCGTAGTAGACTATGCGACTAGGTATCCTGAGGCAGTACTCTTACGAACAACTACGGCCCCCATTATTGCCAATGAGCTATTACAGATATTTTCCAGGGTGGGATTGCCACAGGCGATATTGACAGACCAGGGGACTAATGTAACCTCCAAGATGATGGCAGCGCTCTGCAAACTGCTGAACATCCAGGCCCTTGAGACCTCCGTCTACCATCGCCAGACGGACGGATTCAATGGGACCCTGAAGGCGATGCTGAGGAAGTTCGTGGGGGACGACTCCCACCAGTGGGACAAGTACCTGCCAGCAGTCATCTTCACCATATGCAAAGTACCACAAGCTTCCACCGGGTTCTCCCCATTCGAGCTCCTCTAAAGGAGACAACCCTGGGAGATTTTGGACCTCTTGAAAGAAACCTGGGAAGAACAAGAGACCCGGGTCAAAGGTTCAGTCCAGTATATCCTCAGTCTGACGCAATGGCTTCAGGAACTGGGCACCCGAGCCAGAGAGAACCTATTACAAGCACAATGCAACCAGGAGATGCAGTATAATCGACGGACGAAGATGAGGAACTTCAAACTGGGGGACCGAGTTCTGCTGTTACCGCCCTTTGAGTCTAAATTATTAGCCAAGTGGCAGGGGCTGTTCGAGGTGGTTCAGTGGGTAGGGCCCACTGATTATGAAATCCCGGTTATCCGGACGACGTAGGGACACCCAAGTATACCATGTGAACCTGCTGAAGGCATGGACAGACCGTGAGGGTTTTATGATCGTCCCATCCCCTGCAGAGCTCGAACTAGGGCCCTTAGCCAGCAAGAAAGAGAGACGAAAAATTATGGACTCAAAATCCTAGGCATCAGTGAGAGCAAATTGACAGGTATGGATAAGAAGCATTTCAAGCAACAGAAGAAACATCTCATTTATTCAGGTCACAGTGACAATGAACGCTCAGAGGGACTAAAACTCATTATGACAGATTCTGCAGAAAAATCACTCATCAGCAGGGAACCTATCAACTCACACATCGTATACACCAGACTCCAAAAGATGTCAATTTTACAGCGCTGTGCTCTGACAGAGGAACATAGTGATGAGGATAAAGATGAGTTCTACAAATGCCTCCAAAGCGTGCTTGACAGAATACAAAACATGCCTTATTCCTTGCAATGTGCAACATTAATGCTGAAGTAGGATGTCTTTTATTGGACCAACTTCCGTTACCTTACCCACCTTGTCTCTAATATCCTGGGACCAACACAGCTACAACAACCCTATATGCAAAGTAGGATGTGACAATGAAGAAATGGAAAGAACAATGGGGATGTATAGGTGAATTGTCCTTAGTGTTCGACTAAGTTCTTGCAAGTAACCTGTTCAAAGACATACACAAAGAAACATGGAATTCATAAGATGGCAAAATGAAATACCAGATTGACCACACGTGATGGGGTTCCTGGGGTGCAGCCTGGACTGTGGGACCGCTGAGCCCTCTGTCCCATCAACCTAGGGTACCCCCTTGCACTGTGATGCTATTGTTAAGCCACAAGCCTCGGTCAGGTATTGCACTTACGCAGACATCCATAGGCAGGGACACACCCAACTGAGTTATATAAATGGTTGGCCAGCCACTCATGAACCAACAATAGAAAGGCTCCAGCCAATTCCCCCCCAGCTCCCCAGCCTTGCATCCCACAACTGTACTGTCTTGCCCTGGTCAGAAGACTGACCAATATAACTTCATTATCCAGTCTGCCCCTCTGTGGCGGGCTTGGCACCACACCGTCCCTTTGTGGCAGGGGGGATGGGTTGTCAGGACCTTGCCACTTACAAATTCACACGTCCACCTTCTATGGGTGGCCAGTTGCGGCCTAATAGCCTCCCTCCACACAGTCATCCCTTGATCGGGGTTGTACGAGTCCAGGTAACTCACCCTCAAACATCGGGGCAGTGTGGCCCAATGGCCAGGGTCCAAATAACTCGCCCCCACCGACGGGAGCAGTGCGGCCTAATGGTCAGAGTCCATGCAATCCCCCTTGCAAGCGCAGTAGTGCAGCCTCGCAGCCAGAGTCTGTATAACTCGCCCCCGCACATGGGAACAGTGCGGCCTTATGGCCAGAGTCCTTGCAATCCCCCTTGCAAGCGGGGTAGTGCAGCCTAGTGGCCGGAGTCCATAGGATTCACATGGTACTTGGGGGGGGGAGGTTTAGGGGGACCCTGGTCCGCCCGCTCCACTGGGTCCTGACCCAGGGCCCTGGTAGTGGCAAGCTCCCTTTGCCACCCGCTCGGCAGGGATCCGTCCACAAACACCGAGCGCCTATTTCTAATGCCATCTGCCTTTAAAGTTCCCTCGGGTCACTTCCTACCATAAATGCCAGGTTCTCTGCTGCAAGGGACCCTCTAGTCTGTTCCCCTCCTGTGACGTCCTCCGCCTGGGTATCAGGGAGTGTCCCGGCTTGGTTGGCCTCCGGATCCTGGTGCTCAGGCTCTCCCTCCTCAGGAGCTAGCAGCATGCCTCCTTCTCCTCCAGTGGTCAGCCTCGACAGAGCTGTTCTGCAGGCTTTTATACCTGTTCTCCAGTTGGAGCATGCCCAGCAGAGGTTCCAGGGCATGGCTTCCTCTGCTAGGAAAGAAAGGTTAATCCCTGCAGTACCAGTGTGGGGCCACTCTGCCCCATCACACACCCTTCCCCTTAAGACAGCCGCCTGGGCCAGCTGACTCTTGACCGTTTCTTCCCCCTCCTCTTCCCCGACTCGAGAAAAGAAGTCCGCATTCCCATGAGCCTTTCCCGGTCGGCGTAACATGTGGAAGGAGTACAGTTGGAGGGACAAGTACCACCGCATGATTCGTGTATTTGTCTCCTTCATGCTATTAATCCATCTGAGGGGTGCATGGTCAGTTACCAAGGAGAAGGTGTTCCCTAAGAGGTAGTACCTCAGCGCCTTGACCACTCTTAACTGCAAGGGCCTCCCGCTCTATGGTGGAACACCAGGTTTCTTGGGGAAACAGCTTGCGGCTTAGGTACGAGATGGGGTGCTCTTCTCCCCTCATCTCTTGTGACAGCACGGCCTCCAGCCCTACCTCTGAGGCATCGGTCTGGAGGATAAAGGTGCGAGGTCGGGCTGTATCAGTATTGGCTCCTGGGTCAATCGTTTCCACAGGGCACAAAAGGCTTCCTCACAGTCTTCCAACCACTGGACCTTCCATGGCTGGGAGCTTCTCGTCAAGTCTGTCAGGGGGGCGGCGAGCATGGCAAAGTTAGGCATGAACCGATGATAGTATCCGGCCAGCTCTAAGGACTGCTGTACTTGCCTTTTTGTTGTGGGTATAGGATAGTTCCTCAAGGCTTCCACCTTGTCTACCAAAGGGTGGAGTTTCCCTTGGCCCACAGTAGAGCCCAGGTAGGTCACTTATCTTTGGCCCAAGTGACACTTGCCTGCGTCTGCGGTAAGGCCTGCTTTGTCTAGCAGTTGTAGCACCTCGGCGAGGTGCTGGACATGTTCCTCCCAGTTGGCACTGTAAACGACGATGTCATCGATATATGCTGTGGTGTATGAACTGTGGGGGCTCAGCACTTGATTCATGAGGTGCTGGAAGGTAGCTGCTGCCCCATGTAACCCAAAAGGCATCATTGTAAATTGGTAGAGGCCAAATGGTGTTGGGAACGCTGTCTTTTCTCTGGAGGTGGGTTCAAAGGGATCTGCCAATATCCCTTGGTCAGGTCTAGGGTGGAGATGAATTTTGCCCTAACTAGTTACGCCAGCAGCTCATCCACCTGGGGCATGGGACAGGGTCATCTTCCACAAACTTTCTCAGCATGGCTTTTGGGGTGCCATTAAACCTCTCTACCAACCCATTTGTCTGGGGGTGGTAGACTGAGGTCTTAAGTGTGTGAATATTCAACAGATGGCATAGCTCTGCCATCAAGTTACATTAGTCTGTCAGTATCTCCCATGGCAAACCAACATGAGCAAAGATCTGCAGGAGCTCATTGGCGATGACCGGGGTCGTGGCAATCTGTAATGGTACCACCTCTGGGTACCATGTAGCATAGTTGACCACAACCAAGATATACTTGTGGCTCAAGCTGCTCTTTTCCAAGGGCCCCACCAAGTCCAGGCCAATCCACTCAAAGGGCGTTCCAATCATCGGCAAGGGCACAAGGGGGGCTTTTGGTACCCCTTTTGGGCTGAGCTTCTGGCACTCAGGGCAAGGAGTGCAATAATCCCGCACCTCTTGATGGATGCCCAGACAGAAGAACCTCTGGGTCACCTGTTGCAGCGTCTTCTCCCTCCCCATATGCCTAGCCCAAGGTACTGAGTGAGCCAAGTGGACTAAGTTCTACAGGAACCGCCGCGGGACCAGTAGTTGGCACAGGTCTTCTTTCGTTTTATGGTTCCTCAACCACCCGATAGAGTAAGTCATTATAGCTCTCAAAGCGGGGGCCTTGCTGCCAGTGTTGGGGTGGGTCTTCCTCCCCAGGGGAGCCCATCGCTTGGTCCCAGGCCTGGCTGAGGGCGGTGTCCCCCCTTTGTTCTTCAAGGAAATCAGCACTGATATCCAGCCATCTCTGGCCCTCCCTTGTTGGGTCTCGGTAGGGTTTTGGCCTCCTTCAGCTATCTCGGGATTCTCCAAGGGCCCCTCCTGGGGGTTGTCAGATGCTGGCTGGCCCAGTAATCCAGGCCTTTTGGCTCACATTCCCCTTTTCCTCTCAGGCCGGACACCTCACTCTTGCAGGAGGTCAGTGAAGCCTGGCCAATTGCGTCCCAGAATCACTGGATAAGCTAACTTTGGGATCATCTCAACTAGACACCATCCTCCTTGTTGAGCAACCTCAAGCTGCACCGAGACGGTGGGGTAGGGCTTCATGTCCCCATGGATACACTGCAGGCATATGGGGGCCCTGGTGGGGCCAGTGGGCTCTATCATCTGCACCCGGATGACTGTCTGGCTACATCCTGAGTCCACCAAGGCCATGGTAGGCCTCCCGTCCACTCTCACTGGTATGACGATCTTACCCAGCTCCCGCTTCTGGGCCCACTGACCGGCAGCTCAAACCTGCCCATAATTACAATCCATGTATGGGCACCACCTCCGGAAATGCCCTATCTGTCCACACTCATAATACTGGTCCTGCTTTCCTTCTCGGGATGGGGTGTTTTGGGGGATGCTCTGCCTTCCCGACGGGTCATCTTGGCTCTGCACAAGGTTCACCCCTGTTGAGTCCCTTGCACTGTGGGTTGGTAGGGTCCCCGATGACTGGGCATGCAAACAGGGGCTCTCTACCCCCACCTTGCGTGCCCTCGTGCTGGGGTTGGGTTCCGTTCCCTCACGTTCCCCCATTTAGAACCAGCCTTCTGCTCTCCCTCCGCAGTCAGGTAATCCTCCATTATGGAGGTCGCTTTGGCAAGGGTCTTTGGGTGATGCTGCAGCACCCACTCCTTCTCTCCTGGTAGGAAGGGTCTGGAGGAACTGCTCTACGGCTACAGTCTTGGCTACTTGAACATTCGTCCGACGTTCTGGTTTTAGCCACCTCCAACAGAGGTCGCGGATTTGCTGTGCCACGGCTCCTGGTCTGGCCCCCGGCACGTACCGCTCGCGGCGGAGTCACTGGTGGTAAATCAGGGGTCAGCAACCTTTCAGAAGTGGTGTGCCGAGTCTTCATTTATTCACTCTAATTTAAGGTTTTGTGTGCCGGTAATACATTTTAACATTTTAGAAGGCCTCTTCCTATACGTCTATAATATATAACTAAACTATTGTTGTATGTAAAGTAAATAAGGTTTTTAAAATGTTTAAGAAGCTTTATTTAAAATTAAATTAAAATGCAGAGTCCCCCGGACCGGTGGCCAGGACCCAGGCAGTGTGAGTGCCACTGAAAATCAGCTCGAGTGCTGCCTTCGGCACGTGTGCCATAGGTTGCCTACCCCTGCGGTAAATCTCAAGGTTGATGCCTGTTTGGTCCAAGATGGCTGCCTTGACCTTAGAGTAGTCCAGCGTCTCCTAAGGATCAACGTTGTGATATGCAGCTTGAGCTGGGCCCATTATGTAAGGGGCTAAGATGCTGGCCCAATGTGTGGTGGGCCATTGGACAGTGGTTGCAACCTGCTCGAACGTCACGAGAAAGGCCTCGGGGTCATCCCCACGCCCTATCTTGGTTAGGCACACCGGTAGCCTTCCGAGGCCAACCCCAGCCCTTCCCCCGACCACGCCTGGGAAAGGACTTGGTGCGTATCCTAGCATCGATGCCATCTGTTGAAATAGTCGCTCCTGGCTGGATTGTTGTTGGGCAGTCAGCTCCCGAATCAGCTGCTGTTGGTTGCCCAGCAGCCATTTCAGAAGTTTCTCTGGTTCCATCTTGGGTGTCTGGGTCCTTATTTCAGGCTCTGATCGATGCCTGCATTTTCCACCAGTTGTGGTGGGCTTGGCACCACACCGTCCCTTTGTGGCAGCAGCGGATGGGGTGTCAGGGTCTCGCCATTTACAAATTCACATGCCCGCCTTTCTGCGGGGAGCCGGTTGCGGCCTAATGGCCTCCCTCCACCAGCGGCGACTCCAGGCACCAGCGCTCCAAGCGCATGCCTGGGGTGGCAAGCCACAGGGGGCGCCCTGCTGGTCCCTGCGAGGGTGGCAGTCAGGCAGCTTTCGGTGGCTTGTCTGTGGGAGGTCCGCTGGTCCTGCATATTTGGTGGCAATTTGGCGGCGGGTACGCCGAAGTCGTGGGACCGGTGGACCTCCCACAGGTGCGCCGATGAAGGCTGCCTGCCTGCCGTGCTTGGGGCGACAAAAAAGCTAGAGCCGTCCCTGCCCTCCACACAGTCACCCCTTAATTGAGGTCCTGCGGCCTGGTGACCGGAGTCCAAGTAACTCGCCCTCAAGCGTCGGGGCAGTGTGGCCCAATGGCCAGGGTCCATATAACTTGCCTCCCCCCGACGTGCAAACAGTGCAGCCTAATGGCCAGAGTCCATGCAATGCCCCCTCACAAGTGGGGTAGTGCGGCCTAGCAGCCGGAGTCCATATAACTCGCCCCCCCATGTGGGAGCAGTGCAGCCTTATGGCCAGAGTCCTTGCAATTCCTCTTGCAAGTGGGGTAGTGTGGCCTAGTGGCCAGAGTCCATTGGATTCATACAGTTGGGGCGGGTTTAGGGGGACCCAAGCCCGCCCGCTTCACCGGGTCCTGACCCAGGGCCCTAGTAGTGGCAAGCTCCTCTTGTCACCCGCTCGGTGGGGATCCGCCTGCAACACGCCAAGCGCCTATGCAGATATAATGCCATTTGCCTCTAAAGTTCCCTTGGGTCACTTCCTACCATAAATGCCAGATTCTCTGCTGCAGGGGGCCCTCCGGTCTGTTCCCCTCCTGTGACGTCCTCCACCTGGGTATCAGGGAGTGTCCCGGCTTGGCTGGCCTCTGGATCCTGGTGCGCAGGCGCTCCCTCCTCAGGAGCTAGCAGCATGCCTCCTTCTCCTCCGGTGGTCAGCCTCGACTGAGCTGCTCTTCAGGTTTTTATACCTGTTCTCCAGTTGGAGCATGCCCAGCAGAGCTTCAGGGCCGTGGCTCCCTCTGCTAGGAAAGAAGAGTTAATCCCTGCGGTACGAGTGTGTGGCCACTCTGTCCTATCACACCCTCCCTCGATGTGGAGAGGACAGCCTTTGTAAATTTAGCAGAGACTTCCCAACAGAGGCGGCTCCAGGCCCCAGCATGCCAAGTGCGTGCTTGGGGCAGCAAGCCGGGGGGGGGGTGCTCTGCCAGCGCCGCAAGGGTGGCAGGCAGGCTGCCTTCAGCGGCTTGCCTGCAGAGGGTATGCTGGTCCTGCGGCTTTGGAGGACCTCCCGCAGTCGTGCTTGTGGAGGGTTCGCTGGTCCCGCGGCTTCGGAGGATCTCCCGCAGGCACGTCGCCAAAGACAGCCTGCCTGCCGTGCTTGGGGTGGCAAAATGCCTAGAGCTGCCCCTGTTTCCCAAGCACTTCAACCAAAACACTGTTTTAGGTAAAATATAAAACAGATTTATTAACTATAGAAAGGTAGATTGTAAGTGATTATAAGTAACAGGCATAGAAATCAAAGTTGTGCAACCCTGGGAACCAGCATCAGGGGGAGAGAGAGCTCAGTGGTTTGAGCCTTGGCCTGCTAAACCCAAGGTTGTGAGCTCAATCCTTGAGGGGGCCATTTAGGGAACTGGAGTATAAATCTGTCTGGGGATTGGTCCTGCTTTGAGCAGGGGGTTGGACTAGATAAGGTCCTGAGGTCCCTTCTGACCCTGACAGTCTATGATTCTATTTCTCCCTCTAGATTCTGGGGGGTAGAAGGTGTGAGTGTCTGGGCTTGGGGGGTGCTGCTGGGGTCCAGGGAGGGAGAATGATTAAGGGCCTGGAAAAACTCTTGTATGAAAAGACTAGAACTGCTTCCTTAAAAAATGAGACAAAGGGGCATATGGTAAAAGTCTGCAGTGACTGGTCTGCAAAAGATAGAGCAAGTACTTCTGGTTCTCCTGTCTCCTAACAAAAGAACAAAGAGAAAGTCAATTACATTAAAAGGTGTGAAATTTCACGCAATAAAGCAATACTTTTTTGGATTGTGGAACTCTGTCACTGGCAGTCATTGTGCCCAAGATCCAAAAGGAGACTGGATATCATAGAATCATAGAACTGGAAGGGACCTCAAGAGGTCATCTAGTCCAGTCCCCTGCACTCATGGCAGGACTAAATATTATCTCAACCATTCCTGAGAGGTGTTTGTCCAACCTGCTCTTAAAAATCCCCAATGATGGAGATTCTACAACCTTCCTAGGCAATTTATCCCAGTGCTTAGCCACTCCGACAGTTAGGAAGTTTTTCCTAATGTCCAATCTAAACCGTTCTTGCTGCAGTTTAAGCCCATTGCTTCTTGTCCTATCCTCAGAGGTTAATGAGAACAATTTTTCTCCTTCCTCCATGTAATAACCTTTTATGTACTTGAAAGCTATTATGTCCCCTCCCAGTCTTCTCTTTTCCAGGCTAAACAAACCCAATTTTTTCAATCTTCCTTCATATGGCATGTTTTCTAGACCAATGGTTCTCAAACTTATTTTTTCAAGGACCACTTGAAAATTGCTGAGGGTCTCGGCAGACCACTTAATGATCTTTCCAAATGTTGCTTGTACCGTTAGCTAACTATTATAAAGTGCTTTGGATAGAAGTGCTATATACAAAAAACTTAACAATTAACTTTTTTTGTTCTACAAATAAAAGCACACAACTCATTTTAATATCAGTAGTCTTACCTTTCTAATGTGATGGATGTGCCCTCTCTGCCCCATTGCAGCAGCCCCCGAGCTGGGGCTGGGAAGGAGGGGGGGTCTCCCCATCTATCCTCCACCGTGGCAGCCCCCAAGCTGGGGCTGGGAAGGAGGAGGGGTCTCTCCTGCCACGGCAGCCACCGAGTTGGAGCTGGGATGGAGGGCCGTATCTCCCTGGCAGCCGGAGCCCTGGAGCTGGGGAAAGTCACCTCTTTCTCTGGCTGCTGCAGCCCTGAACGTTCCAAATCCCTCCCACCCCACCTCATCTAGTCCCCCCAAGGCCACTACTTCACCATACATGTGGGTTTTCTCCAAGGTCCAGGCACCTAATTAGTGGAGCCATGCCTGCATGGCTCCACTAATTTAGGTGGATGGTCCTTCATACTCTTGTGTGCGGCCGCCCAGGCGTGCACCTTAGAGGGAACTATCCGTGGACTACAGTTTGAGAACCTCTGTTCTAGACCTTTAATCATTTTTGTTGCTCTTCTCTGGACTTTCTTCAATTTGTCCACACTTCCTGAAATGTGGCTCCCAGACCTGGGCACAATACTCCAGTTGAGGCCTTATCAGCACGGAGTATAGCGGAAGAATTACTTCTTATGTCTTGCTTACAACACTCATGCTAATACATCCCA
Organism: Gopherus flavomarginatus; assembly: GCF_025201925.1. Lineage (NCBI taxonomy): Eukaryota > Metazoa > Chordata > Testudines > Testudinidae > Gopherus > Gopherus flavomarginatus. Next base: position 152,945,542 of record NC_066617.1, on the reverse strand, counting down.
GAATGATGTTCGCTTTTTTTTGCAACAGTATTACACTGTTGACTCATATTTAACTTGTGGTCCACTATAACCCCCACAGTACTCTCTCCCTGCAGTACTCCTTCCTAGGCAGTCATTTCCCATTCTGTATGTGTACAACTGATTTTTCCTTCCTAAATGGAGTACTTTGCATTTGTCCTTATTGAATATCATCCTATTTACTTCAGACCATTTCTCCAGTTTGTCCAGATCATTTTGAATTATAATCCTATCCTCCAAAGCACTTGCAACCCCTCCGAGCTTGGTATCATCCACAAACTTTGTAAGTGTACTGTCTATGCCATTATCTCAATAACTGATAAATCTACTGTTGTTTGGCATTGCCATAGACTGGATAATGAAGAAGTGTACGAGCACCATAAACTCTGGTATAGCATGGATAGATGGCAAATGCCTTAGAACTTTGCTGACAATATTGTGCTTCTGAGTGATACCTTCCAAAAAGCTAAAAATTAAGACAACTTGGTAAAAACAGGTGGCCAAACAGGGCTCAGAATCAGTTATGCTAAAAGAAACTCCTTGAAACCCTGACATCAGGCAACATCATCATATTAGAAGGCAAAAATATACTTTCTTGATAACTGTTCACATACCCTATTAGTCAATGGCCACCTCAAGAAGAAAGGGACACCAAAGATAGAAAAGGCATCCACAGCATTTGCTAAACTTGACAAAACATGGAAATCAAAAAGATACACAATACCAGAACAAAATTGAGAATTGTCAGCTTGAACATAATCTCAGTGCTAACATATGGCTATGAGAGCTGGAGATCTACCAAAACAACAGACAGAAAACTAGACACGTTGAAAAATAAGTGCCTGTGAAAGATTTTGGGCATTGGCTGGAGAGACTTTCACCAACAAATAGATTTGAAAAATCTTCGTCAGAATCAGAAGTGCCAGACACATTTAGAGCAAGTACACACAGACTCTCACATGAAGCCACCAAGTGGGAACCACTTGGTGTGAGGAAATGAGGATGTCCAAGATAAACATTAAGAAAAACCTGTACCAGTGAGGACAGAATAATTGTTGTCAGCACCACAGAGCAGACAGAAGCAGCAGTAAATGTAAGAGTAGAACAGAAGCGACTACTTTCCACCCTAAGCACCAATGCTGGCACAAGAGTAATATATATACCACCAAAAAAAAAAAAATCGCCAACCACAACCATCGAAAATCATGAGTCAGGCTAAAAAAATATTGGGTTAAAAATGAGCTATTTTAAAAAATGACTCTGGGTTCTTTCTATTTGTCTTCTGGTGTCATAGTCTTTTTGGGACACAATTTCAAGTTTTTCTCTGCAACCAGGAAGACTAAAACTTTTTTTTCAAATGAAAGCTGAGACTGTTCCATAATCCCAGGACTCCAGAAACTGAGGCTTTCAGAAAAGCAACAACTATCTCAAGACTGCTGATAATATCATGCAAGTTGGCAGCCCTGGCCAAACTACAGGAGCAAAGCAGAATGGAGGGAGTGGCAGGGTGGAGCTCCCATGTGCCTGGCTGCCCAGGGGAAGGTGGGTGCATTTTATGGCTGCCAGGTGCCTCCTTTTCAACTGGAAAGCCTGGTCAAAAGGGGACTGTGTCCTGTTACCAAGACTGGGAAAGGAGGGGAAGGGTGTCAGCATCTCATGGGCTGAAAGGTTCCACATTAGGGGCTGAAGCTCACATCCCAGCTCCAGAGCAGAGGGCCCCCAACTGGTGGTGGTGGTGGTGGTGGGGAAGATGGAGAAGATCCAGTAACCCAGAAGGGGGAGGGACAGAAGAGCAGGGAACAAGGAGCCACAGGGCTGGGAGGAGAAAAGAGTGAGCAGGGGGAGGGACCTCGAGAGAAGAGATAGGGTGGGGGCGGGGCCCCACGATATCCAATTAGATATTTGGGAAGCACCCCCCCCCCCTTCCAAGTGAGTGGGCCATGGAGAGGAGAGCTGGCCTGAGACTTGGAGTTGGCAACGTGTCTGCAAGTGGGGACAAGTGTCCAAGGAAAAAAGGTTGAGGTCCGTGGTAATTATTCACCAACTTTGAATGACGTCACCCCCCCCCCCGCCAAGTACGGTGATGCTCTCACGCCTCCATTGCACAACACGGTGGTACCGACCCCCGCCCCGAGAGGAGCGACCAGGGGTGGCGAGGAGCCGGCGGCCCAAGAGGGCAGCGCACCGCAAGTCGGGCGGGCCCGGCCCCATGTAACCCTATCGCTGCCGGGCTAGGGGTCGGGCTGCCCTGCCACGTGGCAGCAACCACCAATGGGGCTCGCGGGTCCCCCCCCAACTGTCCCGACCCGGCACTCGCGCCCTGCTCGCCCAGACCCCGCCCCTCTCCTTCAGTGAAGGAACCTAAGCGCATGCGCATAAACTCCACAAGGCTGAAAATCCCCCGACTGCACGACCTATGCGCATCCACGGGGGGAGGGGGATACGCATGCGCATATGGACGGTGCCCAAGGTTTAGGTGCAGGGGCCGTTGAGGCTCTCTCGGAGGGAGCTGTTCCTGTACAGGAGCCTGGCCCACGTGATGCTGAGGCGCGGGTGCCTTGTTTGAATCCGCGGCGCAGAGAGGCGGGCGCGCGCCGGGTGCTGGGAGGAAGCGCGCGCCGAGCAGGTGAGTGATCCGTGCAGAAGACCCGGCACGAGGGGACGGAAGTGGAGCAGCTTCTGCGCCCCTTAGGGGGGAGGGGCGAGAACAGTCAGTGAGTGACCCCCGGCGGGAACAGCGGCAGCGAGGGGCCCAGGGGCAGGGCCTGCGCTACCCCGTGCAGCAGGCCTGGGCGGGGGAGCAGAGGCAGCCTGGCTAGTAGCCGGGTGCGGCAGGGCCAATGTGCCCGGGGTGAGCAGGGGCCATGCCCCTCCCTGGCAGCCAGTGCCCCATAGCCCCGCCCAGCCTAGGGAGAGCGATGCCAGCCCACGTATGGGAGCAGAGCTCCCTGGGGTGGCTGGGGCAGGGGAGGTGAGGGGCAGCCTGTAGCACCCTGTGGGGTAGGGAGGAGACATCCTGGGGACATCGAGGCAGGATGCCAGGAGTTAGCTGGGATATACCAGTGCCTGGGTGGTAACGTATCAGGAGGTGAAATCATACCCAGCTAGTTGCCCCTGCCCAGTGATGGGATATGGTGGGGTGGGACATCTGGCTGCCAGCTGGATGGATGAGGGTGTTCTTTCTAGGTTTGTTAATGCTGTCCTCCCCCCATGCTGTGTGGGGAGAACTGGTGACCCTTATGTTGGGGCTTGTGTGTTTTCTTTCCCCTCTTCTTATCTATCAGGATGCTGGGTTCATGTGGCATGCGACAATGTCACCAAGAGGTGCTAAAGAAGAACCGGGTGTCACTGGCAAAGCAGCTGGTGTTGAAGGAGTTGCTGGAGCATCTGATAGAGAAAGACATTATCACCATAGAAATGATGGAAACTATACAGGTATTCCTCACGCTCCTATTTGGCCTCAGCAGTTTGTATAATTTTGTTTTCTGTGAAATAGTGACATCACCAAATCCGTGTTCATGTTAATTTCAGGTTTGCAGTCTGAGCTGGTCTGTGTCTTTGCCCCCCGCCCCGCCCCGGCCCCATTCTCCTCTTTGAAAACTCTGGCTATGTCTTCCGTTAAGGAAAAGCATTGTGTTCTAAAATAGTTTGACTAATATGTTAAACTTGATTTGGTGCATAGCATAGGCAAGAACAAGTCATGTTTAAATAGGTGTTAGTTGATTGAAGTCAACTGTAGGACACCGTGTCAATGATGAGAGGCAGCTGTGTAGAAGCTTAACCAAACAAATGTATATAAGAAGAGAGAACAGAATGCTATTTGTATCCATCCACTTGCCATGTAAATAGTACTGATGTCAGCAGTGGGCAGAACATAAATCCTCTCAGGTTTTTCTGTGAGGGGGTGGGGTCAGAGCCTTTATTTTTAATAGGTCGTGATGAAAGCAGTGCTTTTGACAAAAATAAGTAAAACAAAAGTGGATCTTCATGGAGCATGAATCTCATAAGTTAAAAAGGTGAACAAACTCAAGAAATTTTTGAAGGTTATTTTGAAAACGCAGGTCTAATTGTCATTGGTATGATATCATTGTACTCGTATCTCTGCTATAGATGTGCAGTGTGATCTTTACAAGTAACTTCACCTCAACTCAGTTTCCCTAGAATAACACCTGCCTTCAAAAGGGTGCTATAATGCTGAAATACATTAATGTCTTTAATTATACGTTATTTGCTTGTATAGGGGCCAATCCTGATTATGGCCATTAATTACTTCTCTAATAAAATTGTTTAAAAAAACTAATGTTGTGTAAACTGCTTTAAGAAGGTTGGATAGCAAGTGATCTAATGATTACAGATAGGTACTAAAAAGAGCAAAGTGCTGTTACTATCCTAGCTAGAGCAGTAGACTGATCAATTGGGACAGTCATCTCTTATAAGTAGGGCTGTCAAGCAATTTAATCATGTGATTAATCGCACTGGTAGTTTCCTCATCAGAGTCTTGCTCTTTTAAGACTTCTGAAACCATGTTCCACACCTCATCCTTATAAAATTTTTGGAAGGCACTTCAGATTCTTAACCTTTGGTTGGGTACTGTAGGTATCTTTAGCGATCTTACATCCGTACCTTCTTTGCATTTTGTCAAATTTGCAGTGAAAGTGTTCTTAAAATGAACAACGTGTGCTGAGTTATCATCTGAGACGACTATAACATGAAATACATGGCAGAATGCAAGTAAAACACAGCCGGAGACACACAGTTTCCTCCCCACCCCCCCAAGAGGTCAATCACAAATTTAATTAACACATTATTTTTTTAACGAGCGTCATCAGCATGGAAGCATGTTCTCTGGAATGGTGGCTGAAGCATGAAGGGGCATGTGGATGTTCAGCATATCTGGCATGTAAATACCTTGCAATGCTGGCTACAAAAGTCCCATGCGAATGCCTGTTCTTACTTTCTGGTGACATTTTAAATAAGAGGGCAGCATTATCTCCCATAAATGTAAACAAACTTATTAGTCATAGCAATTGGCTGAACATGAAGTAGGACTGAGTGGACTTGTTGGCTCTCAAGTTTTGTTTTTGAGTGCAGCTATGTAACAAACAAATTTACATTTGTAAGTTGCACTTTCACGGTAAAGAGATTGCACTACAATACTTGTATGAGGTGAACTGAAAAATACTGTTTCTTTGGTTTATTTTTACAGTGCAAATATTTGTAATAATAATACAAAGTAAGCAGTGTACACTTTATATTCTGTTGTAATTGAAATCAATATATTTGAAAATGTAGAAAAACATCCAAAAATATTTAAACAATAGAATTCCAATTGAAGTTTATTAACAATGTGATTAAAACTGCAATTAATTGCGATTAATTCTTTTTTTGAATTAATCACGTGCGCTGTGATTAATCAACAGCCCGAATTTTAAGCTAAAGCAACTAAAGTTGTTATAACTTTGCAAATTTTTCACTTTTCAGGCTGGAATTTTTGGGGCTTCATCTCTGGCTTAAAGGGGAACAAATTGAAAGGTAGATCAAAAAGAGCTCCACTGTTTTGAACTATAAAGAGAGAAAAGAAAAAGAAATTCCCCGCTATAGAAATATTCCTGTGGACCTGTTTTAAAATATAGCATTAGTGATAAAACAATAGGTAATAGCTGACATTTAGCAAGGAGAAGAAATCTGAGTATCCTGCTCAAAATTGGTTTTGATTAGGTCAAGTACTAGTAAATCTCACTATGTAGTTTGCAGCTCATAGTAGGTTCACCTTGGAGAAGGCTGAGGTGCACGTATGTGTATAGCTAATTTACCTGCACAGTGTAAAAAATGTACTGAAGTGAACAGAGTGATTTGGACATCATTCCTAAAGTATGTGGGACAGACCATTCTGATGAACTCCAGTTATAAATTTCCATGACATGGAGGTTCTAATTCCAACTTTTTTTTTTTTTTTTTTAAACCCTAAGAAATTTTATCCAAAGAACTGTTAATGCTCATACAAGTGTTAAGGTTCCTTATTACATTTGTCTTTAATTATGCAAGCATATAGTATTTGAGAAACAGTATGTCATAGTTCTTTTTCCTTACCAGTTTAGATACTTGTGTATAGCATCTTGTAACATTTTTCAAATTAACAGTATAAACATAATGTTTCCTTAAGATGTTTTCTGGTGGATTTGTATATAGGTGTATGGGCCCTGGAACTGAGTGGTTGGGATGTGATGGAAATTGTGTTCGAGCATAGAGTGTGGAATAAAGGAGGAACAGGATAGATACTGTACAGGGAAGTGCAGGGGTAAGAATTGTATAGAGGAAAAATATGAAGGATTAAATAAAGATACACAGCCTAGAAGGCATGATGATGGTGCATTTCAGATCAGGGAAGAGGATTTGAAACTCATTTTGAGATGTAATTAATTCTGGAGGGGTTTTTTGTTCTGGTTTCTTAATTTTTTTATCTGTGGATCCAGGCCAAGGCTGGGAGCTTCAGCCAAAATGTAGAGTTACTGAATCTGCTGCCCAAGAGGGGCCCCACAGCCTTCTCAGCCTTCTGTGAAGCTCTGCGAGAAACCAAACAGCAGCACCTGGAGGAAATGCTCTTGAACGCCATACCCAGCCTGAGCAATGGGATTGCAAGGGTAAGAGAGGACTACAAAATTGGGAGAATGGAACTCTCTTGGGAATAGATGTGATTATGAAGGGCAGGTGTGCCTTGAATGTAAACAAAAGACATTTTTGGCTTTTGGGGGTGAGAGGAGATTGGGGGAGAAGCTGAGTGTAAAAAGTGATAAGCAAATAATTGTGGGGATAATGTGAATTGGACTCCTAGACTGTGAAGAAGCATAAAGGCCTGAAAAGGTTTGTTGTGGTCTTTTTTTTTAACATTAATTTAGGTCCCATCTAGGCTGGAAGATTCTTTGTCTAGAGAGCTGGTGAAAGTGAATTGTTAAGAAGGGAAAGTATTTTGTTCTTGCTGTTTTTATTTACAGTGGCTAATGTTTGAATAAAGGAAGCCTTTGTTAAAGATTCAATACCATTACCATATTAACTAAGGTGATAAGATCTCTCAGTAAGAACTTTATACTGGGGAAAGGCCAGATTTTACAATCCTGATTGTTAAAAACAAGCAGAAAAAAACTTTTGCTAAAAATATACTTCCCAGGCGTTCTTTGTCATAAAGAGGCAAGGGCAGGGGGAAGCACCAACACAATTTGAAAAAAAAAACCCTTTGAAAGTAGCCTAAAAGAAGGGAATATGGGGAAGGGGAAGTTGAGTGCGGCATATAGCTGAGATTAAAGATGAATCCAAAGAAGGTACCCTGAATGTGAGAAGGGGGGAACTCTACAGGGGGATTCAGATGGGATTAGGTGAGCATGGAGAAGAAGAGATCTTGAGTTTAAAGAAAACATAGCCTAATTCTCCTGAGCCATGCATTCCTTGTGATTGAGATCTGGATTAGAGTTGGTGATCTAAAGGTTTAAAGATTTACATTCAATTCCTCAATCCTTACAGTTCTGTACTGGACAGATTAACAGGAATCTTCGACGGGTGACCTCATGGATTTGTATGATCTCTTGCAGCTGGGCCAAGATTATGAGCCAAGTTTCCCATTCCCAGTTCGTGAATCCTGCCTCTCACCAAAGAGACCACGCCAGGTTGGTGGTGAGTAATCCATGGCATAGTGAAGGTTGAATTGGCCATTTCTTCAAGGGGCAAAATAGACTACTTCTCGCTCTCCTTCCTCATAATCAGGGGTGGCCAGCCTGAGTCTGAGAAGGAACCGGAATTTACCAATGTACATTGCCAGAGAGACACAGTAATACGCCAGTAGCCCCTCCCATCAGCTGCCCCTGCTCCCAGCACCTCCCACTCACCGCAGCCCCACCTATCAGTGCCTTCCCCTTCCTCCCCTAACCTCCCAATCATCTGTTTTGTGGTGTGCAGGAGGTTCTAGAGGGGAAGGAGCGAGGGCATGGCAGGCTCAGGGGAGGGGGCAGGAAGGGGTGGAGTGGGGACAGGGCCTGTGGCAAAGCCAGGGGTTGAGCAGTGAGCACCCTCCTGGCACATCAGAATGTTGGTGCCAAAACTCCAGCCCCGGAGTTTGTGTCTATACAAGGAGCTGCATGCAGGCAAGTCTCATCTTACGCAGGGGTTCCGTTCTGCAGTTAGCGCATACACCAAAAACCGCGTATAATGAAACACTCATTGAGTTGATTGGTGGGCGGAATCACCCGCGCTACAGATGCAGTTTTTATATTGTTGTTTGTTCTTTTTTTCCCGTTTTTGCCGACTGCGCAAAGCTGAATTTGCGCATGTTAAATACACCTAAGATGCAACTTGCCTGTATTAACTTCTGAAGAGCCGCATGTGGCTCTGGAGCCACAGGTTGGCCAGCCCTGCCCTAAATACTGCACGCCATTTTGCTTAGCCAAGGAATCGGGAAGTTCCAATGGTAACACACACTTTTCACCAAGAATGTCTTGAGATATGGGATATTATAAATATACTTTCAGTTAGTTTAGCTTTTTTGAGTTTGATGCTGGAGGAAGAATTTTGCTGAGAAATTACTGTGAGATTAGTGGAAGAGAGAGCAAATCAGTTTCTAATTAGCTTTCATCATGGTTTATACAATCGTAGAAGTAACTCCATTATGTAAGCAAAATGTGTGACCCTATAAAATTCAGAATTTTAAAATTCTTCTTTTTAAGTTTAAGATGTATGAGAAGAGAGGGACAGAATATAGAGAATGAGACCTTGAGTTATTTAGGTAGCACTAGAGATTCTGAGAGAAGACTATATTATCTTAAAAGCACCCAGAAGTATGTTTTTACAAAACAAGAGAGGCACAGCCACATAGTCCTAATGAGTTTACAATCTAATTTTAGATGTGATTTGACAATTGGGGTTAGCAAATAGTAGGGGGAGGAAGGATGAGGTTTATGGCATTAAAATTAAAGTTACAGATCGATGGCATGTGCATGTTTTACCGATTCAGTTCTGTGGATCATGTTTTATGTTCTAATAAAAAAAGGCAGCAAATGGCAATTTTAAATAATTAGGATAAACAGAATTAAATCACCAAAAAACTTGTGATGCCAACAAGAAATGTGATCCCTTTAGTCCCCTTGCTCTAGTCCCCTCTGTCTTTCTTTCTGTGTGTCTTACCTACATATGCCCCTTCCCTGTTGGGTCTCTGTCACTCTTCCATTCTGGGACTTCTCATCCAACCTGTGTTCTTGCCTCCACTGGATCCTTGTCCCAGCCAGCACGGGAGAGGGGGCGAGAGAGAGATAGAAAAGGGACAATGATGGGGGTAAAAGTTGGGAAACAAAGTCACACGTCCACCCAAATTAGGCCTAATCAATTTTTGCCTTTAGTCAACAATTTCAGACAGAATTATTGTCACTTTTATAATGTCTGGGCATACGTTTATGCCAAACAAATAACGACAAACCAGACAGAATTAGTAAATGGGGCCCAAATTACCAAATTCTTGGGCACTGGGAAGTTCTTCCAGCTTCCACAATAGACATTGCTTTCTCTGATCCCTTGGTCCCATTCTTGTTTCTGATCTGGTGTTTCTCCACTTTAGGCCCATGTTCACTATACATTTCTACATTACAGATTTATCTTTATCCAGTTGGCTTTTAGCACAGCTCCTCTGTGGATTTTAAGTAACCGAGACATTACTCATATAAGCTTCAATTACCCAACTTCTGTGTTTTTCTGGCTGGTTTTGCAGCTTTTGGGTCATGTCATCCTGTCCTGGGGCTTTTCAGAAAAAGAGGGGGGGGTTATTTATCATTATGTGTTTGTATCTCTTTTACATCTTTCAGCACAACATATTACCTTTTTTTCTGTAAGCAATATCACGTTAAGCAGATTAGCAATTCTATGTAAAGGAGTAATTGGCAAAATTACACTTATGCTAGCAAGGACTTGGCCTAATCATTACCTCATCTGTATTTATTCACTGTACATAATTACAAATTAAGAATATCGATAGCTATATTTTTAATAATCTTACCATTAACAATTCTTCATTTTGTATTTCATAGTTATGCATCAGTATGTGATTCTGTGCTACCCTTAATCTGTTTGGAAGGGAGAGTTATGGAAAACATGATGATTCTTAAAGTTAAGAAATGTTGACATTAACACAAGTGTTTTTAAATTTAAAGTCCAGTTTTGTTTGTGAATTATTGCAAAGAAACTTCATTAGAAATTTTTCTGTGAGTGCAATTTTAGGGCCTGGATATATAGTTGCTTTTAATGGTACTCCAACAGATAGGTTCCCTGCATTCACTTTTGCTGCCCAGCTCCACCTTAGCATGGATCAGTGGCAGGTCTGGGCTGCCCCTGCCCTGGCCATACAGTGTGACAGATTGGACCCCTTAGGATGCTACCTGATGGGCTGAGATACCACTGAGCCCACCTGTTATGCCAGCCTGGGGCCCTTTTTACCTGTCTTGCTGAGCCAGGCCATTAAGCCTCCTCCAGCAAACACACAGGCAGGGCCACACCCAACTGCAGAACGAAACAGACACTGAGATCAGATCTGGGAAGGCTCAGCTAAGGGACTTGCCCAAGCGCTCAGGTGTCTACCTCCCTTGGAGTGCAGACACAATGGTATATTATGAAATCCACTTCCTCTCTCAATGTGGAGGAAAGTGTGCACAACTTCTATTCTCTTCTCCCCCCTCCACCAGAAATTGAGTTTAATAAGAAACAAAACAAATCATAAAAGGCAGATTTTAAGTGGTTAAAGGTGTAGCAAACAGAACAAAGCAAATTACTAAGGAAATAAAACGCAAACTAAGCTTGTTTCACTGAAGAAATTGGTTGCAAATAGTAATTTCTGTAATCTGCCTACAACAATATCTCGGGTGAGAAAGTCTTGAAAGGCAGATGCACTGGTCTCCAGCATGCAGCCTCAGTTAGTATTACTCACAAGCTAGATGGCCTTCCAGCTTGGGCTTAGTCCTTCCCCCCACAGTCAGGGTGGGGAGGCAGAGGAGACTTCTAATGATGTCACTCCCCTGCCTTATAGCTCTTGTGTAAGGTGGGAACCTTTTGTCTTCTATTGGAAAAACACTGACATTCCAAAAGGGGAGGAGCGGTATCTAGTATCTGTGTGTCTCTGGTAGCCATTGACAGTAGGCTGTCTCCAGCGTCCACAAGAAGACTAAGCTCTTTCACAGTCCATTGTCTTTACTAATGGCCCATTAGCCCTGTCTGGCTTTTCCATTGTTGTACTTGAAGGGCTGGTTGGGGCTGACACCCTAAGTAACAGATTTGAAATATAGATACATAGTTAATATTCCTAACTTCAGATACAGAAATGATACAGTCATACAAATTGTATGATCACATTCAGTAAATCATAACCTTTCCAATGATATGTCATATGAGCCATCTTGGCTAAAGTATATCTGTTATGTCATATTCATATCATAAGCATATTGTCATAAAGAATATGGAATAAAACATCCTGAGCAGGTCTGGGGCTGAGTTGGTGCCTCCACAGGCACTGACTCCATGGGTGTTCCAGGGCTGGAGCACCCATAGAGAAAAATTAGCAGGTGCTGCTCAGCAGCACTCATCGGCAGCCAAGCTCCTTCCTCCTCCAGCGCCTCTCACCTGCTGGTGTCCCTACTGACCAACTCCTCCTCCTCCCACCAAGTGCCTCCTGCTGCCGCAAACAGCTGTTTTGCATTGTGTAGGAAGCTCCGGGAGGTAGAGGAGGGGACAGGGCACACTCTGGGGAAGAGGTGGGATGGGGAAGGTGGAGTGGGGGCAGGGACTTGGGGAAGGGGTTGGGGTGGGGGGGTCAAGCACTCCCCGGCTAGCGGGGAATTCAGTGCCTATGGGTGCTCTCCCCTGGCTGCAGCAAGTCCTGGCTGGGCAGGTTCCCTGAGTGCCTGTGTGGCCCTAAATAGGCTGCTGCGTAGCCACACAGCTTACAGGGAACTTAGCACATCATATCCCTTTTTATTCCTTGTTTAAATGTAAGAATTAAAAGATTTTAATTTAAAAATAACAACTTTCTTTACATTGTTGAAATTCTAATTGACACACTGCCATCCTGTATATATCAGATGGAACGTCAAAACAAATTGCACCACTGTTTTGCCTTAAAAGGTGCAGATTTTTTTAATGATTATATAAAGTAACTTGTAAAAAAATAAACTGAAATTGTTTAAACCGCTTAAGCACCTTTTTTAGAACTTTCATACATACCATTCAAGTTATTTATATATCAGGATTACTGTTGCTTTTTGAAAAAAAAAAATACAGAAAACTGTTCACAGAACTGACAGTAAGCTCATACAACAGTGACAGGATAGGTGCCAAGCACCCACAGAGAAAAATTAGTGGGTGCTTAACACCCACCAGCAGTTAAACTCCCTTTCCCTCCCTCCCACTCCTGCTCACCCCCCCCCATCAACTCCTCCCCTTCTCTCCTATATGCAGCAGAGCAGCTGTTCAGTGGTGTGCGGTGCAAGAAGTGCAGGGAGGGAGGAGCAGGGGAGGGGGCGGAAAGAGGCAGGGCAGGGTTGGAGCCTTGGGGAGTGGAGTGGGGCAGGGCCTGAGGCTGAGTGGAGATTGAGCACCCTTGGGGAAAATTAGAAGCAAGGTCCTGTGAGTGACAGTATGTGACATCACAGAACAACAAAACCTGTGAGTGATTCTCTGACCAGACTTCATTATCTCCCTTGCCCAAATCTGGTGGGAAACATATATAGGAGAGAGAGAGAAAGAGAGAGAGAGAAGCTCAGAAAAAATATTTAGCAGTTTCCAGAATAGGCTACTTTTAGTAAACTGACGAGAGTTTTAGTGTTTTCCTGAAAATTACCACAGTCTGTTGTTGTGTGGGCAAAAAAAAAAAACCACAACAAAATACACCTGCAATAAAATACCTTTTACCTGTTCCCTCTATTATGCTAGCTGGTTCTGCCATATTATGGGATCCTAGTCCCACTGCAGGTGACTGAAAAGTGACTAAAAATGATCTCTTGAAAGACTGCTTCCTGTGTGTATTATTCAGTTGTATATACTCATTTTAATAACTACAAAGATTCTACTGCTTTTTTTCTCCTGCTGCAGAAACAGCATAGCTCAGAAGGCGTGATCTAGGTTCCATTCCCTGTTGTGCACTTCCAATTAATTCCTCTGATACAAAAGCCATTAAAAACAATGGGATTGCATGAGTGTCACCGAAGGCATAATTGGAGGTGATGGATGAGGAGGAGAAAGCCAAGCTTGATAAATGAAACTGTGTCACTTGTCTGCAACGCAGTTACCTTTAATGGGTTTGCATGGATGTAACTGATTGGAACTTGGTAAACAATTCTGTTGATGCACAAGAAGCAATGGGCTCCAGTTCCTTTCTCTGAGAGGTATTGTCTGTGCAGGACAAACAGCAGTAAAAGCAGTAATAACTTCTCATTCATGTCACAGTGTTGACTCCAGATACCCACAAGGGACTGGCCTACTGGATGAAATATGAGTGGAAACATCTTACAGTAGAACCACACTTTAACATTTGTGCAATACTTTCAATATGCGAAGCACTGTATATCGTATGTCTAAGTAGCTATTTCATGTTAAATATGTTTTGCAGCCAGAACTTTCGTTTGTTCATTGCTGATTTCTGTATCTCTCAAATAGAGCTGATGGAGCACTCCTTGGATAATGGAGATGGTCCTCCTTACATTCTGGTGAAGCCATGCACCCCAGAATTCTATCATGCTCACCAGCACTTGGTGAGTACTTGGTGGGGCAGGAACTGAGGGAGTACTCACCCCTGCAGGTGGGATAGTTGGATGAGCTGAAGAAAGAGCACTCCGCAAGCAGACTGGGTGAAGAAAAATGCATTTTTGGGTTGTAGATACATATTGACGCACGTGTAACTCAAAGGTGTTACCTGTCATAGTCCACCTCATGTAGCTCCCACCAGCAAGAGTCAGAGAAAACCCTGGATCAGTGTCGTAATCCTGTGCTACAAACACATACCCCTGGAACTTCTTGGGACAGCTGTTCCAGTCTTCTCACTCTTTATGCCAATATACACAACTACATGTGACTATCAGTCCATGCACATGTGTTTCATCTGTGTTGTGGCTGACAAACTCTGCTGCTTTCATTTTGTCTCAGCTGGAAAGGGAGGAGTTGCTCTCCAGGCTCACAGGAACTGGGATGAGTATTCTGTACAAATCCTATGGGAGAAGCACCTAATCTTCCAAGGTGGTCTGTATGTCTCAGTACCTGTTACAAATGATGGAGCCTTCACCACACGTAGGAAGCCAAATAGAGCATTTCTAGCCCAAGATGGTTTCTCTGCTTGTTCCTTTGCATCTCTTGTTCCCCAGAGGTCTTGCACATCTCATCACAATAATGGAATGGGTGTGTAGTACCCTGTAACTTTTTTTTTTCTTTTACCACATTGCTGGGTTTAGCTATTTCTACCTTGCTCTGTTGTTAATAGGCTTATAAGTTGATATCCCAGCCCCGAGGCCTGGCTCTCGTGCTAAGCAACATGCATTTCAGCAGTGAGAAGGACTTGGAGTTCCGTTCAGGTGGAGATGTGGATTACGCTGCTCTGGAGATGCTCTTCAAGCACCTTGGCTACAGGGTGACTGTCCTGCATGATCAAACTGCGCAGGTGAGGAAGTTCCTGTGCTGCCTAGGGAGGGGTTGGGGACTTATAACTATTGCATTGGTGTTTTGGGGGCAAGCTGACAGTCAATGGAAGGGAAGGATGGGGCTGGGTAATAAGGGGCTGTGTCAACGAGACACTCTCTCCATTAGGATATGGTTGACAATATGATAATGTTTGAGAGCCCCTGTATGGAAGGTTTCTATATAAATATTTGTATTAGAGACTATATGGTCTCTGAAGGATTCAGATCTTTAGGGATGTTATCTTATCACTGTCATACTCTCCAGTAGTAAAGCTGGGGTTTTAACTGCAGCTGTAGTGGTGTGTGTGTGTGGGGGGATTTGTTACTCCAACAAGCTTACCTTAATGTTAACAAAGGATGGGTTGTTTTTTTGTTCTGATTTAAATAATCAGCATTTCTCTATTCCATTCTGAGGATCTCGTAGAATCTCAGATATTCACTGATTAAACCTCACAGTGAGAGTGTGAAGTATTAACCCATTTTGCAGATGGTGAAACTGAAGTGACTTGCACAAAGTCTTGTGGAAATTAAGGTTAAAGGCTCTCTTAAAACCCAGGTCTTTTGACGTCCAGGCCTATGGTCTTGTAGGTAGACTTCTGTCTCCTCAGCAAACTTGTTCTTCATTTGCTCGTTCAGTAGGAGTGTTCTTCTCTCTGAGTTGGTACTGAACCTCATGATGCCCACTAAGGGCTGCTGTGCTGTTCTAGAAGCCGTTTTCTGGACAACAGATCAAATCCAAGAACCTGTCTACTCATGGTTATTAAGGATTCATCCATTGTAAATAGTTCTACCATAAAAACAACGAGGAGTCCAGCGGCACCTTAAAGACTAACAGATTTATTTGGGCATAAGCTTTCACAGGTAAAAACCCCACTTCTTCAGATAGTCTGTAGCTGTAATTTTTCACTCAATGCATCTGAAGAAGTGGGGTTTTTACCCACAAAAGCTTTAGTCTTTAAGGTGACACTGGACTCCTCATTGTTTTGGTAGATACTGACTAACACGGCAACCCCACTGATACCTGGCAGTTCTTACCATGTTCATCACTGTTAGTATCTAAGTACCTGAGTTACCATAGGCACTTATCTCAAAAGCTGCCCCAGTATCCTGGCCAGGCTCTCGCAAATTATATTCTGTCAACCTAAGCTCCCTGTGCAATGGTAACTGTCTATGGAATTTCTTATCTCTTAAATGGCTGTGTCTCATGCTTAAGGCAGCTGAATTTCAGAAGTGGTTGAGTGATTCCTGTGTAGAGCCTACAAAGCGTTTTTGGAGCTTTAGGAATGAAAGATACTGAAGAAATAAGGGCATTTTGCTGCTGTTTGAAAGCATTAGAATATTCCTTTACCCCTATTCTCCCCCTTAAATTAGGTTTGTGATTCACTACTCCTGGGGGAATTCTGTGCCAAAAAAATAAATTCTGTGCACAATAATTCTATAAGTCTGCATATTTTATTTGTGAAAACACTATATAATCATGCCAGTTTCAATTATTTTGGTAATTTATTTCAAAATACCTGTCAGCAGCTATGTCACATTCCTCCAGGAGTAGAGAGTTAAAGAAACCCCTACGACAACCCAGTTCCTGTTTCTCTGCTCCCTCCTCCCCAGAGCCCAATAGGGGAGAGCGCGACACCCACACTCCTTCCGCCCCAGAGCCCAGCTATGGGGTGTGTCCCCCAGTCCAGACACTTGTACGCACCCCCTAATCCTCAGACCCTAGCTGCAGGCCCTCCCCCACCAGCCCAGACACTTGCACACACCCTCCCCCTCAGCCCAGGGATCAAGAGGGAGAAAAAGCCTGATGCTGGATCCCAGGCTTGCATGGAGTTTCCTTCTTTCAGGGTGTGCTCCCTCCCTCTTCCCCCCCAACAGTGTCTTTGACTTTCAAGCTGTGCTGCGCCAGGTCCAGCAGCCCCTAGTGGCAGCCAGCAGCTAATTTCTATGGAGGAAAAGAGAATTCTGCGCAAAAAGCATTAATTTCTGTGCAAATTCTGCATGCGCAGTGGCACAGAATTCCCCCAGGAGTATCACTTGGCTCTTTCCACTCGTTTCTCTTTCTGAAGGGACCACTGAGTGTGTTTCTCTCCCTCCAGGAGATGCAGAAGGCATTGCAGATGTTCTCTCAGCTGCCAGCTCACCGAGATGTGGATTCCTGCATTGTGGCTCTGCTCTCGCATGGCATCGAGGGTGGGATTTATGGAGTTGATGGCAAGTTACTGCAGGTACCTTCCTACATACTAATCTCTTCCATAGCTTTAGGAAGCAGTACTGGGGGGGTAGGGATATTGGCAGGGCAAAATGGGAGCCTGGAAGCACACATGAATTGGTGGGGAACTCAATGTAATACTGAGAAGAATCGCATGTAAGAAGCATAGGAAATTATGGGGAATTGGGAGGTAATGAGGAGGCACATATGGAAGGAAGGGGGAAGTACCATGGGGATGTGCTTAGTTCTCTTCTTTCTTCTCACAGTTGCAGGAGATTTTCACACTCTTTGATAATGCAAACTGCCCAAGTCTCCAGAACAAGCCTAAAATGTTCTTCATTCAGGCCTGTCGTGGAGGTGAGTGATGCTAGGGATCGTGAGGGCCAGGTACTTGGCACAGCATTAAAGCTGAAGTCTGGGTTACACACATACACATCCTCCCATCCAATTTGCTGTCAACTCTCCTCTTTGCTTCTCTCAGGTGTAAGCGGAACCCACATTCACCTCCCTCTGCCCTGCCGCTGCCTCTGTTGCTCTGTAAGTGTCTCTCACTCTGCATGGGGTGTGTGCATTGAATCGCAGACCCCACAGCACCCTGGGAATGGCAAGTTCCATCATGGCATTTCTACTTGGGGCTTTCTCTTGCTGTGACTGCATGGGGGAATAGGGGTATATAATGATATCATAAATCCCTGTGCAGTATGGAGTGATGCATCTATACTCTCAAGTCTTGTCTGAAATCCTGCTCTCTCCCTCCTCTCTCCCCCTGCCCCAGCTGTTATCTCCTCTTTCCCTATTCTGAGCTCCCAGAACTGGCTTCTCTTAATGTCAGAGCCCTTTCCTCTTATTTCCCTTCTGGTCCCCAAACCAGTGTTCCCTCTAATTTTTTTTTTTACATCCATTATGGAATGAATTTGTGCACCAATATGGAGGTGATATGGGGTGGGGTTGAGGGGTTTGGCGTGTGGGAGGGGGCAGGGGGGATGAAGATTCTGGCTAGGGGTGTGGAATCTAGAGGGGGCCAGGGATGAGGGGTTTGGTGTGCAGGAGGGGGTTCAGGCTGAGACAGAGGGTTGGGGTGCAGGCTTGGAGTGGGGCTGGGGATGAGGGGTTTGGGGTGCAGACTGCCTCTGGGCTGCGGTGGGGAGAGAGGATTCCCCCCAGCCCTCTCGCTGCAGCAGCTTGGGGCTGGGAGAGGGGTGCCTCTCCTGGGCCATGGCAGCTCCGGCTGGGCTGGGCTGGACTGGACTGGGCTGGGGGAGTGGCTCCTGTCCCTGGCAGCTCTGGTGGGCCTGGACAGAGGCTTCTCTCTCTGGCTGTGGTAGCTCTGGCGGGGCGGGGCTGGGCTGGGGCTGGCTGGCTGGCAGAGGGGCTTTTCTGCCTGGCCCCAGCAGCTCGGGCTTTGATAGTCTGTTGCACATCTTTTTACAGGAACTTAGCCCCAAACCCTTATCCGTAGCTCTTCCCACCTCTTTATCTCCTTCTGTTCCTGAAGTTCTTTCCTTTCTCCATCCATCCGCTATGTCTACTCTTATGGCAGCATGTAGAGTATATACACTGCACACACCCCTAGCATGCTTATAAATAGAGTAGTTGATATGGCACTGCTTAGGTGGTTAGACACCTCCCTGAATCTTAGGATATATATACCCTGTGTGGCTCTCTACATGCCCAAGCAATGCCTCCCAGTTTTAGCAGTGTAGTGTCCCACTGCTGGAGCCTTTTCCCCACCACAGTGAAAAACTGAAGCAGCAGGGAAAGGGTCTGGCAGGTGGAGCTGCCGGAGCCTTTCCCTGCTGCCTTTGATTGCCAGATGTAACTGCACAGCCTGCTTTTCACAGCTGTGGAGCTGCATGCCATTACTCCCAGAGGAGGAGTTCATCACAGCACCCTACCCATGGAGGCAGGTTAGGACAGAGTGGGGCGCATGGGGCTGCTGGGGGGATGTCACAGACTGGGGTTCAGAATGGCTAATGTGAGTGAGGAGGGGGGAACAGACTGGGGCAGAGGCTCAGGAGCTAGTGGGGTGACAGCCATGAACCAGGGGCTGAATGGGAGTGGGGGTGCAAGGTCACATAAGGATGGGGAGAGGGGGGCTTCAGGGACACATGACAATGCAGGCAGGAGGCTGCGAACACCCATGGGAATGGATGACGGGTGCCAGGACAGGGACAGATGTGCTTAACTGAATGGGAGAGGCTTGGAGTCTGCATGGGGGAGGCTTCCCAACTCCCTAACAATTGCTCCCTCCCCTCCAAAAAAAAACCCCTGTTCTATACTTCTCACATCTACACCCAACAACCCTCCAGGTTCACTCCAGGCTCCTTCCCTCTCCCTCAGCTTCTCTGTTACCTCTGACTCCCACAAGCCTTTTCACTGCTTCTGACAGGTGCAGGAAATACAATTTGGTATTGTAATTCATTTAAATTATTCAAAGTTCTGTATTAATATGCCTAGTAAGGAATCTATTTGTGTAACAAAAAAAATTACCAGAATCTCTTTTTTGGTCTCTATTGTTACAGACATACTTGCAGACAGATATATTTTAAAATAAATTACCAACATAATTGAAACTGGCAGGATTATATTGTGGTGTTTTGACAAATAAAATATACAGTATTTTTAAAAGATTGTGCGTAGAATTTAACTTTTTCACTTGGAAATCCCCCAGGAACAATATTACATGTACTCCACATGCTGCCACCAGTGTCAACGAGGCCACAGTCTCCTACTGGCTTCCTTGCCTCTTTTCCAATCTCTTCTTAATCTTGCAGCTGTCTCCTTTTTCTCTACTGTGCTGTCCCCATCTCGCTTACCTCTTCTCCATGCTTCTCACTTCTTGGTCCCTTCATAACTCTAACATGGCCCTACGGCATGCGAACCCTTCCCAAGTTATATCCTCCTTTTGGCCCTGTTGCTATTGGTACAATCCAACACAGCCTTTCTGTAGCCCAGGGGTCGGCAACCTTTCAGAAGGAGTGTGCTGAGTCTTCATTTATTCACTCTAATTTAAGGTCTCGCGTGCTGGTAATACATTTGAATGTTTTTAGAAGGTCTCCTTCTAGAAGTTTATATTATATAACTAAACTATTGTATGTAAAGTAAACAAGGTTTTCAAAATGTTTAAGAAGCGTCATTTAAAATTAAATTAAAATGCTGATCTTACACCGCCAGCCTGCTCAGATTGCTGCCAGCCTGGGGTTCTGTTCACCTAGGCTGGCAGTAGGCTGAGCAGGACCTGCGGCTGGGACCTCAGCCCTGGGAGGGAGTGGGGGTTTCAGGGGTCAGCGCAGAGGGCTGCGGGGGGTTCAGGGCAGAAGGCTGGGTGTTTGGCGGGGGGGTTCAAGGGTCAGGGCTGAGGGGGTGTGTGTGTGGGGGGGGGGGGGCGGTCAGGGCAGAAGGCTGGGGTGCTCGGCTCATGAAGGTGCTCCCAGCCCCCTGCCCTGAGCAGCTCATGGCAGGGGGCTGGAAGGGATGTGCCCTGTTCCACCCCTTTCCCCAAGGCCCCATCCCGACCTCTCTCTGCCTCCTCTATGGAGCTGTGTGCACACTGCCACTCTTCCCCCTCCCCCGCGCTAGGGCCATCAGCTGATTAGCGCAGGGAAGGAGGGGGCCGGGGCAGGAAAGCCCCATACTAGGGGAAGAAGTGGGGGAGGGGGGAAGCTTGGCTGCCACAGGACCAAGCTTCTGCCTCCTGCCCCCACAGTGGAGAGCGGTGGGCTGGGGTAGGGTGGAGGGGCTGAGTGGGGCTGGGGGCCGGGCCTGCGGCAGGCAGCTGCGTGCCGCTCAAAATTGGTTCGTGTGCTGTGTTTGGCACACGTGCCGTAAGTTGCTGACCCCTGCTGTAGAGCATCTGTCATACAAGCTCTCTTTCTGCTGGTGTCAGTGAAGTCTGAAGATGACTGTTGAAGTGTCTACACCTCTTCATTGTTGCTTGTAACTTCCTTACAAATTTTCCTTTTGGGCTGAAAGTTCATATGTGGAGGTTTAAGCAAAATTAAGTCTACCATTTGAGTTTGGTGAATTTAATTCAGACTTGGAAAATCTCCCAAATCCCTGAAATAATTTTTAACTAGACCTCAATACGAATGTTTGGGCAAAAGTGTTCAGATCTTTACTTATTTTTTTAAAAAAATATCAGACTTCAAGTTATGCTGTAGTACATGTAGAAACTACATACAGCAAGATGTGTGATTTATAACATTTTCCTGTGTTGTGCCAGCAGATGCTCTCGTACAGAAGTGAAAATGCATCTGAGTTACCTGCAAATGTATTCCTTTCAACCCTTTTTTTAATTCTTTCTGATATAAAGAAGTTCTGAAAGGTTCTTTTTGTTTTAAGCCCCTCTCCTCCTCCACTTATTTTTCTATTAGAAATATCTACTCTCAGCTACCCTGTTCTTGCAGGTGGTCTTCGGTCTTTATAGATGACTAGAAAGTATTTGGGGTGAGACCATACAAAGACTGAAACCTGAGCAATTGAGAAGACAGCTTTTTTTTTTTAGTCAATTTAAAAATTCTTTCTTTTTCTGTGTTTTGTTAATATCTGCTTAATGTAAATGCCTGACTAATAATTGGGAGAAAACAAGCTGGAGGAATGGGTAACATAATGGCAAATAAAATCCAGTGTTGATGCATGCTAACTAATGTACATTAGAGGGAAAAATTTAAACTACTTACATGCCTTGTAAGATTCTAAATTAACTGTGTCAATTCAGGAAAGGGACCTAGGCAGCATTAGACCTTTTGCACACTGCTCAATTTCTCTTTTACACTTTATCTGCGGCATCTACTCTGTTGGGTGGACTGTATCTTGGTCTTAGTGTCTGAACCGTGTTAATGAAGTGTGGGTTCTCTATTATACGGAAAGGAGAGTTTGTTGCATAAAAAACTAGGCAATTTTTCATCAATTACCTTTTTTGTAATCTGCTGGTTCTTATCACAAACTTATCTGTGGTTGTTTCTGGATGATGGAGATTTTTTTCCTTTTTGCTATAGGTAATATACAGTACATACATAATGGGACTAAAACACTATCATTGGCAGATAACTCTGAAACTATAGAAAATGGTGATCTTGAAGGTGGATAGTCTTCAGAATCCTGTATGTTGAGGATGGATTTTCCTAAACACAATAAGTCAATGCAGTTATTTAATTATTACCATATTGCTCGTTTAGTATTACTCATTGCATTCACTGATACTCATTATTACTTTAAAGGTGAAATTGTAAAAGGAAGATCTGCCTATTTTCAGCTACTTTATTTTTTATCACAACTGATCTAAAATGATAGTACCGTAGCGTAACAACTGTGTTTTTTGTTCCTTTCATCCTCTTCAACACAGCTTCCTCCTGAGAAGCAACACTTCTCATGATGTTTCATTTGGGCAACCAGGCCTTGCATTTCTTTGTTGCACTGTTTGCATTTTGCACGCATGCCTGTCTTACCCACAGTTAGAGGAACTTCATTAAAATATTCCCAAACTGGCTCTCTTTTAGGGTCTGCTGCCATTCTAGGTTTTCCCTGCTAGTGAGAGAATGGTATGGTAGATGTCAAATCAATGAAGGCTACACTCAGAAAGACCTCAGACTTCTGGAATATGCTGCTCAAACAGTTTCACTTTTGTTTCTACTGTGTGTCCCCCCCCTTCTCACACTCATATCCAAACTTATTCTCCTTGTCCAGATCTATTCTGCCCCCAGCAATCTTCTATCCATTGAACTTTTTGAAACTTTGCACTTTTAGAGGTGCACAAATTTGCAAAGGGATGGTAGGGTTTAGGGCTGTTATTTCTCACCTCTGTAAATTTATTTTAAAACATTTTTGCTGTTAACAAGCATGTTATCTCTGGAGACACAAATCCACAGTTTGAGAACTGCAGAACTAAGCATCTCTGATGGTATCTTCTAGACTGAGCCCCAGGGAGTAGATAGAAAGATTAACCTAAATAATCTATACAAAAGCCCCTGGAACCTCATAAGATGAACTATTGGAACTCATTTACAAACCTTTTCTTAAACATTACATGACTCTATTGTCGCAGACTATAGAATTAGAATTTATAATCCCTATTCCATGATGAGATATCTTTGAGCTTTTATGTATCTTAATTAAAACTATCTTTAGATAGGTTTTTCCCTCAAAAAGCATTATTAAAAAAATCCACTTTAAATAAAACTGATTTTTTATTTAAAAAATAATTTGATTTTTATCCACCCTGAATGAGATGTAGAATGATCCAGAGAATATTATTATACCTCTACATAAATCACTGATGTGCCCTCATATGGATAATGTCTGTGTTCAGCATTGGTAATCCCATTTCCAAACAGATATTGCACCATTAGAGGGATTCAGAAAAGAGGAGACTGATTAAGGGCCTGGAAAATCTCTTGTATGAAGAGACAGAAAAGATTGGGATTGCTCCTTAAAAATAAGACTGGGGGTGTTGCAGGCACAGAGGGTGCCCGAGGCAAGCAACAGTGGTTCGTGCCTGGAGTGCTTAGCGCCAATGAACACACACCAGGGTGGAGAAGTAAGCAAAGTTTATTTGAGATCTCAAAGCGCTGCTGGGAGACTTGACATGCCTCAAATCCAGCACCCCTACACAAGCAGCTTTTCCCTTTTTATAAGTTTTTTTTTTTTCTCTTTCTTCTTCCTCCCCCTGTAGCAATTACGTAAGCGCAGGTGCATTAATTAATCTTGGCCGCGGCAGCTCGTTAGTAAGTTTTCCTTCTGCAGGTTATCTTGTCCTTCTACTAAAGGTGCACAGGCCTCATTATTTCTGCTTTAGACCAGTTAGAACTGTTGCAACTGATAACGGCTGTTACACCTGGCCTTTTAGGTCAATTAAAGTTCAAACATGGAGGGACTCTTGTCTGCTGAGGCCTAAAACCAGGAAGGCTCCATACCCTTGTGGCCTTCCAACCTCCAAAGTTACTTAGGGTTATTCTTAGTGACACCAACAACTCCCTCCTTTGAGAATACTCAGACTTTTGGCTGAGTGTTCTCACATTTAAAGGATAACATGATTTAGCTCTAGGGAGCTGAAGTGCTTTACAGCAAGCAAGCAAGAGAAGAGTAACAATACACAACAACACACCAGTGAGCAGGAGGTGAACAATGCCTTCCCCTAGTTCTCCCAGGTTGAGTAACCAGCCCCAGAGGGAATCAGAAATAGTGGGTTTCCTTTCCTGGGCCTTCCACTGTTCAAAAGCCTGTTCGGCTGACAGGATGTGCTTGTTAATATCCTGTGCGCTTTCTGGGACATAAGTACAGCATTCATCCCCTATAAGGGCGCACACCCCGCCCTGGGAAGCCACACTTCCACCCAGGAAGTGTCCACGTATGTCTCGATGATCACAGATCAGATGGTATTTCTGATGCATCTGTAAGGGCAGTGGGCCAAGTCTGGTACTCAAGATCACTCCAAATGGCCATCAGCTGGTCATTCAGGAAATCGCGAATTCCTAAACATACTAGATCCCACTGCAATGCCTTCCCAGCCTCAGTGATATTCAATACCATCTTTCCTTGGTGTAGTACTATAATACACCTGTTATTTAACTATTCTCAGGTACTTTCAAAATGCATCGACATTAATAGCATAGGAGGGGGGGTTACATTATTAGTCACTCTCCAGGACACAGGGCGCAGCCTGTAGAATAAACCCCAAGCTCCAGTCAATACCACATTCCCAAGCATGGGTCCCACAAATGTCCTCAGACCAGTGTATAATTCTTTCTCTCTTCACCAGGGTCAGTTCTTAATGTCCTTTCTAGGAATTCCTGGACTTTGGCAATTTCTGAGTGTTCCTTCTTCTTTCCCGAAACAGTCGTGGTTCAGCATCCTACAGGGGAGAGGTTACCAGCACATCATCCTGTAATGGTTTTGATTCTTCTAGAAAAATTCAAAGGCACAGTAGATCTGTCAGTGGACAAGGGAGAGGTTACTAGCACTTCACCTTGTACTTTTTCCCTGCTGTCCAGAAGGCACAGTGGAGCTAGAAGGCGAAATAGGCTAATCATCAGTAGGAGAATTCTCCCGATGTGGAGGGGTCTTTTTGCAGTAAGAATCTTGGGTCCAAGCAGTCAGTCTTTGGCACTTCACAGTGGTGTTGGTAGGTAGCAGGACTTAATAAGGGCCTTTCCAGGGTGGAGCCAGAGCAGTCTTTCGTTGGTGGACCTTTACATCAATCCCGTCTCCTAGTTCCAAGGAGTGTCAGGGCTCCTAGGGTCTTTGGGTAGCGCTTCTTTACCTGTGAGAAAAGAAACTTAACACATTTCATTAGTGCCTGGCAATGTTTTGCAAATCTCATAGCTGCGTGGGCAAATTCAAGCCCTGCTTTTCCTGGTTGTTAGCCAAGTCTTAACTGTGAGCAGTGTCCTTGAATGGAGTCAGTGTCTTATCTATAGCCTGAGCTTGCTATTTTTTTTTTTTTTTTCAGTTAATTCATTCTGTTTTGTCCTTCTTCCCTTCTTGGCTTCTTTTAAGCTGCAAAGGAAACTTCCACTTTTTACTTATACACCTTTTTCTCAACAATGAAGACATAAACATTGTCATTATACAGTACATTAGTCTTATTATTTAATATATGCCACACACACCCTTTTACTAAAATAACCTTATTACAGAGCTTTGGAGCAACAAGCCAGGACAAGCACACCCACTTTGAGGAGTTCACTCAATACAACCTCTAGCCTTCCACCATCCCCAGCCCTCTGGCTAGAAATCTGAGGTAGCCAGAAAGATCCCATGTACAATATGGGGAGTGGGTTAACTTTTCATGTCTTTGCTTTAAAAGACTGTTGGTATGCAAATTTTAACAACAATTTTTGCAATTAACAATTTGGCCAATGAAATTTCTTTTCCTTACTTAAGGAAATGCATTAGACTTTAGTATATCACATTCTCCTGATTTATCCAAACACTTTGTATTCCAAGTTGAACAAGACAAGTATCTGCATTTTAATTTAACCTTTTTGTTTAATTTTAAAATAGACTATTCTATGAAAATATTAAACACAACAATTCCAGCCACAAGACAAACACCACAGGACAGAACATAGAACACAAAACATGATTCCTATTATGCCAGTAAATGCATGGTACATTGAATGCTGTTCAGCTGGCCTCAGTTTTCTCTGGTTATCTGAAAGACAAAAAAACAGAGGTCTACCCACCCCTTCTGGGCAGACAATCATCGCTTGAAATATACAAATACCCTTGTTGACTTCAGGCAAAACAGAGGAATTACCCCATATTTTCTTGTATTTGTTTCATAGGCAGCCCAGGTTTTCAATTACATAACACTGTATACATTCTTCAGCTAATTCAACTAAATTGTTCGTAGCCAAATCAAATGATTGCAATCCAATAATTGCTTTGCCTGAATTTATTCACAAACGTTTCACAGACACCAAGAACTTTCCTCTTTAGCATTTTTACGAAGTTCAACTGCTGTTCCCTCCAGCAACTACAGAGTTCACTTCTCACTCTCCCTTAAATCACTTGCTTGTCTCCCAACAGCCACTTTTATCAACTTAACTCACCATTCCAAGTAAGTCCTGGGTATTTGAAATCCCCATGCTTACACTTACTGACTCCTTCCTTCCACTACACCCTTAAAGTTTTCCAACCCGTTTTCCAATCTCTCTGTCTGTTGCCTGCCCGCCTGGGCCCGATCCTGCTTTTCTTGCTGAACTGTCCCTTCCATGGGCACCAACTTGTTCCACTACCAGTTTAGCTAGGAGGGTGGGCTTCTCAACTAGCCCCCACCCCTCCTGTTCTCTTCCCTTAAACATTCTTACTCACAAGACTACCCGAGTCCTCCCTCGTGAGGCTTGTCACCTGGACAAAAACACATGGCCCATTGGGCAAAGGCCATTTACTTAACATATAATCCAACCCCCTTTAGAGGGTTTACCCAAAGACCCATCCATCTGTCTGCTGACACTTAAACAGAAGAGAGAATTACACAGAGCAGAGGAACTTACAGTCTAAGCCAGGCTTTCCCACTTCTATACACTGACCGCTACAGGGGACGAGACAGAAGGATCTCAATTCGACCTCAGAGCTTCCTCGCACGCATGGCTTCCACTCTGAGGAATTACGAACGAGAGGTTCAGTTCCGCCCACACTCCTAACGCCCAAATGAACAGAGCATAAAAACAACAGTAACCGGTTAAACAGAACAGAACCAGAACCAGATAGCGTTTTCTTATTCTATTAGGACTCACTTTTACTCATGCAGTTCTCAACATATAACACCAACAGTACCAAGCAAAGCAAACATAAAATAACAAGGGTAAAACAAATAGATGGTGTAAATTCTGCAGGGCTCCCCCCTTCTTAATTGCTCACCAAACTGTGACAAATTTCTGTTACCAATCTATCCCTCGTGTCAGGTGATCAGGCTGACACTACAGGATCATTGGGGGAAGATAAAGAAAACACACCATATAACTGAATTTTTAAAGCTCCAATAATAAAACAACAACGGAGAGTGTTGGGAACGCTCCCTCATCACTCAGGAAAATATTAATGCCCCAAGCCCGAAGCCCCTTTCATACTCACACACGTACGTCCAGACTGGCCACTTCTCTGTATAATGTTCAGAGAAGGGGGAGAGGTGGACGGGAGATTATCCTGTATGCAGCTTGTCCAGAATTTCCAACATGCTTCTGCTCTTGGGAGGGCTGTTCTCTTACACCCTGGAATCTCCTGCAGTGTCTCTTTCAGAGATTCCAGTCCAGGTCGGCTGCCTGTGGCTTCTTTGGTGTCACCAAGCCACACCGGCTCCGGGGTCACAAAGGCACACTGTTGGATCTTACTGGACAGTTAAGCTTTGCAAATGTAATCTCAGTTCTGTAACTTGTATTGCCTTTGGTTCGCCTCTGTCTATATTTTTTTCCTTCACAGCCAGTTGGGGCCGAAAGCAGTTTTTCTTTGTACTTAGCATAGTCTGCGTTGATTCTTGATCTTGAACGCAGAGCAACCCCTCCCTTCCATCCCTGGGCCAAGATGATTTTTAAATTAACCCTTTCCTTTCCTCAGTAGACAAATTTGCTCATGCTGTGTCAGGGCTTTTTGGTGATTAAACCCTCCTCTTAGATGTATGATCTTATCTAGATTGAAGTACCTTCTAGTGGGCATTGTTTAGATGGATTTTCACGTGTGTAAATATTCCAATTCTCTAAATACCTGCAGGTGGTTGAACCATAATGTACGTACATGTAATATGCGGGGGTACACTTAGGGAGTGAGATGGAATGTTTAGACTGCCCCCCCTCATTTTCCACTTACACACACAGGGAGTGTGCCCTGTCCGCGCTAGCGGCTCATAAACTAAGGATTTTTCCCTACAGGGTACTCACACAGGAGAGGCTAACGAGGATGGCCACGACCCTCCTACACCTCCCTTCAGCAAAGAGCGTTGGCTAGTCTCTGGGAGACTGCGCCGCTTACTGTGATTGCATCCAGTGAGATGATCAGACTATCAGTAGCCCACACGGAAAGGAAAGGGGAAGGGAAGATGGGTACACGCACTCCTAGACCCAGGCAGCTTCCTCACCGGACGATGCCAGGCCGAGTCAGCCCACCATGGGTCGGATCTCCTACAGATCCACTAGTTACCGGGCTTGCGTTAGAGTAGTCCTGGTCACGAGCTTTTGCTTCACAGGGTACTCTGGGCATCTTCCGGTAACAGTCACTCACACTGGCCCCCAGTACCATTCTGCATCTGATCTTGCTTTTTAGCTACAACAGGGAGAGAGTGCACTAGGACATAGGGTTTCCCCTTTCTAAACAGGTCCCTCCTTTGTCCCTGCACTATCCCTAACCTGCTTTTGAATCCTTGCATTCCGCCAGACAGGGGGAAGAACAGGAGCGACGGTGGGGGATTTTTACAAGAGCTCTCCATACAAACAGCTTCAGAAGCTACCCGTTCGCTGACAAAACAGGAGTAATTAGAGAATCGTGTTATAATTAAGTGATCCTTCCGGTGGCCATCTTTCTGGTCCTCTAGTTGATATTGAGGCCAGTCTACTATACAGAACTTTTTAGTTTGCTTTTAGTTAGTGGATCTGATCCAAACACTTCCCAATTCTCTAGAATGCATTCTAAGGGTGTACACCATGCCCTGCCTGTACTCTGTCCCTACCCCATATCCTAGGGTGACACTGGGCGTCCCCAGGTCATAACAGGCAAAAATCCAGACCACTGGACTGTTCCTACCTTATCCAAGGGACCGGTTCCTCACTGTCGCCCTCAACTGCTTCTCCACTACTCGAGCACATTGCACCGTTGTGCCCTCTGGGGTCGGTCGAACTGTGTCTCCGCCGAGGCCCCCGGTGAAGTCACCAGTGCGCGCTGGGCGTCGGTCGTCGCTGCGATCCGTCAGCCACCGAGAGGGGTCCAGGCAAGGCTGATTTTAGCCTCGAGGCCCACCCAGGGACACCAAAACTGTTGCAGGCACAGAGGGTGCCCGAGGCAAGCAACAGTGGTTCGCGCCTGGAGTGCTTAGCGCCAATGAACACACACCAGGGTGGAGAAGCAAGCAAAGTTTATCTGAGATCTCAAAGCGCTGCTGGGAGACTTGACATGCCTCAGATCCAGCACCCCTACACAAGCGGCTTTTCCCTTTTTATAAGTTTTTTTTTTTCTCTTTCTTCTTCTTCCCCCTGTAGCAATTACGTAAGTACAGGTGCATTAAGTAATCTTGGCCGCGGCAGCTCGTTAGTAAGTTTTCCTTCTGCAAGTTATCTTGTCCTTCTACTAAAGGTGCACAGGCCTCATTATTTCTGCTTTAGACCAGTTAGAACTGTTGCAACTGATAACGGCTGTTACACTTGGCCTTTTAGGTCGCTTAAAGTTCAAACATGGAGGGACTTTTGTCTGCTGAAGCCTAAAACCAGGATGGCTCCATACCCTTGTGACCTTCCAACCTCCCAAGTTACTTAGGGTTATTCTTAGTGACACCAACAAGGGGGCACATAAGTCTGCAGTGACTGGTCTGCAAAAGGTAGAGCAAGTAATCTGTTCTCCTGTCTCCTAACAAAAGGACAAAGGAAAAGTCAATTACATTAAAAAATGTGAAATTTCACACAATAAAGCAATACTTTTTTGGATTGGGGAACTCTGTCACTGGCAGTCATTGTGCCCAAGATCCAAAAGGAGACTGGATATCATAGAACTGGAAGGGACCTCAAAAGGTCATCTACTCCAGTCCCTTGCACTCAAGGCAGGACTATGTCTTATTTAGACCATCCCTGACAGGTGTTTGTCCAACCTGCTCTTAAAAATCTGCAATGGTGGAGATTCCACAACCTCCCTAGGGAATTTATTCCAGTGCTTAGCCACTCTGACAAAGTTTTTCCTAATGTCCAACCTAAACCATTCTTGCTGCAATTGAAGCCCATTGCTGCTGTTTCTATCCTCAGAGGTTAATGAGGGAATTTTTTCTCCCTCCTCCTTGTAATAACGTTTTTATGTACTTGGAAGCTTTTATGTCCCCTCTCAGTCTTCTCTTCTCCAGACTAAACAAACCCAATTTTTTTTCAACCTTCCCTCACAGGTCATTAACCTTAATTGTTTTTGTTGCTCTTCTCTGGACTTTCTCCAATGTGTCCACATCTTTTCCTGAAACGTGGTGCATAGAACTGGACACACTACTCCAGTTGAGGCCTAATCAGCACAGAGTAGAGTGGAAGAATTACTTCTCGTGTCTTGCTTACAATATTTCTGCTAATACAGCCCAGAATGATGTTTGCTTTTTTTTGCAACAGCATTACACTGACTCATGTTTAGCTTGTGATCCACTGTGACCCCCAGATCCCTTTCCGCAGTACTCCTTCCTAGGCAGTCATTTCCCATTTTGTATGTGTACAACTGATTGTTCCTTCCTAAGTGGAGTACTTTGCATTTGTCCTTATTGAGTTTCTTCCTGTTTATTTCATACCATTTCTCCAGATCAGTTTGAATTTGAATCCTATCCTCCAAAGCACTTGCAACCCCTCCCAGCTTGGTATCATTCACAAACTTTATAAGTGTTGTGACAAAGTTCCTCCTCTACTCTGCTGGGTCCAGTGCTTGTTGGCAGATTTGCTCACCTCAGTGATCTTCCCCACAGTCTGGGTCAACTCCTTCTGTGTCTGATCAGGAGTTGGGAGGTTTGGGGGGAACCCAGTCCTGCCCTCTACTCTGGGTTCCAGCCCAGGGCCCTGTGGATTGCAGGTGTCTATAGTGCCTCCTGTAACAGCTGCATGACAGCTACAACTCCCTGGGTTACTTCTCCATGGCCTCGTCCAAACACCTTCTTTATCCTCACCACAGGACCTTCCTCCTGGTGTCTGATAACACTTGTACTCCTTAGTCCTCCGGCAGCACTCACTCTCAGCTCCTCTCACACACTTTCTCTCTTCTAGCTTCCCCTAGCCTGACTGGAGTGAGTTCCTTTTTAAACCCAGGTGCCTTGATTAGCCTGCCTTGATTGACTGCAGGTGTTCTAATCAGCCTGTCTTCCTTAACTAGAGTAATCTGGAACCTGCTAGAACCAGTTCAGCCCCTGCTCTGGTCACTCAGGGAACAGAAAACTACTCATCCAGTGACCAGTATATTTTCCCTCTACCAGACTCCTGTACCCCACTGGTTTGGGTCTGTCACAGTGTACTGTCTATGCCTTTATCTAAATTGCTGATATTGAACAGAGCTGGATCCAGAACCAGTCCCTGCGGGACCCCACTCATTATGCCTTTCCAGTTTGACTGTGAACCACTGATAACTACTCCCTGGGAATGATTTTCCAACCAGTTATTCACCCACCTTATGGCATGCTCCATCTAGGTTGTATTTCCCTAGTTTGTTTATGAGAAGGTCATGCGAGACAGTATCAAAAGCCTTACTAAAGTCAAGATATACCACATGTACTGTTCCGTCCACACTCACTCATTCTCTCTCTCTCTCTCTCTCTCTCTCTCTCTCTCTTCTCCCCCCAAGGCTTGTTACCCTGTCAGGTTGGTTTGACACTATTTTGTTCTTGACAAATCCATGTTAACTGTTGTCACTTTATTATCTTCTAGGTGTTTCCAAGTTGATTGCTTAATTATTTGCTCCATTATCTTTCCAGCTACAGAAGTTAAGCTGACTGATCTGTAATTCCCCGGGTTGTCCTTATTTCCCTTTTAATAGATGGGCACTATATTTGCCCTCTTCCAGCCTTTTGAAATGTCTCCTGTCTTCTGTGACTTTTCAAAGATAATTGCTAATAGCTCAGATATCTCCTCAGTCAGCTCCTTGAGTATTCTAGGATGCATTTCATCAGGCCCTAGTGATTTCAAGACATCTAACTTGTCTAAGTTTTGACTTGTTCTTTCCCTATTTTAGATCCTGATTCTGCCTCATTTTCATTGGCATTCACTATATTAGATGTCCAATTGCCACCAATCTTCTTGGTGAAAACCAAAACAAAGAAGTCATTAAGCACTTCTGCCATTTCCACATTTTCTGTTATTGTTCCCCTCCCCCCACTGAGTAATGGGCCTGCCCTGTCCTTGTTCTTCCTCTTGCTTGTTTCCTTTTATGTCCCTAGCCTGTTTGATCTCATTTTGTGCCTTGGCTTTTCTAACTTTGTCCCTACATACTTGAGTTATTTGTTTGTATTCATCCTTTGTAATTTGACCAAGTTTCCACTTTTTGTAGGACTCTTTTTTTTTTTTTTTTGAGTTTCAGATCATCGAAGATCTCCTGGTTAAGCTAGGATGGTCTCTTGCCATACTTCATATCTCTTCTACGCAGTGGGATAGTTTGCTCTTGTGCCCTTAATAATGTCTCTTTGAAAAAAATGGCAACTGTCTTCAATTGTTTTTCCCCTTAGACTTGCTTCCCGTGGGATTTTACCTACCAACTCCCTGAGTTTGCTAAAGTCTGCCTTCTTGAAACCATTGTCTTTATTGTGCTTTTCTCCCTCCTACCATTCCTTAGAATCATAAACTCTACCATTTCATGATTATCCATAAAAATGTTCAGAGTTCTCCACTAATGCTAACAAATTCTGGAAGGGATTTTAAGTACACTTAAGCTAGTTAAAGACCTGCATGAGACCTAATGTAGGGGGGACTTTATCTCCCATCAGTCTGCTATGATGTTCTTACACTTTCCTTTGAAGTAGCTGGAGTTGGCTACTGTCAGAGACAGGACACTGAACTAAATGGATCTGGAGTTTGATTCAGTATGGCAATCTCTGTTCCCATGCGCCCCTTCAGGTCTTTTCATTTAAGGGTTGAGAGAGTTTGCAGTTCAGATCTGAGTCTTCCAAAGAGCACTTAGTGAAAAGCACTGAAGACACCAGGCTTTATATCCTCAAAATGTCTAAGGTAGAAAACATTCAGGAGGGGAAAAAATGTTAAAAAGAGAACCAAAATCCCTTCAGTCATCATATGTTATAAAGAACTAAAAAAAAAAAAACACTATTTTTTTTCTTTGCAGGTCCCCTTTAGCTGTGTAGGGGAATGCAGACTCAGGTCATCCCTAGTCTGGTCAGACTGAGTCAGTTCATTGCAGCAAGCTGTACGCTAGCATGTTTTGGTATCCCCTTCTATTCATGCACTGTCAAGGCTCTTAATTTTTAAATAGTATTTTTAGTCTTCATGGCTGTATAGAGAATCTGTCCAAAAGTGGAGCCAGTGCAGGGATTCCTGATTTCATCTAAAGATAGAGAAGACTAATAGTTTTAAATGGATTCTGTTGGAACTGTTGATATTGTGAACTGCTATTTTAGCTGAAACATCCTGCTATCCTGGGATTGAGGGGAAGATTTGGGATTTTACTGGGGATTTGGAGTTGTGTCCAAGGTTTGAAGAGAGTGCTGCAACTTCCCAACACACCTAAATTCTCAGTGATTATAAAGCTATGCCACTGTAATATATAGACACTGAATAATAGATAGTGATACTGCAGCAGTGATACTAAATTAACTACAGTAGTAGTGTGGGCTTAGTCAGCACTATATTAACAGAGTTACTATTGCTTCCAGTAATCACAGAAGACCAAATGTAGAAGGAAAGAGGAGTTTAAATGTTATAGGCAAGGAAAAAGAGATTTTCTGTTGAAATTTGAGAAGACACAGATACAGAAATGCAGGAGCTGTAGAGAAGTGTTTTGTGCTAACAGCTATGACGTTGGGTCCTGGACAAAGGAAGCCAGGATTATACAAGCAGATAGAACTCAGTGACTGGGGGGAATATGAGAAGACTGCACAATAGGTTTGGGAGTAACTTGTTCCACTTTTTTTTTTTCTTTCTCTCTTCCGCCCCCACCCTCCCCTTAGATGAGACGGACCAGGGAGTGGATCAGAGGGATGGGAAAGAGCGCTCTGATTCTCCAGGCTGCGAGGAGAGTGATGCCAACAAAGAGGAGAATCCCAGGCTGCGTTTGCCCACACGTTCGGACATGATCTGTGGCTATGCCTCTCTGAAAGGTATCGGGGAGGGTCCCATAGAGGTGTCTGTCTCCCAGTCTGTGAGGGTGTTAAAGGTGGTAGCCCTCCTCTGAGCTTCAGCAGTTCCCCCGTGTGTGTGTCCCCTAGAGACTTCCTTCTCTGGATCTCCCTGTGTTTGTCCCTCTCTCTTTTCACCATGGGCTGATGCACTTTTTACGTTTTCAGGCACAGCTGCCATGCGAAATACCAAGCGTGGATCCTGGTATATTGAGGCTCTCACTTCTGTGTTTGCCGAGGATTCTCAAAACATGCATGTGGCTGATATGTTGGTGAAGGTAAGCTGAGACATCCCTATCCTGCATTTGCCTGGTTCTTGCAGTGTCTTATGCTTCAAGTTCTTAGGCCTGAACTGCCCAAAGAAGAGTGCTCCTGCCCCACACTCTACAGCAGAGGTTCTCGAACTAGGGGGCATGCATCCCTGGGAGGGGTACAGAATGTATTCTGAGGGGACATGAAAAGCTTTAGGAGAGAAGTGGTTGCTGGCCAGGCACCTAGCTCTGAAGACAGCGCCATTGCCAGCAGCAGTGGAGGGTGGCAATGCCTGGCCAGCAGCTGCCGTTCTCCACTCTGCCTTCAGAGCTGGGTAGTGGTACAGGTCTGTCGCATTTTACGCGCATTTAACATACGCGATTTCAGCTTTACGTGGTTGGCAAAAAAAAAAAAAAAAAGAGAGAAATAACAATTTTAATACTGTAACTGTAGTGCGGGCAATTCCAGCCACCATTTAACTCAATGTAATTTTGACTATACATGATTTTCGCTTTACGTGCTAACTGCGGAATGGAACCCCCGCATAAGATGAGACTCGCCTGTATATACTTGTGTGGTGGTGGCTTGGGGGGCATAAACAACTATAAACACACAGAAGGGGGGCTGCAATTAAGTAAGTTGGAGGAAAAACTGCTCTGTGGTACCTCCTGCTGTGAATGGCCATGGCAGAGCCCTCTACATCCATTGCTCCTGCACCATTATCTATAGAGCCTTCTGCTAGGAGATACTGAGGCAGTTTGCTAGAACTAATTCTCTGTGGTGTCTCTACCTGAGAGAGCCTTGGATTGGATTAACTGGTTGATCTGTTTGTTGTGGCTTGTATCACTTATACCCCAGCAATGAGGTTTTCCTTAGCTCTGTTTCCTTTGTTTCTCAAACCACCTCCTGTTTGTTTCATCTTTCAGGTGAATAGACTAATCAAGCAGCGAGAAGGCTATGCCCCTGGCACAGAGTTCCACCGATGTAAGGAGATGTCAGAGTACTGTAGCACACTCTGCCAAGACCTTTACCTTTTCCCTGGCTATGTTCCTAGGAACTAACACTGCTGTTCTTGCTCTGATGGATGTTCTGACAAAGCTTTAATGTGGACAGCTATACTTTTATTGCTGTCAGTCTGGGCATCTGACAGTGCAGCCCACAACAGGAAGTGCCCCTTCAAGATTGAGTGCTCTTCCTGCTTGTGTGAATCTCGCTAACTCCTCTCTGTCTGGGAGAATCTTGCAACTGTTGGTGACCCCCAACTCAGTTCAAGGTTTAAAACTTTAAAGGTTCCACTGGCTTGTCTCACTTTTAGCTGCTGGGCCAGGGGGAATCAGGGCTGCGATGACAGCACATTCTGAATAAAAGAAAACCTGTGGACATTGGTAGCCAGGAATATGAAATCAGAATCAGCCTTTCCTTTTTAAATTTTGGAAAACTTGGGTCTGTTTCTAAAGAAAACAAGTTCTATATCGTTTTTATAAATTGCTGCTTAATTTTTTTATACCGTTTAACTTCTTATGACTTTTTAAAAAGTTATCTGCCTGGTTTCCCAAGCAGCAGGGTTTACAGCTATGAAGGACAGGAAGGGATACCCGTCCCTGAAGTCAGGAGAGACCTTCCTCCCAGTAAAACAGAATTTCTCACCACTGAAAGTCCATGGTGAAGGTTTTCGCTTTATTTCCAAGATACACCCAAGTTTGACACACTCATCTACTTTGGTTTGGTGTGTTGGTTTTTTTGTTTGTTTTTTTTAAGTCCTGATATTTTGCATGTGTTTTCTGTAGCCATAGGAGAGAGAGTCAGATTAGCTGGAAAAGACATTGTTGAGACCTAGCTCTGAAAGCAAAGGTATGGTTCTATTTTAGAAGTCTAATTCTGTCTTGGAAATATTTTGAATCTGGGAACTCCAGGCTTGTTTCCCTCATGAGTTCCAAATGTGAATTAGTGCACAGTTTTTGTAACACCCACATCTAGTTCCTGTGGTTTTCTGACCATTCAAATCCTTCAGCAGGCTTCTGATGAGTCTATAAATTGTCCCAAGCTTGCGGATTCCTTGTCTTTTGTTTAAGAAATGTATAAA
Organism: Gopherus flavomarginatus; assembly: GCF_025201925.1. Lineage (NCBI taxonomy): Eukaryota > Metazoa > Chordata > Testudines > Testudinidae > Gopherus > Gopherus flavomarginatus. The sequence continues at coordinate 152,908,802 of NC_066617.1, read as the reverse complement.
TTTTTTCCTTGCAAAGAGCCTGTTACTTTGTTTCTTCATCACAGTGATTTTTTTTCTTTCCTTTCAAAGTTTCTTTAAAAAAGAATTCAGCTTCACTTCCCCCCCATTAACTTTTGCTCCCCAACTATGGGCAGCTAGAGATCTTTTGCTTGTCCACTGTTCAGTGCCATCACACAGGACCAGTCAGAGAGAAGAGATGGAGTAGGACACTCCATCTTTTGGAATCTATCTATGCATACTCTTTTCCAGTACAGTAACTCCTCACTTAAAGTCATCCTGGTTAACGCTGTTTCCTTGTTACGTTGCTGATCGATTAGAGAACATGCTCGTTTAAAGTTGCGCAATGCTCCCTTATAATGTTTGGCAGTCGCCTGCTTTGTCCTCCACTTGCAGAAAGAGCAGCCTATTGTAGCTAGCTGGTGGGGGCTTGGAACCAAGATGGACCAGCAGCCCCGCTATCAGCTCTCCACTCCCCTAAGTTCCTTGTGTGGCACCTGCTCAGCGGACTATCAATTGCTGGCAGTTCAGCTGTCCCTCCCCCCACTGCCATGTGCTGCTCCTGCCCTCTGTCTTGAAGCTGCTCCCGGGAGCCTCCTGCTTGCTGTGTGGTGGGGGAGAAGAGGTTGCTAATGTCAGGGTGTCCCCCCCCCCGCTCCACCCCGCTTCCCCATCTCCATAAAGCCGAGGGGGAGGGGGACATTACAGGGCTCAGGACAGAGGGAGCTTGCTAGCAGCAGCTGCTGTCTCAACTTGCTGATCTACTTAAAAAGGCAGTGTAGTCGGGTCAGCGTATTTAAAGGGGCAATGTGCAACACGCATGCGCGCACACACAGTGTGTCTTTGTCTGCCATGCTGTCTCCTTGCCCTCCATTTGTGCAGTCTTGTAGAGTGTGAGGCTTCATTAACAATGTGTTAACCTTTGAGGGCTCAGCTGAGTGCTAGTTCATCATTCAGCACTATGGCATTCCCTGGGAAATATTCCACCCTCTGATTCCAGCACCTCAGCCAAGCTTCACAATCATCATTGCTGTGTACAGTATTAAATTGTTCTTTAAAACTTATAGTGTGTGTATATAATTTATTTACATTAATTCTTATGGGGAAATTGGCCTCACTTAACATCATTTTGCTTAAATTCACATTTTTCAGGAACATAACTACAACATTAAGCGAGAATTTACTGTACTGTAATTGTCTCCCACTTCAGGACCTGCCCTGGGATGTGATCAGGGAGATAAAAGGCCATTCTGCACCCTCCCTTTGTTGTCTTCTTGTGTGTTTCATGGCAAGCAAATCCCAGGAGTGTTGGATTATGGTCTGACTTTCTGAGCCTACTTTTTCCCTACTCCATGGCAGCGTGTTAGCAGTCCCCTCATCTAGATTACTCTGTCTCTCCTTTTCCCAGGATCTTTCTTATTTAAAAAAAAAAAACAAACAAGCCTACAATAATTTTAGAATATTTCTGGAGGGAGGCCAGAAGGCTGGTTGTCTGCTTCCTCCTTGCTCTGCCTAGCAGATATGAAGGTCATATTCTTTCAGTTAAAAGGTGTGCTGCACGGATATCCATCCTACACACAGTAGCTGAGGAGCAGAATACCAGTGACCACGTCTGCCAGTTGGCACTTACCTTGGAGCTCAAGATAGCAACTCGGGATATTTCCTCTCTGGATGAGAAGTCTTCCTCTGGGTGCTCCTTCCTCAGAAGTAATACAGTGTTTCGCAATGGACACGTGTCAGTGCGGCATCTCCTCTCTGTTTGGTGAAGGGAACTCCAGTAGAGCTGCACCAGGTCTCAATGTCACTGCCACTTTCATATATACTTTTTTTGTATGCCTGTATGTACTGCTTCTGGATGCCAAAATACAGAGTTCATGTTTGGTTATATCTGTGTCTCATTTCCTGTCTGGAACACTGCGCCCTCTGTTTTTTACCCCCATAATAGAACTGTGTGTATGGAGAGAATTATGAATGAGCTTTTGTTCAGCAGTGCCCAGGGCCTCTGCTTGGGGAATTGTGTTCTTGTGCTATTGCCTAGGCATTCTGGTGTAGGCAGTGTGCCCAACTGAGGAACAGTGGGACTGCAGACTTCCTTACAGCAGTGATCAGCCTGAGTGTGGGTATGCCTGGTAGGGTGTGAATGGAATCGGGTCCTGGAAAATCTCCCACAAGGGTGAGGGTAGTATCCTGTGTTCAGAGCACCTGCCATTAAAGCTGTGAGTTTGTTTATAAGAATTAGCCACACCAAGGAAAGAATAAGGCAGAGGGTTTTTTAATCATCTCTTTCCTCGAGGCCACCCACTCCACTGAATTTCACAGAAATCGGCATCACAAAGGTTCCCCTGAGTGACATCTCCTTGTCCCATACTCTTGGGTTGCAAAAACACTATGTGTGGGGGAAAAAGTGCAGTACCCATGGGAAGCCACACAGTGGCTGCAGAGATGCATGCATAGAAGGCTGAGGGGGATAAAACCCAGTCCCATTACCAGTGAAAGAGAATACAATCTTCTATAGAGAGTCATTTCTCTGACTGGTTTCAGAGTAGCAGCTGTGTTAGTCTGTATCCCATGAAAGCTTATGCTGAAATAAATTTGTTCGTCTCTAAGGTGCCAAAAGTACTCCATTTCTGTGATTAAGCCCCAAAGAGTTTATAAACAAACTGAAGATAAGTCAAGGAGCCATTTCCTCCCATCTCCCTCAAAAACACCCATCACTGTCTCCTCTGCTGTCTGTTCCCCTCATTGTACTTCCCTGCCTCATTGTCCAGAATTTGTGAAGAAATCTGTGAGTGAAGTACAAGAGAAGAATTATTAAAATCCAGCAGTGTAGAAGGTAACTGGAGAACTGTAGAAGATGCAGTAGTAGGCACCCAGTGTTATATTCCTCTGGCTGTTCCTGTTGCTTGCATTCTTCATTTTCAAAGTGCCTTAATAAGCAACTGTGAAGATTTGATTTTAAAAAACAAACAAAAAAAACCCTAAAAGGATCACTTAAGGCTTTCAGGGAAAAGAAGACACACAAAAAGTTAATGCTAGCCAAAGGGCTATAAGGCTTTTACAAATCTATCAGTTGGATAGTTTCTGTCCATCTGTACATCTTCCATTGTCCATCTGTGCTGCTACCAGTCCTTTAAAGCAACCTTGAGCTGCACTTTTTTCACAAACTACTGCTGGTGCCTGAATGCACCAGGCTTTAGGGTGATGCTACACTGTCTACAGGGGTAGGGTAGCTCAGTGATTTGAGCATTGGCCTGCTAAACCTAGGATTGTGAGTTCAATCCTTGAGGGGGCCATTTGGGGATTTAGTTGGTGCTGGTCCTACTTTGAGCAGGGGGTTGGACTAGATGGCCTCCTGAGGTCCCTTCCAACCCTGATATGCTATGATTTATCATCTGCCCAAGGGTCAAAGTATATATTGCATGCTTACTGCACAACAGGTAATGAATGGGATAATAGTGGGCACTGTTAAGGAAAATATTTACCATTTGTCTTCTGTTTTTCCCAGAAACTCTGATCTTAATTTGGAAAATGAATTAAATTCAGCTTGGAAAGCAACATTTGCATGGGTTGAAATCTGGCAGAAGAACAAAGACATGTTGCACTGGGAAAGTATCTAGGCGTGGATCTCATCTGTTCTTATTTATGATCTTTGGTAATAATCTGGAAGAGAAGACAAGCGGTATGTTAATGATGCTCACAGGTGAGGCTAAAGTGGAAGGAATTACAATCAGCACCGAGGTCATGGAAATAATTAAAGCAACCTATAGAGATTAGAAAAATAGGATAAAAATGTTTTAACTTGGGAAAAATTCAGTCCAGACAAAATACAATTATTTAACAGTAGGGAGAAACCTGGGAAGCACTAAGCCTGTGGAGCATTCAATGTAGTAGAGAACAGCAACTTGATTATTCATCTTCAAAATGGGATATGGTAGGACATAAAGGCCACTGTGGTTTGGGGCCATACATGCAGAGCAGGGAGCTGGAGTTTTTCAAAAGATAGCAGTGGTGAGATCAGACCTAGAGCCTGCATTCCATTCTGGGCACCTACTTACCAAAGTGCAGGGTTTTCAGAACCACAAAAGTGACTGGGGATGTGGAGGATGTGACTATTCGTTGTTATTTCTGTGCACCCAAAACTGGGAGGTGCCTCAACAAAACAAGGGACCCAGAGAAGCCTGCAATCTAAATTTGACATGAAACAAGCACGAGGCTCCCACAAGCCTCCCAACAGACAAATGGCAGAGAGGAAGGCATGTGGGTAACAATAGTAAGGTTGCCTAGTAAGGCATTTACGTTTCCAGATGGTTTCATTAAATTAGTTTATCTACAATGAGTTATAAAAGTTTCTACTTGTGGACATGATGAAAAAAATTGTTTTTTGGAAGAAAGAAGGAAATGAGAAATACAAGAGCTGTAGTAAACCTAGGTTGACTAAATGATGGGTATGAAGGTGGTAGCGTGAAATGATTACTGGCTACAAGAGTGTAAACATCGAGGGTGAAGAACAAATGCTCTGGGGGGTGGGTGGGCTAAGGGATAGAACCAGGAGTAATAGGAAATAATTAAAAAACCCCAAACCCTACACTGAATGTGAGGGCATCTATGTGCACAGTGAGATTTGAACATAGAATAGTCTGCCACGGGTTGCTGTAGCAGTCTTGTCATCTGGGACATTTAAAATGCACAAAGCTGTACTAGGGCCTGTGCTGTAGGGAATAATCCTGCACAGGCCCCAACAGACGAGGGTACAGATCCTCAAAGGTATATAGGTGCCTAACTGCCATTTATATCATTGGGAGGTGGGTACATAGATACCTTTTAAGCCTCTGGGCCTAGATGACACAGTTTCCCTCTATCTAGTTTGGATGATTCTTAGGGCTTGGCTACACTGGAGAGTTGCAGCGCTGGTGAGGGGGTTACAGCGCTGCAACTCAAGATGTGGCCACACTTGCAAAGCACAGCCAGCGCTGCAACTCCCTGGTTGCAGCGCTGGCTGTACACCTGGTCTGCCTCGGGTGTAGCGATTCCAGCGCTGGTGATGCAGCGCTGGTCAGCAAGTGTGGACACCACCAGCGCTTATATTGGCCTCCGGGGTAAAAGGAGGTATCCCAGAATTCCTGTCCACAACAAACCAGAAGAATGGCTGAACTCCGATCTCCCCGTAGCTACTTGCTAAAAAACAAACACAGCTGCTCTGTGCTCCAGCGAGCGAGCCAGCGAAGGCAGGAGAATTGCTTTGGAATGTTCAAAGCTGTTTGCTTGAGGAGGAGGGGGGAGGGGTAATGTTGAGCAACTGTTTATGTGGTCTGACGGCTATTTAGGAGTGCATAATTAGCATTTAGTGAATAAGAGACAGGTGGGGGAAAGGTCAAAACCTTTAAAATGATTGAAGGTAGGCACTGTGTATCTTCCAGTCCTTACAACTTGCAAGGCAGGGAGCTGAGAACAGTGTCAGCTCCAAAAATCCACTCTTTCTGTCTCCCCCACGCTCCCTGTCACATTCCACCTCACCCCCCTCTTTTGAAAAGCACATTGCAGCCACTTGAATGCTGGGATAGCTGCCCACAATGCACCACTCCCAACAGCGCTGCAAATGCTGCAAATGTGGCCACACTGCAGCGCTGGTAGCTGTCAGTGTGGCCACACTGCAGCGCTGGCCCTACACAGCTGTACGAACACAGCTGTAACTACCAGCGCTGCAGAACTGTAAGTGTAGCCATGGCCTTAGCTTCCATCCCCTCCAATTTTAATCTTCCTCTCCGCCAGCCTCCAAGTGCCATCAAGCCCCTTCTGCCCCAAGAACCTGCCATTCAATCACCCCTCCTTGTCTCTGGCCTTGGATGGAGAAGCAACACTGTCTCAGCAGGGAGACAGAAATCTTATCACCTTTTAATTTACTGAGCTGTCCCAGTGCCAGTGCAGCAGGGACAGATATTAGAGCAGAGAAGCGGCTGCTGTGTCAGTATGGACAGAGTGGGGGGTCTCTGGTTACACTCTCCCTCTCTCTCCCCTCCCCACCCCTAACCTTCACTCTCAGGTTCTCTGGACTCTTAGCTGGAGCACTCCGACTCCCTTCTCTGTTCTTTCCCATTCCGTAATCCTGCAGTGGGGAGGTAGAAGGGCAGATGCCTCCCCGCATACCTTCCCCTCCCCAATATTTTTTCATTCTGGATATGACTGGGGACACCCCTCCGAAAAAGGCATTTCAATACCAGCAGACTCTGGTGAGTATGACACCTGCACGACTCCTCTCTTCCATTCCATTTCTCTGTCTCCTCCTATCTGAGCCCCCAGATAACCAGCAGAACAGCCCTGCAGGAGGCAATCTCTGTTCCCTTCTCTTCTGGTTAGCTGGATAACATTTCACAAGGCCATGCATGGGAGCCACAGGGAATCTTAAAGCTTGCTGCCTCCAAACTCCAGTTCTTCTGGAATAGTTTCTCCAGTTCTTCCCTCTCCCCAAATCCCCCTGAAGGAGAGCACTTCCCAAGCTCGCTCTAGGAGGGGAGAGGATTGTGCTTTTTAGGACAATTGCTCCCTCTTGCATTCAAGGGGTAAATCACTCATTTAGCCCCAGCCCTCTTTCCTTATTCCCCCAAGGAAGAACTTGGAGGGGGTTTGCCTGGGCCAGTGACCCCAGAAGCATATCCCCTCAGGATGAGGCCACATTCTCTCACAATGAGGGAGAGGGAAATGGTATTTCCCAATGTGCTGTGAACTGGCACTACTGAAGTTGGAGAAGGACAGGAAAGGAATGCCTGGGAGGTTGGACCAGTGCCTCTAGGGGTGAGTGCTCTGCACTGCTGCATGGGAAACCCAGCTGCCAGTCCCCAAACTGAGCTTTTGCTCCCCTGGGAGAGCTGCAGACTGCCACAGAGGTCAGTGTCCTGCCCTGCCCTGTTATACTCATCCTAAGGAGTTAATGCCCTTTCCTATCCTTCATAATGGGTGTCCTAGGGGGCAACTGCCCTGCATAGTCCTTTTTTATGGACACCTTTGAGGGTTAGTGCTCTGCCCTGTGATACAGGTGCCCTTGGGTCAGTCATATAAACTACTGTGTGTTATGTGCACCTTAGAGGTCAGTGACCTACACTGTCTAGTGTTATGGGTGCTGCAGAGGTCAGTGTCCTGCAGTGCTGTGTGTTATGGGGCCTGTGGGATTGGCCCCTTGCAGTGCTATGTGTTATAGGGTCCAAGGGGTCTGTTCCCTGCAGTACTGTGTGTTACAGGGCCCGAGGGGTCAGTGCCTTGCAGTGCTGTGTGTTGTGGGGCCTGAGGGGTCAGTCCTCTGCAGTGCTGTGTATTAGACTCTAAGGGTCAGTGTTTAGTAGGAAAATTGGGGTCCCTTGTGCTCCCCAGTCTCTTACTCCCCAGGCTGTCAGAGGAAGAGGTATTCATCTGCACTGCAGTGGAGAAATCCTGTCTTTGACTATTGGAGGAAGAGGAGTATCCTCCCATCCAGACTGACTAGGGAATAATGCAGATGGAATCCTAGCCCTCTGGATGGTGGTGGCTGAGTGGCACTCAGACCTACTGGGTATGTGTTATACAGTACAGCAATAGAAGAGGTGCTGGGCGGAGGCTATCAGGCTGAACTGCATCCGATCTGATGGGAAAGCAATATCTAATACTTTTCATCTGAGTGCAGCAAGCGAGCACTGCCCTGTCCTGAGGCCCAGTTCCATCCAGGTCAGTGAGAAGCTGTGTTAATTTTAGGGTCAGCCACACCACTTTCTCCTCTGAAAACTTGATTTCAAATCCTGATTTAAGTGACTTAAGGCTTTGGTTCCTATTTATGCAATTTACAAATGTACTGAATAAATTCACACCGTTCTGCTCAAACAGTCAAGGGCTGGAATGGTGAAAGTGCTGCATATCAGTACTGAGGGCATCAGCAGAGCTGGAGGGAGCCCATGATTATTATTAATTATTTCCATGACCTCGGTGCTATAGCAGGTTGTGTGCATTGGTTAAGCTTTCATGGGGCCAAGTCTAGAAGAACAAGACGTACTGAGTGGGTCAGGAGGACTGAATTATTAGCAGAGTTGGGTGGAGAGTGTAGGACTAAAATAGCAGGTCAGAACTGAGGTTTCTTGGTGGAGCGGTTGGGAGAAGCCCAGGACTGGAATAGCAGGGGGCGCTGAACATTAGCATCAAGTTATGGTGATAAAAATCTCTGGGTTTGAGGACGATATCTGGGAGAACTGTGATTAAGATTAATAGATTTATAGATTATAAAACCAGAATGGACTGCTGAGATCATCTAGTCAAGCCTCCTGTGTAACACAGGACTGAATTAATTCCTGTTTGAACTAGAGCATGTGCCTTAGAAAAACAGCCAATCTCGCTTTTAAAATTGCCAGTGATGAAAATTCACTACAACTCTTATACTATTCCGATTGTTAATTACCTCATTGTTAAAAATTTACACATTATTTCCTGTCTGAATTTGTTTACCTTCAACTTCCAACCATTGGACCTTTTTGTACCTTCTCTGCTAGATTGAAGAGCCTTTATCATAATTTTGTTCCCAATACAGGTACTTATAAACTGTTATCAAGTCATCCCTTAACCTTCTCTTTATTAAACTAAACAGACTGAGCTCCTTGAGTCTATCGCTATAAGATGTGTTTTCCAAACTTTTAATTATTCTCATGGCTCTTCTCTGAACCTTCTCCAATTTACCAATATTCTTCTTGAACTGTGGACAGGGCACAGTATTTGAGTAGCAATCACATCAGTGCGATATACAAATCCTCCATACTACTACTCAAGATTCCCTTGCTTACGTGTACAAGGATCATATTAATTCTTTTGGTCACAGCATTGCAGCTGGTTATTCAACATAACCTCCAAATCTTTTTCTGAGTCACTGTTTCCCAGGATAGGGTCCCCCTTTCTGTAGGTATGGATTATGTTCTTACATGTATAACTTTGCATTTGGCTATATTAAAATGCATATTGTTTTCTTATGCCCAATTTACCAAGCTATCCACATTGCTCCATATCAATGACCTGTCCTCTTTAGTTTTTACCACTTACCCAATCTTTGTGTCATCTGCAAACTTTTTTTCTTCCAGGTCATTGACAAGCATGTTGAATAGCACAGGGACAAGAGCCAATCCCTGTGAGACCCCATGAGAAACACACCTACTTGATGATGATTCCCCATGTAGAATGACATTCTGAGACCTATCAGTTAGACAATTTTTAATCTATTTAATGTGTGCCATGTTAATTTTGTATCATGTTAGTTTTTAAATTAAAATGTCAAGAAATACCAAGTCAAATGTCTTACAGAAGTTTAAGTATATTACATCAACACTGTTACCCTTATCAACCAAACTTGTAATCTCATCAAAAACAAATAAGAAGTTAGTCAAGATTTATTTTTCATAAATCCATGTTGACTGGAATTAATTATATTATCCTCCTTTAATTCTTCATTAATCCAGTCCCATATCAGCTATTCAGCTGTTTTGCCTGGGATCAATATCAGGCTGACAAGCCTATAATTACCCAGGACAACCATTTACTCATTTTATATATTGGCATATTAGCTTTCTTGCAGTCTTCTTGCTGCATTGGAGGAGCTCAGTGAGTTATAGCAAATATTGCAGAATTGAGTGGCAATGGCAGAGCTGGAAAAAAATGTACTAACATACCTTATTCTTTTCATGTAGCACAACTGGTGGGTGGGATTGAAATAGCTGAGAGTGCTGCGGGTCAGAACTGAAGTGCATCAGCAGTACTGAGTGTATGTGTGTATGTATGTACCTCAGGACTTGAACAGCAGTGGGGGCTGCAAATCAAGACTGACATGCACTGCTAGAGCTCAGATGAACCCGGAAACTGGAAGTATAAAGGGGCTCCAGATCATGACAGTAGCACTAGCAGAACTGTGTAAGAGGACAAGGCTTAACTATAAGGGGATGCTGCATGTTTCAGTCAAGGTATATTGGCAGGAGCTGCATGTCATCGCAAAACTGGAATTGCAAGGGGTGCTGGAAGTAAGAGATGGAATGACAATTGTCTGTAAATGTCAGATGATGCTCTGAGGAGAAGCACAGCTAATTAATAGCTATGTGAACAAGAATGATGCAGTGTTCATATACTTAAACTACGCATGTGATCCAGCTCAACTATGCCAAGATTGCTGCTGGCACTTAATAACAATAATGAAAGCCCAGACCAATTATTTTCAAAACTATAATTCTGCCTATAAAAGATGTATAAAACAATCACAACCCTCCCAAGCATTAATAATTCATTAAAATAGTCTCAAATGTAAATTGTAACCAAACAAACCACTCCCCAAAGCACTCTTTACATTTGAACACAGGTGCTTGTTACACCCCCCCTCCATCCCCCACCCCAGTTCAGATTCTAGACCCTAAGACTAGGGTTTCTCGACACTATGGTGGTAGTAATAAATAAAATATAGCATTGTAGAACCCTATCTCCACTCCCAGAATTGTTTCTCTGAAATTTCATCATTACTCTTCAATGTCTCTGTCACAGTTTGGTCCACTACAGCAGTGGAGAGATAACAGTCTGTTGCAAGTGGACCCAATCATTGGGACCCACCTGCTTATAAGCCAGCTGGGTCTGGGCAAAGAAATAGATTAATAGATTCCAAGGCCAAAAAAGAACCATTGTGATAATCTAGTTTGACCTTTTATATAGCACAGACCAAAGAACTCCCCAAAAATAATTCCTAGAGCAGATCTTTTAGAAAAACATCCAATCTTGATTTTAAAATTGTCAGTGATATAGAATCCACTACACTCCTTGGTAAATTGTTCCAATGATTAATTGCTCTCACTGTTAAAAATGTACACCTTATTTCCAGTTTGAATTTGTCTAGCTTTAGCTGAGCAAGATAATGGGCTGACTGATAATGAAACTCAATAAAGAATTAAAGAAGAGTAATATAATTATTGCCAATCAATATAGTTTATAGAAAATAGATCCTGTCAAACTAACTTGATATCTTTTTTAGTGAGATTACGAGTTTGGTTGATTACAATGAAGTGTCTCGTATTGTCTATTCAGCATATGACACAGAAAGGAGGCTGTAATACAAAATTGAGCTTACAATACAAAATGGAGTTCACAGTTTGATTCAGATGTTCCCAATTCCGTCACAGCTGCCACTTGAATTTTAATTAGAATCATAGAACCATAGGGTTAGAAGGGACTGCAGGGATCATCTAGTCTAACCACCTGCCAAGATGTAGGATTTGTTGTGTCTAAACCATCCAAGACAGATGGCTATCCAGCCTCCTTTTGAAAACGTCCAATGAAGGAGCTTCCACAACCTCCCTAGGCAGTCTGTTCCATTGTCCTACTGTTCCAACAGTTAGTAAATTTTTCCTGAGATTTAATCTAAATCTGCCATGCTGTAGTCTGAACCCATTGCCTCTTGTCCTGCACTCTGTGGCAAGAGAGAACAACTTTTCTTCATCTTTTTAGAGATGCTTGATTTGCTTCTGGATATGCTGAGGGAGCTTTGGGCAATGACATGTAAACTGGACTTTCACCCCTCTCAGCAGGTGAAGCTCTGCCAAGAGGTACTGTGTCTGTTATCAGAGGAGGCTGTCAATGCCTTTCTATGGAAATGCAAGGACTGAGCATTTCTTAAATAAATGGGTGTTTGGCTCTTGTTCAAGAAACCAGTTCTTGTAATGGACTTGCCAATTATCACCCAGTGTTCAGTCTTCGTTTCCTGAAGACAGCTTTGGTGGTGGCTGGAGTCTCCTTATGCTTTTCTGACCATGGTTGCAGGCTGTGTGCTGGTTTCAGTGAAAGTAATCTCCTAGGAGTGAAGAACAAATGTCCATGGTGAAATGTTTAAATTCAAAGATTTTGAAGTCATAAGGTTTAGGCTGATCATCTAATCTGACCTCTTGCGTAATACAGGTTATATAATTTCTTCCAGTAGTTCCTACATCAAGCCCATAATTTCATAGATTATTAGGGTTGGAAGGGACCTCAGAAGGTCATCTAGTCCAACCCCCTGCTCAAAGCAGGACTAATCCCCAAATGGCCCCCTTCAAGGACTGAGCTCACAACCCTAAGTTTAGCAGGCCAATGCTCAAACCACTGAGCTATCCCTCCCCCAAGTTGCTCATTGTACAAGAGCATACCTTTTTAGAAAAACATTTAATCCTGGTTTAAAGGCTTAAGATAGTGGAGAATCCACTATATCCTCTCATAGATCTATCAGCTGCTTTGTTACCATTAACTACAAGGTATTGGTGATACATCTGCAGCCCATAGCAGGATTAGACCAAGTTGCTCTTGAGTAACTCTATTCTTTCCTTTCTGAGATCTCCCAGAGTGTAGTATTGGGTGATTCCTTACCTGCTCCTAGGTCTTTCTCATGGCTGGTTCAATAGGGTCTTATTATTATTCAACATGTACATTTGCTAGCATGATGGAAGGCCTATTTACATATAAAGTCAAGGGAGGGATGTGAAGTCAGCAGAAGGCAGGGCACTGGAGAATAAGCCACAGGGTGAGAGGTGGTATTCTGACTCTGGGGACAAACAGTGAACTTTGGGGGACGTAAGAAGAAGGCAAGGAATATACTCCTTGATCCTGCACCTAGGAAGTAAATAGACAGCATGTTTACATTCATGAAAATGGGATGTCAACCAGACTCGGTTGGAAACACTGCAGAGGACATTTGGAGTGAGATAAACTGATTTAAACTAGAGTTTAGCCTGTTAAGTTATAAAATGTGATATAACTTTGTTTTATATATAACCTGTTGTTTCCATTAGCCTTACTCACTATTTCTTAAATCTTGATATTTGATGATAAACTTAAGAGTGTTTTCACAATACATATAACCCATGGCTGTGCTGTTAAGCTAGGTGTTGACCCTGAGTACAATCATACAAGGTGGAGTGAACACTGTTCCTTTGGGACAGCAGACCTGGGAAGTCTGTGAGTGTTCAATGGATAAGGGACTGGACGCTACAGGGGATCCCTTCAAAGGGACTCAGGGACTGGGATGCACCTATTTGTTAACCTGCAAGGCAAAGTAAGGGCGGCATGTCCCAGAGAAGATGGTTTGGGTGGTTCACCCACTGGAGGTGCCTAGGAGCCAGTTAAGCTCAAATAAGTCTCCCTCTGAATGGAAGCAGGGAGGCAATTATGTGACTCAAGGTCCTGGGTATCTCAAAAATTGTCACAGAACCCTTCGGGAGATATTGAGGCTTTGTGAGCAGTGGTGCCTTTGCTATGCAGCTAACACCTGTCTGAACATCTCTGTTTTAGCAGCATCAGCTGGTGCAGTTATTTATTTCTATAGTACTATAAACATGTTTACAGACAAATAGAAAATGATGCCACTACCCCCAAGGTGTCTGTAATTTTGACTCAGTACCCAGCAGCTGTCTGTGACTAGGCTTGTTAAATGGAGGACACCTAACCCAGATGAGACTGAGGTGATTCTTGTAGATTTGAATGAGGTGCAAAGGGGAGAAATGGTAGAGATTACATCAATCCCCTGGATTTAAGGGAGTTTACTCAGGTTGGCAACTCAGGAGCTCCTCAGCCATTCTGGATGTACAAAGAAGCAAGAGGCAGGGACCTTTTTTTTTTTTCATCTGAACTTGGCTGGAAAGTTTGCTGTCTTTTCTTTTGGATATGCACCTTCCCCAGTGATCCCTGCCTTTGTCATCTCAAGGCTGCTATGTCTTAAAACTGTAGCTGATGCAGAATGTGGCTGTCCATGTTTTAAACTATATTTTTTCCATGGAGCATTTCACCACCTCTTGTGATTCCAAGCAAGAGCAGTATTCATTTTCTTCCACTGTCAGTGTAATGAATACATGCACTGTAGACAGCAGACACAGCTATTATATAAATTGCTCAACACACCCGTGGAGAGCTAAGACTAGACGTAGAGCTCCAAAGTCTAGCCTCTGCCACTTGGGCTATGGGAGAGCTTCTTTAGCTGTAAATAGCAAATGGTTAGAAATACTCAGACAGCTACTCGAGGGAGACTCTAAGCCAATGTATTACAGACTCCCCGTTAGACAAGTTTATCCCAGTGTCTGAAGTCTATAGGAAGTTCTGTCCCATCTGGGTTATATTATCATTTTGTAACAAATGATGGCTGCACACACCTACAAACACTGAGGGATCAAACACAGGACACTTAGCACCAAAAACATAAGATCATGCCACTTATAATAAAAGAATAAGGGACAGATTTTCAGAGGTATGTAGCCACCTGGAGATGCCTGCTGGGATTGTCACAAAAACCCAAGCAGGTTAGCTACCTAACTCCCATTGAAATCAGTGGGCATACAGCACCTAGCCTGCTTAGGCCTTGTCTACACTGGCAAGTTTCTGCACAATAAAGCAGCTTTCTGTGCTGTAACTCCTGAGGCGTACATACTGCCAAGTCACGTAGTGTGCAGAAACTGCACCATTGCAGCACTGTAAAAAACCCACCCCGATGAGAGGCATACAGCTTTCTGCACCAGTGCTGCAGTGCCCGTGTAGGCACCGTGGTCTATTACAGCGCCGCAGTTGGCCTCTGGGAGGTGTCACACAATGCCTTTTCTCACCTCTCTGGTCATCCATTTGACCTCTACTGCCCTGCCCTCAGGTGACCAACCGTCATCCCCACCCTGTAAATTCCTTTGGAATTTTGAAAATCCCCTTCCTGTTTGCTCAGTGACGCCTGCAGTGTTCTCAGCACATCTTTCCAGGTGACCAGGCCTGCTCCATGCACCAGGTGATCCCCTGCTAGAAGCAATGCCGAGCTGCTGGACCGCATCAGCATTTGGGGAGAGGAAGCTGTTCAGTCCCAGCTGTGTTCCAACCATAGGGACTATGAAACCTATGGACAGATTTCACAATGCATGACAGAAAGAGGCCATGACCAGGACACATTACAGTGCACATTCAAAGTGAAGGAGCTGCGGAACACCTACCGCAAGGCATGGGAGGCAAACCACCACTCTGGTGCTGCACCCATGAGCTGCTGGTTCTACAAATAGCTGGACCCGATCCTCGGTGGTGACCCCATGTCCACTGCGAAAGTCACTGTGGATACTTTAGGGCTCGCGTGCCAGTCAAGAGTGAACCAAGCCAGGAGAAGGAAATCTTGGATGAGGATGTGGAGCAGGTGTGGGACTCAGAGGCAGAGGATGACTTGGAGGTCAGAGATGTATGCAGCCAGGAGCTCCTTTCTGTTCTGTCATAGCTGTCGGATGTTGGTGAAGCACAAACAGGAGAGGAGGTAAGTGGATTTGATTTTGGGAATCGCTGAAGTGAGTTGTTGTGGGGCAGGAGGGTTGCAGAAACAGAGGCTGCTCTATGTATTTTGCTGTCCCAAGCACGGCAGTCAGGCGGCTTTTGGCAGCACGACTGCGGGAGGTCCGCTGATAACACAGATTCGGTGGCATGCCTGCGGGAGGTCCCATGGTCCCACGCCTTCAGCGTACCCGCCACCGAATTGCTGCCGAAACTGCGGGACCAGCAGACCTCCCACAGGCGCGCTGCCAAAGGCAGCCTGACTGCCACCCTCATGGCGATGAGCAGACTGCCCCCCCCCCGCAGCTTGCCGCCTCAGACACGTGCTTGCTGGGCTGGTGCCTGGAGCCACCCCTGTACAGAAAGCAGGCTTGTGTCTGTATGATGTGCATACCATCGCATGCCTAGTCTGAGCGGTGGAACAGGCTGTTGATTGGCTCCCTCATTTCATGAGAATCTGCCTCAGAGTTATCCAGGAAACTCTCGTGGAGATACTGGGCAATCTGCTGCAGTGCAGGTTCTTCGGCAGAGCTGCTTTGTTTCTTGCCCATTAACAGTAACTTTCCTGCACCACTCTGCCTCCACTGTGGGGGGAACCATTGCTGCACACAGGCGAGCCGCATAAGGGCCAGGGTGGAAGCTGCAGTCTTGGAGAAGACCCTCCCTTGATTCCCTGCTCACCTTCAGCAGCAAGATATCTTCCATAATGAACACAGCCTGTGGAAAGTGTGCGGACAGGAATGATTATAAGACCCCCTGCTACAGTGCTGGCTCTCCCCAAAAGCCATGTGCCCAGTGTACAGCAGGATCCAGGAAGACTGATTTCCCCGGCCCCTGTGGCTACTCACCATTTTGGGGGTCTTGTGGATCATGTGTGCTTGCCTGAGGTGAGCAAGTTAGTGACAGGTATGTGAATAGTGGCTATGTTTTAAATGACTGAAGCAGTGTTCTGTGCGTTGCAAACAATATTGATACTGTAAAATGTTGCAGTTTGGCTTCACAGAGATGATTTTGGGAGCCCAGCCTCCCTCTTTGTTATTGTATCAGAGGGGTAGCCGTGTTAGTCTGGATCTGTAAAAGCAGCAAAGAATCCTGTGGCACCTTATAGACTAACAGACGTTTTGGAGCATGAGCTTTCGTGGGTGAATACCCACTTCTTCTTTGTTATTGGTGGCTGTCTGGCTGAGCATAATTAGAAAGCGGCCATGAAGAACTAAGGAGGACTTTCTGCATGAGGTTATGATGACACTCCACGGCCGAAAAACAGGAATTGAAGGAGTGGCAGAACAGCTAGAAGAGGGACCAAAAGGAAAATGCTGCGCACCAGAATGAAGCCATGGAGTAGCTCTTACATGTTATGGAGGGCCAAGCAGACATGCTCCAAGCGATACTAACACTGCAAACTGAGCAGCTCCGTGCCCGCCCTCCCCTGCAGCCACTGTCGCAAAACTCTTTCCCATGTGTCCCCCCAGACACCACCAACACACTCTTATCAACCTCCTAGCTCCAGTCTATACCCACGGCATTCCACTCCTCCCCCATCACAATCCAGCACTGTGGACTCCCAGTACCCACTGCACTCAACACCCATCCCTCTGCAGTTTAGCCCTGTTGAAGTACAGTACTCTCTGCACGGTACTCCAAAAGGAGGTTAGATATGATCCCTGAACATACACAAATCTTTAACCATCTTAGGACCCCACCTCCCCTCACTGCTGATGTGTGTTTTCGTTTGTCTCTCTCCTCCAGTTGTTGGTTTGAAAGCAATCTTTATTCTATTAATTGAAAGCAAACAGAGCCCTGCAAAGCAACAATTATCTTAAACCTTCCTATTGCTTCATCTGCACCAATCACAGTCATCTCCTAGCATTACAAGCACTGCACTCCTGAGCATAACAACAAATATTACAGAATCATAGAAGATTAGGGTTGGAAGAGACCTCAGGAGGTCATCTAGTCCAACCCCCTGCTCAAAGCAGGACCAAGACCAATTAAATCATCCCAGCCAGGGCTTTGTCAAATCAGACCTTAAAAACCTCTAAGGATGGAGGTTCCACCACCTCCCTAGGTAACCCATTCCAGTGCTTCACCACCCTCCCAGTGAAATAGTGTTTCCTAATATCCAACCTAGACCTCCCCCAAAGTCACAATCTCTTGGAATAGGATGTGATTAATGGCCCTGCACACTTCCATCAACATGAATCCAACTTTCCCATTCTGAACTGGATAGTGCCTGATCAGTAGCAATCTGGAGTAGCCAGCTTCCACAGTGCAATCACCACGTGCTTCTCCAGTGGCAGGGCAGCTCTCATTCTCATGTCCTTGTGCTGCAGGGCTGAGACGTGCTCATCACACAGTCCCGTGAATGTGGTTTTCCTTATCCGAAAGTTCTGCAGCCACTGCTCGTCATCCCAGACGTGGATGACGATGTGATCCCACCATTCAGTGCTTGTTTCCCGAGACCAAAAGCAGCGTTCTACTGTGGTCAGCACTTCCGTGAAAGCCACAAGCAATCTCATGTTGTAGCTATTACACGTGACGAGATCTATGTCATACTCCTGTTGTCTTTGTAGTTTAAGGAATAACTCCACTGCCACTCGTGACATGTTAGTCAGAGCGAGCAGCATACTGGTCAACAGTTTGGGATCCATTCCATAGGACCGAAGAGGTAGGGTGCACAGTACACAAACCGTTGAAAGATGGCACCAAATGTGGACAGAAGCACAGGGGTTGCTGAGATGTGAAGAAATGCATCATGGGGCATTGAGACAGGACCCAGGATGCCCCATGACCTCCTCTGCCTTCCCACAACTGTTAGTGGCAGAAGAGGAAGAACTGCTCTTTGGAATAGCTGCCCAGAGTGCACCACTCTGAATACCACTGCAAGTGCTGCAAGTGTGAACACACTATTGCGCAGGTAGCTGACAGCGTGAACACACAACAGCGGTTTCCCTTTAGCGCTCTCTGAGCAGCGCTATAATTACTGGCATTGTAACTCTGCCAGTGTAGACATACTCTTAGACATTTTTGAAATCGCCATTAGGCACTTATCTGTGCCTAAGGACTTGAAAATCTGGCCCTAAGGCTATGTCTACACAGCGCACATTACATCGGCACAGCTGTGCCACTACAGCCATGCTGGTGTATGGTACGCAGTGTAGCCCCTCTTTGTCGGCAGGAGAGAGCTCTCCCACTGACAAAATAAAACCCAACTAGGGGTGGTAGCTTTGTCGGCGAGAGATTGTCTCCTGCCGACGTAGCGTTGTCCACAGCAGTGCTTTTTGTTGGTAAAACTTTTGTCGGTCAGGGTTTTTTTTTTTTTTTGACACCTCCAGCTGACAAAAATTTTACCAATGAAAGTGAAGTGTAGACAAGTGTTAATCACTTAGCTGTAAGTTCAAGTCTTTTATCCTGAGAGGGAGTTGTGATTGCATGTGCTAAGCAGTGTTTCTCCTGCACATTGCAGACACACATGCAAATAGCTGTTGCAGCCCATGGCCGTGATGGATACATGTTGATTTCAAACTTTGCTGCTGGAAGTATCCTCCTGTGAAGTCCCAGACAATGTTAACCATTCAGATTGGGCTTCAGTAGTCAACAAATATTACACCATTTCTTGGGAAGCGAATACTGTATTGAGCAAACCAGTTTCAGTTCTAACTTCATTTTCAGTTGCATTTCACTAGCTGAAAAATTTTCCTTGTTGCTAAAATTTATCATCAGCTAAAAAGCAGATTTAGAAAAAAATTAAGGAAATCTCATTGTTAATGATTTGCATGAGACTGAAGAACAACTCAAACCTGTGTCCGACCCTCCCTCATGCCTTCTCTGCCTCAAAGCTTTCCCTTCCCAGCTCTCCCAGTTCTCCTCCCTCACCACATCCTTCTCTCCCCTTTTCTCAGTGCGTCCTACTCTCTCTCTCTTCCTTTTTCCAAGTGCCACGGTTACATTCCTCTGCTTCCTCATTCTCTATCTCCAGCATAATGATAACACAGAGTTTTCCAGTTATGACTTTAACATGGCAGGTTATGTCCAGGCAGGAGCAATCACAGTGGGATTTCCCCCAAAAGACCAATTAGGAAAATGATCTAAAGGAGTATGTGACTCTGAAAGAAGAGGAGGAATTCCCCTTCCTACCTCTTTCTGAGTACTCTCAAGGAGGGTGATTCATCCCCCTGCCTCCAAGAGAAACTTGGTAAGAGCAAATATTTTGCCTTTGGGATGCACCAGGTGGGATGGCTTTTTTAAAACAATGTCACAGGGGAGGGGACAGAACGAGACACCTAAAGGGGCTTTATCTCTGCAGAGGAGGGGTAGCATGTGTAGCTTCTCACCAGCTGCCTATGCCAGGGATAAGCTAAGTGGAAAGAGCCCTGATGAGCTAACTGGCCTTTTCCTGTCCTGCATTTCCCTCAGCCCTTAAAGAGACAGTTTCTGATTATGTATGGAATACACGACACAGTCAATTCAGTTCAACCTCTCTCTCTTCCCCACTTATTCTCTCTCTCCTTTTCAGCTCTTTCTTTCCCCCTGTCTTATCACGTTTTCTTTCCTCAGTTTCTCTCTTTCCCTGACCTTTCACTTCCTTCCCACCACCCCTCTCTCTCTTTCTGCCGCCTCAGTTTCTCATCCCACCTCCTCCTCCTGTCCCTCTCTCAATGGCTCCTGCCCTCAGCGGAGAGGAGGCCAGGCATTAGGTTTCACAGCTGTGATTCTCTCTGCCCTTCCCTAAGTCACTGCCATAGAATTCTGTTCTATAAATATCCCACATGACTTTGCCCCTGAGCTGTCCCAAAGAGGTGCAGGGGGGTCTGTGGGAAGCTACTTTCTCTCTGCTCCTGCCATCCCAGGACCTGTAAACCTCAAAGAGTAACATCAGAGGGAAGGCAAGAGATCCAAGGGAAGCGAGATCATGGGCGAGAGCGCTGGCAGGGGATTCCATAGCTAATTCCAGGGCCGGAGAGAATAGAACAGCCGGATGGACCTAGGGCCAACATTTCATAAAGGGAAACAAACAAAGGGTCAGTTGGGCTGTTGGCACTGCGGGGGGAAGGGGAGAGGGACCTGCTAGTGCCTCTTCCTGGTGAGATTTGAAAGGGACTCAGGCTTTCTCATCAAAAATGCTGATATGAGGGAGACATTTGCAGTTCCTCACTCTCAGTCCTGGGGTCTCCTCTTTGGGGCACTGTCTGTACTCTCTCACCTGGGGAGAACATCCCCTGCAGATGCTAAGAAAAAATATCCCCACCCCCACCCCCCATGCACACACTGTCCAGTGGTCTCATAGATTCATAGATTCTAGGTTCAGAAGGGACCAATGTGATCATCTGGTCCGACCCCCTGCACAAAGCAGGCCACAGAACCCTACCCATTCACTTCTATAACAAACCCCTAACCTATGCCTGAGTTATTGAAGTCTTCAAATTGCGGTTTGAAGACCTCAAGCTGCAGAGAATCCACCAGCAAGTGACCCATGCCCCACGCTGCAGGGGAAGGCGAAAAACCTCCCGGGCCTCTGCCAATCTGCCCCGGAGGAAAATATGGTGATCAGCTAAACCCTGAGCATGTGGGCAAGACTCACCAGCCAGCACTCAGAAAAGAGTTCTCTGCAGTAACTCAGATTCCATCCCATCCAGCATCCCATTACCCTCTGCATTGTCAGCATGTCCCAGGCTACAGTCTCATCCCCCACACTCTCATTACTGGGATCCATGAGCTGATAGCAGCCCTCACCCTGGGACAAAGGAAACAAGAAGGGCCAGATCCTCAAAGGAGTGGAATTTGGGTACCGAAATAACTTTGAGGATCTGGCTTTCCTTCCCTGCAGACTCAGCCCTGGGGTTTCTTCTCTAAAGCACTGTGCACTGTAAGTGCTCCGTATTGCTGGGGCCAGGGAGACACTACCGTCACTTTCTCACACAGTCCTGGGATCTCCTCTCCCCTGAGCTGTTAATCCCAGCTCCCTGACCAGTGAGAATACCTGCCCTGCACTGAGCGCCTCTGGCTCCTCCCAGCCTGGGGGACTCTGTCACAGGATCACTGAGGGAATAGAATGTTTTGTCACTTCCAAACCCCTTCTGGGAGCAGAATGTGTTTGGTGCTACTTAGTGCTCACAGAGGAGGGTAGGAGAGTGGAGAAGGGGGTACAGGTGACTGGAGTTAGTAGTAATTGACTCTCCTCTTTCCCTCCACCTCCCAAAATGGATTTCAATTTGATTAATTTTAGGCTAAGCCAGAAAGTGCTTGACATTGCCTGGCTCCAAACTGGGGCAGGTCAGAAGGTGGCATGGGTATTGAGTTCCTGCCCTGGGCAGCACCAAGCCAGGGAGGGAGACCTGGTGGAGTCATTTTTGGTTGCTAGGAGGATGGCTGACAGCAACCGGAACAACAGAATTGCAATGCTTAAAATGATCTTGGGTCTATCCCAAACTGCAAGCAGCAACTTTAGTAAAACAGAGCTTAAAGTGTATGCCTTAGCACCCCAGCTCATTGATGTATTTATTGTCGGGTCTGAAACTCTTTGCACCCCTCCTTTCCCCCCCACTCCCCAGTTTAAACACTACCAAGTCACATATGAGCCCCCAGCTGTTCCACAAGAGCCTCCCCTCAATCTTTTAGGGACTGCTGCAGGTCCCAGAGCCAGGTCTCACTCCATCTATCTGTCTGTACTTCTTGCCTTAAGCCCCACAACAGTTCTCACCTGCCACTAGAGCTCCCTCGATAGTCTCAGTTTACCTTTTCAGGGGATTGTGGTCTTCCATGAGTGAGAAATGCCAGGGCCTCATTCCTGCTTCACCGGCAGGACTGTATCCATGATAGCAGAACTTCAAGTCCATATTTTCTTTCCCTGAGATAGAGGCTCTGGGAGCTCATAGCTCATCCTTGTCCCTGAGAAGGGCGTCAAAGACCCATTTGCACATTTAATGGGTAATGACAGGCCATAAACATTTACAAATGGGTTCTGAGCCCAAAAAAGTTGAGAACCACTTCTCTAAACTCTCCCCAGCTGGGGTCTCTGTACCACATGCTGCAGGTGTAAACATTCACCAGCAGAGGGAGTTATTCCCATTTGGATGGTTTGCCTGCAAGTGTGGATTGCCTTGCTCCATGGTATTGTTCAGGCTTCAAGGTATCATGTCCAGCGCTCCTGCTGGGTCCAAGCCACAGAGAAACATGCCATATTGACATTGCTCCAGAAAGGGGAATACTTACACTGCTCTCCATCTTCCTGTCTCTGAGAAGGCTAAACGGGGACAAGCTAGAGGGGTTGCCATGACCTGCATTAGCTGTAATCCCTCAGTGATTCCCCCCTCTCTCTAAGAGGTTGTTAAATAGGGGTCACCCTCATCTGAACTGCCGTGAGCCCATATGTGGTTCCCTTGTCTGCATCATTCAGCCCCCTTCCCTCCCTCTCTCTTGGAAGAGCACTGTCTGAGCTGCCACAAACATCATCATGTTCCCTAAGGATTCCCTGCTCTCTTGTTCTGTCAGTGACCTGAAGGGGGTTATATGGGAAAGTAAAAATCATCAGGCCGGGACCCAGTGCGTGAGCCTCAGATCCACAAAGAGAACTAGACATTGCAATACCTATTAGGTATCTAGAAAATCTCAGGAACAAAAATGGGATCCCCAAATCCTGAATAAGGTGCCTAGGTTCCTTAGCCAGTGAATGGGGATAGATAGGCCCATAAATATGGGATAAAAAAAGCCAGCATTTTAGGTGGAGAGGTGTCTAAGATAGCCAGTGGAAAATGCCAACGATGGGTGTGCCTAGACTCAAACCCCTCCTGGAATTAGGCACTTAAACCCAGGCTATAGATAGGGTTAGACCAAGGGTTATCTAGTCTAACCCCATGCAAAGATGCAGGATTTATTGTGTCTAGACCATCCAAGACAGGTGGCTATCCAGTCTCCTTTTGAAAACCTCCAGTGAAGGAGCTTCCACAACCTCCCTAGGCAGCCTGTTCCATTATCCTACTGTTCTTACAGTTAGGAAGTCTCCTGAGATTTAATCCAAATCTGCTATGCTGTAGTTTGAACCTATTGCCTCTTGTCCTGTCCTCTATGGCAACTTTTCTCCATCTTTTTTGTGGCAGCCTTTCAAGTATTTGAAGACCACTATCATGTCCCCCCATTAATCGCCTCTTTTCGAAACTAAACATTCCCAGTTCCTTTAGCCTTTTCTTGTATGGTTTGCATTCCATCCCTTTGATCATCTTTCTCGCTCACCTCCGGATCCTTTACAGGTTCTCTGCATCCTTTCTATACATTGGTTACCATAACTGGACACAGTCAGGGCTGTCCCTAGCTATTTTGGTGGCCAATGCAGCCCCCTTGTGGGGGAGCTGTGGGGGGCCCCAGGCCTCTGCAGGGGGAACTAGGTGGGCTGGCCACTTCCTGCCGGAAGTGGAGTGGTACTATCATCGCCCATGACTTGCATGCTATGCTTCTGTTAATGCAACGTAAAATTGCATTTGCTTGATTTGCAACAGCATCATATTGCTGACTCATCTTGAGGTTGTGATCCATCACAACTCCAAGATCCTTTTCAGCAGTGCTGGTGCTAAGCTAGTTTTCCCCCATTCTGTATTTGTCCATTGATTTCACTGGAAATTAGGAGCCTAAATACCGTGTGTGTGTGTGACAGTGACAGGCCACAGCATTTCCATACCTGAGCGAACATCTTGGGCCTTCCCTGTCAATTAGCAAGTGGCAGTAGTTACGGTGTATGAAAGAGGGTTTGCCCCTAAACCACTCCCTTCCCTGAGGCCCTAGAATTTCATGTCCTTGCTCCCATATCTCCATCAGATGGGGATAATCCCTGGATTAAAATAAGAGGAAATTTATCTTCCTTTCCCTTTTTCAGGAGATAGCAGTCCTCTCTCTTCATACTCTCGAGCCCCTCAATCTCATGCCCTCTGTGGTGAAATGAGATTGGGATTTTCTCTTGTATCTGGTCATCCACCATTAGGGTTGACAGGTGTCCAGTTTTTGACCAGAACGCCCAGCTGAAAAGGGACCCTGGCAGCTCTGGTCAGCACCACTGACTAGGCCATTAAAAATCTGGTCAGCAGGGCTAATGCAGTCTCCCTGCCTGCCATGGCTTCATGCTGCTTTCAGAAGCAGTGGCATGTCCCCCCTCCAGCCTCTAGACAGAGGGACAGCCAAGGGACTCCACCCACTGCCACCACCCCAAACACTGGGAATGGCAGCCAATGGGAACTGCAGGGGCAGCACCTGTGGATAGGGCTGTATGGTGAGCCGCCTGGCTGCACCTCCACATAGGACCCGGAGTGGGGGACATGCTCCTTGAGGTAAGTGTAAGCCTGCACCCTTGACCCCCTCCAAAGCCCCAACCCCCTGCCCCAGCCCTGATCCCCCCCCATGCCCTCTAAACCCCTCGATCCCAGCCTGGAGCACCCTCCTGCACCCCAAGCCTCTCATCACCAGCCCCACCCCAGAGCCTGCATCCCCAGCCAGAGCCCTCACCCCCACCCATACCATGCCCCAATCCCCTGCCATAGCCCACTTCTGCACCCCAAACCCCTCATACCTGGCCCCAATCCAGAGCCCACACCCCCAGCTGGAGCCGTCACCCCCTCCCACACCTCAGCCCCCTAAGCCAGCCTGGTGAAAATGAGCGAGTGAGTGAGGGTGGGGAGAGCGAGCGACGGAGGTGTGGAGTGAGTGGGGGCAGGGCCTCAGAGGGGGCAAGGGTGTTCGGTTTTGTGTGAGTAGAAAGTTGGCAACCTGCTCCGCCATGGTTTACAGTCTCTGCCTGCTACTCTGTGCTTGTCCACACAGGGAAAAGTGACCAGAATAATTATTCCACCATAACAGTGCTGGTATAATACCCTATGTGAACTTCAAATTCTGGAATAAAAGTGACTTTATTGTGCAATAATTACTGCACTGGATTTAGATGGGAAGGCTAGTGGTTAGAGCAGAGGTGTGAGAATCAGGAATCCTGGATTCAAACTGTTGGTTCTTTCATTGACTTGCTATTAAGGCCCTGATTTGTAAACTGATCCACATGAGTATATCTCTGCATGGTGAGTCCCAGAGATTTTAAGGGTGTGTGAGTGAAATCCTTCTGTTTTTGCAGCAACTTACTGAAATCAGTGGAGCTCTGTGTAGGCACACAGCTCTACCCAAATATATTTGCTTGGAGGATTGAGATGTAAACTAATTCCCACGGGCATTTTATGAGGCTTAATTAGCCAATGTTTACAAAGTGCTTTGAGATTCTCAGGTGAAAGGCTCTAGAAACATGAATGTTATCAATCATTTCTCTTGAATCTGCTCACTAGATAAGCCAAAACTGTAACCTTTGGTGGTTATCAGCGGAGAAGATAAGAGGTCTGTGTGACAGGTAACTGATTTGTAGTATTATGCAGTGTTGTTGTAGCCAGCTGAGTCCCAGGATATTAGAGAGACAAGGTGGGTGAAGTAATATATTTTAGTGGCCTCTGCTGGTAAGAAAGACAAGTTTTCAAGCAACACAGAGCTCTCCTTCAGGTCTGGGAAAGGTACTAAGACCATGGTCTTGTCTGCACTACAGAGTTTTGTCAACAAAAGTCACATCAACGATAAAAAGGCGCTATAACAACATCTCTACTGCATGTTCACACTACGCTCCCTTTGTCGTCAGAGCACGTCCACAATTGGTGCTCTAGCATCAACAGTAAGAGCAGTGCACTGTGGGTAACTATCCCACAGTGCTACTTGCCACCTTCTGCTGCTAGGACTTGTGGGAAGGTTGAGTGGATCACAGAGCTTCATGAGTGTGAGTTCAGTGTCCCATGATGCTTTGTTTTCTGTCCCAGCATTCTATGGGCTTCTGACTGTTTCACAGCATTTTTCAACATCCCCTGTTTAATTGTGTACCTGCCATCTCTGAGAGAAGATGTATCCTGCACTGCTCTCCACTGTTGTGGTGACTGTCATTAACACATCACAGCTGGTAACACAGTTAATCATGAGGTACCTCTGTGAAAAGGAATCAGAGTTTCCTGACCAGCTGTGTGCCATGGAAGGAAGCAACACCAGATTGCTTTTGGCATTCATGGAGCAGCTGCGCACGGTGGCCCATCGCTTTTAGGCTCGGGAAACAAGCATTGATTGGTGGGATCGCATTGTTATGCAGGTCTGGTATGATGAGCAGGGGCTGCAGAACTTTTGAACGTGGAAAGCCACCTTCCTGGAACTGTGTGTGGAGCTTCCTCCAGCCCTGTGGTGCAAGGACACCAAAATGAGAGCTGCCATCTATGTGGAGAAGCACGTGGCAATTGCAGTGTGGAAGCTGGTGACTACAGACTGCTACGCATAGGCAACACATAGGGGAGCATGCGGAACCAAATGCCGCCCCCCCATCCCCAGATTGCTACTTGGCCTGTAAGGGGAAGGGGAGGGAGGAAGAGCCGCTCTGTCTTCCTGTTGCGCCTGCCCCTCCTGGCACACTCAGCCTCAGTCCGTGGGAGCTAGGCCCAGGAAGGGAGTGTAAGAGGCTGGACCAGCCACTTCTCACACTGTTCACTTGAGGTCCCTATGTGCAGCGCCAGAGCTGCCTGAGAAAGCCTAATTGGGGAGGTGGCGGCGGGCTGCCCCCTGCCATTGCTCGACTGCTGGGGACAGGGACTGAACGAGCTGGAGTCCCTCCCCCACCCCTGACCTGCATGTTTCCAGCTCACTCGGCCCTTATCCCCTGCAGCCAGGCCTGGGTGGGGGCCCAACACTGTAGCATTTAATTTCAGAAAGTGGAACTACACAAAAATGAGGAGGTTAGTGAAACAGAAATGAAAAGGTACAGCACCAAAAGTAAAATCCCTACAAGCTGCATGGAAGCTTTTTAAAGACACTGTAATAGAGGCTGAACTTAATTGTATACCCCAAATTAAAAAACATAGTAAGAGAACCAAAAAAGAGCCACCGTGGTTAAACAACAAAGTAAAAGAAGCAGTGAGAGGCAAAAAGGCAGCCTTTAAAAAGTGGAAGATAAATCCGAATGAGGAAAATAGAAAAGAACATAAACTCTGGCAAATGAATTGTAAAAATAAAATTAGAAAGCCCCAAAAAAGAATGTGAAGAACAGCTATCCAAAGACTCGAAAAATAATAGCAATTTTTAAAAAAAAATACATCAGAAGCAGAAAGCCTGATAAACAACCAGTGGTGCCACTGGATGATCGAGATGCTAATGGAGCACTCAAAGACGATAAGGCCATTGTGGAGAAACTAAATGAATTCTTTGCATCGGTCTTCACTGTTGACGATGTGAGGGAGATTCACGACAGAGCCATTCTTTTTAGGTGACAGATCTGAAGAACTGTCCCAAATTGAGTTATCATTAGAGGAGGTTTTAGAACAAATTGATAAACTAAACAGTGATAAGTCTCCAGGACCTGATGGTATTCACCCAAGAGTTCTGAAGGAACTCAGATGTGAAATTGCAGGATTACTAACTCATCTGTAACCTTTTAAATCAGCTTCTGTACCAAATGACTGGAAGATAGCTAATGTGACACCAATTTTTAAAAAGGGCTCCAGAGGTGACCCTGGCAACTACAGACCCAATAAGCCTCACTTCAGTAACGGGTAAATTGGTTGAAACAGTCATAAAGAACAAAATTGTCAGATACATAGATGAACATAATTTGTTGGGAAATAGTCAACATGGTTTTTGTAAAGGGAAATCATGCCGCAGCAATCTACTAGAATTCTTTGAGGGAGTCAACAAGCATGCAGACAAAGGAGATCCGATGGATATAGTATATTTAGATTTTCAGAAAGCCTTTGACAAGGTCCCTAACCAAAGGCTCTTAAACAAAATAAGCAGTCATGGTCTAAGAGGGAAAGTTCTCTCATGGATTGGTAACTGGTTAAAAGATAGGAAACAAAGGGTAGGAGTAAATGGTCAGTTTTCAGAATGGAGAGAGGTAAATAGTGGTGTCCTCCAGGGATCTGTACTGGGCCCAGTCCTTTTTAACATATTTATAAACGATCTGGAAAAAGGGGTAAACAGTGAGGTGGCAACATTTGCAGATGATACAAAACCACTCAAGATAGTTAAGTCCCAGGCAGACTATAAAGAGCTACAATAGGATCTCACAAAATTGGGTGACTGGGCAACAAAATGGCAGATGAAATTTAACATTGATAAATGCAAAGTAATGCACATTGGAAAACATAATCCTATATAAAATGATAGCGTTTAAATTAGCTATTACCACTCAAGAAAGAGATTTTGGAGTCATTGTGGATAGTTCTCTGAAATCATCCACGCAATGTGCAGCGGCAGTCAAAAAAGCAAAACAGAATGTTGGGAATCATCAAGAAAGGGATAGATAATAAGATAGAAAATATCATATTGCCTCTGCATAAATCCACGGTATGCCCACACCTTGAATACTGCATGCAGATGTGGTCGCCCCATCTCAAAAAAGTTATATTGGAATTGTAAAAGGTTCAGAAAAAGGCAATAAAAATGGTGAGGAGAGAGTAATAAGACTGGGACTTTTCTGCTTGGAAAAGAGGCGACTAAGGGGGGACATGATAGAGGTCTATAAAATCATGAGTGATGTAGAGAAAGTAAATAAGGAAGTGTTATTTACTCCTTCTCATAATACAAGAACAAGAGGCCACCAAATGAAATTAATAGGTAGCAGATTTAAAACAAACACAAGAAAGTATTTTTTTCATTCAACACACTGTCAACCTCTGGAACTCCTCGCTAGGGGTTGTTATGGAGGCCAATACTATAATGGGGTTCAAAAGGGAGCTAGATGGATTCATGGAAGATAGGTCCGTCAATGGCTATTAGCCAGGATGGGCAGGAATGGTATCCCTAGCCTCTGTTTGCCAGAAGCTGGGATTGGGTGACAGGGGTTGGATCACTTGATGACAACCTGTCTGTTCTTTCCCTTTGGGGCACCTGCCATTGGCCACTGTCAGAGGACAGGATACTGGGCTTGATGGACCTTTGGTCTGACCCAGTATGGCCATTCTTATGGTCTCTCTCAGGAAGGTGCTGCACTGCACAGAGCAATGACCCAGAGTGGCCTGCTTCAGCCATGTGAGAAGGGCAATAGGTGGCATGCATATTCCAATTTTGGCACCGGACAACCTTGCAACAGAGTACATCAGTGGAAAGGGGTATTTCTCTGTACTGCTCCCTGCCCAGGCCCGGCTGCCATGAACAGGGGCCAAACATGCCAGGGGGCAGATACAGTGGGAGTGGGACAGAGTCCTCCCCTCCTGTAGGTAACATGGGGCAGGGAGAGTGTAGTGGCCTTGGCTGGGGGCAGGTAGGGAGGTCACTGGACAGAAGAGACACGTCGGGTAAACAGCGATGATGATGATTCAAGGGTAGCAGTATAGGCAACTAGGGACAAAATTGTAAATTCTGATACCATTTTCCACAGGCAGGGTCATTGAAGTAGATGCTTCACTGCCGAGGGTAAGCAAGGATGCAAGGGTGTATCTACTGCATGCATCTGGCTTCAGACCCAGTCCCTATGCTGCTTGCCTGTGTGCTGCTTTGGTCCCTGCACAATTGATTGCCAAGTGGCATGAGAAAGCAGCTCTGCCAAGAAAGCTTCGGCAGAGATTTGCTAAGTGTAACGGGTTGGATCACAGAAACCTCCTTGGGGCTGCCAACTGATGTGCCAAGACTACTTATGCCCTTGCTTTCCCTGCCAACTTGAGACTCCAGCACTCTGTCTTGTTGAGCCAGACACGCCCATCTGCTCCAACACAGACCCAGGGTCTGAACCACATGTCCCAAAGCTGCAGACTTAAGAAGTATTCCTGTCTTTAACACTCAGATGCCCAGCTCCCAATGGGATCTAAACCCCAAATAAATCCGTTTTACCCAGTATAAAGCTTATACAGGATAAACTCATCAATTGTTCACCCTCTATAACCCTGATAGAGAGATATGCACAGCTGTTTGCCTCTCCCTCCAGGTATTAATACATACTCTGGGTTAATTAATAAGTAAAAAGTGATTTTATTAAATACAGAAAGTAGGATTTGAGTGGTTCCAAGTAATAGCAGACAGAACAAAGTCAATTACCAAGTAAAATAAAATAAAACACGCAAGTCTGAGTCTAATACAGTAAGAAAACTGAATACAGAAAAAACCTCACCAGTTCCAGTAAGCTTCTTTTACAGACTAGTAACCTTCTTGTCTGGGTCCAGCAATCACTCACACCCCCCGTAGTTACTGTGCTTTGTTCCGGTTTCTTTCAGGTACCCTTCAGGGTGGAGTGGCTATCTCTTTAGCCAGCTGAAGACAAAACAGAGGGGTCTCCCAGGGGTTTAAGTAGACTTTCTCTTGTGGGTGGAGACCCCCTCCTTTCTCCTATGCAAAGTCCAGCTCCAAGATGGAGTTTTGGAGTCACCTGGGCAAGTCACATGTCCATGCATGACTCAGTTTTTACAGGCAGCAGCCATTGCTCACCTGCTATCTTGAACATCCTCATGTAGACATCTTATGTGGATTGGAGCCTTCCAAGATCCATTGTCCCTTAATTTCTTCTTGATTTGGCACTTAATTTGCACATTCCTTTCTCAAGAAACTGACCAAATGCTTTACAAAGGCTACTTAAAAATCAAGCAAGTACACAGCCAATATTCATAACTTCTAATACAAAAATGATACATGCATACAAATAGGATTAATAGATTCAGTAGATCATAACCTTTACAGAGATATGTGACATGGCATGTGTAGCATAAAACATATTCTAGTTATGTCATATATACATTCATAAGCATATTTTCATAAAGCCTTATGGGGCACACCGTCACACTAAGTACCTCCAGGAAAGTTTCCTAGAGATCTCTCCGGAGGATTCTGTGAAATCTTGGTGTGCGTCAACAAACAATTCCGCCGTGCTGCTCAACTGCACGGAGGAATTTGTAGCACAATGAAATACAGCCAGTCAGGTAAACTTCTTGCCCTTCAGCCACTTCCACATTACACAAAACAAAGGAAAGTTAAACCTCATAAAACTGAGCAGCATCAACTCAAAAAGATAACATACCAGGGTCTTCTCTCTGGCTACTTGCTCACTGGAGATGTACTGCTGGGATTGGCTAGACACCTCCAAAGTGGAGAAAAGCTCCTAACTAGCTTCCCCATCAGGCAACCCTGTCATGGGCTCCACATCATCCTCCAACTCCACCCCCTCATCCATGACTTTGTCCTCTGGATTAGGCCAACTTTCTGCCACCTGTAGCCAAAGTATGTACAGGACTCTTGGTGGGAGTCACTGCCAAGGTTAGCAGGGGGAGGGATAGTTCAGTGGTTTGAGCATTGGCCTGCTAAACCAAGGGTTGTGAGTTCAATCCTTGAGCACCATCTAGGGCAAAAATCAGTCCTTGGCCCTGCTAGTGAGGGCAGAGGCTGGACTCAATGACCCTTCAGGGTCCCTTCCAGTTCTAGAAGATAGGTATATCTCCATATATTATTATTATTATTATAGAAGTGGCAAATCTTTGGTGCAGCTTCGGAGTGATGGTTTGCCTACCTTGCCTTCTGGTATGCCTGTCTCAGCTCCTTTATCTTCACTCTGCCCTGCACCATCTCATTAGTAGCCCTTTTCACACAAGACACATGAAATCTGCCTGAAGGTATCGAAATTCCTATGGCTGGAGTGCAGCTGAGACTGCACAGTCTCCTCTCCCCATATACTCACAGATCCAACAGCTCCGCAAAGGTCCAAGTGGGAGAATGTCTGTTGCATGGGGCCGCCATCGTCAGCTGGGAAGATCTGATGTGAGCTCTCCATGCCAAGCAAACAGGAAGTGGAATTTCAAAAATTCCTGGGCCTTTAAAGGGGGAGGGGCAGATGCTTGTTCACCTGGCTGCAGGGCAGCAGAGTTCAAACAGCTGACTAGAGCAGTCATATGGACATTGTGTGACACTTCCTGGAGACCATTTACAGTGACAAAACCAAGCATGGTGTCTACACTGACACTTTGTCAATAAAGCTTTTATGAAAAAAAGCCCTATGTCGCTTGTCGAGGTGGTTTTATTTTGTTGCCAAAACAGGAGAGTTTTGTTGCCAAAAGTTGCATTGTAGTGTGTACACCTCCACTGTTTTGTTGGAAAAAAACCCTGCCTTTTGCTGGCAAAACTGTATAGTGTAGACAAAGCCTGTCTCTATACTAGAAACCTTACAGCAGCACAACTGTACTGATGCAGCGGCTCCACAATATGCTGATGGGAGAGAGCCCCACGTCCCTGAGCAATGTAGTTATATTGACATGAGTTTGTAATGTAGACCAGGGCTCAGGCTCCAATCCTCTTTCTCCCACTTTAATTATCTATAAACAGTGGAACAGATTCAACAGGAGAGACTGACATCGGAATATCTGATATTCAGTGGTTAGAGCATTCTCCTGAGAAGTAGGAAACCCCTCTACTTTCTTCAGGCAGAGGGGGAGATTGAAGCCAGTGATCTAATCACTGAGCTCAAAGCTACAGTAACTCCTCACTTAATGGAGTCCTAGTTAACGTTGTTTCGTTGTTACATTGATGATCAGTTAGGGAACATGCTCATTTAAAGTTGTGTAATGCTCCCTTCTCACGTCGTTTGGCAGCAGCCTGCTTGGTCCACTGCTTGCAGGAGGAGCAGCCCGTTGCAGCTAGCTGGTGGGGGCTTGGAACCAGGGTGGACCGACAGGCCCCCCATCAGCTCCCCACTCCTCTACGTTCCCTGTGCTGCAATGGCCCAGCAGGCTATCAAGGCAGTTCAGCTGTCCCTCCCCCCACTGCCACGTGCTGTTCCTACCCTCTGCCTTGGAGCTGCTCCCAGAGACTCCTGCTTGTTGTGCAGAGTGGGTAAGGGGAGGGCTAATGTCAGGGTGTCCCCCTCCCCCCTGCTCCTGCACCCCACTTACCCCTTCTCCATATAGAGCAGGGAGGGAACACGGAGGGAGACTGACAGAGAGAGCTTGGGGCAGCAGCTGCTGTCTCAACTTCCTGATCCATTGAAAAAGACAATGTACTTAAGAATAGGTCAGCTTACTTAAAGGGGCAGTGTGCATCTCTCTCTCTCCCACACACAAGGTGCATGTCTGTCTCTGTCTGCTATGCTGTCTCCCGTCCCTCATGTTCATGCTGCCTTGTGTGAGAGGCTACATTAACAACAATATGTTAACCCTTGAGGGCTCAGCCGAGTGCTAGTTCATCATTTAGCAGCAAGGCATTCCCTGGGAAATATCCCTCCCTCTTCCAACCTCCAATTTTACCACCTCAACCAAACTTCACAATCATCATAGCTGTGAACAGCATTAAATTGTTTAAAATGTATACTGTGTGTATTTCTATATAACATATACTTTTTTGTCTGGTGAAAATTTTTTCCCTGGAATTTAACCCCTCTCCCCCCCATTTACATTAATTCTTATGGGGAAATTGGATTTGCTTAACATCGTTTTGCTTAAAGTTGCATTTTTTAGGAACATAACTACAACATTAAGCAAGGAGTTACTGTATAAAGTAGGCACCCCCACCATTTTCGATGGTGCCTCACTCATTCTTACAAGAAATGCCTTAGGTATCTAAGCTGCCAGACTTCAGCAGAGAGGTTCCCAGTTGTGGATCACAAGCAGAGCTATGGGGGAGGTATAGCTGAGTGGTTTGAGCTTTGGCTTACTAAACCCAGGCTTGTGAGCTCAATCCTTGAGGGGGCCATTCAGGGATCCAGGTCAAAAATCTGTCTGGGGATTGGTCCTGCTTTGAGCAGGGGGTTGGAGTAAACGACCTCCTGAGGTCCCTTCCAACCCTCATATTCTATGATAGTCATCTCCCTACAGCCTGGACTTAGGCACCTATTGTCAAGAAAGGAGTGGTGCTTAGGACACTCTCATTACCATTTCCTATTGGCTAACCTAGGCAGGAAGTCATCTAGAGTGCTGGCTTTTGCACATTCTAAGCTGTCTTTCTCTCCTCATTCATTGTACAGGGAGTCTAACTTGGGCTTTGTGGAACACAGTGGCATTCCAGTGATTTTCTAGGTGCTTAGGACATTGAGCATTGCAATGCCTAAGTCCCTTTGTGGATCTTGGACAAAATGATTGGGCTGTGAGTCAAATAAAGGACTTTTCAGTCATACTATATCATTCCATACATGCAGCCCAGTTCTGCCTTTAATCTCACAAGTGCAATGCCTAGAGAAGTCAGTGTGAGCTGCAGAAGCTCAGCATCTCAGAAAAGTTACTGATTTAGGTGCCTAAATGTGGATATAAATTACAAGAACCTAGTCTAGGCTACAGAATTAGGTCAACATAAGGCAGCTTACTTTTTGAGGATAGAACATCAGAAGGTCTCTAGTCCAACCCCCTGCTCAAAGCAGGACCAATCCCCAGACAGATTTTTACCCTAGTTCCCTAAATGGCCCACTCAAGGATTGAACTCACAACCCTGGGTTTAACAGGCCAATGCTCAAACCACTCAGCTTTCCCTTCTCCCTGAGAGTATGCCTTTAACTGAATGCTGTGTCTACACTAAAATGTTGCTCCCACTGATGTAACTCACCCAGTCCACTGACTTAAAAACTTTACTTCCATGAGAGTCCTAAAAGTTAGTGTTGATGTAGTTAGGCTGATGCTGTGTTAGGCTGATCGACTGTTGCTGCCTTTCAGATGCTATCCCACAATGTCCCCCACTGACATAGACTCATAGACTTTAAGGTCAGAAGGGACCATTATGATCATCTACTCTGACCTCCTGCACAATGCAGGCCACACAATCTCACCCATCCAGTTCTAAGATCAGATTCAGTATCTCCCATATGGTCCATGCTGGAGCTCTTTTTTGATTCTGGGACTGCCTGGTCACCTGTGCTGATCAGTGCTCCGCACTGGGCAAACAGGAAATGAAATTCAAAAGTTTGCAGGGCTTTTCCTGTCTACTTGGCCAGTGCATCCTAGTTCAGATTGCTGTTCAGAGCACTCACAATGGTGTACTGTGGGGTAGCTCCCAGAGGCCAATAGCATTGAATCATCACTCATACCTACCCCAAATCATCACTCATACCTACCCCAAGGAAAGAGTTTATACGAGCAGTCCTACTCTCCTAGACTCAGTACAGGCAAAAGTGAGCCTTCCAGAGCCCAGGTTCCAAGCCATAGAGTAGATTGTCAAAACAATGGTTCAGTATCCCACTACAACAGTCAGATGTTGCCTGCAGCTAATAGGACATATGGCAGCATGCACGTATGTGGTCAAGCATGCCTGACTAAGACTTAGGCCCATACGAGTGTGACTTGCACTGTCTTACCGCCCATCCTGAGACCCCCTGCACATTGTGGTGATGATCCCAGGTCAGGTACAAGAATCCCTGCATTGGTGGCTGGACCAACCAATGGTCTGTGCTGGGGTCCCCTTCGCCAAGCCCTAGCCTTTTCTGACGTTAGTAACAGATGCGTTAGATCTGGGCTGGAGTGCACACTTTTGGGATATAAGGCTTGTGGTTGAGGGATGAATTACCTCTCCATATCAACCTGAAGAAGCTCAGGGCAGTTCATCTGGCCTGCCAAACCTTTCACACCACTTTGCAAGGTCACATCGTGACAGTCCTGATAGATAACACCACCGCCATGATCTACATAAACATTCTGCAGAGCCGCCCAGACGATTCAGGGGAATCTTCGGGGCACTTCAGCGGTGGGTCCTGGAGCAGAAGGACCCCCGCCACTGAATTGCCGCCGAAGACCCAGAGTGGAAGAAGCTCTGGGGGCCCGGGCCCCGTGAGAGTTTTCCAGGACCCCCGGAGCAAGTGAAGGAACCTCCTCCAGGGGCCCCAAAAAACTCTGGTGGTGGCCCCTGTGGGGCCCAGGGTCTGGGGCAAATTGCCCCACTTGCCCACCTCTGGGTGGCCCTGCAGTTCTGCTCATACCAAAACCACAGTCTGGGCTCCATTGCCAACGTGTTCCTAATACCATGGGGTGAGGGTCTGAAGTATGCCTTCCCTCCTATCCCGCTGGTCCATGGGGTCCGCCTCAAAATTCGCAGGGACAGAGTGACGATGATCATGATTGCCCCATCTTGGCTGCAGCAGCATTGGTACACGATCCTCCTAGAGCTGTCCATAGATGCTCCAATAGCCCTGCCCCTCTTCCGGGATCTGATCATGCAGGACCATGGGCACCTCCTCCACCCAATGATGTCAGCTTAAACCATCTCATGTTTGGAAACTCCATGGCAAAGCAGCCATCTGGTCTTCAGTGCACACGTTTACAACCCACTATGCTGTCAACCAACAGGCCAGAGATGATGAGGTGGTCAGCAGAGTTGTTCTTCAATTTATCGTTCCATGGCTCCTACCCTCCTCCAACGGTAAGCTTGGAAGTCACCTAATTGGAATGGACGTGAACAATCACTTGAAGAAGAAAAGACAGTTACCTCTCGTAACTGTTGTTCTTTGAGATGTGTTGTTCACGTCCATTACAATACCCACCCCCCTTCCCCTTTGTCCAAGTCAACGGCAAGAAGGAACCGAAGGGGGGTAGGACCGGCATGGTACTATATATACTGCCATAAAGGTGCCACTCTAGGGGG
Organism: Gopherus flavomarginatus; assembly: GCF_025201925.1. Classification (NCBI taxonomy): domain Eukaryota; kingdom Metazoa; phylum Chordata; order Testudines; family Testudinidae; genus Gopherus; species Gopherus flavomarginatus. Next base: position 152,871,953 of record NC_066617.1, on the reverse strand, counting down.
CTCCCCTGCCATCCCGGCGGGAGCGGCTAAGGGAAAAAGTTTCCGATGTCCACGCATGGTGCACGCACACCTAATTGGAATGGACGTCAACAACATATCTCAAAGAAAAACAGTTACGAGAGGTAAGTAACTGTCTTTTACGAGAGGTAAGTAACCATCTTTTACACTGACCCAAGCACTGGTGTGCATAGCACTATGTCTGCGGGAAAGCTTCTCCCACAGACACAGCTACCAGTTCTCATGGAGGTGCACCGCTGTAGTGCTTCTAGTGTAGACTATCATAACTCCTCTCTGCTACAGAGTGAGGGAGGCAGGCCAGCAGTAGCCTGCCAAGTGGTATTTTTGTCTCCCTTGGTGGGAGCATGGCTGATTTCAGTCCCCTGCCATGGGATTCGCAGCTTGAAGCTCCATGGAGTGGGTGGTGGAGACACTCAACACACACAGCTATTGCAGGGCAATAATGGCACATGTACATAGGATCCTGAATATCTAAAAATAAAACCTTTTCTAAAAAGGTTGTTTAACAATCATAAATGAAAAAAATACATTTTAAACAGTCTGATATTTCTCCAACTGTCCACCAGAGATGTCAGGCAAGGCTTAAATTCCTTTTAAAGAAAATAATCACTTTTAACTCTGCTGGGCTCAGCAAACCTGAGCATAGCATTGCCAGGCAGGTGGGAGGAACAGATCAAACCTGCAGTTACAGGTGACCAGCAAAAAAACCCCGAACCTATTGGTCTGTGACTTTTTTTTACTAGGCACTGATGTTTGGAGGAGAGCTGAGCAAATAATGGATTTTCTGGTTCTGGACCAAACCAGCACTTAAAAGGGAAATTCGATTAAACCTAAAATGATTTTTTTTTAAATTTTGTTGAATCAAAAAATAAAAATTATTTCAAATCAGCTGAAGAATTTTGAGTTGATTTGAAATGAAAGGGTTTGTTTTTTCAGTTTGTTTTGTTTCAATTTGTTGACCAAAGTGTTTCAGTTGACTTGAAACAATTCTTTCTGTAAAAGAAGCAAAGAGTCCCGTGGCACCTACCTTATAGACTAACAGACGTATTGGAGCATGAGCTTTCCTGGGTGAACACCTACTTCGTCGGATGCATGTAGTGGAATTTTTTTTGAGTTTTTCAATTCACTTGTTTTCAGGTGTTTTCCCTCCTTTTTTTTTCCCCTCCAAATCTGAATTTGAAACACAGTTTTGGAAAGCAAAGTAAAAAAAAAATGTTTTCTTATTTTTAAATTGAAACATTTTGAAACAAAAAAGTTAAAATAAAATGTTTTGACTTTTTAAAAAACAGTTTTTCAGGTTTTTTCCTGGCTGAAACTATTAATCAAATTCCACCAGAATTCACAAATAGTTTCAGAACACCAAAACCCACATTTTTTAATTAAAAATATCTATTCAAAAAGAATTGCCCAGCTCCAGTTCAGAGGAGGCCTGAAAGTCTGTCCTACCCTGTCCCCCTCCTCCCCACCAGGTTTTTTAGAAGAAATTAAGGTTCTAAAAATCCGTTTTTTCCTGAAAGACTCTAGCGAGAACTATCTTGCATTCTAGAACCAGAGACACCAAGCAGGTAAAACGCAACTGAGTGAGAGAGGAAGGGATTTGCATTCAGATAACATTTAAAACTCCTTGGGCCTAATTCTGCACACATTTATTCAGGTACAACCCTTTTCAATGCATTTTCCACCCCCATAACTGTGAGCAGACTTTGGCCCTTTATATTTTTTTGATGCCTGAATTGTGGTGTCATTTTTACATAAGAAAGGAGCAAAAAAGGGCACAACCTCTTTTTGCCCTTTGCATTAATGGTTTTAATTGATTTTGCTTTAAGTCTTTGCAAGCATAAACCAGCCTTGCTACGCTCAACTCACAGCTATGGCCTGTTTCATGAACCACATGCTGGGTAATAACACAAGAGGACTCCATGTTTTTAAACCTAAGCTGGCTCTTTATAAAGATAACTAGTTACACAGAGGGAATCCCACAGATATCAAACATGCAAAAAATATAACATTAAGATTTCAAAGTCAAGCACTTAGCAATAGATTTTCAAAGATATTTAGGTATCTGGGCACCCAAGTCAGATTTTCAGATGCATCTCGGCACCTAACTCAATGGGATCTAGGCATCTAGGATCCTGAAAATCCCATCAGACACCTATCTACAGCTTTAGGTGCCTCAATACCTTTGAAAATCCAACACTTAACATTTAGGAAATTCCAGAATTAATACTACTCATGTAACCTTAATTCGGTCCTCTTGTGCATATGCATTATGATATAGTATTTATTTACATGATCACATACTGTTTTTTTCCCACATTGATCATCACCCTCATTTCTATTGTCAAATCCGCAGCACCGACATTTATTACTTGAACTAAAGAAGTGACTAGTAGCAGAAAAAGACGGTTACTCACCTTTGTAACTGTTGTTCTTCGAGATGTGTTGCTCATATCCATTCCAATTAGGTGTGCGCGCGCCACGTGCACGTTCGTCGGAGACTTTTTACCCTAGCAACACTCGGTGGGCCAGCAGGTCGCCCCCTGGAGTGGCGCCGGTATGGCGCCTGATATATACCCCTGCTGGCCCGCCCGCTCCTCAGTTCCTTCTTGCTGGCTACTCCGACAGTGGGGAAGGAGGGCGGGTGTGGAATGGATGTGAGCAACACATCTCGAAGAACAACAGTTACAAAGGTGAGTAACCGTCTTTTCTTCTTCGAGTGCTTGCTCATATCCATTCCAATTTGGTGATTACCAAGCCTTACCTAGGCGGTGGGGTCGGAGTGAGACGTTGCGGACTGTAAAACCACTGCACCAAAAGCGGCATCGTCTCTAGCTTGCTGTACCAGCGCATAGTGTGATGCGAAGGTGTGCACAGAAGACCATGTGGCCGCACGGCAGATTTCCTGTATGGGGACATGAGCCAAAAATGCGGCCGAGGAAGCCTGAGCCCTGGTAGAATGGGCGGTAAGGGGTCCCATTGGCACACTGGCCAAGTCGTAACATGTCCTGATGCAGGACGTGACCCAGGATGCGATACGCTGGGAGGAGATAGCCATGCCTCTCATGCGTTCCGCTACTGCCACAAACAATTGTGGTGAACGCCGGAAGGGTTTAGTTCTCTCAATGTAGAACGCGAGAGCTCTTCGGACATCCAAGGAGTGGAGCTGTTGCTCTCTTCGGGATGAATACGGCTTTGGGTAAAAGACTGGCAAGACTGGAAGACGTCTTGGTTAATATGGAAGGTGGAGACGACCTTAGGGAGGAACGCCGGGTGTGGTCGCAGCTGTACCTTGTCCTTATGGAACACCGTATACGGAGGGTCCACGGTCAGAGCCCGAAGCTCCGAGACTCGCCGGGCCGACGTAATAGCGACTAGGAAGGCCACCTTCCAGGATAGGTACAGCAGTGAGCATGTGGCTAAGGGTTCGAAGGGGGGCGCCATGAGCCTGGTTAGAACCAGGTTCAGGTCCCAAGTAGAGGTAGGCCGTTTAATCTGAGGGTAGAGTCGCTCCAGGCCCTTGATAAATCTTGACACCATTGGGTGAGAAAATACAGACTTGCCAGCCTCGCCTGGGTGGAAGGTGGATATAGCCGCGAGGTGGACGCGTAGAGAGGAGATTGCCAAGCCCTGCTGCTTGAGAGACCACACGTAGTCCAAGATGGTGGGGACTAGCACGGCGAGTGGGTCGTGGCCGTGCTGACTGCACCAGCAGCAGAAGCGTTTCCATTTCGTTAGGTAGGTTGAACGCGTGGAAGGCTTCCTGCTGCCCAACAACACTTGTTGCACTGCATCGGAACAGCACAACTTGGACTGGCTTAACTAGCCAGGAGCCATGCAGACAGATGAAGGGACTGTAGATTCGGATGGCGCATCCTGGCGAAGTCCTGCATGATCAGGTCTGGCCAAAGAGGTAGGGCAATCGGATTCGCCAGGGACAGATCGAGCAGCATGGTGTACCAAGGCTGCCGTGGCCACGCCGGAGCGATCAGGATGAGGCGGGCCTTGTCTCTCCGGACCTTGATCAGGACTCGATGGACGAGAGGGAAGGGTGGAAAGGCGTAGCAAAGACGACCCGTCCACTGTATGAGGAACGCGTCCGACAGGGAGCCCGGGGAGCGGCCCTGTAGAGATAAGAACACCTGGCATTTCCTGTTCGATCTGGAGGCAAACAGGTCTATCTGGGGAAACCTCCACCTCTGGAAAATGACATAGAGGACGTCCAGACGGATGGACCATTCGTGGGACAGAAAGGATCTGCTCAGGTGATCCACCAGGGTGTTCCGCACTCCCGGGAGAAAGGAGGCCACTAGATGAATAGAGTGGGCTATGCAAAAGTCCCACAGACGTATTGCTTCCTGACACAGCGGGGAGGACCGGGTCTCGCCCTGCTTGTTGATGTAATACATGGCTGTTGTGTTGTCCGTGAATACCGCAACACAACGACCGTGCAAATGGCGTTGGAATGTCTGGCATGCTAGGCGAATGGCCTGTAGCTCCCGCACATTGATGTGAAGAGTCAACTCTCTCTGTGACCACAGACCCTGTGTACGCAGGGTCCCCAGGAGCGCACCCCAGCCCAGCGATGATGCGTCCGTCGTCAGGGACACTGAGGGCTGTGGGGCGTGAAACGTTATGCCCGCACACACTTGGGAGGGCGTTGTCCACCAGTCTAGGGAGCCTAGAACATTCGGTGGAATCATTACGATTGTGTCTATGGCATCCCTGCCTGGTCGATAGACCGACGCGAGCCAGGTCTGCAACGGGCGCATGCGGAGTCTTGCATGTCTGGTGACGAAGGTGCATGCGGCCATGTGCCCCAGGAGAGCGAGGCATGTTTGAGCAGATGTGGTTGGGAAGGCCCGCAGGCTTGTGACCATGGACACTATGGCTTGGAATCGGTGCCGGGGGAGGCTGGCTGTCGCGAGGTTGGAGTCCAGCACTGCCCCTATGAATTCTATGCTCCGCGTAGGCACCAGAGTGGACTTGTCCGGATTGATGGTCAGGCCTAGGCTCGCAAACAGCTCCGTGATGATGGTGATGTGCCCGGTCACCTGCTCTTCCGACGTGCCTTGAATGAGCCAGTCGTCGAGGTAAGGGAAGACATGGATACGATGACGTCGCAGGGCAGCAGCGACGACCGCCATACACTTGGTGAATACCCGGGGGGCCGAGGAGAGCCCAAAGGGGAGGACCGTGAACTGGTAGTGGTCCTGATTCACCACAAAGCGGAGATACCGTCTGTGCGGGGGGAAGATCGCAATGTGGAAGTACGCATCCTTCATGTCGAGAGCGGCGTACCAATCTCCGGGATCCAGGGAAGGGATGATGGTTCCTAAGGTTACCATGCGGAACTTGAACTTTTTGATGAATTTGTTCAGGCCTCGCAGGTCCAGGATGGGTCGTGGGCCCCCTTTTGACTTGGGGATTAAGAAGTACCGGGAATAAAACCCCTTGCCCCTTAGCTCCCTTGGCACCTCCTCTATAGCCCCAATGGACAGGAGCTTGCGAACCTCCTGAACGATAAGTTGCTCGTGAGAGGGGTCCCTGAAGAGGGACGAAAAGGGAGGATGGGAGGGGGGTGGAGAAACAAACTGAAGATGGTAACCAAACTGCACCGTGCTCAGGACCCAACGATCCGAAGTCAGCTGGGACCATGACGGTAGGAAGTGGCGGAGGCGGTTGAGGAAATGAAGTGGATCCAGAGAGGGGATTGGTAAGCTGCTCTCGGGCGCACCTTCAAAAGTTCGCCTTGGGTCCCTGCGGTGGCTTTTCGGACCCGGAAGTGTTACCCCTTTGAGGACCTGACTGCCGTCTACGATTTGGCCGGCCTCGCCTCCGGTTGAAATCTTGTCTGGGGCGAGGCGGGGGGTAAGTGCGCTGATGGTAGGGGCGGAATGGCCTTCTCTGAGTCTGGGGCGTGTGCATTCCCAGTGAACGCATGATGACCCGGTTATCCTTCAGGCTCTGTAGCCTGGGATCCGTCTTTTCAGGGAAGAGGCCCTGCCCGTCGAATGGCAGGTCCTGGATCGTGTATTGTAGCTCCGGCGGTAGTCCAGAAGACTGCAGCCACGATATACAGCGCATGGCTATGCCCGATGCCAGAGTCCTCGCTGCTGAATCTGCGGCATCTAAGGACGCCTGTAGCGAGGTCCTGGTGACCCTCCTGCCCTCTTCCAGGAGAGATGAAAATTCCTGGCGTGAGTCCTGGGGGAGCAGCTCTGTAAATTTGCCGACAGCCTCCCAGGTGTTGTGGCTGTAATGGCTCAGGAGGGCCTGCTGGTTCGCCACACGGAGCTGAAGGCCTCCAGCAGAATAAATTTTACGGTCCAGCAAGTCCATGAGCCTGGCTTCCCTGGATTTTGGTGCAGGAGCCTGTTGGCCGTGGCGTTCCCTCTCATTGACTGATTGTACCACCAAGGAGCAGGGAGCGGGGTGTACGTAGAGGTACTCATACCCCTTGGATGGTACCATATACTTCCTTTCCACGCCGGGGGCACTGGGTGGAATGGAGGCCGGAGACTGCCAGATGGTGTCCGCCTTCGCCTGGATCGACTTAATGAAGGGGAGGGCTACCCTGGTCGGTGCCTCCGCCGAGAGGATGCTTACTACTGGGTCCTCTACTTCCGGGACTTCCTCTACAGGAAGGTTTATGTTCTGGGCAACTTGCCTCAGCAGGTCCTGATGTGCCCGGAGATCAATCGGCGGGGGCCCTGATGAAGATGTGCCCGCTACCGCCTCATCCGGGGACGAGGACGAAGACACCCGAAGGAGGAGTGGTTCTTGCACGAAAGCCTCGTCCAGAGGGGCCTCCGTTTCCCTGGCATCCTGCTGCACCAGGGTATCCGTGGGGTCTTCCTCCATACCTTGGGGGGGGCCGACTGATTGTGGCCTCTGGTGCCCGACGCTCCGATGGGTTGGAGCAAGCTTGTCCCGAAGGTTCGCCCTGGGCTTGGTGTTATGCCCAGGGCGTCCAAAAGGACCATTGAGGTGGACCTTGGTCCATGCGGGCATGAACATCCGAACCCCCATAAGAGGTGCTGTCCATATGGGAAGAAGCGGACAAGTGCCTTGAAGGCCATGGAGGAGCCGCCGATGACTGTGGCAGGCCTCTGCGCATCCCGACGTCGCTGCGCGGTGCCGGTGAACGGTACCGGGAGTCATGGCGGTACCGCGATCTAGACCAGGACCTGCTACCGGCTCGGTGCCGGGAGGTCGACCGGTGCCGTCCACTGCCGTGCCGGGATCGGCTGCGGTAGGAACGTCGGTGCCGTGATCTAGACCGGTGCCGAGAGTAGTACGACGGCGACCGGGATCTTGAACGGTGCCGCGAGTACGACCGGTGCTGCAGGGAGCGGTCCCAGGACTGCGAGCGGCGTCTAGATCTCGAGCGGTGACGCTGGGAGTGGTCCCTCGATTTGGAACGGGACCGATGCCCGGTAGTACTCGGCGAATGCGGCCATACCATGGCAGGCTTGCCCAGCGATTGGATAACCCGCACCGGCGGTGCCGGGGGTTGGGGCAGCTCGGGCTCTGTTAATGCGATGATGTCGCGTGTCACTGAGAAGGTCTCCGGCGTGGAGGGTGCGACGAGCTCGACCCCTGTCCTCACTGGGGAGCTGAAAGGCACCGGACTCAATGGTAGGGGCCGGAGTCGACGGTGCGGCGACGCTCGGTGCCGCGGCGGATGATGGTGCCGGGCAGTCAGGTTTTGAGGCACGCTCTGACTGTGGTGCAGTTGCAGGCACCACAGGAGCCCTGTGCTTTTTGTTCCTCGGGGAGAGGGAGCAGTGCCGGCGAGGGTGCCGGGCTGGTGCCGAGCGGGAAGTTGGAGCCTTCACCGGCGCCGGGCGGTCCGGAGCGGAGGCGACACTTGGTCCCGGTGCCGGAGTCGGTGCCGACGGTGGGGGAGTCAGCGCTGCCTCCATCAGGATCTGCTTCAGGCGACTGTCCCGCTCCTTCTTCGTTCGGGGCTTGAACGCCTTGCAGATCCGACACTTGTCACGAGGTGGGACTCGCCGAGGCACCTCAGGCAGGAGTCGTGCGGATCTCCTGTTGGCATCGGCCGATGACAGGCCGCACAAGGCTTAAAGCCGGGTGAACTGGGCATGGGCCCAGGCACCGCGGGGAGGAAAAAGGGGCGAACCCCCGATCCTCAGTATAACTATTTACAACTATACCTACTTAACTTTATAACTACAACTATTACTATAATAACTGAACTATATACACTAGACTGCAGAAGAGTGAAATGCTAGGGAGGTGGAGAATGGCTAGCCGTGCTCCACAGTTCCAACGACCGACACGGGCGGTAAGAAGGAACTGAGGAGCTGGTGGGCCAGCAGGTGTATATATCAGGCGCCATACCGGCGCCACTCCAGCGGGCGACCTGCTGGCCCACCGAGTGTTGCTAGGGTAAAAAGTCTCCGACGAACGTGCACGCAGCGCGCGCACACCTAATTGGAATGGATATGAGCAAGCACTCGAAGAAGAATAAGCTATTACCTTCTTTGTGGGATAGCTACTAGTAGGTAATGTGATACACACTTTGCCAGTAGTTAGATAAGTATTTGCTAGGTTGCAGTAGAATGAAGTAGAATCAGGATTCCTGGCTCTGGGAGGCAAATGTAGTCTAGTGGTTAGAGCAGTGGTTACAGGCAGAACAGCCAAGCACACAGATCTATTATATTCTTTCTGAAATGCAATATGCCTGAGTGGAAGAGACTTGAATCTGCCATGTGAGGATCCTGGATTACATTCTAAACTCTGCCTGACATGAGCTTATCTGAAAAATAGGGAGAATGATAGCTGGCAGCTAAGAGAGGGATATGAGGCCTTGCTTAGTAATCAGATTTGTGAAGTGCACAGAAATATTAACTGAGACTTGAACTCTGTCCCAGCTTAGAGCACGTCTGCCAGAGGGTATTTTGTTGGGGGAAGGAGAAGATCTCTCTCTCTTTCTCTCAGCAGTCAGGATCTAGGCTGACTTAGGAAGGTGGGATGGCATCCTGAATTTAGGACTGTCCTGCAAAATTCAGGATAGGAGGCAAATCTAGCCCAGCCCTTGCAGATGCTAAACAGGAAATGCACAGATTGCTTCTCTTCTGTTCCTGTGACTATGTCCACACCAGTGTAGGGACGAAGTTTTCTATGTATGTTCACAAGTCCTGCCGCACAGAGTCTCAGATAACTCCGCCATACTTCCGTCCCTCTGCCTAGGGTAGTTGTATGGTTGATCTCCACATAGGGGGCATTCCTCCTTTCCCCCTTCTAATGCGAGTTATTTTCCTTTCTTAATCTCAGATCTTTTTCTGGAGTTCAGTCAGACAAATAGATGTTCCATGAGCAGACTTTGCCTGCTCCACTCCCAACCTTGGCCGTAGAGATCATCTATAAAGTTCAATGACCCTAGTAATGGATCATATAAAGAATGGACCCTTTAAAAATTAGCACATCACCCTGTCCAAACCAAATGAGGCTAATAACTTGCTAAAAAAAATTTGCTGTTCATATTGTCAGACCTACACAATCCCGCAAAGACTGTTAAGCTGTTGAAATATGCATATATTTATAGGGGCACAGAACAAAGAGCAGGGGTATTCAGTGATAAATTAGCTTTGGGCACACAGCAAACACCTACCTGAAAGTAAAGTTTAAGAAATTTTTCCCCAACCCAAATCTTGTGTACCCCTTCTGCCAGGTGGTGTCAGCAGCAACAAGGACACCTCTTAACAGCACAAAACAGAACTGACTCTAGGCCCCATCCAGAAATCTGGGAAAACTAACCACCACCCCTGAGCACCTCCAAGGTAATACTTCCCTCTTGCAAGCACTGAGCCTATGTACAACAAAATAAAACTTCTATTAAACCCAGCATTAATTTGTGAGACTACCACAATCACAATTCAAAAGCATGCAATCCTCAGCAAACACCCACCTCACAGTGCATTGGACAGTGTCCCTTGCTTCAGTTTCCCACCATGCGGTGTGAAAGTCCAAGGAATGGATATCCCTTTTGTGATGTTGTACCCCATAATGCTCTATAGAAATATGCTTATGAATGTAAATATGACATAACTGGAATATGTTTTATGCTACATATGCCATGTAACATATCTCTGCAAAAGTTATGATCTACTGAATATATTCATCCTATTTGTATGCATACATCATTTTTGTATTCGAAGTTATGAATATTGGCTCTTTACTTGTTGATATTAAGTAGCCTTAGTAAGGCATTTGGTCAGCTTCTTAAGAAAGGAATTTGCAAGTTAAGTGGCCAATCAAGAAACACTTAATGGACAATGGACCTTGGAAGACTCCAATCCACATAAGAAGTCTACCTGGGGGTGTTCAAGGGAGCACGTGAGCAATGGCTTCTGCCTGTAAAGTTCTGAGTCATGCATGGACATGTGACTTGCCCATGTGACTTCAAAACTCCATTCTACATAGGGAGAGGGAGGGGGGTCTACCCATGAGAGAGAAACTATATAAAATTATGAGTCATGCATAGACATGTGACTTGCCCATGTGACTCCAAAACTCCATTCTACACAGGACGAATGAGGGGGTCTACCCATGAGAGAGAAACTATATAAAGTCCTAGGAGATCCCTTCATTTTGTCTTCAGCTGGCTCAAGAGATAGCCTATCCATCCCCAAAGCATACCTGAAAGAAACTGGAACAAAAGACAGTAACCACAGGGGTGTGAGTGATTGCTGGACCCAGACTAGAAGGAGACCAGTCTGTAAAAGAAGCTTTATGGAACATCTCTGAGGGTGAGACTTCATCTGTAATCATATTCTTACTGTATTAGGCTTAGATCTGCGTGTTTTTATTTTATTTTGCTTGGTAATTCACTTTGTTCTGTCTGTTATTACTTGGAACCACTTAAATCCTACTTTTTGTATTTAATAAAATCACCTTTTACTTATTAATTAACCCAGAGCATGTATTAATACCTGGGAGGGTAAACAGCGCTGCATATCTCTCTTTCAGCATTATAGAGGGTGAACAATTTATGAGTTTATCCCATATAAGCTTTATCCAGAGTAAAACAGATTTATTTGGGGTTTGGATCCCACTGGGAGCTGGGCATCTGAATGTTGAAGACAGGAACACTTCTCAAGCAGTTTTCAGTTAAGCCTGCAGCTTTTGGGAGATGTTGTTCAGACCTGGATCTGTGTTTGTAGCAGGCTAGCGTGTCTGGCTCAAATGAGACAGGGCACTGAAGTCCCAAACTGCCAGGGAAAATGGGCTCAGAGATGGTCTTGGCACCTAAGGTCACAGTCCCAAAGGGGATTTCTGTGATTTAACCCGTCACACCTTTAACATATTGTGACAAGTTGGATCACAGAACCCCCCTTGGAAGCTGCCACCCAATGCGCAAAGACTACCTCTACCCCTGCTTTCCCTGCCAGCTCGGGACCCCAGCACCCTGTCTTACTGAGCCAGACACTCCCGTCTGCTCCAACAAAGACTCAGGGTCTGAATTACTTGCCCCAAAGCTGCAGGTTTACCCGAAAACAGCTCACAGAAGTGTTCCTGTCTTTAACATTCAGATGCCCAACTTTCAATGGAGTTAAAATCCAACTAAACCCGTTCTACTCTGTATAAAGCTTATATAGGGTAAACTCATAAATTGTTTGCCCTCTATAACACTGATAGAGAGATATGCACAGCTGTTTACCCTCTGCAGATATTAATACATACTCTGAGTCAATTAATAAGTAAAAAGTGATTTTATTAAATACAAACATTGAATCATTGATTAATACCCTTTGAGTGCGACAATCTAGCCAACTTTTTATCCATCTTATAGTGCATTCATCCAATCCATACTTTTTAACTTGCTGACAAGAATACTTTGGGAGACCATATCAAAGTTAGCGCCTTTCAGCTTCAAACTGCTGCCCCAAGGTCCTTATGGCCCCACTCTGTGCCCCTCTAATAGCCCTGGTCTATAGTTGTTCAAATTCAGCCTCCAGGCACTGAACCTCAGCAGTCCAGCCCTGAGGGAAGCTTTCACCCTTCCCTTTACAAATATTGTGAAGCGTACAGCATGTGGCTATAAGAATAGGAATATTATCATTGGTCAGGTCCAGCTTCACATATAGGCAGCACCAGTGGGCCTTTAAATGGCCAAAAGCACACTCAACAGTCATTCTGCACTTGCTCAGCCTGTTGTTGAATCGCTCCTTGCAGCTGTCAAGGTGCTCTGTGTATGGCTTCATATGCCAAGGCATTAAGAGATAGGAGGGGTCTCCCAGGATCACAATGGACATCTTCTAGTCTGGGAAGAAAGTCCCTGCTTGCAGCTTCCTGAACAGGTGAGTGTTCTGAAAGATGTGTGCATCATATGCCTTTCCAGACTGGCCTGCATTCATATCTGTGAAACGCCTACGGTGATCCACAAGCACCTGGAGAACCATTGAGAAATACCTCTTGTGATTAATGTACTTGGTGACTGGGTGCTCTGGTGCCAGAATTGGAATATGGGTGACATCTATCACCCCTCCACAGTTAGGGAAGCCCATCTATGCATAACCATCTACAATGTCACACACGTTGCCCAGAGTCATGGTCTTCTAGAGCAGGATGTGATTAATGGCCCTGCAGACTTCCATCAACATGAGTCCAAGGGTAGACTTTCCCACTCTGAACTGGTTAGTGTCCGATCAGTAGCAGTCTGGAGTAGCCAACTTCCACAGTGCAATCACCCAGCGCATCTCCAATGGCAGGGCAGCTCTCATTCTCATGTCCTTGTGCCACAGGGCTGGGGCAAAATCATCACACAGTCCCATGAATGCAGCTTTCCTCATCCAAAGTTCTGCAGCCACTGCTCGTCATCCCAGACATGCATAATGATGTGATCCCAACATTCAGTGCTTGTTTCCTGAGCCCAAAAGCAGTGTTCCACTATGGTCAGCACCTCCATGAATCATAGAATCCTAGAATATCAGGGTTGGAGGGGACCTCAGGAGGTCATCTAGTCCAACCTCCTGCTCAAAGCAGGACCTAATCCCCAACTAAATCATCCCAGCCAGGGCTTTGTCAAGCCTGACTTTAAAAATCTCTAAGGAAGGAGATTCCACCACCTCCCTAGGTAACCCATTCCAGTGCTTCACCACCTTCTTAGTGAAAAAGTTTTTCCTAATATCCAACCTAGACCTCCCACACTGCAACTTGAGACCATTACTCCGTGTTCTGTCATCAGGTACCACTGATAACGGCCTAGATCCACCCTCTTTGGAACCCCCTTTCAGGCAGCTGAAAGCAACTATCAAATCCCCCCACATTCTTCTTTTCTACAGAATAAATAATCCCAGTTCCCTCAGCCTCTCCTCATAAGTCATGTGCTCCAGCCCCCTAATCATTTTTGTTGCCCTCTGCTGGACTCTTCCCAATTTTTCCTTCTTGTAGTATGGTGTCCAAAACTGGACACAGTACTCCAGATGAGGCCTCACCAATGTTGAATAGAAGGGAATGATCAAGTCCCTCAATCTGATGGCAATGCCCCTACTTATACAGCCCAAAATGCAGTTAGCCTTCTTGGCAACAAGGGCACACTGTTGACTCATATCCAGCTTCTCATCCACTGTAACCTCTAGGTCCTTTTCTGCAGAACTGCTGCCTAGCGACTCGGTCCCTAGTCTGTAGCAGTGCATGGTCCTAAGTGCAGGACTCTGCACTTGTCCTTGTTGAACCTCATCAGATTTCTTTTGGCCCAATCCTCTAATTTGTCTAGGTCCCTCTGTATCCTGTCGCTACCCTCTAGTATATCTACCACTCCTCCCAGTTTAGTGTCATGTGCAAACTTGCTGAGGGTGCAATCCATGCCATCCTTCAGAACATTAATGAAGATATTGAACGTAACCGGCCCCAGGACTGACCCTTGGGGCACTCGGCTTTATACCAGCTGCCCGCTAGACATGGAGCCATTGATCATGCTTTGAGCCCAATGATCTGGGAGAGCAGCCTGAGGCAGAAGCCTCCAGCTGGCATGATATTCCAGGCAGGATTGAATCTCCATTAGCCGAAACTTAAAGAAGAGAATGACCTGGAATCATTCTTATTTTTGTCCAGGCACTTCAACTGACCTCACTGAGGCCGGTCAGGAGCACCCATGTCTGCTCAGGCACCCCAGACCAACCTAACCGAGGCTGGCCAGGAGCACCCACAGGACGACAATGACGGCTAGCAATCATATTGTACCCATCTGCCGTCCACAGGGCAAGGCAAGGGGATGCTGCTGTGTCGCAATGCAGTACCGCGTCTGCCAGCAGCACCCAGGAGACATACAGTGACAGTGACCTGAGCGGGCTCCATGCTTGCAGTGGTATGTCATCTGCACGGGTAACCCAGGAAAAAAGGCAAGAAACAATTTTTTGCCGTTGCTTTCAGAGGCGGGGCGGCGGGGCTCGCAACGTACTCAGAACCATCCGCAACAATGTTTTTGCTCCATCAGGCATTGGAAGCGCAACCCAGAATTCAAGTGGGTGGCGGAGACTGTGGAAACAGTACAGTAAGCCAACCCTGTAAGCCATGTTGTCAGTCACCCCTCCCTCCGTGAGAGCAATGGCTGAGAATCGTTTTGCACCTTTTTCCCACGCAGACGCCATACCATGGCAAGCATGGAGCCCGCTAAGATCGCTGTAGCAGTTATGAGCACTGTAAACACCACATGCATTATCCTGCAGTATATGCAGCACCAGAACCTGCAAAAGCATGCGAGGAGGCGACAGCAGCGTGGTGACGAGAGTGATGAGGACATGGACACAGATGTCTCTCAAAGCACAGGCCCTGGAAATTTGGCCCTCTTGGTGGCAATGGGGCAGGCTCATGCCATGGAATGCTGATTCTGGGCCTGGGAAACAAGCACAGACTGGTGAGATCACATAGCGTTGCAGGTCTGGGATGAGTCCCATTGGCTGCGAAACTTTCGCATGTGTAAGGGTACTTTCATGGAACTTTGTGACTTGCTTTCCCCTGCCCTGAAGCACAAGAAAACCAAGATGAAAGCAGTCCTCACAGCTGAGAAGCAAGTGGCAATAGCCCTCTGGAAGCCTGCAACGACAGACAGCTACCGGTAAGTCGGGAATCATTTTGGAGTGGGCAATTCTACTGTGGAGGCTGTTGTGATCCAAGTAGCCAAAGCAATAACTGAGCTGCTGCTATCAAAGGTAGTGACTCTGGGAAATGCGCAGGTCATATTGGATGGCTTTGCTGCAATGGGATTCCCTAACTGTGGTGGGGTGATAGACAGAATGCATACCCCTATCTTGGCACCGGAGCACCAGGGCAGCCAGTACATAAACCGCAAGGGGTACTTTTCAATGGCGCTGCAAGCACTGGTGGATCACAAGGGATGTTTCACCAATATCAGTGTGGGTTGGCCGGGAAAGGTACATGACACTCACATCTTTAGGAACTCTGGTCTGTGTGAACGGCTGCAGCAACGGACTTACTTTCCAGACCAGAAAATAATAGTTGGGGATGTTGAAATGCTTATAGTTATCCTTGGGGACCCAGCCTACCCCTTGATGCCATGGCTTATGAAGCCATACACAGGCACCCTGGACAGTAGTCAGTGGCTGTTCAACTATAGGCTGAGCAAGTGCAGAATGGTGGTAGAATGTGCATTTGGATTTTTAAAAGCACGCTGGCGCAGTTTACCGACTCGGTTAGACCTCAGCAAAACCAATATTCCAATTGTCATTGCTGCTTGCTGTGTGCTCCACTATACCTGTGAGAGTAAGCGAGAGATGTTTATGGTGGAGTGGGAGGTTGAGGCAAATCGCCTGGCTATTGATTACATGCAGCCAGACACCAGGGCGGTTAGAAGAGCATAGCAGGGTGCACTGCGCATCAGAGAAGCTTTGAAAACCAGTTTCATGACTGGCCAGGCTACGGTGTGAAAGTTCTGTTTGTTTCTCCTTGATGAAAATCCGCCCCCTTGGTTCACGCTACTTCCCTGTAAGCCAAATGCCCTCCCCTCCCCGCTTTGACCTCCACTTGCAAAGGCAATAAAGTCATTGCTGTTTCAAATTCATGGATTCTTTATTAATTTGTCACACAAATGGGGGGATAACTGCCAAGGTAGCCCGGGAGGGATGTGGGAGGAGGGAAGCACCAGGTGAGGTGGGGGAGGAAGGGAGGATGGGAGGACAAGGCCAACCTGCACTTCAAATCTTATTTATTGAATGCCAGCTTTCTGTTGCTTGGGCAGTCCTCTGGGGTGGAGTGGTTGGGTGTCCAGAGGCCCCTCCCACTGCGTTCCTGGGCATCTAGGTTAGAAGGTTATGGAACTTGGAGAGGAGGGCAGTTGGTTACACAGGGGCTGCAGCAGGGTTCTGTGCTCCTGCTGCCTGTCCTGCACCTCGGCAATACGCCGGAGAATATCAGTTTGATCCTCCAGTAGCCTGAGCAAGTCCTTCTGCCTCCTTTCATCACGCTGACGCTACCTATCATCTTGATCCCACCTCCTTTCCTCTTGCTCCCACCACCTGTCCTCGGGTTCATTTTGTGCTTTCCTGCACACTGACAGTGTCAGCCTCCAGGCATTCTGCTGGGCTTTTTCAGTGTGGGAGGACTGCATGAGCTCAGAGAACATTTAATCATGAATACATTTTTTTCACCTTCTAGTCTTCACTAGCCTCTGGATGGAGATGATCGGGGAAGTGTTGAAACATTTGCAGCTGCGGGAGGAAAAAAAATAGAGAGTAGTATTTAAAAAGACACATTTTAGAGAACAATGGGTAGACTCTTTCACAGTGAACCAAGCTGTTAACATTATATAGCACATGTTCTTTCTTTACAAGGTCGCATTTTGCCCGTTGTATTGAGGGCCTGCTGGTTTGTTGTGAGAGATCACACACACAGGGCTGGTGGGCAACAGAATTTGTCTTGCAGGTAGACATGGTAAGCCACAGTCTTTTGGCTTCTTTAACCTTCATAACATGTGGGAATGGTTTCAAACAGCAGTGCCCACATATCCCATACAAAGCACCCATTGGGTTGGCCATTTAAAAGGAGGGGCTGTGGTTTTTGGGTAACATGCAGCACAAGCCCAACTAAACCTCTCCACCCCACCCTATTCTCTGGGATGATTGCTTCATCCCTCCCGGCACTACATGGTACACAGTGGGGATGATTTCTGTTCAGCCACAGGCAAACAGCCCAGCAGGAATGGCCACCTCTGAAAGTCCCCTTAATAAAATTCCCCTATTTCAATCAGGTGACCATGAATGATATCACTCTCCTGAGGATAACACAGAGAGATAAAGAACGGATGTTGCTTGAATGCCAGCAAACACCGGGGCGATACTCTGCCATGCTTTGTTATGCAATGTTTCCAGACTATGTGCAACTGGCCTGGCATAGTAATGGAGAACGAAATCAGGCTGCCCTTCCCAGAAATCTTTTGCAAAGGCTTTGGGGGTACATCCAGGAGAGCTTCATTGAGATGTCCCTGGAAGATTTACACTCCATCCCCATATACGTTAACAGACTTTTCCAGTAGCTGTACTGGCCAGGAGTGCATTCCAAGTCTTTAGGGCAAATGAATCATTAAACATGCTTACTTTTAAACCATGTACAATATTTACAAAGGTACACTCATCAGAGGTCCCTTCTCCGCCTTCAAGGTCCAGGAGCCCACCTTGGGTCGGTTGGGAGGGTACTAGATCCAGGGTGAAAAACAGTTCCTGGCTCTCTGGGAAAACGGTTTCTCTGCTTTCTTGCTGTGCGCTATCTTCAACCTCCTCCTCATCTTCCTCGTCCTCAAAATCTGCATCCCTGTTGTGTGACGATCTATTGACGGAGTCCACGCACAGGGGTGGGGTAGTTGTAGGGGCAACCCCCTAGAATGGCATGCAGCTCATCATAGAAGCGGCATGTCTGGGGCTCTGACTAGGCTTGCCTGAGCTCCTTAAGTTTCACATGGCACTGCTGCGGGTCCCTGTTATAGCCTCTGTCCTTCATGCCCTTGGAGATTTTCTCAAATATTCTGGTATTTCGTCTTTTGGAACGGAGTTCGGATAGCATGGATTCATCTCCCCATACAGCGATCAGATCCAGTACCTCTTGTTCGGTCCATGCTGGAGCTCTTTTGCGATTCTGAGACTTTGTGGTCACCTGTGCTGATCAGCTCTCCATGCTGGCCAAACAGGAAATGAAATTCAAAAATGTGCAGGGCTTTTCCTGTCTACCTGGCAAGTGCATCTGAGTTGAGAGTGCTGTCCAGAGCGGTCACAATGGAGCAATCTGGGATAGCTCCTGGAGGCCAATACCATTGAATTGCATCCACACTACCCCAAATTTGACCCAGCAAGGTCGATTTCAGCACTAATCCCCTCATTGGGGAGGAGTACAGAAATCGATTTTAAGAGCCCTTAAAGTCAACCAAAATGGCTTCATTGTGTGGACGGGTGCAGGGTTAAATTGATCTAACGCTGCTAAATTCGACCTAAACTCGTAATGTAGACCAGGGCCAAGTCTCTGTTATTGCCACAAACAATCTCGTTTCATAGCTACTACATATGGCAAGATCAGTGTCATACTCCTCTTGCATTTGTAGTTTAAGGAATAACTCCACTGCCACTTGTGACGTGTTGATCAAAGCGAGCAGCATACCCGTCAACAGTTCGGGATCCATTCCTGCAGCCTGAAAAGGCAGGGTGCACATTACACAAACCATTAAAGAGGGCGCCAAATGTGAATGGAAGCACAGGGATTGCTGGGATGTGAAGCAATGCATCGTGGGGCATCGGGACAGGACCAAGGATGCCACATGACCCCTTGTGCCTTCCCACAACTCTTAGCAGCAGAAGAGAAAGAGGTGCTTTTTGGGATAGCAGCCCAGAGTGCACCTCTCCAAAATACCACTGCAAGTGTCACAAGTGTGAACATGCTATTGCACAGGCAGCTGTCAGTGTGAACACACAACAGCGGTTTCCCTTCAACGTTTTCTGAGCAGCGCTGCAACTCACGGCACTGTAACTCTGCCAGTGTAGACATGCCCACATTCTCTGAATCTTGAGAAGTGAGAAAGCAAGGTGCCCATCCCAATCTGTAGGCTTCTATTCATCAGCTGTCCTTGAATATATGGTGTATGAGTCACACACTGAAATGGTGATTAAACACCCCCTTACCTCAGCCCCTCATTTGTATCAGATATCAGCTCTTCTGCCAGCTACAGCCCTTGCCCAGAAGTTTTTATCTAGCCTTATCAAGCCCTTTGATAACTGTATGGATTAGTTCCAAGGTTACAGCTCACTCCACACTTCCAGAACATTATGGTTTTGCTTCCCCTTCTTAAAAAAAAAAAGAAGGATTTATGTTTTTATTTGTCTGTTTTCCCTCACTAGGGGGAAGGTTACACAAAAGAGAGATATGGGGGGTTGCTCACAACTATGGCAATGACTCAGAGGGAAAACTTCCTGCTTAGAATATGAATTAAAATCCATTCTTCATGCACGGAAGGGTATGAACCCCTGGACTGAAAGAACATAAAGATCCTTCTAGAGCAAGATTGGGAACCCATTAGAAGATTGGGGAGCAGTGGCTGGAAGAGGTCTAAACTGTCTCTGCTGCCCCATCCTTTTTCTCTTTGTTCTCTCCCACCCACCGCACATATACTTGTTTCTTTATTTTCCCTGCATCTCCTCAAAGGATTGGCTCCCTCAGGGATACTATTGGTGGATTTGAGAGAATTTCATCAGGAGCATGTCTGCTCTAATCCTTTTCTGACTGGTTCCTGTTGAAATGTGCCACAGACTAATGGTGTGGTGACTGCCCCGACATATGTCCCTGATGTGGATGGGAAGATGCTGAATTGAACCCAGGACCACATGACTGACTCCCAAACACCAGGTTAAAAGCACCCTGACTGATTCAGCCAACCTCTCAGGCCAAGTTGATGTGTGAGCTATAAGCAATGTCACTTGAGGTAAACACTCAAACAGGATTTCTAAATTCAGTCTGTTCTCAGGTCCGAACTGAGTTTAGTAAGTTCAAGCTCTCAATTGCCAAGATAAATGGGACTGAGACAGTTTCCACCACTGTTATTTGCTCTCTGCATTTCCATTTCTGTAGTCCATCCCCGTTCCTCCACCCCTGCCCACACACAGCTCTGCCAATGCCGCTCAATTCTGATGCCGTGTTATTCCAGTGTTAGCCCTCAAAGCTCTACCAATGCATCTCAATCTGGACCTGACAGAAAGCTGTCCACATTATCCAGCAGGTGTCTCTCAATCTTGGGTCTGAGATATTCTCAACATCCTCCTCCCCTTTGCAGCAGCCGCAGTCTCTCAGCTCATGCTAGTTAATCTTTCGCAGCTTCAGTTTTATGATCTCTGCAGAGAATGCTTTTTTTACAGCCTTAGCTGGTAATGTGGTGACAAAGCTTCATCCAATGCTGCAGCCTCAGTTCTGTCTGTCTGCCAACATACTTCCCCTTTCCCTGCCGTGCCCCAACTTCTCTGAGATTTCCACTCCTCCCTGAAAGCCCAAAAGCTGGGAGAGGGTCCCACCAGCGTCATGCTCTGTCTCACAGTCATCCCCTTATCTGTGGCCAGTGACAGCTCTTGCAGGAGAAAAGGTTATCACCAGGAAAGAATTGCTTTGGCCTCAACCATAACAGATTTATTACACTGGCTGCTTGGTCTTCTCTCTTACCCTTGTTTCTCATTTCCTGTCACATCATCACTGTGGATCATATTGTGGGAAGCAGGAGAGAGACCCCAGCCCCCTAAGTCTGTGGTACATTTGCTGCAGTGAGGTGTGTATCTGTGTGCATGAGGCCTGGTCAGCACTTTTAAAAAGTTTTACTGACATAAGTGTGATAAGTGGTGTGATTTTTTAATCAATGTAACTAGACCAGCAAAGCCCTAGCATAGATGCAGTTATTACAGTATAGTTTATTTCGTCCTGCTGAACTGGAATAAGCATTTTTATACCAGTATAAATGTGTCCATAGTTGGGAGGGTAATATCTTATATTGGACCAACAGAAGCGTTTGAGTTTACAAGATAGAACAAGAAGCAATGATCTCAAGTTGCAGTGGGGGAGGTCTAGGTTGGATATTAGGAAATACTATTTCACTAGGAGGGTGGTGAAGCACTGGAATCGGTTGGTAGTGGAATCTCCTTCCTTAAAGGTGTAACCCTTCTGCCCCTCTGAGTTGGCAGCAACAAGGGCCGGGTTCAGTATCCAGGGGTTCCGTTTCAGTAACACAATGCATAACCGGCTCAAGCCCCCACCCAGTAACCTGGGACACTCACATACCACACCCCCCTGGGCGCCTCTAGGAGGCAATACTTCCCCTCTCGCAAGCACGGAGTCTGAGTGTAGCAAAATCTTTTTAATAAAGGAAGGAATCAATGCGGCATCCCATTGGAGAAACACCACAAACAGGGCTATAACACAAACCATAAACAAAAACCCACCTCCAAGTACGTTTGGCACTGTCCTTTTTCCCCTTAGGGTTTTAAGTCCAATCACCCCAAAGTCCAACAACCCAAAAGTCTCTGGTCAATGCCACCCCAGAGTTCGAGAGTTTATCTGTAGAGGTCCCTCCCCCCAGCCTGGGTAGAAAGGGGCACCTTACGTGGTCCGGGACCAACTGCCCTGCCTCTCCGTGGGTTCTGCTTCCGCCTTCTCCACGAACTGCTCCGCTTTACCAGCCGCTCCACGCTGCTCCTCCAGCCGTCCTCAGAAACTGCTCCGCTCCACCAGCTGCTCTGCTCCATGAGCTGCTCCAGTTCTCTCTGCAAACTGCTCAGCTCCGCTCGCTCTGTGCACCGCTCCACCCGTCCCACAGCTACTCCGCTCTGCCAGCCGCTCCGCTGCCACCAGCTGTCCCGTGATCTGCTCCAGCTGTCCCCACAACTGCTCCACTCCGCCAGCTGCTCTGTTCCACAGTATAGCTTCAGGCTCCCCCACTAGTTAGCACAGTGCTCTCAGCTCAGTAATTTCAGCTCTTTAGTGATTTCAACTCTTAGTGATCTCAGCTCTTAGTAGAGGAGGCCCAGCGCTAGTGCACCATTAGCCCAAAGTGAGTTCAGCTCAGTAACCTGTATTTAGATTCTTGAGGGAATAAAAAAAAATCAACTCTAACATTCCACAGTGGAGAGAGGAGGGGGTGGAACTGGCTCCACAAGGAGACTGCACCACCAGGCACAGATACCTGTCCCCAACCTCTCTCAATTCACTGGGTTTTGGAACCCATGTCCCTTGTCCAGCAAGTACCACCCAACTGAGGGTGAGTCATTTGTCACCAAGCAGTCCCACAGCTCGGCAGTCTGGGATAGGGTAGGCGTGCCTATGCAAATACACTCTGAAATTCTTTCCACCAGATGTCAGGGTAGAGCTTATCCTGACTCTGCTTACATCCTCTCCCCAGCCAAGAATTTGTCGTCCGGACAAATCACATTCCCTACAATACCAACTTATTGGTCCCCTCCAAAAGGCATTAGATAGCCCACTTTAGCTTTCACAAACCTGTGTGCTAAATGTATAGGCTCTTCACTAATCACCCCAGGTGCATCGTAAGTTAACCGTTTCACTGGTCTTATTACCCTGTCTCGCCTATTGAGAATCTCTGTTGCTATGGTAGGGGGGACATCCTCTTGAGTGATGGATGGGGAGGTTTCCTGTGTGATCCCCTCAGATACTGGCATAGGCCCCTGCATTTCTAGTTCTAACAGTGGAGGGTCGCAGGTGCTCTGGACATCCTCCATCTGTATGTCACCACTGTCCAATAGCCTGTGTAAGTCACTACACGGGGGTCCCACCAGTGGCTCAGGGATGTCAGGAATGGGCCTAAATACTTCTGCCATAGGGTTTAGGGCGGAAGAGGATGTGCTCTCTTCTGATTCAGCGGATCAAGACTGAAATCTTGTCTTCATCCCAGGATACACCATGGTTGTGTCTTCCTCCTCAGACTCACTCTCAGATGTGCTGAGTAGGGGTAGGTTAGCTGCAGGGAGCCGGCTGTCCACGTTGGAAGGCGGCTTTGGCACAGCACCTTCGTTCTGCCCAGTTGCCCGGTTGTGGCCAATCTCATAAGGGCTGCCTACCAATTCCCCCACAGGGAGCAAAAGGTTTCTGTGCACGGTCTTTGTCTGCCCTGTACCCTCTTCAGGTTTGATCTTATAAACCGGCAGGTCTCCTATCTTTTCCATCACTAGGTAAGGTATTGCCTTCCACCTGTCAGCTATCTTGTGTTTGCCAGCAATACCCAAATTTCGCAGCAGGACTCTGTCTCCTGGCTGGAGCTCTTGCAGACGTACCCTAGCATCATATCGATGTTTGTTGCGGCCTGCATTCTTCTGAGCTGCAGATGCAGCTAAGTGATAAGCATCCCGCAGCTTTTCTCGTAGTCAGGATAGATATTGCTGGTGAGTTTCATAGCTATCTCCATCCTCGGATACACCAAAGCACAGGTCTATGGGTAATCTTGGTTCTCGCCCAAACATTAAGAGATATGGGGTGACTCCCGTAGCGTCGTTCTTTGTGGCGTTGTAGGCGTGCACTAGAAATGCGACATGTTGGCTCCAGGTTGCCTTCTGCTCTGGCCGCAAAGTCCCTAACATATCTAACAGGGTTCGGTTGAACCTCTCTGGCTGAGGATCACCCTGTGGGTGATAAGGCCTTGTCCTTGACTTTTTAATTCCTGCTATCCTCAGCACCTCCTTCAGAAGGTGACTCTCAAAGTCTCGTCCCTGATCCGAGTGTATCCGGGCTGGGAATCCATAAACTGAGAAATATTTTTCCCACAGTACTCGAGCGACGGTGGTGGCCCTCTGATCATGTGTGGGATATGCCTGCGCATATCGCATGTAATGGTCGGTCACTACTAGGATGTTCCCAATATTCCTCTTGTCCACTTCTAAAGACAAGAAATCAATGCAAACCAGCTCCAGAGGTTTGTTGCTGGTGATGTTCTTCAGATATGCCGCCCTCGTGGGCAGATTTTTCCTTTGAACACATCGCGTGCAGGTCTCACATTTCCTGCGAACATCTTCAGCCATCCGTGGCCAATAGAATCTACTGCGGATAAGTTCCAGGGTCCTCTCCATCCCTAAATGTCCAAAGTCATCATGCAGGGCTCTCATGGCCAGGGCTCTGTAATCTTTTGGCAGCACTAGTTGATTCCGTTGCTTTTGTAGAGGGTCTGTGGTCATGCGGTGTAGCACTCCCTGAATCAGTTTTAGTTTGGTCCATTCTCTCAATAGTAGTTTGCCCTCTGGGGTAGGTGGGACAACCTCAGCTGGGCCTCGCCCCTCTCTTTTGGCAAGTAGTGTATCACGATTGTCAATATCTTGCAGCTGGGCCTCTTGCCAGTCAGCCGTATTGAGCATGGGCAAGAGAGATTGGTCCAAAGCAATATAGTTTACTGAGGCAGAAGGCACGCATTCAGGGGGTAGGCCCAAAGTTTCAGCAACACATCCATGAAGGCTGTCATGGGCCTCCGGCTCTCGGCGACTCACACTGCAAACAGCTCTCACTCCATCCATGGGTATCACAGCAAGTCGTGGTGCCTGTGGACGCCTGGACAATGCATCTGCATCTACATTGCTTCTCCCTGATTGGTATTGAATGCTGAAGTCATAGCTGGCCAAAGCGGCCACCCATCTTTGCCCTGTAGCATCCAGTTTAGCACTTGTTAACACATAAGTCAGTGGGTTGTTGTCTGTCCACACCTGGAACTGAGCCCCATACAAGTAGTCTCGAAATTTCTCAGTGATGGCCCATTTCAAGGCCAAGAACTCCAGCTTGTGGGTGGGATAACGGGTTTCATTATCAGACAGTCCTCGGCTGGCAAAGGCTACAGGTTTACGCTTGCCTTCCACCTCCTGGTACAGTACTGCCCCCAGACCCTCCAAACTGGCATCAGTATGCAGGATAAATGGCTTGCTTGGGTCAGCAAATACTAGGACTGGGGCATGAGTTAGGCAAGTAATGATTTCTCGAAAAGCCCTTTCACATCTCTCATCCCACCGTGGCCCAAAGGGTTTGAAGGGGCCATAGTGTCTCTGCACGGAAGGCCCTTTATTCTTGGTCTTAGATTTGTCCTTGCTGGACTGATATCCCCTGGTAAGATCATTGAGGGGTTTTACAATTGTAGAATAGTTTTTCACAAATCTGCGGTAATAACCACTAAACCCAAGGAAGGTCTTGAGTTCTCTGTAGTTGCTTG
This sequence comes from Gopherus flavomarginatus, assembly GCF_025201925.1. Classification (NCBI taxonomy): domain Eukaryota; kingdom Metazoa; phylum Chordata; order Testudines; family Testudinidae; genus Gopherus; species Gopherus flavomarginatus. Next base: position 152,846,737 of record NC_066617.1, on the reverse strand, counting down.
GGTGTGGCCATGTAGTGAGTGCTTCTATTTTATCAGGATCAGTACTCACACCCTCTTGGGACACGATGTGCCCCACATACTTCACCGAGGTCCTGCAGAACTGGCGTTTGTCAATTGAAAGCTTCAAACCATAATCCTCCAGCCTATCAAGCACTTTAAGAAGTCTTTCTTCATGCTCCTCCAAAGTTCTTCCAAACACAATCAGGTCATCCAAATAAACTAACACTTGCAGTAAATTCATGTCTCCCACAATTTTCTCCATAAGACGTTGAAATGTGGCAGGTGCTCCAGAAATCCCTTGGGGCATGCGTTCGAACTGATAAAACCCTAATGGGCAGATGAAGGCTGTCTTCTCCTTATCTTCTTCACCCAGAGGGATCTGGTAGTATCCACTCCGAAGATCCAACACAGAGAACCACTGGCTTCCCAGCAAACTGTCTAAGGCATCTTGAACTCGAGGCATTGTGTACTGGTCAACCACAGTACGGCGGTTTAGGGTGCGGTAGTCAATACACATCCGGATTTTCCCATTCTTTTTACGGACCATCACAATGGGTGAGGCGTATGAGCTGCGGGACTCTGTAATGATGCCATTTGCAGCCAGCTCTTGAAGATGTTGTCGCACATCTTCCATCTCGGAGAGAGCAAGCCTCCTAGATCTCTCTCTGAAAGGTCGAGAGTCATGTAGTCTGATGTTGTGCTCTACTTCTTTTGCACATCCCACATCCCACTCATGCAATGAGAACACCTTGGATCTTTCACAAAGTTTCCTTCTTAGGCGATCTTTCCACTCCTCGGACAATGGTGAATCCCCAAAGTCAAACTTTGCTGGGTCTATTGTTGGCACTTGAGTCTCACACTGGGGTTTTACAATTGATTCAGGCTCAAAGAGGTCTGCTATCTTTTGTCCTTGCCTCACAACAACATCTCTACTTGTTTCATTAGTAATCAGTATAGTCACCTTTTCCTGGGCTTCAGCAGGTAGGGTTATGACTCCACTGGGGACCAGCACTCCTTCCGGGAGCTCTCCTTCAGCCGGCTGCTCTATCATTGCTAATGCCCCTTTACTGCCTTTCAGCCTGGTACTCATGACTAGTACTTCTTGCTCCGTCCTTGCAGGCACTACTAAGGGGGTTGTACCCATGTACTTCAGTGCCCCAATCAGTAGCTCAGATGTCTCCTTTTTAGCGCTCTCAATTTTCCTATAGGCTTCAGCACAAAGCGTATGGATCATCAGGGTACTCAGGTACTGGTCCCCAGCCCGTTGTCTGCAGTAATCCGCGAGCACCTTGAAGAGGCTGGAGTTGGTCCCTATCAGCACAGACACATCAGAGGTCCCTTTCGGGTCAAGGTATATTAAGGCAGCGGTGTCTACCTCTTGCTTTACCCCAGCAACCTCCTCTGGGAATTCCAGGTGCACTATGACATACCCTTGATAGGGGTATTCATCCATGCTGAGGCCACACAGACCAATGCCAGTCAGTGGCTGTATGGGCAGGTGCCTAAGCATCTGTTGGTAGAATGACTGAAATATAATAGTCACTTGAGATCCAGTGTCAAGCACGGCTTTACACTCCGCCCCTTCAATCCTCACCATGACCTCTGCTCAATGCCCTATCAGTCCCGCAGGGATCCCAGCTGGATGGTCTCTTCTGGGGGAATCTTCAAATCCTCTAGGCCTAGGTGGTCTCTGTCCCCGGACCTTCTGGCAGCTACTGGATCTCTTCCAACTAATCCTCAGCTTTTCATACACTAAGGAGGGGTTCTCTACCTTATGGCAGTTAGCAGCACTGTGCCCATCCTGACCACACCGATAGCAAAAGAATTGTCCTTTCCCCATTCGGCGAGGTGGGACGGTGCCTCTAGATACTGACTTCTCTATCATCACAGTCTGAGGCTCCTTATTCCCGGAAATCTTAGCTCGGTCAATGATGCTTTGCAGCTCAGCTATCCGTTCTGTCAGGACCTGCATTTGTTGGGCAAGTTCCTCTGTGGTGCTCACCATCAGTACACTGGCCATTGGCGGTGGCGTCGTGCTGGCTGGTTCCAATGTTTGGGCTTCCTAACACTCGCTGGCTGCCTGCCTTTCTTCTTCTTCCCTGACCTCCTTTATCAGCTGGGAGTAACTTGGGGGATGTTCCTGCCGTTCTCTTAGTCGGAGATGAAGTAGGATCGGGTTCTGATAGTGAGTCCCTCTTACAACTTGAGCCAGTCTGGTCTGATCCATCTGCTCAGCAGTCACTGCTCCCCTCGTAACAGCTCTCTGAAGCAGTCTCTTCAGCCTCTGTATATAGGCTGAAATTTTCTCACCTCTTTGCTGTCGGGAATTAATGAATTTACAGTAGCTGTCCTCAGGGTCCTCTATGCTCCCAAAGGTATTATCAAGGGCCTCTAGGCAGTCCTTCACACTGACCTCAGGGTCAGTGAGCTTCAGGGTGCGAATTACATCTAATGCTGGGCCACGAAGGCTCTCTATAAGACATCATCGCTTTTCTACATCAGTTACGGCCCACTCCCGCAGCATATCAGTAGTATGCTCCGACCAGAGTTCAAACTCCTCTTCCCCATCAAATAACCTTAACTTACGACAAGAGTTCGACGTAGCATAGGCCAACACAATCTTTTCCAATATATGCCCCAGTGCTTTTGCCCAATCATAGGCTGAGTCTGCCACCCCTGAGCTAGAGGCTGCAGGACTGGGGCCCAACAAACCCGACATATTAGCCATTATACAAACAGTAGTTTCCTCAAAATATAAACACAATTATTTCCCAATACAGTGGAACACTCAGCAGGTGCTTGTGAGGGGTACTGACCCAGGGATCCCGGACGAGCCCCCAAAAATGTAACCCTTCTGCCCCTCTGAGTTGGCAGCAACAAGGGCCGGGTTCAGTATCCAGGGGTTCCGTTTCAGTAACACAATGCATAACCGGCTCGAGCCCCCACCCCAGTGACCTGGGACACTCACATACCACACCTTCTTGGGCGCCTCTAGGAGGCAATACTTCCCCTCTCGCAAGCACGGAGTCTGAGTGTAGCAAAATCTTTTTAATAAAGGAAGGAATCAATGCGGCATCCCATTGGAGAAACACCACAAACAGGGCTATAACACAAACCATAAACAAAAACCCACCTCCAAGTACGTTTGGCACTGTCCTTTTTCCCCTTAGAGTTTTAAGTCCAATCACCCCAAAGTCCAACAACCCAAAAGTCTCTGGTCAATGCCACCCCAGAGTTCGAGAGTTTATCTGTAGAGGTCCCTCCCCAGCCTGGGTAGAAAGGGGCACCTTACGTGGTCCGGGACCAACTGCCCTGCCTCTCCGTGGGTTCTGCTTCCGCCTTCTCCACAAACTGCTCCGCTTTACCAGCCGCTCCACGCTGCTCCTCCAGCCGTCCTCAGAAACTGCTCCACTCCACCAGCTGCTCTGTTCCACAGTATAGCTTCAGGCACCCCCACTAGTTAGCACAGTACTCAGTGCTCTCAGCTCAATAATTTCAGCTCTTTAGTGATTTCAGCTCTTAGTGATCTCAGCAGGTGAGCCCCAGTGCTAGGGCACCATTAGCCCAAAGTGAGTTCAGCTCAGTAACCTGTATTTAGATTCTTGAGGGAATAAAAAAAATCAACCCTGACATTCCACAGTGGAGAGAGGAGGGGGTGGAACTGGTGCTTCTAGCACCACAAAGCAACTGCACCACCAGGCACAGATACCTGTCCCCAGCCTCTTTCAATTCACTGGGTTTTGGAACCCATGTCCCTTGTTTAGCAAGTACCACCCAACTGAGGGTGAGTCATTTGTCACCAAGCAGTCCCACAGCTCGGCAGTCTGGGCTAGGGTAGGCGTGCCTATGCAAATACACTCTCTGAAATTCTTTCCACCAGATGTCAGGGTAGAGCTTATCCTGACTCTGCTTACAAAGGTTTTTAAGGTCCGTCTTGACAGAGCCCTGGCTGGGATGATTTAATTGGTGTTGGTCCTGCTTTGAGCAGGGGATTGGACTAGATAATCTCCTGAGATCTCTTCCAACCCTCATCTTCTATGATTCTATGATTCTGTGACAGAGCTTACCTTGTCTCTCTAATAAGGGTATGAAAAAACCACATCCCCTACCCAACATAACTGTGACTGCAAAAAACCTCAGTGTAGATGCAGTTATGTTAACAAAGTGCTTCTGCTAGCATGCCTACCATCCTTCAGGGAGCTGGTGTGACTATGTGTTGACATATGCTGTGTCTACAGCTGTATCTGCAAAGCTTGTGTAGTTTACACTAGCCCTAAATGCATGGAAGAACGAGTGAGAGATAGAGCAGGGGTGGGCAAACTTTTTGGCCTGAGAGCCACATCAGGGAATAGAAACTGTATGGCAGGCCATAAACGGTCACAAAATTGGGGCTGGGGTGTGGAAGCGGTGCGGGCTGTGGAATGGGGCTGGGGATGAGGAGTTTGGAGTGTAGGAGGGTGCTCTGGGCTGGGACTGAGGGGTTCAGAGGGTGAGGGGAGGATCAAGGCTGTGGCAGGGGTGTGGGAAGGGATGCAGGTTCTAGCTAGGGGTGCCGGCTCTGGGGTGGGGCTGGGGATGAGCGGTTTGGGGTGAAGAAGGATGCTCCAGGCTGGGATTGAGGGGTTTGGAGAGGGGGAGAGGGATCAGGGCTGGGGCAGGGGGTTGGGGCATGGGGAGAGGCTCAGGGAGTGCAGGCTCTGAGCAGCGCTTACCTTAAGCAGCTCCTAGAAGCAGTGGCATGTTCCTTTTCCAGCTCTTACGCAGAGGTGTGGCCAGGCAGCTCTGCACACTGCCCCATCCAGAGGCACCGCCGCTGCAGCTCCCAATGGAGCATGTAGCAGCTGGAGTGGTGGTACCTTTTTGGATGTTTCTTCTCATCCTTTCATCACTTTTGGTTTCAGTCCTCAGATCCTCTTTTTTCCTCCCTTAACATCCTCTCTCCTGCTGACCCCATCTTCTCCCATAGTGCTTATCTAGCTACATAGCTACCATCTCTGCTCCAGTATCCTCTCTTTTGATCTGTTCAGTCTGATGTCCTCTCCGACCTTTCCTCCTGGACACCTTGCTGCCATCCCAGGCTCTCCATAACAAAATGCCTTATCTTTCCACCTCCTGCCTTGTCTCTCATCTCTGATAACTCCACTGTCTTTTCAGCTTCATCTTTGACTCATCCTTCATCTCTCCACCCCCAGTCTCTCTCACTATGTCCAGTCATCCCTCTTTAATACCATTTCATATGTATGTAATATCTCACAGCCTTTCCTTGCTATGCCCTGCTGAAACCCTTGTCTATACTCTGAACATGCCTTTCTTTCATTACGGTAACTCTCTTCTCACTTCCTCTGCTCGACTCGGTCCAAAGCGGTACTAACATTGTCTGATCCAAAGCTCTGATCTCATCACCCACCTCCTTGAACCCTTCCTTGACTTCCTGTCTCATAATGCATCAAATTCAAGCACCTCATCCTCACCTACAAGACCCTACATAATCTTACATCCACCAGTGTCTATCGCCTACATCTCTCTTGCTTTCTGTGTTTATATCTATCTTTCTTCCTGTAGTACAGTCCACTTTAATTTCTTCATATTCTTCCTCTTGCTTCCTCCACTTCTTCCAGTCCTCTCTCCTTATTTAACTCTGCCTACTCTCAGCATTGTGCCTTCTGTCATGTTGCCTGTAATTGTGGGATAGTCTCCTGTCATGGTATAATTCCCCACTCTGAACCTTAGCGTCCAAAAAGATGGGGTACCAGCATGAATTCCTCTAAGCTTAATTACCAGCTTAGAACCTGTAGTGCTGCCACCAACCAGGAATTCCAGTGCCTGGTACACTCTGGTCCCCACAAAACCTTGCCCGGGGACCCCCAAGACCCAGACCCTCTGGATCTTAACACAAGGAAAGTAAACCCTTTCCCTCACCGTTGCCTCTCCCAGGCTTCCCCTCCCTGGGTTACCCTGGAAGATCACTGTGATTCAAACTCCTTGAATCACAAAACAGAGAGGAAAATGCACCTTCCCTCCTCCTTCTCTCTCCCCATCCCAGATTCTCCCTGAGAGAGACAGTAATCCTGGCACAGAGAGAAATTAGCCTCTCTCTCCCCCTTCCCTCCTTTCTCCCCACCAATTCCCTGGTGAATCCAGACCCAGTCCCCTGGGATCTCACCAGAATAAAAAACAATCAGGTTCTTAAACAAGAAAAGCTTTTAATTAAAGAAGGAAAAACAGTAAAAATTATCTTTGTAAATTTAAAATGGAATAGGTACAGGGTCTTTCAGCTATAGACACTGGGAACACCCTTCCAGCCTAAGTATTCAAGTACAAATTAAAATCTTTTCAGCAAAATGCCAATTTGAACTCCTTTCAGCCAAATACACATTTGCAAATAAAGAAAACAAACATAAGCCTAACTCGCCTTATCTATCTAGTACTCACTATTCTGGATCTATAAGAGCCTGTATCGGAGAGATTGGAGAGAAACCTGGTTGCACGTCTGCTCCCTCTGAGCCCCCAGAGTGAACAACAACCAAAATCTAACAGCACACACAGAAACTTCCCTCCCTCAAGATTTGAAAGTATCCTGTCCCCTGATTGGTCCTCGGGTCAGGTGACAGCCAGGCTCACTGTTCTTGTTAACCCTTTCCAGGCAAAAGAGATATGAAGCAGTTTTGTTCTATTAACTCTTACTTATCTGTTTATGACATCTCCCCTTTGTTGTCTACCAGTCTCTCTCTCTCCTTCAAATCCCACCTCTTCCTTACCTCTCACTGATAATCACTTGACAGGGGCGGCTCCAGGCACCAGCACGCCAAGCGCGTGCCTGGGGCGGCAAGCTACGGGGGGTACTCTGCCAGTCGCCACGAGGGAGGCAGGCAGGTTGCCTTCGGTGGCATGCCTGCTGAGGGTCTGCTGGTCCCTTGGCTTCGACGGACCTCCTGCAGGCTGCCGCCAAATCCGTGGGACCAGGGACCTCCTGCAGGCAAGCCACAGAAGGCAGCCTGCCTGCTGTACTTGGGGCGGCAAAATACCTAGAGATGCCCATGTCTCCTGATAATCTCTTTCTTCACATATCTTGTCTTTATGTTGCCTGTTTTAGGATCTGAATGGAGCAAGGAACGTTCCTTGTTCTCTCTGTGTGTAAAGCTCTGTCTACCTTGCTGGCACTCTGTACAAGTTGTTTTGCATAATAGTAACTCTGCCTCCTCAAAATCTTTCCTCATCTCCCTGAAGTTTTAACTCAATATAGGATTCTTCTTCACACTTCGCTCTAAGCTGTTGTGTAGTACTGCTGAATGACCCACTAAACAGCTGCCATGTTTCATCTGGGAAGTGGCTGCGTTCTGATCGGCGGTCCTGAGATTTTTATACACAGAGATTGTAAAGTGTTCTAGGGTCTTTTAGAATGAAAGTGCTAGAGAAATGTATGAGGTTGTTATTCTTCTAATACCTGGTTTGAACAGAAGGCTCAGAATCTGTATGGGCAAGGCACAGTGGGTAATATTAGTCCTGCCCTGGTGATTGATAGCACTGGGATTTGAGGTAATAAATCTCCTCCAGGACAGGGTCGTGAGAGAGGTGCTAGCACCCAAGGTCAGTCCAGATATTGCCCCCTTCTCTCACTCCCCTTGAGTGAGAACCTGGGAGGGGAAGTCTCACTGTTTTCATCATAAAGGTGGCAGGTAGGGAGGGTTTGGGTGGGTGAGTGGGTGGGAGATTAGGAACTATATTACAGCAGGTCTAAACAGGTGACTGCAGCATCCTGAGAGACAGAAGAAGGGAGTGTTGGACTGGAGTGAGAGACTGGGAATCAGGCAAGAACGTGGGGCGAGAGAGAGAGCTGGTGAGGGAAGGAGAGAGAGAGATGGCTGACAGAAGGAAATTCCCATCTCACGTGAGTGTTCCCTCCATTTCTCTTCCTTTCTGTTTCATGCTGTTTTAAATGAAAATAGAGTACAAGACCGTGCTGAGATGGGGGTTTGCAACCCGAGGGGAGTGCCATGAGCACTTTGGGGGAATCCAGAGCTTCTCTCCCACTGCTGCCAGGCATGCAGAGGGGCCATGCCTGTGAGGGGTTGAGGCATATTAGAACAAAGTGACATTTTTTCAGAGAGTAGAAATTTTGCCAAAAATGCATTTTTTGGAGGGGGGGGGGGGGGCTCTGAAACATTTCATGAATTGGATCAAACTGGACAAAACCCCTGATCTTTTCCAAAAATTCAAAATGTTTCTTTTCAACCATTTTGAGACATTTCATGTTGATTTTTTCATTTCAAAATGGCATTTTGTTTTCAAATTTGGCCAATTAAAAAAAAACACAAAAGAGGGTGAAGAACCCAAAATGGCCCAATCATAATGAAAATCTGAAGAAAAAAATAATGTCAAATGAACTGAAATGTTTTGGTTTATTCAAAACCAATTTTTTCCTAGTTTTTCAATTTGATGGAAAACATTGAAAAAAATGATTTCAGTTCAAATCAAACTGCATTTTTCCCCAGATTTTTTAGTTTAGCCCCTGAACTCCAAAGTCCATTATTTGCTCAGTTCTACGGCATATACCCTCCAGCACAGTCAGCTATCTTGGGTAGATTCTGGAGCAGTAATGAGGAGCCGATAGTGTTTGTGCCGATAGTGAAGGCTTCTTGCACTGTCCCCTGCTTTGCACACTTACCCAAAATGAGAAATATTTACTGGTCCTGGGGTGGGGTCACATGGGTCACTTGCCAAGCAGCACCAGTACAATGCTGCGGTGTCCTGAGGGAAGGGGAGTGATATGCCAAGCAATGATGAAACCCGTTAGCAAGGAAAACTGGGGGGCTGAGGGCAGTAAGAGAGATGGAGGGAGGGTGAGAGACAGAGGGAAACCACTTCAGGGAATACATGGTGGATGAACTGGGTTGATTCACAGCAGAGGTGAGAGGTTAATGGCAAGAGACACAGATAGGAGATGCACACAGGAGTCTGGGTAGTTCCGAGCCGGGTCACCATCTATAAGAGTCACATAGGGAGAGAGGGGCTGAGAGATGCAGAGCGGGAATCTCTTCTAGGGGATCTTCACCAGAGGATTTTGGGCAGCTCTGAATAGAACAGAATGAGAGAGGGAAGGGTTGGAAAGCTGCAGAAGTGGGGGGGTCTCAAGCTGGGGTGTGGAATGGAACATTTGGAGACCATAAGCACTGCGGAACTGTTGTGCTGAGCCCATGAACGGGCTGTCTTCCCCGAAAAGTGGTCCCCAGAGTGAAAAGCTGAGTAGTCCCTGTTCTTGGGGGGATTGTGTGGGGACTGGGGCAGCCCCTTTATCATGGAGAGAGCGATCAAACCCCAGGAGATACACACAAGGGACTGGGGCCATTCAGAGAGGTTGACCCTCTTTAGCTTCCACAGGAGGAAGGAAGGGGCTGATAATAGGCATGTGATTTCCTCTTTCCCTGCATGCAATTCCTGCCAAAGAAATATTCCTGAGTTCCTCGCCTCATTAATTAATAGCTCATTAAAAGTCATAAAGTCATTGACAGGCCAATAACAGCGTGAAGACCTGCCACTAGGCCATGTGGAGGAACATGTTTCCTATTCTTATCACTGGCTGGCAAGCCCAGAGGCCCAGTTCCCCAGCCTGACTGCAAGCAGAACTGTGAAATGGGAGGCAGAGAGAGGGGGTGAAGGTCCTAGCTGCTCCCATCCATGGGTACCTTAGCACCAGGACAAATACATTTCTGAAGGGAGCCAAGGCTGAGCATCCACAAAACTCATCAGTTACATTCTTACACAGAGTTAATCCTCGGAGCAGTCAGCAAGGATGTGGTTAAAGATTAGTTATAAGTACCTTCAGGAGGTGTTCCAGGACCCCTCTTCCATGTGCTGGGCCTTGAACACTTATGGGGCTTTGTGCACATTCCCAGTTTGTCCTATCTGCGTGATTCCACACTGGGACTCATGGTCCCCTTTACCTTTTCATTTTGGTGTCCCGGGCTTTCTTGGAAGCTGGAGAAATGGAGAGAGACAACCTACTAACAGGATACTGTAAATGTGGCTCACTCACTACAGGAGAGATGAGCAGGGACAGGGGAGCCATTGGCACTCCTTCCTTCTCACACTTCCTCCTTCTGTCTCTCTCTGTACCTCTGGGTCTTTTTCTCACTGTGTAGCTCTCTTTCTCCCTCAGTGCCTTCTTCTCCCCCCGTCCCTCTCCTTCAGGATTCCCTCTCCCACACACCTGATACTCAATCCTGGCAGAGTTAATGCCTCTCGCTCAGATCAGATGTGGCACTGGGGGGTCATGTGACAGAGGAAGGTTGCTATAAATATAGTTAAACTCTGCAATCACTGCCCCAGATGCCTTTGGGCAGGAAGAGGAGAAAGTAAGAGAGACACAAGGAGGAGGGTGAGGAGGAAAGAGAGAGAGAGAAGGAGTAGGAGTGCAAAACAGGCAGAGACCATACTCTGGGCCAGCTGGCTAGGTGGTTCAGGGTTGGGCCTAGACCAGCACTATCGTCACAGCTGAGAGTGTGTGTTTGGGGGTGGGGGAGAGCAGTGTCATGGAGAGTTCTGAACATAAGATGGAGGAGCCCAGATTGGACTCAACCCTGTGGGGTGGTGCTCCCCAATACGTCTATGTCCACTTTGAGAAGTGCACCAGTTACGGGATCCCGTCGGAGGCAGGGCGCGAGGCCAGGGGGACAGGGGATGACCTGCACTACCTGGAGAACTCCCTCAACCATCCGCAGGTAGGGCTGGGCAATAGGGACATTGGGGCAACATAGATCTCCGTGGGGTGACATGGGTGGATGAGGCTGAAATGGTTCTGGGGAGTCCTGCTGGAGGTGATGCAGAGCATGCAGCCCTATCAGAGTGCCCTTCCAAACCTCTCCCTCCCCTTGCTCCTTAGCCTGCAGAGCTGGAATTGGCCCTTCCACCAGGCTTCTGTGGTGGCACTTACATTCAGGAGTGCTGAATAGTACTGTCCAGTGTCACTCCCCCCTTCAGGGGACACTGAATACTTAGTGAAGATGGGAAAAGTGGGGTGGGGAAAAGAAAACTGCCCCCATAACACACGTACAGTGTGATCAGAGAAATTTAGTCTACCACAATAGCATGGCACTGATACTCCACCGTGATAATATTTAGAGAGATCTGGAGAGAGAGAAAAAGAGAAAGAACACATATAGATGTATAGACAGAGACACACACACCGATGCCATGATTTATCCCTACACTAGTGCTGATTCCAGCACAGGGACCAAAAAGAAACAGTTTTCACCACCTCCCCTCCCTGATCCTGGAGCTTCTGGGGGCTGGTTTGAGTCCTCGTACAGATTAAGGTTTATTCAACGCCTAACCCTGCTCTGATTTGCCCCCTAGCTGCTGTAGCCATGATGCATATAGTGGCAACAGGAGCTAGCCAGGGCATAGATGTGTTCTGGCCATGCCAACTTCCCTCCTCTGGCCATGCTCATGACCTGCCCCTGGCATGCCCCGTGCACCAGAGACTCCAGTGGGGGCAAATGAGGAGCTGATTATGCTAGCTCTATACATGACAGAAAGGCCTCCTCCACTTGTATTCCCTGGGGAGGCCCATATATCTGCTTTGCAGCCACTTTGCTTAGGTTTAACTGGCAGCAAAGGGGCTTTACAATGACAGTGAATTTAGCCCAGTGATTATAGACAGAAAGAGTGAGAGAGTGAAAGACTGAGTGAGAGAGTGCACAGCTGGAAAGTATTTGCAAACATTTGTTTGAATAAAATGCTGCTGGTTTGTTTGGATGTTTTTTCTGGCCTCTGTGACGTTGCACTCCATATATTTTATGGAAATATGCTTATGAGTGTAAATATGATGTAACTGGAATATGCTTTATGCAAACGGTCTCTTGTAAGGTATCATTACAAAGCTTATAATCTACTGAGTGTGTTCATCCTATTTGTATGTATGTATCATTCTTGTATCTGAAGCCAGAAAAATGAAGTATAACTCTGAAGTCCTACTGTAATTATGCAAAGTGTGGGCCATTAATGGTGGTTTGGAAGTTTGATGGCTCCCATTGACTAGGACAATTGGTTATAAATGGCTCTGTTTACTTGAAAACCTCCCTGGGTACATGCAGGCCAGCCCTGGAAGAATGAGGTCTCTCAGGACATGTGACCATATCACATGATGCTGAAATCCATCTTAAATCTACTGCTTTTCCGTTTAGAAGGAGGGGTGGGGACCCAGAGAGACAAAGGGTTCGTGCCTTGGGCCAAAGCTATAAAAGGAGATAGAACAGAGCAAAGGGGGCTGACAATCATGAGAAATCCCCTAGTTACCACCTGAGCTGGAACTAACAAGGTCTGTACCAGCGAAAGGATTGGGCCCAGACTAGGAAGGCATCTAGTCTGTGAAAGAAGCTTATTGGAACATCTCTGGGGGTGAGATTTACCTGTAAACAATTTCTTAATGTATTAGGCTTAGATTTACGTGTTTTATTTTATTTTGCGTGGTAACTTGCTTTGTTCTGTCTGTTGTTATTTGAAACCACTTGAATCCTACTTCTTATACTTAATAAAATCACTTTTGTTTATTAATTAACCTAGAGTAAGTGATTAATACCTGGGGGAGCAAACAGCTGTGCATATCTCTCGATCAGTGTTATAGAGGGTGGACAATTTATGAGTTTACCCTGTATAAGCTTTATACAGAGTAAAATGGATTTATTTGGGGTTTGGATCCCATTGGGAACTGGGTGTCTGGGTGCTGGAGATAGGTGACCAGCTGAGCAGTTTTTGGTTAAAGTCTGCAGCTTTGGGGGAGTGGACCAGACCTGGGTCTGTGTTGCAGCAGGCTAGTGTGTCTGGCTCAACAAGGCAGGGTTCTGGAGTCTCAAACTGGCAGGGAAAATGGGCTCAGAGTTAATTCCAGCACGTCAGGTGACAGTCCCAAGGGAGTCTCTGTGACCAAACCAGTCACAGTTTCTTTCTAGTTGTTTTTATAAATATTTGGAAGAGTGATTTTTGTTGGTAGCAGAAAGTGACAATCTGGTGAATATTCATGCATAGCTTCCCATCTTGAGAATGCTTTGATTTCCCTCCTGGATAGAAAGATGTCAGCCATCCAATCGGGGAACAAGATGCCAGATCATGTGGCTTAGGTGACCAATCACATGGACAAAAATAACAAACTTTCATCAGCAATAGCAGCCACAGCGAAGAGTTACGAGTGGCCCCTAGACTGAAATATATTCACAAGAACTATTTGCTGAATAATTTGGAAGAACCAACCAATATGGAAAAATTGGAAGGTGTCTGCAAACAGAAATGTGGTCTAAATTTGTGATACATAAATTGTTTTCTTCTAAAGATTGCCCAGCTATAATAAACACAGAATGAGAGACAGATGGATAAACACATACACACACACACATGCCCAGATGCTATATAATATATGCATGTTCCATCATCAAAGCATATCCATACAAACACAGGTGCACTAACACACACAACCTCATGCACAAGCAGAGCTACTTAAACACACACAAAGCCACATGCTACCCCCATGCCCACCCTCTCTCACACACAAACAAGCACGCAGGGTCATAGACACCACAGACAATGACACCACATACCCTACACGCATGCCCTGGTTCCCAGACACTGCATGGAGTTATAAGCAGACACATAACTCAAGTAGTCAAACACACATGTTTTTCCCTCAATGTCCTCTACCTGAGTGCACGTGCATAAACACACCTTCATGCAAAAAACAGTATGAAGTCACATGTGTGCATGCACATACACATACACACACCCACATATATATGTGTACATGGTCTCACACATTCTCCTTCAACATCCATACACATGCAGCCACACAGATGTTTGCACACTCACTGAACACATGTACACACTCAGACACATAGCATTATATACATAGATCTCAAACGTACAAACATATGCACATGCACACACAGCTTCACAAGAAGATTCATTCATGCACAAACATGCCTTGCACACACATATCTCACACACATATATTCCATGTGCACATCCCCCCAGCATAAATATATAGGTGGATACTCACAGCCTCACACACATACCTTGCACAGACACACATGCATGCACATAACCTCTTGTGCATATATGTGCATCCACACAGCCTCCAACCCTCCCACTCACAGAGTCTCTCTCTCTCTCTCTCGCTCTCTGCCACATACACACACACCGACTCTCATGCACACACACTGTCTGATGCATGCCCACAAAGAATCATCTATACATGAACACTGCTGCACAGCTGAGTTTTGGATAATTCTCTCTCTACATCCGAAATAAGACGCTTTCCCAAGGGAGTTCTAAGTGCTGCAGGGAGTGGAACAAGCAGGTTGTGTGTGACCCTAGAGCAGTCTCCCACTCTGAGTCCCCCACTCGCAGCAGGGAGTTCTCTGAGCAGTGGTGGGCAAGCTTAAGGGGAATTGGGAGGTACAATGATTACCAGGAGATTGCTGTGGGAGATATGGTGGATGAGGCAATGACTTTGTCCCACCTGTTCAGTCTAGAGACTTACCTTGACATTTAAAATTACACATTAAATGAATATAGTGAGGTCTCAAACATCAGGCCCAAGAGGAACTGTGGCCATATCACACTGCTAGTTGAAGTACGACTGCAAGAAGGGCAGGACTGAGGGGCATTAGGAGGACTGTGCAAGGAGCCCAGCCCTGCAATAGCAGGGGGCTGCAGGGCAGGACTGAGGGGCATTGGCAGGGCTGTGTGGGGAGCCCAGGGCTGGAATAGCAGGGGAATGAAGGGCAGGACTGAGGGGCAATGGCAGAGCTGTGTGGGGAGCCCAGCACTGCAATAACAGGGGGCTGCAGGGCAGGACTGAGGGGCATTGGCAGAGCTGTGTGGGGAGCCCAGGGCTGGAATAGCAGGGGAATGAAGGGCAGGACTGAGGGGCAATGGCAGAGCTGTGTAGGGAGCCCAGCACTGCAATAGCAGGGAGCTGCAGGGCAGGACTGAGGGGCATTGGCAGAGCTGTGTGGGGAGCCCAGGGCTGGAATTGCAGGGGGATTAAGGGCAGGACTGAGGGGCAATGGAAGAGCTGCCTGGGGAGCCCAGGGCTGGAATAGCAGGGGATGAGGAGGCTGCTGTTAAGCCTGAGGTGAGTGGGAATCAGTTCGTATTTTGGACTAAATTATACTGGCAACTGCATGCAGTTGCCCAGGACAAGAATAGCAAATCAATATGTTTTGTGAGATCATCACTATGCACATACATTTCCCCTGGTGCTTTATCCAGTCTCCCTTAGAATAACTCAAGCCATGAGGCTTCCCCTACTTCCTTTGGGAATCTATTCTATGCTCTACTAGATTACAAGATTTCAGCATTAAAAAATGTTTTCCTATATCCAGCTTGAAATTTTCCATGGTCCAATTTCATTTCATTTACTCTTAGCTTCTTCTCCCTCCTCAGTGTTTACACCCTTCAGATATTTGCAGACTGTTATCATGTTCCATCTTAGTCATCATTTAACCGAGCTAGACGTACTTAGCCCTTTTAATCTTTCATAGATTCATAGATTCTAGGGTCAGAAGGGTTCCAATGGGATCATCTAGTCTGACCCCCTGCACAAAGCAGGCCACAGAACCCTACCCATCCAGTTCTATAACCACCCCTAACCTATGCCTGAGTTATTGAAGTCTACTTCTCAGGATCCTCTGCAATTTTCCTGGGGTTTTATGGTACTGAGCTTGCTCCCTGTGCTGAAAAAGTGCAGTCACTGAACTAGTCCCATCCAGAGAGGGACTGTCTCTCTCACACACACCCCACCCCCAGTCAATGGCAGGAGACCTGTTGTGCTATTTTTTTACCGTAGTGATCTGGAAGTGGGATAAGGGCAGGGTAAATTTGATAGTTCCCAGCGTGGCATTAATTATGGTCCATCTAAACTCCCCTGGGTTTCTTTTCCTAGAAGAACCATACTACACTTGCTGGTTATACACTTAGATAACTTTTTCGGGAGGCCTCTAGGTTCGTCGTATGAGGGGGAATACTGTAACAGGGTACAGGTTATGTTGTTGGTTACTGGAATAGCCTCTAGGCAGGACAATATTCCCGTGGCCAAGCAAGTCCTGTGGGTATATGTTTGGTTGTGTACTAGTGAGGCTACTGATTGGCTAAGATTTAGAAAAATATTACTTTCCCATCCCCACCCTAAGTTCATTAAGGAGGAGAGGTTAAGGAACATTAAAAGTTTCATTTTCAGGTAGTCTTGGCTAGCTTCCGCAAGCTATTCTTCGAGATTTCGTAGTCTTAATTCACTTAGCTGTCCAGCAGTGAGGCAGCAAGGGAGAGGTTACTAGCACAATCACCTTGCTTGCTTGGAGGCTTTATTATGTCCTCAGGTGGAGAGGTTGTTTTCTTAGCAAAACTCAAAGGCTCAGTGGGTCTGTCAGCAGACAAAGGAGAGGTTACCAGCTCCTTTTCCTTGTCCTTCACTCCTGCTGAACAACAACGCCAGAAGGAAAGATAGCTCATCATCAGTCAGAGAGCCATTACAGTGGGAAACATAGGCAGGTAGTCAATTCTTGGCGCTTCACAGCGGTGTTGGTAATTAACAGGATTTGATAAGGGTCTTTCAGCATGAGACCAGGGCAGTTCCTCGCTGGTGGACCTCCATGTAGACCCAGTCTTCTGGTTTCAGCGAGCGGCAGAGGGGTTTTTTGGTATATAAAAAACTGTATATAAAAAACCTAACACATTTCATTAGTGCCTGGAAATAATTAAGCATTGTGTTATTTATTAAATGAATGCCCGTCTGAGCCAACGCCAGCAGGGCACTGTCGGTAGTTGCATTGGGTGCCCTGGTAAAAATTTTATGAGGGCTGAGTACGGTTTTTCAATTGGGAGTGGCCCTCAAAGGGCATTTGGCCATACTGGATCTGTGAAGCTGCACATAACTTGTTATAATTCGTCCAGTAAAATTAAGTTCGCAGTCACTGTTGCTACTCACAGGAATGCCAAGTTTTACAACAGTTTTGGCATTGGCCTTTTTTCAAGGAAATACATTACTAAAACTGACACATACTCATAAGAGCAGCATTTTGGCATGTTTATAAAGTCAATCTGAATATTTACAAAGGGTCCCCATGGAGTGGGGTGAGATGCCTGTCCAGTCTGGACTGGCTTTCCACTGTTGTGTGCCAGACAAATAGGGCAAGAATTATAATATTGCTGAGCCATGACCAAAAACTTTGGGGCATACTAATGCCGTACCACTGATGCAATCATCCCTCCCTTGCTCACGTGGGCCAAACCATGGGCCACGCAAGCAAGGTAGGGGAGCAAAGCCTGGGGCGCAACCAGGTGACCATCTAGAGCGCATCACAAGGCATCCTCAGGGTTTAGAGAGCACCTGTTCTGCTTCCAACTGTCTTTCTCCCCCTCAGACGCTGAGTCCTGCATAAGCACCAGGTCACGAGGGGACGCAGCTGGAGAAAGAGTTTGCAGCATACAAAGAGAAAAAATTTCAGAGGGAGCCGGAGACCCGGAAAGGGCAGCTTTCCTGGCAGCAGCGTCTGCCAGGGCATTTCCGCACGTAACATCATCACAGGGCTTTTGATGGGCAGAACATTTAACAACAGCAATTGCAGACGGAAGCTGAAGGGCAAATAAAAGGGCATTAACATAAGGGCCATGACTAATGGGTGCTCCTCCAGAGGTAAGAAATCCTCTATGTTTCCAGAGCTGCCCATAATCATGCACCACCCCGAAGGCATATCTGGAATCCGTATAGATGGTAACAGACTTGCCCTCAGCTATGGAGCAGGCCCTGGTAAGGGCGACTAGTTCCGCCACCTGGGCAGAGCTGGCCTTTGGAAGACAGTAGGCTTCCACCGGGCCATGGGGGGCACAAACTGCATAGCCAGCTACAAGCTGGCCCGAGGGTTTTCCTAAGACATAAGCCATTCACATAAAATAACTCAGAAATCTGAAGCGGAGTGTCCAAATCAAGCCTGGGAGAAGAGAGCTCAGCAGTTACTGTTAGACAGTCATGAGGTTCACCATCCCCGCCCTGTGGGCAACAGAGAGGCCGGGTTAAGCACAGGACACCTAGTTAAGGTAACATTAGATGCATTCAAAAGAAGCATCTCGTATTTAGTGAGCCTGGAGTTAGTTACTGTTGAGTTTTACCCTTAGTGAGGAGAGCAGTGACAGCATGGGGAACCACAACAATCAAGGGGCTACCCAGCACAAGGGTAGCGGAAGATTCCACGAGGGCCCCCGCAGCAGCCACAGACCTAAGACAAGGAGAGAAGCCAGCAGCTACAGGGTCCAAAGAGGAGCTAAAATATGCAATGGATCTCTGCTTATTTCCGTGGGTTTGTGTAAGGACCACTTGGGCCATCCCCTCCTTTTCATGACAATAGAGAGTAAAGGGCTTCTTGTAATCAGGGAGGCCCAGTGCCGGTGCTCGGGCCAGAACATGCTTAACCTGAGTGAAAGCCTCATTAGCCTCCGATGTCCAAGGGATGAGGTCTGTGACCTTATCTAAGGTTAAGTCTTGCAATTACAACATTTAAACATTTGAATAAAATCAATCTGCTTAAAATATTTCTTTCTTTACAAATATTCTTACTGATTGCAGGCAAAACTGAGGAATTACTCAAATTACTCCCCATATTTTCCTGTATTTGTTTTATAGGCAGGTCAAGTTTTAATGGCTTCTACCTTTTTAACTTCTGCCTTTGAATACTTGTTGATTTGAAATGGAAAACACAATCCATTTTGGCTTCCCTTTCGCAACATGACCGTTGATTACACAGAGCCACCTGAAGGATTAGTGCGGGGTACTCACTACAGCTTCTATCTGCTATTTGTTACCAAAACAGATTTAAATCTTTTACCATTCTTCTGGCTTTGACTGCCCTGTTGCAGCCACAACTTTGAATTGTTTTCTTGTTTAGTTTTGTGTTCTGGCAAGAGTGTTGTTTTTTGTTTTTTGTTTTTTTGGTTTTACGACCCAAAACAACACCAATTTATTATAAAACAAAGATTGTACACACCAGGAGTGTTCCTTAGCAAATTTGACTAACTTTTTCATAGTTAAATGATTTTACTTAAATAACCTTTTGCTGATTATTCACAGACATTCTCAAAAGAAACCAAGATTTTTCTTTTCATAACACCTTCTTTTAACATTTGTACTTAGTTTTATTACTTAATTTTCTCCAATAACTACAGAGTTAACTTTTAACTTTTTTTTTCTTTTAACTTCCTCAAACTGCGGTTGCCCGTTTGTTTGGGCCCAATCCTTTTTCTTGCTGTATTATTTCTTTCCATGGGCACAAGCATTATTTCACTACCAATTTAACAAGGAGGGTGGGCTTTTTGACTAACCTCCCTTTTATCTATTTATGCACACCTATTTATATACACACATTACATCTAGATGCATCTTGTTTAATAATTAATGTTTTCTCTATGTCCGGACTTAATATAATTTTCCCCTGAAGCAGTAACAACCCCTCAGCACTGGTGCATTGTAAGAAAGGACAGTTGCAGGGCTACAGACAATGAGAAAGATAGGGAGAACAACAACATTCTGCATATTTATAGACTCATAAATCAGAAGAGACCAATATGATCATCTAGTCTGACCTCCTGCACAAGGCAGGCCACAGAACCCTACCCATCCACTTTTATAACAACCCCTAACCCAGGACTGAGTTATGGAAATCCTCAAAATTGGTTTGAAGACCTCAAGCTGCAGAGAATCCACCAGCAAGCGACCCATGCCCCATGCTGCAGGGGAAGGCGAAAAACCTCCAGGGCCCCTGCCAATCCGCCCTGGAGGAAAATTCCTTCCTGACCCCAAATATGGCGATCAGCTAAACCCTGAGCATGTGGGCAAGACTCACCAGCCAGCACCCAAGAAGGAATTCTCTGCAGTAACTCAGTTCCCATCCCATCCAACATCTCCCCGCAGACCATTGAGCAGACTTATCTGGTGATAATCCAAGATCAATTGCCCAAATTAAACTATCCTATCATAACATCCCCTCCATATACTTATCAAGCTTAGTCTTAAAGCCAGATAAGTCTTTTGCCCCCACTACTTCCCTCGGAAGGCTGTTCCAGAATTTCACTCCCCTAATGGTTAGAAACCTTCGTCTAATTTCAAGTCTAAACTTCCTTATATCCAGTTTGCACCCATTCGTCCTCGTGCCTACATTAGTACTAAACTTAAATAATTCCTCTCCCTCCCTAGCGTTAACCCCCCTGATATATTTATATAGAGCAAGCATATCCCCCCACAGCCTTCTTTTGGCCAGGCTAAACAAGCCAAGCTCTTTTGAGTCTCCTTTCATAAGGCAGGTTTTCCATTCCTCGGATCATCCTAGTAGCCCGTCTCTGGACCTGTTCCAGTTTGAATTCATCCTTCTTGAACATGGGACACCAGAACTGCACACAATATTCCAGATGGGGTCTCACCAGCGCCTTATATAACGGTACTAACACCTCCTTATCTTTGCTGGAAATACCTCGCCTGATGCATCCTAAAATCGCATTTGCTTTTTTAACAGCCGTATCACATTGGCGGCTCATAGTCATCCTGTTATCAACCAATACCCCAAGGTCCTTCTCCTCCTCTGTCGCTTCCAACTGATGCGTCCCCAACGTATATCTAAAATTCTTATTATTAATCCCTAAGTGCATGACCTTGCACTTTTCACTATTGTATTTCATCCTATTACTATTACTCCAGTTTACAAGGTGGTCCAGATCTTCCTGAATAGTATCCCTGTCCTTCTCCATGTTAGCAATACCCCCCAGCTTTGTGTCATCTGCAAACTTTATTAGCACATTCCCGCTCTTTGTGCCAAGGTCAGTAATAAAAAGGTTAAATAAGATCGGTCCCAAAACCGATCCTTGAGGGACTCCACTAGTGACCTCCTTCCAGCCTGACAGTTCACCCTTCAATACGACCCGCTGGAGTCTCCCCTTTAACCAGTTCCTTATCCACCTTACAACTTTCATATTCATCCCCATCTTTTCCAATTTAACCAACAGTTCCCCATGTGGAACCGTGTCAAACGCCTTACTGAAATCTAGGTAAATTATATCTACCGCATTTCCTTTATCTAAGTAATCCATCACCTTCTCAAAGAAGGAGATCAGATTGGTTAGGCACGATCTACCTTTAGTAAATCCATGTTGCAATTCGTCCCAATTACCATTGACCTCTATGTCCTTAACTACTTTCTCCCTTAAAATTTTTTCCAAGACCTTACATACTACAGACGTCAAGCTAACAGGCCTATAATTACCCGGATCACTTTTATTCCCTTTCTTAAAAATAGGAACTACGTTAGCAATCCTCCAGTCGTACGGCACAACCCCCGAGTTTATCGATTGCTTAAAAATTCTCGCTAACGGGCTCGCAATTTCACGCGCCAGTTCCTTTAATATCCTCGGATGGAGATTGTCCAAGCCCTCCAATTTTGTCCCATTAAGCTGTTCAAGTTTGGCCTCTACCTCAGTTGCGGTAATATCCACTTCCATATCCACATTCCCGTTTATCATCCCTCCATCATCGCGAAACTCCTCACTAGTCTTATTAAAAACGGAGGCAAAGTACTTATTTAGATATTGGGCCATGCCTAGGTTGTCCTTAACCTCCATTCCATCCTCAGTTTATAGCGGCCCCACTTCTTCTTTCTTTGTTTTCTTCTTATTTATGTGGCTGTAGAACCTTTTACTATTGGTTTTGATTCCCTTTGCAAGGTCCAGTTCAATGCGGCTTTTAGCCTTCCTCACTTTATCCCTACATGTTCTGACCTCACCAAGGTAGCTTCCCTTGCTAATCCTGCCTTTCTTCCACTCCCTGTAAGCTTTCTGCTTTTTTCTAATCCCCTCTCTGAGTTGCTTGCTCATCCAGCTTGGCCTACAACTCCTGCCCATGGTTTTTTTCCCCTTTCTTGGGATGCAGGCTTCCGACAATTTCCGCAGCTGCGACTTAAAGTAATTCCAGGCCTCCTCCACATTTAAATCCACAAGTTCCTCTGTCCAATCCACTTCTCAAACTAATTTCCTTAACTCTTTAAAATTAGCCTTCGAGAAGTCAAAAACCCTAATCCCAGATCTACATGTGTGTATCCTTCCATCTAGTTTGAACTGAATGAGCTCATGATCACTCGAACCAAGGTTATCCCCTACCACCATTTCTTCTACGAGGTCCTCACTGCTCACCAAAACCAAATCTAAAATGGCATCCTCTCTCGTAGGTACTTCAACTACTTGATGAAGAAATCCATCCGCTATCACATCCAGAAAAATCTGACCCCTATTATTCTTGCAAGCACTCGTCCTCCAGTCTATATCCGGGAAGTTGAAGTCTCCCATAATCACACATTTCCCCTTTGTGTTTACTTCATTAAAGACATTAAAGAGGTCTCTATCCATATCCCAATCAGATCCTGGTGGTCTATAGCACACCCCAAGCACTATCTCAGGGGAAGCTCTAGTTGCTTTTTTACCCAGTGTGATTTTTGCCCAGACAGACTCTGTCTTATCCATTCCATCG
Organism: Gopherus flavomarginatus; assembly: GCF_025201925.1. Lineage (NCBI taxonomy): Eukaryota > Metazoa > Chordata > Testudines > Testudinidae > Gopherus > Gopherus flavomarginatus. Next base: position 152,824,188 of record NC_066617.1, on the reverse strand, counting down.
CTTCTTATTTCATTACAGTTGATCTCATCATTGATATACAAGGCTACTCCACCACCTTTGCCTTTCTTCCTGTCTTTTCTAAACAGCACATAGCCTTCAATACCTGTACTTCAGTCATGAGTACTATTCCACCAGGTTTTGGTTATCCCTATAATATCTGGTTTCATTTCCTGCACCAGTAGCTCCAGTTCCTCCATCTTGTTACCTAGGCTCCTCGCATTAGTGTACAGACATTTTAATTTTTGGCGTTTGGCGTCAGTGACATTCTTTCCCCCATCGTGCACAGACCTTCTACCACCAGCATCACCTGTTACTCTGGTTTCTACTCCACTATTCCTCCTTGGATCAATTCTTTGGCCCGCAAGGGTATCCCCTCTCACTTTGTTTACTTCCCTCTCCAGGTTATATTCCGGTGTGGAGATCTCCTGAACATCTCCCAACCATCTCCCCCAACTTCCTAGTTTAAAGCCCTCTTGATGAGGTCGGCGAGCCTCCATCCTAGAATTCTATTTCCCTCCTTACTTAGGTGAAGTCCATCCTGAGCGAACAGTCGTCTATCCGTAAACGCTTCCCAATGACCATACATCCCAAAGCCCTCCTTATAACACCAATGCCTGAGCCATCTGTTGATCGCCATAATCTTGTCACTCCTTCGTCGCCCTGCTCTAGGAACCGGCAGAATCCCACTGAAGATCACCTGAGCCTCGATTTCTTTGAGCGTCTTCCCCAGTCTGGCATAGTCCTCCTTGATACATGAACAGCACAGTAAAATTCCTTCCTCGGTGTAGTTTGAGAGAGGGTTTCACTGCATTTTTGGGAAGTGGTCTTGCTGGGTTCAGGCAAATTTCAGCCAGTTGGGCAGATCCAATGTGCCCAACCTGGTCGGCATGATCGGCTCACAGTGCCCACAGGGAGGGAGAGACCTTAACCAGCCGTTCCTGTTGCAACAAGGAAGGGCTGGGGTCGGTCTTCTCCTTTAAAGTGTCCCTCTGAAAAAACTGCCAGGACCTCATTGTGAGCGGGATCAGGCACATCCAGATACACACCATTTGGGGTACAGCAGATCATACAATTTAATTTACACAGCAAATCTTTTCCCAAAAGATCATCAAGTAAACAAGAACTGAGGAGGAGAGCATAATAGTTAGACAGAGGACCAACAGAAACGGTCGGGAGTGAAGAGGTGGAGTGGGGCACAAGAACGTTGCCCACCCCTACAGCATTTACAATTTTCACGGAAAGGTGGAGGGCTGGGAATTCCTGTGCACAAAGGGTAGATTAGGAAGCTCCTGTATCTATTAGACAGGATGTGGGAATTCTATTAATAACAGAAAAGATAGTGAGGCCTGTCTGGTCAACAGGCAAAAGTGGGGCGATAATGTTACTTGTCTTCTAGCTTTCCTAATAACCCTAGTAACTGAGGGTTCTTTTTTTTTTTTTTCCAGTAATTCTGGGGTTGCTGTTGCATGGAGTCCAGTGCATATCTACCAGCACAACGGGGCCGGGAGGGGCACTCATATTTCCAGTGACCCTCTTGCCCACAGTAGTGGCAGGACCCAGGTCGCGGGGTGGGTGAGGGTTGCTGCTCAGGGCCCGAATTACCCCAACCCCTTCCTCCCCCCCGCTTGGGATAGTTTCTACATGTCCCCTTCATAGTTTGGATTTGAAGGGCCTTTAATTTGGTTTCCGTCTCATCCTTTTTCTTCTCCTGTTGTCGGTAAAAATGCTGAGCAGCTGCCAAAATCCTCTCCAAATCTTTTCCTTCCCAATCCACTATTCCAATTCTTAATTGCTCACTTACTTTTGGGAGGAGACTTTGTACAAAAGCAGCCACTACTGCTTGTTTCGCGGTTTCTTCCGCATTCTCTATTCCTGAGTGCCTTTCAAATACTTGTTTAAGGCGCTCCATATAATCAGCAGGGTTTTCACCTTTATTTTTTTTGGAAGCATTAATTTTTGTCCAATTTGCTTTCTTAGGGCACACAGAGAGAACTTCTCTTATCAAATTTTCCCTAAGTTGGACCAATCTGTCTTGAATGAGGTCCATGTCGGTGGCAGGCCACTTGGCCTTCCCATAGAGGCGGATTAGTGTCCTTTTGGGCAACATAGCTTATAGGAGCTAATTCATGTCTGCCCATGATGGATTATAACACCGAACAACCATACACAATTGATTCTGGAATTTAACTGGGTCTTTCCTAATTTTAGGGAATTTATTAATCAAATTATACAAGTCTCCCGGTGACCAAGGAGCATGCACAGTTTCTAAGTTTCCTTGGCCTCCTGGCAATTGCCTCAAAGGACCAATGAAGCTGGCATTTTCCTCCTCTCTATTACCAACAGTCTGGCCCGAAAGGCTTTGGGCAAGAATCAATTTCTCCTGTGTTTCCTTAAGTTTGTGCTTAAGCTTCTCCTGGGAGTCCTTAAAACTCCTCATGTGAGACTCCTGGCGCCGTTTTCCTGTCTCCGCATACCAATCAAAGTATGCATCAAACTGTCCCTGGGGCACGGCGTTGACAAGGAGTACACCCCATAGGTGCACAACTTTGTCAAGGTCGAAGCTTCCTTCCAGGGGAAACTGCAGTTTCGGATCATCCCTAGTATACCAATTCCATTTCTGCAAGTATCTACATGTCGACTGGCCATAATTCGAATACACATATGCAGCAGGCATGCCTTTAGGTGGGACCGGAATGTCTTTCGACCCTCTGGCCCCCATTCTCACCTCAGCTCACTTTCACTCAAGCCTGTCACACAACGAATGCTTACTCGGATTGCCACGATTCTACCATCAATGGCCTCTTTAGCCTGCCCTTGGCAGGGGAAAGGGACAGGTCCCGACTCCACAGCAGATCTGCAGGGAAAGAGGTTGATGGGGGGTGGGCCTAGGGAAAGGCCCATGGTCCCCGCTCACCTTTCTTCAGCCCAGGACACCAGCCTCCAAGCCAATGGTGCTCCTGCTGCTTCCGAGTCGGCGGGCACTTTCCCGGGGCTCCCCCTCTCTCCGAGCAGGAGAGGGAACTTATGGCTCCGGGGGGATGGACAAAAGAAAGGGACCCTGCAGCCCTTACTCATACACTGAATTATTTTTAGCAGTTACACCACGAGGGTTGGACATAAAGGTGCGGTCCCCGCACACCCCCTTCTGGCAAAGAGCACTGGCCCATCTTCAAGAGAAGGGGGTAGGCTGCTCCCACACCTCCGGAATGGTGGGCAGATTCCTGGGACTCCCCTCCTCTCTGAGCAGGGGAGGGATTCAAAGCTCCAAATGGATAATCAGGGACAGGGACTCGGTCACAGGGTCAGTCCAGGACTCAAAGGTAGAAGGGTAAAGGACAGGGTCGCATACATTAACACCTCGTCATGGGCAGGTTCCTCGCCGGTCCTGTTATGCAGAGGAGACCTCGTCCCATGTGCGTGACCCTCCAGTCAATCACTCCAAGCACAGCTGTGAGGCTTGCTTTCGAGACACTCCCAATCAGGAGGCTCGGGGCGTCTTTCCACAGCTGTCACTCACGCCGGCCGCACGGCCTTCACACACACATACAGGCACATTCCCAACACAGCCAATGGGGCGAAACCAGCCATCCTGGCTGTGGTCCCGGACCAACCTGGCAGACCAGGACTCCCGAACCTCACATGGAGGATCAGGATTTCCCTCCGGACCCAAAGAGTGCATTCCGAGGGAGACCCAGGCGCGACCCAGGTCTACTTCCATTTCTAACACATTACTTCTAGCGCCCACCTAGCGCTTTTACCTTTGCCTAATACTTACAAAACCTGTTCCTGATTTGGCCCAAAACTTCTACCCCGATTTGTATCCAAATTTTTCCTACCAACCCAAAGGGTGTCAAGCATGTCTGAGAACAATAAAGGTTCAGATCCAGCTTATAACTCACCCAGAGCTTGAGCCTATGGACCAGTCCTCCACCAACAACCCAGCAGCAGAGATTTAAAAGGTCTCTTACCTTTCAGTTGGGCCCAGGGTTTGGTGGGAGACTGCCCGCGGTCCTCCGGTCTGAGAAAGTCGTCTGTGGATCCCGGACGAGCCCCCAAATTGTTGTGGAAAATAGACCCCACAGTTGATTTTAGATCAGACAGCCTGAGGCTCCTTTATTTTGATACAAGCATATATGCAGGGAGAGACAGCATGACCCCACGCAAGAGGCAAGCTGCTCTGCTTTTTACAAATTTTACCATGCTTATAAAGGTTAAAACCGCAAAACGTAGCACGCTGGTTACACATGTTATTTGCCTTATTTGGAATATAATGTTCATAACAAGCAAGCTGACCAATTAATTTTTCATCTATGACAGAGCCCCAATTTTCCATCTATGGCTGTTCCTGTTATTGTCTTTGCCAGTCAAGTCAGAGGTTTGATCGTTCTAACACCTTTCTGTAGTCCCGATAGCAGGCTCAGCTGTCGTAACTTAACAGATCTCCTGGTTCCCCTTTATCCAATTCCAGTTCCTCTTTTTTGGGCCCTGACCACATCTTTCTGCTTCAACATGCCCTTTGTACAGAAAAACAAGCTAAGCTAAAGCTCTAAATTATTTTTGCTCAAAGGCCTAGGGCCTAAGACAAAGGGGGGGGGGGGTTTGCTTTTCCCTGACTCTTATACATCTCTTCTCCCCTGACAGAATGCAGAGTTCCTGGCACATCCCAGTTTTCTAAGTACTTGGAATGCCAGACGCTCTAATTTTCAAGGCTCTGTCCTACTCTTTACCCGTACCCCTTCGTCCTTATGATCTCAGACAATTCCAGAGGTCCGTAGAAGCATCTAGAAGCCTGGATATTTGGTCTGCAGTCAGGCATTTATTATGATTTTTGGTATCTCCTGCTTCCAACTGGGCAGGAACTGCTGTATGAATGGCCTTTCACTTGGGCTATTGCAATCTTTCCAGAGCATCCAGTCTAACCAGCCTGAATCAACTAATTTTTCTAGCCACTCCAGATAGGCTTTTTCACCTGGCCTCTTCTAGTTCAGATTCCTCCTTCATGCAAGACTCTTCCTCAGCAAACACACACACACACATAAGCTCCAGACAGACTTTAACCCATCCTCACTGGACAGACCTTTCTTCTCAGTCCTTTTCCTGCCCCCTAAGACTAACTCATTTCCCTCCAAGTCCTGACTCTTTCATCCTTCTGTCAAATGGGGCTGCCCGGGCAAGTGCAGCAGGAGGCTGACTGGCTGGCAGCAGCACTCAGCTGGGTGGTCCCCTGGGGCTTTTGCTTTCAAGTCTCTTTAGACTCAAAAATCCTGCTTGGACCCTGGTGGAAAGGTACTTGTAAGTGAACTTTAAGTAGTCTGGTTTGAGCATCATACATGGGTCAGATTCCAGCTCATTGGATGTTGTTTATTTGACCTGAACCAATGACAGTCCATCCCTAGTCCGTATGTGATAATGGAGCAAACATTAGGTGAGGTGATCCAGATACATTCAAATCCAGTGGCCTGGTGAAAATCCACATCATGAATGAAAGAAGGTGCATGGTCTGGTGGCCAGAGCAGATAACTGGGAGTCAGAACTCCTGGGTTTGTATTTGTGATGCTGATACTTATTTGCCATGTGAGCAAGTCCCTTTCCTACGGGATGCCTCCATTTCTCTCTCTGTAACATGGGCTTAATACTATTGAGCTACCTTGCCTCAGGAGGCTGTGAGGCATAATGTCTTCAGGCTTCTACAGTGCTTTGAGATCCTTGGATGGAAATGTCTGACCACGGAAGCAGTTAGTAACTAAATGAAACTGACCCTCTCTTTCCCAGACCTGCCTGCAGTGAGCTCTGAGTTCCTTTGCCCAGCACATCTATATTTCATGGTATGGGCAGTTGTCCTTGTGACAACCAGCTTCGGTCTGGAGGAAGGAAAAGGAGGAAGAGATATTCTTTTGTAACTCAGGGTATGTCTACACTACGAAATTAGGTTGATTTTATAGAAGTTGATTTTTTAGAAATCGACTTGATACAGTCAATTGTATGTGTCCCACTAAGTGCATTAAGTTGGAGAAATGCATCCATAGTACCGAGGCTAGCTTTGACTTTCAGAGCGTTGCACTGTGGGTAGCTATCCCACAGTTACTGCAGTCTCCGCCGCCCATTGGAATTCTGAGTTGAGCTCCCAATGCCTGATGGGACAAAAACATTGCTGCGTGTGGTTCTGAGTACATGTCATCAGGTCCCCACTCCCTCCTTCCCTCCATCCCTCTGTGAAAGCAATGGCAAACAATTGTTTCTCACCTTTTTTCCTGGGTTACCCGTGCAGACGGCATACCACGGCAACTATGGAGACTGCTCAGCTCACTGTCACCGAATGTCTCCTGGGTGCTGTTGACAGACGCGGTACTGTAGTGCTACACAGCAGCATCTCCTTGCTTTGCCTTGCCTTGCCTTGGCAGGCAGTGCAATACGACTGTTAACAATCGTCATCTTGTGGGTGCTCTTGGCTGACCTCGGTGAGGTCGATCGGGGGCACCTGGACAAAAATGGGAATGACTCCAGATCATTCTCTTCTTTAAGTTTCGTCTAATGGAGATTCAGTCCTGCTTGGAATATCATGCCAGCTTCTGCCTCAGGCTGCTTTCCCAGCCAGCAGTGCTGTGTGGTCGCATCTCCCCAGCCTACTCCTTGCTCCCATGGCTCATGAAGCCTGGACAGTAGTAAGGAGCAGTTCAACTATAGGCTGAGCAAGTGCAGAATGGTGGTAGAATTTGTATTTGGACGTTCAAGAGCTCGCTGGTGCTGTTTGCTGATTAGGCTGTTTGCAATTAGATTAGAAGAGCACAGCACGCTGCGCATCACATAGGCTTTGAAAGCCAGTTTCATGACTGGCCAGGCTTCAGTGTGATAGCTGTGTGTGTCTCTCCTTGATGAAAACCCGCCCCCTTTGTTGGTTTTAATTCCCTTTAAGCCATGTCATCAATCGCCGCTCCCTCCCTGAGAGCGACGGCAGACAATCGTTTTGTGCCTTTTTTCCCACGCAGATGCCATACCATGGCAAGCACGGAGCCCGCTCAGATCATTGTGGCAGTTATGGGCATTGTAACCATCATGCACATTATCCTGCAGTATATACAGCACCGGAAACTTCAACAGCGGGCAAGGAGGCAACGGCAGCGCGGTAATAAGAGTGATGAGGACACAGAATTCTCTGAAAGCACTGGCCCTTGCAATTTGGACATCATGGTGCTAATGGGGTAGATTCATGCTGTGGAATGCCGATTCTGGGCCTGGGAAACAAGCACAGTCTGGTGGGATTGCATAGTGTTGCGAGTTTGGGATGATTCCCAGTGGCTGCTAAACTTTTGCATGCGTAAGGGCACTTTCATGGAACTTTGTGACTTGCTTTCCCCTGCCCTGAAGCACAAGAATACCAAGATGAGAGCAGCCCTCACAGTTGAGAAGCGAGTGGCAATAGCCCTCTGGAAGCTTGCAACACCAGACAGCTACCGGTCAGTCAGGAATGAATTTGGAGTGGGCTGAGCTGAGCTGCTGCTATCAAAGGTAGTCACTCTGGGAAATGTGCAGGTGATAGTGGATGGCTTTGCTGCAATGGGATTCCCTAACTGTGGTGGGCGATAGATGGAACACATATCCCTATCTTGACACCGGAGCACCAGAGCACCCAGTACATAAACCGCAAGGGGTACTTTTCAATGGTGCTGCAAGCACTGGTGGATCACAAGGGATGTTTCACCAACATCAGTGTGGGTTGGCTGGGAAAGGTACATGACACTCACATCTTTAGGAACTCTGGTCTGTGTGAACGGCTGCAGCAAGGGACTTACTTTCCAGACCAGAAAATAACAGTTGGGGATGTTGAAATGCCTATAGTGATCCTTGGGGACCCAGCCTACCTCTTAATGCCATGGCTCATGAAGCCGTACACAGGCACTCGTACACAGGTAGTCAGTAGCTGTTCAACTATAGGCTGAGCAAGTGCAGAATGGTGGCAGAATGTGCATTTTGACATTTAAAAGCTCGCTGGCACAGTTTACCGACTCGGTTATACCTCAGTAAAACCAATATTCCCATTGTTATTACTGCTTGCTGTGTGCTCCACAATATCTGTGAGAGTAAGGGGGAGACGTTTATGGCAGGGTGGGAGGTTGAGGCAAATGGCCTGGCTGCTGATTATGAGGAGCCAGACACCAGGCGGTTAGAAGAGTATTGCAGGGTGCGCTACGCATCAGAGAAGCTTTGAAAACCAGTTTCATGACTGGCCAGGCTACGGTGTGAAAGTTCTGTTTGTTTCTCCTTGATGAAAACCTGCCCCCCTTGGTTCACGCTACTTCCTTTAAGCCAAATGCCCTCCCCTCTCAGCTTTGATCTCCTCTTGCAGAGGGAATAAAGTCATTGCTCTTTCAAATTTACAAATTCTTTATTAATTCATCACACAAATGGGGGGAGCCCGGGAGGGGTGGGGGGAGGAGGGAAGCACTGGGTGGGGTGGCGGAAGAGGACAGGAGGGAAGGACCAGGCCACACTGCACTTCAAAACTTATTGAATGTCAGCTTTCTGTTGCTTGGGCAGTCCTCTAGGGTGGAGTGGCTGGGTGGCTGGAGGCCCCCCCCACTGCGTTCTTGGGTGTCTGGGTGAGGAGGCTATGGAACTTGGGGAGGAGGACAGTTGCTTACACAGGGGCTGCAGTGGCCGTCTGTGCTCCTGTTGCATTTCCTGCACCTCAACCATACGCCGGAGAATATCAGTTTGATCCTCCAGTAGCCTGAGCAAGTCCTTCTGCCTCCTTTCATCACGCTGACGCTACCTATCATCTTGATCCCACCTCCTTTCCTCTTGCTCCCAACACCTGTCCTCGGGTTCATTTTGTGCTTTCCTGCACTCTGACAGTGTCAGCCTCCAGGCATTCTGCTGGGCTCTTTCAGTGTGGGAGGACTGCATGAGCTCAGAGAACATTTCGTCACGAGTGCATTTTTTTTTGCCTTCTAATCTTTGCTAGCCTCTGGGACGGAGATGTTATGGGGAGCATTGAAACATTTGCAGCTGCAGGAGGAAAAAAGGGAGAGTAGTATTTAAAAAGGCACATTTTAGAGAACAATGGCAAGACTCTTTTCACGGTGAACCAAGCTGTTAATGTTACATAGCACATGTGCTTTTTTACAAGGTAGCATTTTGCCTCTTATATTGAGGGCCTGCCGGCTTGGTGTGACAGATCACACACACATGGCCAGTGGGCAACAGAATTTGGCTTGCAGGCAGACATGATAAGCCACAGTCTTTTGCTTCTTTAACCTTCATAACATGTGGGGATGGTTTCAAAGAGCAGTGCCCTCATTTCCCATACCAAGCACCCACTGGGTTGGCCATTTTAAATGGGCTGACCATTTAAAAGGAGGGGCTGTGGTTTTCAGGTTAATGTGCAGCACAAACCCAGCTAAGCCATTAGTTCCCTCTTTGTCCCTGAATGGCCTACTGTAGTGTTGCAGCAGGCAAAGAGCATTTCTGGAGAGGAGGAGGGATAAGGAGCATTTCCAACAGCAGGGTAGTTAGCTGAGAAGCATGCCCTGCAGGTGGTATGGGACCATACAGTGTGCAGGGGGAACTGGGCAGTCTCTGACAGCCAGGAAAACACCTTGGAAAAGCAGTGACTAAGTGAGGGGAGCGTGATAACTGCTTACAATGTCTCCAGAGTGTAAACACCAAAGACTCTAGAGAGGGATTGTTCAGGCTGGTATAAGTGGAGATGGCTGAATTTCAGCAAATGGGGGACATTTTGGGCTGGTGAGAGTCCCCAAGGGACGTGATGGAAGCCCCATCTCCTGGGGCACTTAAAATGAGGCTGGACAAACTGTCATGTATGGGGCCAGTGGTTTCCCCAGGAATTGAAATTAGGGAGGGTGTTCGAATTTACAGAGGGGGTGTCAGGTCCAATGAGATATATAAAAGAGATATGAATAAAGTAAATATTTTGTTAGGATTATGCAAATTTAACATAAGGAAAATGCAAGTTACACCAAAACACATAACAGATCTAGATTTCTAAAAAAAAAAAATTAAAAAACATGTATTTAATTTAAATTGACTTTTGAAAAGTAAGCCATCATGGGATAAGAGGGAAGTCCTCTCATGGATCAGTAACTGGTTAAAAGATGGGAAACAAAGAGTAGGAATAAATTATCAGTTTTCAGAATGGAGAGAGATAAATAGTGGTATCCTTGAGGGGTCAGTACTGGGACCAGTATTGTTCAACATATTCATCTGGAAAAATGGGTAAACAGTGAGGTGGCAAAATTTGCAGATGATACAAAACTAGTCAAGATAGTTAAATCCCAGGCAGACTGCAAAGACCTACAAAGGGATCTCACAAAACTGGGTGACTGGGCAACAAAATGGCAAATTAAATTCAATGTTGATAAATGCATAGTAATGCACATGGGAAAGCAATCTCAACTATACATACAAAATGATGGCATCTCAATTAGCTGTTAACACCATGAAAGAGATCTTGGAGTCATTGTGGATAGTTCTCTGAAAACATCCACTCAATGTGCAGCAGCAGTCACAAAAGCAAACGATGGGAATCATTAAGAAAGGGATAGATAATAAGACAGAAAATATCATATTGCCTCTATATAAATCCGTGGCACGTGCACACCTTCAATAGTCTGTGCAGATCTGGTCACCCATCTTAAAAAAATATATATTAGAATTGGAAAAAGTGCAGAGATGGGCAACTAAAATGATCAGGGGTATGAAACAAGAGGAGAGATTAAAATGACTGGGAATTTTCAGCTTAGAAAAGAGATGACTAATGGGGATATGATAGAGGTCTACAAAATCTTGACTGGTGTGAAGAAAGTGAATAAGGAAATTTTATTTAATCCTTCACATAACAGAAGAACTAGCAGTCACCCAATGAAATTAATAGGCAGCAGGTTTTAAAAAAACCAAAGGAAGTACTTCTTCACACAATATAAAGTCAACCCAGGGAACTCTTTGCCAGGGGATGCTGTGAAGCCCAAAACTATAATAGGATTATAAAAAGAACTAGATAAATTCCTGGAGAACAGGTCCATCTGTGGCTATTAGCCAGGATGGGGAGGGATGCAATACCATGCTCTGAGTGTCCCTAGCCTGTTTGCCAGAAGCTGGGAATGGGCAACAGGGGATGGTCACTTGATGATTACCTGTTCTGTTCATTCCCTCTGAAGCACCTGGCCTCGACCACTGTTGTAAGACAGGGTACTGGGCTATATGAACCATTGGTCTGACCCAGTATGACCATTCTTATGTAAAAATTAATTATAATAATAAAAATGTTTAGTACAGAAACTCCCCAACAGAATGACCTCCCAAGATAGCAACAATGTGAGATAACAACCTTGGCAAATAATGCATTTTAAAAATCTTGGCCTACCAAGAAACATATTTATATAAGTTTCCATTCCCAGTCAAAAATCTAGCATTCTGGAGCAAAGTGACTAAAATATAGTCCAACAAACAAATGTTTATTTAACATGTCACTCACTTTTCCCTCTACCACACTCCACTCACTGCTGTTGTCCTTGGTCAGTGGAGACTCAGAGTTCAGAGGTGCTTTCACATGAGTACACCTTCCAGGTGGGGGACAAGAAGGCACTTTGCTTGATCCTCCAGCTGCTCACTGTTTGTTCTGGCCACGTCTGTTCGTTGTGGCACCGTTCACTCCACCACTCTGTTGCCAGTGTCCCTGCACAGTCACCTTCGGCTGCCACCTGCCACTGTGACCTCTGCGAGTTGGTCTCTTGAGGTTCCACCAGCTCTCAGTGATTTCAGCTGAGGTCTCAGTGCAAGAACCTCGCTTGCTGCTAGTGCCGTCTGGGCTGTCTCTTACACAAAAACACTGTACCCACAGGAACACTGTCCCCACAACAGGACTAAGCACTTAGACCTGATTGTCAGTGATTTCAGCTGCAGTGGTCACTTAACAGAACAAAAGACTCTCTATGGAGCCTAAACAGATCTGTCTTTAAACAGTGGAGAGGGACAGGTCCCCACCCTCTCTCTTGATGTCTTCAAATCATCACAGGCTACAGTTCTACTGCACTTTACTCATACAATAAGAACAACATTTCATCTCCCATTCCCCCCACATTCAAGTGGTTTGTAACTCAACCCCAGCCAAAATCTATCACTTGGACAACACAGCTCTGTTTGCTGGATATCTAGGTAGATTAGGTGTGAATGTAAATATAATCTGGCCCTGAAGCCTTTCCCCGCAGCCCCAGCTCATCACTATCTGTCAGCGAGAGCTCATTTAGACTTTGCTTACAAATCATCATTTGAAATTATTAGGTCGGCCGACATCACCGAAATTATTGCACTGACATCATAAAAAACAGCTGTATAAGGAAGCAAGGAAACTAGTCTATGTTCATACTTTTCAAATCTGTTATACTTTTTCAGATACACATTTTATCATGCACTGTATAAGCTTTTAAAGTGTGTATTAATGTTTCAGTTTAAATTCAGATTTCCAAACAGTCCCTGAATTGGTATGTAACTAGCTCACAAAACTAGGGGGGGTGTTGGGGAAATTCACGGGGGGTGTAGGGAAATCACTGTATGAGGCTCACGGTAACTCATGATGCTTTATGTCTCTCTCTTTTATATCCTGTAATTCTCCCACTGAAGTGTCTGGTTCTGCTGTTCTAAGCAGGGCCCATCCCCCTCCTGGCACTCAGGAAATCTTAAAGGACTCTTGTGTGTGTGTGGGCTGGAGAGGGGGAGGAGGGCTACATTCTGGGAAGTGTGAAGTGCCAAGACCTCAAGAAATGCCACCAGCAGGGGAACACGAGCTCCAATGAGCCCTCAGGCCAAAATCGGGTCATTGAAGGGCATGTGATAAGGAGCTTCCTATTCTCAGCTTCTCAAACAAATCGCTCCCCACTCTACTTGCTGAGCCCAGAAGAAAGGAGGGCAGCTACTCCCTTGGGAGCCCGATACTCTACAAGAGAGCACAGCCAGGATCTCTGGAGTTTCTATCTAACCCCTGACCTTCTAAGAGTACCTGATCTCTGAGGACATTAAAGGGTGGGGAAGTCATGCTATTCTGAGCTGGTCCATCTCCCTCAGCTCAGGTGTGTCCCTGCCTAGAGCTCTCTCCATCTCCCTCCTGCTCTTGCTCTTTCTCTCTGTGAGGTGGCATAGCTGCCAAGTTTGGTGCAGCTCCATGTGGGACATTTTGTATAAATTATTTAATTTGCATATTTGTAATTAATTTTCACATAGCCTTATAGTTTCAAGCAGTGATGAGGATAGAGTACGGAGCCACACAGAAGTAGACATCTCTGGTGGAGGAGGTGTGGAGGTGTGTGGGTGCTGCATAGTGGTCTGGGTGCTGGAGAGTGGTAGATTGGGTGGGTGCTCAGTTTCTGAGGCCTGGGGTAGCTATGTGCTCAGATAGAGCTGTTTGAGGGAGTGGCTGAGGCCAGCACGAGGTCTGCCTCACATGTCTCTGCTGATTCTGCCCATTGTATCCCTCCCCAGTGGAATCCAGCAGGGGTAGCTGTGAGAGGGGAGGCAGAGTGGCTGCCATGCTGCCTGCAGGGCAGTCCCACAGCCACCCACCCAGACAGGAAGAGCAATTGGAGGCAATATTTGCAGCCATCTGGATGTGTGAGATCTCAGCTGGCTGCAGAGAGGTGTGATGGGCTGCCTAATGCATGAGGCAGCCCTCAGGGCATCACCTTGCTGTGAGCTGCACCAGCCCCCTGTATGTATTCCCTAGAGATTCCCCAAATGGTATCTCTCAGCACATCTTTCTCTTTGGCTGAAGAGAGCTGGAGAAACTTGTGGTTGCATCTGGTACCCAAAGGGGGTCTCAGAGGAGACTGAGGGCTGGTTGGCAGGCAGTGGAAAAAAGACTGAAATACTGAGCAAACCCCTATCCCCTGCCACCTTCAGACAAATTTTTAAAAAACGCCATTTAAAAAATGCACATTCAAGCAGGCAGAGTTGGCTTTAGGCACCTGCAATGTCTACACGGAAGGGTGGAGCTTTCATCTATCCCCAAACTCCCAGGACACCTGCAGGGTTTATGAGTCCCCTATGAGAAAACTAAAGTTATAAGATAATTTCAAGAGTCCCATGCACACCCACAGCTGCTGCAGCCTCCACTCCCTGGGGAGAATGCTGTGTCCTCATGGCATCACAATGCAACAGTGAGTGAAAGCCCCAGTGCAATTCATGGGATTTCATGTCAATACCTGAGGGCATCTGTGTAAGGAGGGGAATGGTCCCGCTATTGTGGGGAACTTTCCTGGCTTCTGCACTAACCCAGTGAAGTGGGCTAGCTAAAGTATCTGAGTCCTCGCTCCCACTTCCTTTACCCAGAGGCCTGCTTGACCTCAAGGACTCCCCTTCCACTCTCCTGTGTGGCAGAGACCTTGTAACCCCAACAAGGCTGGGTCCAGGATTCCTGGGGGGCTCAACCCCCAACCTTGCTGTGGTCACTTAGGGCAGGGGCTAGGGTGTCCCCACTCCAGAGTGCTCTCTCTGCACTGGATGCTTCTCTGACCCACTGATCATTTCATACAGTTCAAAGCAAATACAATTTATTAAACAGCAATCAATTAAAAAAATAAGGAAAAAATGGGAAAGGTTAAAGGAAAACACGTCACCCTGTTCTGTGCCACAGGAACATCGCAACCAGTGTCTCTGGAATGTAAGGGAAGTTCAAAGTTTGTTCCTTACAAGTCCCAGGCCTCCTTCTCAGTCCCTGGCTGTGCTGCAGGGATGCTGTGGGTCGGACACTTGCTCTGGTGATGGCTACACGCTCTCAGGCTCTAGGTGGCAGGACCCTTCTTCCCAGCATCACCCCCGCCCTGTCAGGGTTACGATCCCCCTTCAAGTCTGGCCTGCAGAGCCTCTTGGCTGAGGCGTCTCCCTGTGCTTGGCCCTCGGCCCAGGGTCCCCCTCGCTCTCCCCAGCTGCTCACCACACCCGGCTCCGGACTGCTGCAGCCCCAGCTCCAGCTCCAGCTCCACCACTCTGTCTCAGCTCCAACTCCACCATTCTGTCTCAGCAAGGCTGCTGCTGCTCTGCCTCCAGCTCCCTGGGCTGCTTCTCTGGCCCCTCTGGCTCTGGTTGCTGCAGCTCTGCTCCCAGGACAATTCTGCTCTCTGGGCTGCTTCTGTGGCTTTGCTTCCAGCTCCGACCTACTTCCTGGGCTGTTTTTCTGGCTCCTCTGGATCAGGCACGGCTCTGCTCCCCAGTTCAGCTCGGGCCCCTGCTTCCTCCTTAGCTCGACCCCACTGTGTCTGACCCAGGCAATTCCAGCTCACATGGAGGATGGGACCCCCCGACCTCCTGACTCCCTGATTAGCCTGCCTGCCCTATCAATCAGGCTGACCTCTTCCCATTGTTCCTGGGGACTGTCAGTCTCAGGGTCCTGATTTCACATCAATCCTTCCCCTTTCTTTTGGTGCTAGGAGCTAGCCACCAAAACACCCCCACTGAGTTTTAGTAAGGGGAAAACAGTCCCTTTACATCTGCACCAATTCCAGGGAGTGTCTGTAATCAGAAGAAATTTCACATTTGATTATACCATACTGTACATCTCTATATATCCACTGGCTTATTTGAATTACCCACACCATTCTGTGCAGCACCTGTCCTTTTCAGAAGGTCTCTCCTCCAACTATTTCCAGATATAGCCCAGTTTAGCTTATGGGATTTGCAGAAGTAATAGCACCTGAAAGGGGTATTAAAATACAGAGGGCTAAATTCAGTCCTGGTGTAAGTGTGTTCCTTTAGTAAAACCAGCTGCTTTGCACGAGATCTGAATTTGGCCCACCTCTTCTAATAGAGGAAGCAGGGTCACGCTAGTCAGCCCCATGAGGTGGAGTGGATCCACAGCTGGGACATAGGGACAAGGAACATGATGTGAGCAGGAGTGGGAACACTAAAGACTTTTGATGAGGGAGTCAGGCCACCCTGGGGAGGGATCTGAGGATGTATACACCTTTACACTGTATTATTACTATTCTTAAGCTCACAACAATACCCCCATGGACGTTACAGAATGAGACAATGCTCTCCCGGTACCTAGTGCCACTTCTTGCTGAGGCAACACATGGGTGGGGGGAGATGTAGGGTCACATGCCCACCCCCACCCCTCAAGATTTCTGCCAGGGTTCACACCACAATGTGGCCAGCAGCAACCTTTTGGCACTGTACAGGAAGGAAGGGACAGCAGCTGCTTCCAGCTGCAGTGGAGGAGGACAGGAGGAAGAGATGACCTGGCCATTTCTTTGCAGAGCTCATCTCTTCTTCTTCTCCCCGCCAGTCCCCAGCTGTAAGCAGCTTGTCCCTTCCTGCCTGTATGGTTCTGAAAGGCAGTCAATACCTCCAGGTTGCTGCTGGGCACTGACATAACCCAGCTGCCTCCTGTGCCCCAGCTCCAGCACGGGCAGGAAGAGGTTAAGCCCTAAGGACATATTGTGCACCAGGGCTAGGGTGTAATCGGGACTGTCCCGATATTTAGGTGTTTGTCCCACATTCTGACCCAATTTTTGTCCCAATATTTTGCACTCTGCTTTTTAAAAATTTTTTTTTTTTTTGCTCTGCTGGTGTCCCGATATTCTCTTCCTCTCATCTGGTCATCCTACTCAGGGTCCAGGGACCCTGACTGCAGGGTCTTCAAGGAACCAGCCAGACAGGTGGCTCAGCAGGGGACGGTACCTAGGGGTCAGAGCAGCCCTGTACTCCGGGGGGCAGGACCCAGGGTGGGGGGAGGCAGGTGAAGAGGGTGCTAACCCCTTGCCCCACGGGGTGCTGTGGAGCCTGCAGGTTCAGGGCAGGAACAGGCTGGAAATCGCTTCCCCCAACACCACAACTCCAGAGCTTAGCTGAGGGGCAGAGAGGCTTCCCCGTGCTAGTGCTATGGCAGTGGAGCCAGTGGCACAGAGCAGGTTGAGGCCGGGTCGCTCCACTTACCGCTGCTGGTGAGTGCAAGCCCGACCCCTGCTGCAGTCCTCAGGGGAGTGGGAGTGGGGCGGAGTAGGGGTGGGAGGAGGTGGGGCTGGAGCAGAGCAGGGGCAGGGGCCATGGGGAAGAGGTAGAGCAGGGGTTGAAGCAGTATGGAGCTGCGCAGGGCTCCAGGAAATATGGTGCCCCAAATTTCTTAGTGCCCTATGCAGCTGTGCACTTTGCAATATGGGTAGGGATAGCTCTGGGCAGTGGGAGAAGGAAGGAGCCTAACGGCCAGGCTATGGTGAGCTGAGCGCTCCGACCAGGGACTGGTTCTCCGCACAGTGCTGGGAACAGACGTGCCTTGCCGGGAGCTTAGGGGGCAAATGGGCAAAGCAGGGAGAGGACAGTGAGAGTGGGAGCACATAAAAGGCCAATGGGTGGGCAGCAGAGGTGACACATAACCGGACGCCGCCTGGTGCCTACCTGCATTCACCAACCACCGCAGCTCGCAATGCACAGCCAGTGCTGGCCAGAAAAGGGATGCAGGGTGGGCCCTGCTGGCTGAAAGCTGCCACGCTGCAGGGGCTGCGCAGCTGGCCCCGCATGCTGCATCTTTGCTCTGTCACCAGCCTTACACACCCACCCCCATTGTCAGCCACTGGACCCCCTCCCCACTCACTGCTGGTGGGCTGGTGGCTAGTGAGCAGGGATCTGGCCAACAGCAGGACCCGCCAGAACTGATGAGCGGGGGAGACAGAAAATATGGGACAATTTGCGCATTTTAAAGAAAAAGTCAGGACACCTGCAGGAGGGCTTAAATACGGGACATCTGGTCACCCTAGTGATTCTCAGCTTGAGTAGACATTCCTGCAATAGCTCTGATTGAGCTAGCATGTTGAGAATAGAAGTAGCCAGGGTGGTGCAAATGGCAAGCTGCCACAAGTATGATCCCATCCAAAATGCAAGGCACATACTCTGGGCAGCTAGCCCCTCCCACCACTATATCTGCACTTCTATTTTTAGCACTCTAGCTCAGTCAGAGCTAGTGCAGGTATGTCTACTTAAGCTGCTAATTACACCTTTCAGCTCAAAGTGTAAACATATCCTTAGCATTTACCATCTCAATGATTCCAGATCAACTGTACTCCATTTACAAGTAAAACAGTTTTCTTTTTAAAAGTAGCATCACAAAATCCCTCTGAGATGTGAGGATCAAGCTGGGGGTCTTTCCATGCTGCATAAGAACATAAGAATGACCATACTGGGTCAGACCAAAGGTTCATCCAGCCCTGTATCCTGTCTACCAACACTGGCCAATGCCAAGTGCCCCAGAGGGAGTGAAACTAACAGGTAAAGATCAAGTGATCTCTCTCCTGCCATCCATCTCCACCCTCTGACAAACAGAGGCTAGGGACACTGTTCCTTACCCATCCTGGCTAATAGCCATTAATGGACTTAATCTCCATGAATTTATCTAGTTCTATTTTAAACCCTGTTATAGTCCTAGCCTTCACAACCTCCTCAGGCAAGGAGTTCCACAGGTTGACTGGGTTCTGTGTGAAGAAGAACTTCCTATTGTTTGTTTTAAACCTGCTGCCCATTAATTTCATTTGGTGACCCCTAGTTCTTATATTATGGGAACAAGGAAATAACTTTTCCTTATTCACTTTCTCCAGACCACTCATGATTTTATGTACATCTCTCATATTCCCCCTTAGTCTCCGCTTTTCCAAGCTGAAAAGTGCTAGACTCTTTAATCTCTCCTCATATGGGACCCTGTCAAGGTTTCTTTCCCCACTCTGAACTTATGGGTACAAATGTGGGGACTGCATGGACACTTCTAAGCATAATTACTAGCTTAGATCTCGTAACACTGTCACCACCCAGAATTCCAGTGTCTGGGGCACTCTCTGTCCCCTCAAAACTTCGTCCCCTCCCTGGGTTGCCTTGAGGGACTTTACAAATTCCCTGGTGAACACAGATCCAAACTCCTTGGATCTTAACACAAGGAGAAATCTACCATCCCCGTCTGTCATAACTGTCCTACTCAGATCTGAACCTTAGAGTTCAGAACATGAGAAGCTAGCATGAAACCTCCAAACTTAATTACCAGCTTGGATCTGATATCGCTGCCACCAGCCAGCAGATTCCAGTGTCTGGCTCACTCTGGTCTCCCCAAAACCTTCCCTGGGGACCCCAAGACTCAGATTCCTTGAGTTTCAAAACAAAGGGGAATAAACCATTTCCCTTCCCCCTCCTCCCCTCCAGATGTTCCCTCCCTGGGTTCCTGGAGAGATATACAGATTCAAGCTCCTTGAAACTAAACAAAGGGATTCCACCCTCTTTACTGCCTCCCAGATTTCCCCACCCTGGGTACTCTGGCAGATTCCCTGCTTCAAGTCCTTGAAACACAAGTACTGAGAGATCTAATCTCTCTCCCCCCTCACCCAGAGGGTATGCAAAGTCAGGCTTAGTAAATCTAACACAAAGAGATTTTCCCCCTCCCTTCGTTTCTTAGCCTTAACCAGTGAAAAACACTCAAACAGATCTTAAAAAGAAAGCTTTATATAAAAAAGAAAGAAAAAGACAAAAAATGGTCTCTGTATCAAGGTGACAATATATAGGGTCAATTGCTTAAAAGAAAAAATGAATAAACAGCCTTATCCAAAAAGAATACAATTTAAAACATTCCAGCAACTACACACATGTAAATACAAAAAAACAATATAAACCTATTGTCTTACTATCCTTGTACTTACAACTTGGAAACAGAAGACTAGAAAGCCTGGAGATTCCTGTGGTCACTCTCAGAGCCCAGAAAGAGAACAGACCAGGAACAAAGGACTCACACCCAAAACTTCCCTCCACCCAGATTTGAAAAAGTCTTGTTTCCTGACTGGTTCTCTGGTCAGGTGTTGTTTGTTACCCCTTTCCAGGTGAAAGAGACATTAACCCTTAGCTATCTGTTTATGACACCCTCCTTTCCCCCCATCAATCCCTCGTGAGTCCAGATCCAATCCCATTGGATCTTAAAACAAGGAAAAATCAATCAGGTTCTTAAAAAGAAAGCTTTTAATTAAAGAAAGAAAAGGTAAAAATTATCTTTGTAAAATCAGGATGGAAAATGCTTTACAGGGTAATCAGATTCCTATAGACCAGAGGGACGCCCCCCCCCCACCAGCCTTAGGTTCAAAGTTACAGCAAACAGAGGCAAAATCCTTCCAGCAAAAAGAAACATTTACAAGTTGAGAAAACAAACATAAGACTAACATGCCTTGCGTGGCTAATTACTTACAAGTTTGAAACATGGGAGACTGATTCAGAAAGATTTGGAGAGCCTGGATTGATGTACCGTCCCTCTCAGTCCTGAAAGCGAACAACCACAACACAAAGAGCACAAACAAAAGACTTCCCTCCACCAAGATTTGAAAGTATCTTGTCCCCCTATTGGTCCTCTGATCAGGTGTCAGCCAGGTTTACTGAGCTTCTTAACCCTTTACAGGTAAAAAAGACATTAACCCTTAACTGTTTATGACAGACCCGTTCCAAACCCCTAATCATTTTAGTTGCCCTTTTCTGAACTTTTTCTAATGCCAGTATATCTTTTTTGAGATGAGGAGACCACATCTGTATGCAGTATTCAAGATATGAGCGTACCATGGATTTATATAAAGGCAATAAGATAGTCTCTGTCTTATTCTCTATCCCTTTTTTAAAGATTCCTAACATCTTGTTTGCTTTTTTGACTGCCGCTGCACATTGCGTGGACGTCTTGAGAATTATCCATCATGACTCCAAGATCTCTTTCCTGATTAGTTGTAGCTAAATTAGCCCCCATCATATTGTATGTATAGTTGGGGTTATTTTTTCCAATGTGCATTACTTTACATTTATCCACATTAAATTTCATTTGCCATTTTGTTGCCCAGTCACTTAGTTTTGTGAGATCTTTTTGAAGTTCTTCACAGTCTGCTTTGGTCTTAACTATCTTGAGCAGTTTATTATCATCTGCAAACTTTGCCACCTCACTGTTTAGCCCTTTCTCCCGATCATTTATGAATAAGTTGAATAGGATTGGTCCTAGGACTGACCCTTGGGGAACACCACTAGTTACCTTACCCATCTCCATTCTGAAAATTTACCATTTATTCCCACCTTTGTTCCCTGTCTTTTAACCAGTTCTCAATCCATGAAAGGATCTTCCCTCTTATCCCATGACAACTTAATTTACACAAGAGTCTTTGGTGTGGAACCTTGTCAAAGGCTTTCTGGAAGTCTAAGTACACTATGTCCACTGGATCCCCCTTGTCCACATGTTTGTTTGACCCTTCAAAGAACTCTAATAGATTAGTAAGACATGATTTCCCTTTACAGAAACCATGTTGACTTTTGCCCAACAAGTTATGTTCTTCTATGTGTCTGACAATTTTAGACTTTACTATTGTTTCAACTAATTTACCTGGTACTGACGTTAGACTTACTGGTCTGTAATTGCCGGGATCACCTCTAGAGCCCTTTTTAAATATTGGCGTTACATTAGCTATCTTCCACTCACTGGGTACAGAAGCCGATTTAAAGGACAGTTTACAAACCCTTGTTAATAGTTCTGCAATTACACATTTGAGTTCTTTCAGAACTCTTGGGTGAATGCCATCTTGTCCCTGTGACTTGTTACTGTTAAGTTTATCAATTAATTCCAAAACCTCCTCTAGTGACACTTACAATCTGTGACAGTTCCTCAAATGTGTCACCTACAAAAACCAGCTCAGGTTTGGGAATCTCCCTAACATCCTCAGCCGTGAAGACTCCAGCAAGGAATTCATTTAGTTTCTTCACAATGACTTTATTGTCTTTAAGTGCTCCTTTTGTATCTCGATCACCCCACTGGTTGTTTAGCAGGCTTCCTGCTTCTGATGTACTTAAAAACCATTTTGTTATTACCTTTGAGTTTTTGTCTAGCTGTTCTTCAAACTCCTTTTTGGCTTTTCTTATTACATTTTTACACTTAATTTGGCAGTTTATGCTCCTTTTTATTTACCTCACTAGGATTAGACTTCCACTTTTTTAAAGATGCTTTTTTATCTCTCACTGCTTCTTTTACATGGTTGTTAAGTCATGGTGGCTCTTTTTTAGTTCTTTTGCTGTGTTTTTTAATTTGGGGTATACATTTAAGTTGGGCCTCTATTATAGTGTCTTTGAAAAGTGTCCATGCAGCTTGCAGGGATTTCACTCTAGTCACTATACCTTTTAATTCCTGTTTAACTTACCTCCTCATTTTTGCATAGTTTTCCTTTCTGAAATTAAATGCCACAGTGTTGGGCTGTTGAGGCGTTCTTCCCACCACAGTAATGTTATATGTTATTATACTATGGTCACTATTTCCAAGTGGTCCTGTTACAGTTACCTCTTGGACCAGCTCCTGCGCTCCACTCAGGACGAAATTGAGAAATGCCTCTTCCTTTGCGGGTTCCTGTACCAGCTGCTCCAAGAAGCAGTCATTTCAAGTATCAAGAAATGCTGTCTCTGCATTTCATCCTGAGGTGACATGTACCCAGTCAATATGGGGATAATTGAAATCCTCCACTGTTATTGAGTTCTTTATTTTGATAGCCTCTCTAATCTCCCTTAGAATTTCATCATCATAATCACTGTCCTGGTCAGGTGATTGATAATAGATCCCTACTGTTATATTCTTATTAGAGCATGTAATTACTATCCATAGAGATTCTATGCACAATATCAATATAATAACAGTCAGATTAGGATCTCTGTGACACCTGTACCTTTTCTGGGAAGGCAGTTTACAGTCACAAATAATACTACACTTTGAAGACAATGCGGTTGCACAGGTGTCAGTGAGGACATAATTTGTGTAGCAAAACTTTTATTATGGTTTATAAAGAGGGAAGGAGCCCAGCTTGACTCTCAAATACCAGGCTGAATGTGCAAAGTTGGCAGCAGGTAAAAATGGTTTTTTACTAGTAAACTGCATACGTTTGATCTGAGAAATGATAAACACATAGTCCTCTCATGGCATTTATATGGAGATGCTTTTTAAAGCAAGGCCACATTTTAAACCACTGTAGGAAAAATGCAGCTTTAATACTACAGTTAAGTCAAGGCAATGGAGAAAGATGGTTTGTCACCATTGAGAGATTCAAGCTGAGCTTGAACTATCACCGGTGGTTTTACGATCACAAAATCAATTCTGTCACAATTTGGAGGGAGGATGGGACAGTCAGCAAAAGCCCCATTCTGCTCTAAATGAGCCTGTTGGTCCTTGCTAGGAATGGAAGTTGTTGGGAGTCTGTAGCCCTGGAGTAGGCTCTGGATGGTGGCCTTGCCCCAGCAATATGGTAAAAGGAGACAGACATGTTTGAGGGAAGATCAGTCACATGAAGTATGTAGTATTCATGCCACCTGCAATCCCAGACCACGCTTGGTGTGGAGGGGAGCTGCTCACAGAGATCACGCCCAGTTGTAAGTGGCTGGAGATGATGAGGAGAGATTGTTGACAGGGAACAATGGATCAGTTACTGTGGGTGTGAACTCATTTCCTCCCAATATTTAGGGACCAGCAGAGAAGGACAGTGAGAAAAACTGTCTATCTGGGTCTTCCTGTGTTTCTGTCTTCTCTGTTTGGGTTTGCTTGGGTCTATGCATCTGACTGTCTGTGGAAGTCTCAGTCCATCTGTGGAGCTGTCTCTTTGTCTCTGTCTGTGAATTGGGAGATTAACCCTGCTTTTCCCCCTCTCATCTTTCCCTCTGCTGACTCCTCTAGCTCTATGGGCAGTACACAGACCAGCTCTCTGACTTTGCACAGAAGGAAGCTGCAAAACTACTGAGTGAGAAAAAGACCCAAGGGAACAGCCAAAGCCCCCAGAAACGGGGCAGTCAGACAGACATCAAAGAGGAGCGGTACTCCAAATGCCAAGGTAGGACCACTCAGCCTCACTGGACAGACAGGCTCACTTTATTACCAAAGGATGGACAGACTGCCACTGTTCAAGCTGGAGGTTCAGAGGGATGGAATTCAAGTGAGGCAAAAGGGGGACAAGTGAGCCTTGTTCCAGAAGAAGGAGGAAGAAGTCCCACTGGGTGGAAGAGAAGCTAGCAGAGGCTAAATTTCCTTTCCCACCTGCCCCCCAGGAATATGTGTGACAGCAAGGGATAGTTTTTCTCAGAGCAGTCTCTCATTTCATCACACAGTAGGTTACAGATCTCATGTCCAGAATGGAGAGGCCTTTCTCACACTTGTGGGATCATTTGAGGAGATCTCTCCTTCCAGTGCGCAAGAGGTTAAACTCCCCATCCTTCCCATACTGCAGAGGACTTTGCAGTAGTGTATAGCACAGAGATAGGTGCCGAGTCGTCCAGCACTCAAACATGATGTTTCCCCAGGAACTGCTTGTGATGGGGTCCCCGGGGTGCAGCCTGGGATTGTGGGACCGCTGTGCCCCCTGAACTCTCTCCAGCCTGGGGTGCCTCTCACAATGCCTTGCTAGCAACCAACAGCAAGTCCCTCCAGGCGCTGTGATCACTCAGCACAACAGCGTGTGGAGCCCCACACCTAGCTATATTGCAAGAATGTTCCCAGAACCACTCATGAATCACACAGAGAAAGGCACCAGAGCCAAATCCCCCCAGCTCCCAGCACTGTACCCCAGGAATATACTGTCTTGCACTGCTCAAGATGAGCAACACTGATTTATTAATTGGTTCACCACTTCATCAATGGAAAGTGGACATACACCAGCCTTTGCCAAACCTGAGCAGATTTACCACACACTTCATACAAACTCGCTGGTAAAGATAAACAGTTAAACAAATGTACTGACTACAAAAGATAAATTTTAAGTGCTGTTAAGTGATAGGCAGAAAGTCAGAGTTAGTCACTAAAAGAAATAAAATATAAGCACGCAGTCTGAACTGTCAACCCTATTTAGACTGGGCAACATATAGATTAAGCAGTTTTCTCACCCCACTGGATGTTGCAGTCCCTAAAATACAGGTGAGTCATTGCATTGTAGCTCCCTTGCTGGACAATGGTTGTTGATGGGTTGTTTGACACCCCGCCTGGGAGTTGGTTACTTTCCTTGCTGTTGCCTGTGGGGAGCTAATATCAAGCTGATTCCCCAATTTACAGCATATTTTAGTGACAACCATACAACACAATCTCACAACTTCATAGGCATTAATGATATACATACATGGATAGAGAAATGACCTTCAGCAGATTATAACCTTTCCCCGATACCTGACATGGCCTGCTTTATATGCAAGATTACAATTATATATAAATGAGGAATATGGGGGTTACAGGGTGCTCCCCCAAGGTATAGAATGTCACACTGCTATCTTGCCATTCTCAATAAGGGAAAGAAGAGACAGACAGGGGGCTTCCTCAATATTTCTTGACCCTCCATGGCTTAACATCTTGCCTCAAGACTCTTTCTCATCCGCAGATTGTGCTAGACACATTCAGAAATATGTTACCAAGAAGCTTGGAGAAGACTGGATATTCCTGGTTCTGTTGGGTCTGGTCATGGCACTGGTGAGCTGGGGAATGGATTATGCCAGCGCCAAGAGCCTGCAGGGTGGGTCCCATCCAGGTGCTATGAAACTGCCTCATAAATCACATGAACAATTCACTTCTATGCCTAATATCCCATGTTCCTCATCCTTCAGCACTAACTGCCTGCAGCACATTGCCCCATAGTGCCATGCTGGGATGTTGGGGTCAGTACTAACTCCCAGGGCAGAATATCCCCTAGTTTGTCGCCCACACCACTTCCTGAGCACAGCTCTTCTCGCTGGGGCACTGGGGTCAGTACTGACCCAGAGGGGAGAGTATCCTCTAGAGTCACAAAATAGTTGCAGAACATTCATTTTATTTGGAAGTTTCGCCTCAAAACATAGGCCAGACATCCCTTGTTTAGCTTAGGATATATAACAGTTATAGGCCAAGGTTGAACAGTAAGGCTTGACTATGAAGCCCTATTAATTTAATATCATATTTCTCCCCTCTTGATAAATACATACACACAGCTTCTCTAATCCAGCCCCCACAGCCTATTTTGGGAGACTCTCTTTCTACTTGGGTGAATTCAGTTTTCAGGTTCTTTCAGCCTTGTGTTTCACTTCCCCCTAATAACACATTGCTCCCTGTGACACCTGCCCTCTGCTGGCAGGACCCCTTTCTGCTGAGGGGTTCTATCCTGGACGTGGTTGGATTGTTCTCAGTTGGGCCAACCTGTGCTTTTGACCTGGGTTTGTTTGATGCTCATGAACCCCACTGGGGAGGTGCTGCTCTCACTGACTCCTGTTCTGTCTGTCCACAGCTTACAAGTGGATGTACAAGGAGCTGCACCCGAGTGTCCCTATGCAGTACCTGGCCTGGGTCACCTACCCCCTCATCCTCATCCTCTTTGCTGCTGTCTTTTGCCACCTCGTCTCCCCACAGGCTGTTGGTGAGAGCAGGGGGCAAGGGAAGATCTGCTTTTGTCTGTTTCTTTTTCTATATGGCATGTTTCTTGTTTCTATGGCTTATTTATTCATTGTCTGTTCTGTTTTTTTTCAGGGTCTGGGATTCCTGAGCTGAAGACAATCATGCGGGGAGTGGTCCTCAAGGAATACCTCACACTCAAAGCTTTTGTGGCCAAAGTTGTAGGCCTGACAGCTGGGCTAGGGAGTGGCATGCCTATAGGGAAAGAGGTGAGTGTTGCTATTGTGTGTGTGTGCAGGGAGGCGGAGGCAGGTATAGGTGTCTCTTTGGGCACTGTGAAGCCCTGGGGAGGAAGGGGCTATAACTATCTTATCTTTTTGGACAAGGGGCCATTTCACTCCACCACCACTGCTCTGCTTTTGTTTCTGAATTTCCCTACAGCATTGACCTCCCATTGGTCATTTTCCTGACTCTGTAAAAGGTTCGATAGAGAAAGGATTAAAGGAAGTGTGAAGTTGCACTCCATAATGTTTTATGGAAATATGCTTATGAGTGTAAATATGATGTAACTGGAATATGCTTTATGCAAAAGGTCTATTGTAAGGTATCATTACAAATCTACTGAGTGTGTTCATCTTATTTGAATGTATGTATCATTCCTGTAACTGAAGCTAGAAATATAAAGTATAACTCTGAGGTCCTATTGTAATTATGCAAAGTGTGAACTATTGATGATGGTGTAGAATCTTGATGGCTTCCATTGGCTAGGACAATTGGTTGCAAATAGCTCTGTTTACTTGCAAGCCTTCCTGTGTTCATGTAAGCCAGCCCAGGAAGAATGGTGGAATCCATCTTAAACCTGGTTCTCTTCCATTTAGAAGGAGGGGTGGGGATCCAGAGAGACAAAAGATTCCCACCTTGTGCCAAAGCTATAAAAGGGGATGTAAGAGAACAAAGAAGGCTGCAGTCATGAGAAAACCATGGAGGGGATGGTATGATGGGATAGCCTAATTTTGTCAATTAATTGATCTTTGACTATTAGAGGTAAATATGCCCAATGGCCTGTGATGAGACACTAGATAGGGTGGGATCTGAGTTACTACCGAGAATTCTTTCCTGGGTGTCTGTCTAGTGAGTCTTGCCCACATGCTCAGGGTTTAGCTGATTGCCATATTTGGGGTTGGGAAGGAATTTTCCTCCAGGGCAGATTGGCAGAGGCCCTGGGTTTGTTTGTTTTTTGCCTTCCTCTGCAGCATGGGGCACAGGTCACTTGCTGGAGGATTCTCTGCACCTTGAAGTTTTTAAACCACAAGTTGAGGACTTCAGTAGCTCAGACATAGGTCAGGGGTTTCTTACAGGAGTGGGTGGGTGAGATTCTGTGGCCTGCATTGTGCAGGAGGTCATATTAGATGATCATAATAGTCCCTTCTGATCTTAAAGTCTATGAGTAAACTCTCGTTACCACCTGAGCTGGAACTAACAAGGACTATACCAGGGGAAAGGATTGGGCCCAAACTAGGAAGGAGTCTAGTCTTTGAAAGAAGCTTATTGGAACATCTCTGAGGGTGAGATATTATCTATAATCAGTTTCTTAATGTATTAGGCTTAGACTTGTGTGTTTTTGCTTTATTTTACTTGGTAACTTACTTCGTTCTGTTATTATTTGAATCCACTTAAATCCTACTTTTTATACTTTTTTATACTAATCCTATACTTTTTAAAATCGCTTTTGTTTATTAATTAACCTAGAGTAAGTGAATAAAACATGGGGGAGCAAACAGCTGTATATCTCTCTATGGGTGTTATAGAGGGCGGACAATTTATGAGTTTACCCTGTATAAGCTTTATGCAGAGTAAAATGGATTTATTTGGGGTTTGGATCCCATTGGGAACTGGGCATCTGGGTGCTGGAGCAGGAGTACTTGCCGAGCAGTTTTTGGTTAAAGTCTGCACCTTTGGGAGCGAGGACCAGACCTAGGTCTGTGTTGCAGCAGGCTAGCATGTCTGGCTCAACAAGGCAGGGTTCTGGAGTCCCACGTTGGCAGGTAAAATGGGCTCAGAGATAATCTCAGCACATCAGGTGACAGTCCCAAGAAAGTCTTGGTGACCGAACCTGTCGCAGCCTCTTTCTAGTTGTTTTTCATAAATATTTGGATGAGTGATTCACAAGGGGGTCTCTGTGACTGAACTCGTCACAGAAAGATGCTGAGGTACCTTCAAATCGCTCATTTTGTACCTGAGAGAAAGAGGGGAGAGATGGGAGGAGAGAGGCAGAGATGACCAGAGAGAGAGAGAGAGAGGAGAGCGTGCACCAACATCTGTGTTTATTAAATCCATGTCAGTGGAACAATGTCACTGACCCTCTTTCCTCATCGTCTTTCCCCTTCTCTTCTCTGACAGGGTCCCTTTGTGCACATTGCCAGCATCTGCGCTGCTGTGCTCAGCAAGTTCATGTCAATCTTCTGTGGTGTGTATGAGGTAAGGCACAGGTTTCTGCGTGCACTTACCCTGAAGCTCTCCATCTCCTGGGAGGGGCAACATGATTTCTTCTCCAGAGGAGGGCATAGCAGCGGAGGGGGCAGGATATTGGTACAGGGAATGCAGTGAGTTCACCAAGGTGTTACAGACCAGAACATTACATATGCTGACCAGGATTATGGAGAGTGGCCAAGTATACAGCCCAGTAAGCTATAAGGACTGGCCAGGTATGTGGCCTACTAAGTTACAGAACAAACTGGATAGGAATATGGTCTGGCAAGTCTGGATTCTGATAGTGCAGAAGCCATAAGCTGCCTCATTGTAGTCACCCTCCATGCATAAAGACTTGCCAAGTAGCTTTGCATAAAGACCAGTCTGTCTTAGAATGTGCATGCACAGAGCACTGCTAATCATAGGAGCAGCCTATATGTCTGCTGTAGAAACAGCCTTTGCAGTAAAAAGATCGCTATAGTGATGAGCTGTTTATTAAGACTGGCAGTGTCCCTAGAGGCTAACTATATGCTGTATAGAGAGACTGACTCACTGTAATAGAAACAGCTTGTGCAGACTGGCTCCCTGCAGAGACTGGCTGTGTAATATAAGATAACTACAGCAGTTGTTTATATAGGCCAGATCTGTATAGAGACTGGTGCACAGGAGTAGATTGGTGGCATGCAGGCACCACATCACTGTAGTACAGTTGACCTTGGCTGTACTTACTGACCAGATCTCCATATTAGAGACAAGCTTACTGTACTAAAGACTGGCAGTGTGTAGAGCCCGGCTCACCATAGCAGAGACGGCTGCATTTGCTGCTGGCTGTTGCTTCACTCAGAGGATGTGGGGACTAACTCTGTGGCTGTGCTCCCTCTAACCCTGGCATGCCCTTCTCTGGCTGGGCTCTCTGTTCCAGAATGTGTACAGGCAGCTCGAACTCGTGGTGGCGGCTTGCGCGGTTGGAGTTGGATGTTGCTTCGGGGCTCCTCTTGGAGGCAAGTGTATTCTTATATATGACATTTTGTATACATCACCTTAACTCTCTCACTGTGAATCTCCTGCATGAAGACAAGTTCTGCACAGACTTACCTTTTTCCCAGTTCTGTAGTGAAATGTTATTTCTTTTTTCGTGTAATGGTGGAGGATGAAAAGCAAGGGAGGGTGGAAAGGTGAGGTGGATTATGGGAAAAATGCCACAGAGGAAGTGACATTTGGGCAGGAAGTGTCATCACTAAAGGCTGAGCCTATTTAGTCCCCATGTATAGGCCAAACATCCAAAGGTGGGTCTGTCTACACAATCAGTAAAGACCACCTTCTACAATAGAGAGGAAGACCCAAAAAACATAGTGGTGAGGAGTTACATCACTCATGGACAGCGAATGATATTACTCATGAACAGGAAGTTATATTTTTAGTGCACAAAATAAGCTGTTTATCAGTAAGCTAGAGAATAATATGGCTGTGGATAAATATGTGAATGTTAATCACTCACATCTTTGCTTCTGAATCAGAGCCACTGTCTTAAATAACACATATGGCAGAACTATATTTATCCTTTGGCTAGATGGGCAAGGCCCAGGGCAAAAGTACACAAGGTGCAACAGCCTCCAGTCAAGAGGGAGAAAACTAGGGTGACCAATTGAGAGAGAGAAAATATTGGGACACATGGGGGGGAGGGGTGTCCGCTGGCAGAGGGGGGGAAAAAAGTGCTGCCGGCAGAGCAGCTAGAAGGAGGGGAAAAAAAAAAAGCGAGTGCTGCCAACGGAGTGAAATATCGGGACAAATTGCGTCCCGACCAAAGATCGGTTGGGACGTGGGACAAACACCTAAATATAAGGATGGTCCCAATTTTATTGGGATGTCTGGCCACCCTAGAGAAAACTATACATAGATCATTTGTCATAGAATGTTTCCCTTTTAATTAGTCCTGAGTGTGTGTCTGAGTGTGTGTCTGAGTGTGCCCACCCTGCCTCAAGGCCCTACTCTGATCACTTGGACACTGTGCCCAGGATAATTTTGAGGGTATTCAGAATTTGATGGTTGTTCAAATACTGTGTTATTTCCTTGAAGCAAATACTTCATTTCCTGTCTTTAGATGGAGTGAGTGAGGGGAGTAATAAACTGTAGCCCAGTCTTGGCTCAGGCCAGCCAAAAGAGATCATTTCATTACTGTTTGCCATAAACAAAAACCAGCCAGTTTAGTATCTAGCCAATAGAGGGCTCCTGGATGCTTAGCAGACTGGTAACAGACCAGACATCCAGAGGGCAGGGGATCCTTCTCAGGGAGAGAGACAGAGATAGGCGTGTGAGAGTGGATCAGCGGGCCGGAGGCAGCTTGAAGTTGGGTTCAGAGGGAAGGCTAGGTAGCAGCAGGGGCGGCTCCAGGCACCAGTAAGCCAAGCGCATGCTCGGGGCGGAAAGCCACGGGGAGCACTTTGCCCATTGCCATGAGGGCAACAGGCAGGTTGCCTTCGGCGGCATGCCTGCGGAGAGTCTGCTGGTCCCGTGGGTTTGGCAGACCTCCTGCAGGCGTGCCGCTGAATCCGCGGGACCGGGAACCTCCCGCAGGCAAGCCGCCGAAGGCAGCCTGCCTGCTGTGCTTGGGGTGGCAAAATGCCTAGAGCTGCCCCGGATAGCAGGCAGCCTGAGAGCTGCAACAAGGAGGCTGGATGAGAGCTAGGTGTCTAGCGGAGAAGCAGGCTGTGACTGGCTGAGGGCCAGTACAAACAGGAGACATGAGACTCTCATTATCTGGACTACAAGAAGACAGTGCAAAGGGACTCCCACCAGACGATGGGCCAGTGGGATCTGCAGGCCAACACTTAATCACCTCCAAAAGAGGGATGGACTAAAGGAGCAACTAGGGGTTAAAGGAAATTAAAACAGCAGAAGGATCTCTTACAGCACCAACCAAGGAGCAGGGTGAGCTGTGGAGGGGCACTGCTTACCCAAGTTAGGGGGAAGAGCGGGAGCTCCCTCTGCATTTAGCAGAGGAAGGGGAGAATGCCCCCATCCCACTCCACGTTAACCCCTGTGGGCAGCCCATTACCTTTCCACTGGACTGTGACATCAGTTAATATACATGTTTAAGCCTTGCACCTAGTGTACATACACCCTTTCTTGTCTCCAAACCCTAGTAAAGAATCCTCCATTGCTCATGCACAATGTGAGCATGGTATGTGGAGCACCTCTAGTGCTGACTGCTGAGCATGCTGCCCGATCTCTAGAAGGGGCTGGGGTACCACAACCCCACAGTGACAATACCTGCGCGGGGATCCAGTGCTTCCCATAAGAATATTTTTGTGGGGAAGTGGTAAAAGAAAGCAAACAGTAACAAATGGAAGTGGCCTCTCCATGGGACAGTCCAATGTAAGTCTGTCCTTTGCAACAGGCTGCAGAAACTCCGCTTTACAAAAATGGCAGCCACCCCAGCAAATAGCAGATTCCTGGACATGCAGAAGTGCAGCACAGAGGAAACAGGAGTTGCATGTAGCAATTACAGAGATAGATACACCACAGGAGAATCCCTGCCCATGGTCTCCTTGCCCTCCAAACTCCATACGTGGAGCTGATAGACTCATAGAAAGAGCAAAAGACATTTCATTTGGCTTTTGCCAACCTCACTGAGTCTTCTCTGATTTTGGGACTCTCACTGCTTATCAGAGATGTGCATGCACAAAGCAAACACTACTGGAATGAGCTCGGGGTGCTAACAGCAGTGAAAGAAACCTCCCTCCAGACTCACAAACTGATTGGGCCCACCAGCCTTGAAGGTGGGGCAAATAAATGCAGAGATACCCAGATGCCATGTTTTCATAATGACTTTTCTGTCCGTAAACATGATTTAGCTTCCTGTTTCTGCCACGGTAGCAAGTAGAGGTCATTTCTTGTCCTAGCTAGCTCCTTTTGACGTAATTTCCTGTTCAGATGTATGTTTAATGTTATTTCCTGTTTGGATAGATTTGTTCTGAGGTAATTTCCTTTTTGATATATATTTTCACAAGGAATGGTATGTTCCTCTCTCCTCATTTTTAAGCAGTGGATTTGAGGGGTTTACACCGGGCAAGATTAAATCAAGATGAGTCCCTAGGCACTTCCGCACTTGGGTGTACCCCGAGCCTTGCTCCTGCACTATAGCTATGGCCTCCCTCTCTTCAGACAGGCAATAGACAACCACATACTGGAGGTGCACAAGGTAAATGTGAGGACACATGACCGCCCCACATGTCTCCCCTGCCCAGTGACCCCTCCCACCCTGAGCCCAACCCAGGGCCACAGCACTCTTTCCACTCCACATTACCTGTGAGGGGGTGGGCTCTCTGCGCCTCCCCACTGCATGTTCTGTTGATCTCCCTGGTAGCTGCAGCTCCGTCCCACTCCCCGCGTGGCTGCCAGGGAGAGAGGCCGAACATGAATAGGGATAGGAGGATAGAGCCCCTCTCCCTCCCTGCCCTGCATTTGACCCCCTCATACTCCCCCACGCGTTGCCTCTGCACTGGAGGAGGAAGGACGTAGCTCCCACTAGTCTGCATATGAGGCCTCTGCTGACACCATACCAGCAGTCATGATGAAGTGGTTGCCGTGAGAGTCCCCACAACACAGAATTTCTGGCTGGGGCATTTTTTCATAACCCCAAGGGCTAGAAATACATGTACTTCAATGAAAGTTCAGACTGTGCTTCATCACTTGACTAGTGCCTATGCCTTATTCCGGATCCAATTTTACTTCAGTCCCTTTGGATATTTTGGAGGTGTCCAGGAGGGAAGAATAAGAGAGAGATTATGGACATACACCCCACAAGCATTAGTGATAGTGGGTTGGTGACAAGCTGTGACACTTGGTCTAATTTTGTGGCTCACTCTCCCTTTTCTTTCCTATCGTCTTCTGTCTGTCTGTCTCTCCTCTGTCTCTTCCACCAGTAGCAGCCGTATTATTACACTGATGTCCTGACTGTGGGCTGTGCTGTGGGGGTTGGCTGCTGCTTCGGGACACCACTTGGAGGCAAGTGGCTGCTCCCCTTCCTCTACCTTTCCTCAGGATACCTTCGTCCCAAACCCCCAATTCAATGACCATTCCCTACAGTTTCAGCCTCACCCACACTCGTTCCCTGGTATGTCCTCCCCACAGAGAGACAACCTCCAGCAGCAAGAGATTCTGCCCTGTCACTTTTGCCATCCCTTTAACTCTACCTCCTTTGCAAAACCTTTTTGACCCAAACTTGATGGCAGCAGTGGGCAATGATGGCTGGATGGGATACTAGAAGTTCTGGGGAGATTTCCAGGTATATGTCCAGGTGATAACATCTCTGTTTTCTCTAGGGGTGCTTTTCAGCATTGAGGTCACTTCCACCTACTTTGCCGTGCGCAATTACTGGCGTGGTTTCTTTGCAGCCACGTTCAGTGCTTTCATCTTCCGAGTGCTCGCTGTGTGGAACAAGGATGCAGGTAAGGCTAAAACCATGACCACTGTGTCTGGTGTCCAGGCCTCTATTATCTACTTCATCTCCAATTTCTCCCCAAATCCAGAAATACAGTGAGGATGTGACATTTCCTCCACCATCTTCCTTGCATACATGACAGGCAGAGAGAGGGAAAAAAAGGGGAGAGTGGCAAAGTTATGTCAAAAATTAGCTAACTCCCCGATTCCTCCCAGTCCTAGGTGTGTCTGGAGTTGCCAAAAAAAATTCACCATGGGGATACATGAATCTCCAAGAACCAGGAGGATTCTTGAGGAGAGAATTCACAGTTGGTCAATGTAATGTAGGGCTACATACACAGAGACATGCCATCCCAGAGCAGGGAGGTGACAGTATTTACAGCCTCACACTGGGCTGTCAAGCAGAAAGGTAACAAATTGGAGGGAATTCAGACAAGTGCAATAACCAACTGATTAGGAAGCTGGAAGGACTGATTTATGAGGAAAGATTGAAAGAGCAAAATATACTGGCTAAGGATGATGAAAAAAGGACAAAATAACTCTACAGGTAGCAGAAGAGGGTAAATGCATTTTCATGCAGACATTAACAACACAGAGGGTGAGGCTTGTTCAGGATGGTGCAGAGAGGTAAAGGGGAATGTTTCAGATACTGCAGTAATGAAGACAGAGAGATTAAGTAGCTGGATATGAGGAAAATATATCCTAATGCTGAGGGGCTGTTAAACTGTGCATGGTTCATCTAGTCCTGTGTCCCATCTCTGACAGTAGCCAGGACCAGCTGCTTCAGTGGAAGGTATAAGAGCACTGCAGTATGAAGATCTGCCTCCCACATTAGGCCTCATCCTAGTCCCTAGTAGTTAGAGACTAAATTATGGCCTGAAGCATGAAGTTTAATATCCCTTCCAATACTTACTGTCATTGACTATGAAACCCCTGGATATTCTTGTTAATCTTGTCCAGTTTCTTTCTGAATCTTGCTAAGTGCTTGGCCACAACTACTTCCTGGGGCAGCGATTTCCACAGTATAATCCCAAATTGGGCGGGAAAGTATTTCCTCTTGTAGTTCTGAATTTCCCACCTTTCAGTGTCATTGAATGTCGCCTTGTTGTTGTGTTAAGTGGCAAGGAGCACAAAAGTTCTTGCTCTACAGTCTCTGGACTAGTCATTATTGCATAGACTTTTATCTTGTCTCCTGTTATTTGTCTCCTTTCTAAGATAACAGTCCCAATCTTTTCAATCTCTCTTCATACAAGAATTTTTCCAGGTCCTCGATCATTCTCATTGCTGTTCTCTGAGCTCTCTCTAGCTCTTCAATATTCTTTGGAGATGAGGTGACCGGTGCTGCACACACAATCCAGATGAAGTTGTACTATGTTTTATATCAAGGCATTATAATGTTCTCCATATCATTCTCCATTCCATTCCTTATGCATTCTAGCATCTTGTTTGCTTTTTTGATTGCAGCTGCACGTTGATAAAAGCTCGTCACTGCTGTTTGAAACATGGGTCCCCTTCCTGAGTTGATACAGTTAATTTAGAACCCTATACGATGTATAAGTTTATTTTTTTTCCCTCCACTGTGTCTTACTTTGCATTAATCAACACTGAATTTCATTTGCCACCATGTTGCTTATTCCCCTAGTGTGTTTAGGTCTCTTTGAAGTTCCTTCCAATACTCTTTGCTCCTGACTAACTCAAATAATTCTGCCATCTTCAGATTCTGCTACTTCATTACTCATCCTCTTTTCCAGATCATTAATATATTAAACTGCACAGAACCTATTACAGAACCTTGTGGCCCCCACTGTTAACCTTTAGCCATGATGAAAATTGACCATTTACTCCCACTCTTTGCTCTCAGTCCTGTAGACCATTTTTGCTCCATGAGAACACTTCGCCTCTTACCATCTTGTGTGGGACCTTGTCATGGGCCTTCTGAAAGTCTAAATAAATGTTAACCGGCCCCTACTTTACTGACATGCTCAAAGAAGTCTAAGAGATCCATGAGACATGATTTGCCTTTGTAGAATCCATGCAGGTTACAACCTGTCAGATCATAAACTTTGTTATTGTTTTTAATGATTATTTCAACCAGTTTATCAGGCATGAAGCTAAGGCTAATTCCCCAGAGCATCCCTAGAGCTTTTTTAAAATACAGGTACATTTGCTACCCTCCAGTCTTGGGAAGCGGTGACTGTTGTTAGTGAAAGAGAGTGTATTTTTTTATTAACAACTCATCCACTTCATCTTTAAACTATTTCAGAACTCTTGCCTGTAATCATCTAAGCCTGGTGACTTATTGCCTTTGAAATTGTCAGTTTGTTCCGGCACCTCGTCTCTGACACCTCAATCTCTGAGACCTCATCTCTAATACTAGGAAAGAGCAGGTCAGGGTCAAAATCGCCCCAACATTCTCAGTAGCAAAAACAGATGCATCTTATCTTCTCAGCCAAATCTTCCTTAATTTTTCCCTTTAACTCCTGGGGGTAAGCCAAGAGACCCACCAATTCTTTCTCCACTTTTCTGCTTCCCATATACAGGTTTTCAGCTATTCGCTCTTCAAACTCCATTTTGGCCTTTCTAATTTCTCTCCCATTTAATGCCTGCTATAGTTTGTTTTCCGGTTTACTGGCTTCACTAGGGTCAGAGGTTCAAATTTTGAAGGATTTTTGTTTGGCTTGAATAGGCTCTCAAGCCTTGCCTGAAGCTATGTTTGTTTATTCCTTGCCTTCCTGGTCGTCTTTTTGTTCCGTGGTGCACATGTCTTCGGAGAGTACTATTGTTTCTTTAAATTGCATCCATTCCACCTGGAGGGCTTTTACCTCCTTTACTTTCAAATTTAGGGCCTTTTGACTAACCATCTCATTTATTGAAGTCTCCCTCTTTAAAGTTTAGTGTCACTTTTTGGTACCTTACTTGCCTCTGGGATGTTGAGCCTTCTTACACTGTGGTCCCTGTTACTTAGTGACTCAGCCACTGTCACTTTTTGAATTAGCAACTCTGTTTCATAAGAGTAAGCTGGGAATAACCTCTCTTAACTTGTGGTCTAGAACTAACTGTTCCAAGAAGCATTCACCCCAGTGTCAAGAAATGGTTTCTGTAAATTTGGTCACGTTGTGCTGTTTGACCAGTTTATATGTAGGTAGCTAAAGTCCCCCCCATTATCACCTGCATCCGTCGAAGTGGGTATTCACCCACGAAAGCTCATGCCCCAATACGTCTGTTAGTCTATAAGGTGCCACAGAACTCTTTGCTGCCCCATTATCACCGTTTATTAGGTTTTCCTGCCTCTGACCTCTCTCCACATTGTGCACTCAATTTCCTTTGCTTGATCCGGAGGCTAGTAGTACATTCTTACATTTTGGGATTTGTATCCCTAGAGATTTAGCTGTGTAGTTCTGTCCACTCTACATTTGTATCTCATCAGATTCTATGGAAACCTTTAGACACAAAGCTAATCCCCCACCTCTTCAGCCTAGTTTGCCTTTTCCATGTAGTTTATAAACAGATATTGCAGTATCGCATGAATGTTTGTCATTCCAACGTTTCCATAAAGCCTATTGTATCAAAATCCTCATCTGCTGCAAGACCTTCTTAGTTCACTGATTCTAGTTTTTGAACGTCTTACGTTTGTACCGGCATATAGATATCTATAGTTTTAACTCTTGGGCAGGTGGCTCCAAGGGAAGAGGTGGAAACCCATCACCTGAGTCATTTAAAACTAAAGTGGAACACAGTGAGGGTGGGGGAGCAGAAGGGTAGGAAGGGGCTGGTGGATACGATGAGACCTAATTGGTCTCTTCCCTCTCTGATTTCTATGACTGTGATAATTCCTTCTGTACCTCTTATGAGAACTGGGTAAATGCAGAGACGAGCCCAGCTTTGTCCCCATGGGGTGATCTTGTCAGTTTGTGACAGGGATGATCTTATCAGGGGCTGACTGAGATACAGTGAAAAGAAAGGAAAAGTCCCATTTATCTTCTGAGGATAAGAAACTATTCCCAAGCAGAAAACTTTGACAAACTGAAGTTAGATTGAAAGTACATCACTTCCATTAACCCTCTACCCTCCCTCTCCACACAAATTAAAAGAACATTAAGGGTACAAACTGAAGCACTCAAAATGCAGGAAATGCCCAAATTAAAGCTATCTGCACACACTTAATTTGGCGTGTTCATTGCCATGAAGACTTTAATTACCCAAGCCCATGCTGCTATTTCCCCACAGATCCTGTCTCATATTCTTATTCAGTAATGCAGACTGGACTTTCTCACCCTTTTTTCCCCCTTCCCATCTCTTGCTCTCTCTTCTCTCACACAGTCACCATCACGGCCCTGTTCAGAACTAACTTTCGAATGGATTTCCCCTTTGATCTGCAGGAGCTGCCAGCCTTTGCTGTGATAGGGTAAGTCCAAAGGGACTCAACAAATTGTAGTGCTAAACTGATATCAAGCGGACTCCATTGCAAATCTTCACATAAAATGGAGTGACAGTCTGTTTAGACCATAGAACTCTTCCTGGAGGTTTGCCCTTAGAGATATTGCAACACAACCACTTTTGAGTGATCATGGAAACCCAGTCCCAGTTCTTTGACTGCTCACAGGGTCTGAACTCAGAGCCCATTCGAAGAGCGCAGAAATCCAGTTCAGGTTCTTCACCTTCTTTTGGGAGGCTGTACCCAAATCCATTCTAGGGGGATACAGAACTGCAGTGGGATTTTCAAAATCACCTAATGTCTGCACTTCAAACTGGAGGTGTACCTTCCAGTGTGAGGAGATATATCCATGCTAGTGTAAGGGACTGTTTTATTAACATTCAGTGGGAGTGTTTTTGTTGGCTAGCTCCCAGTACCAAAAGGGGAAGGTCAATGGGAAATCAGGACCCTGAGACTGACAGTCCCCAGGGGCAATGGGGAGAGGTCACTGCTCCAGGTCAGCCTGATTGATAGGGCAGGCAGGCTAATCAGGGAGTCAGAAGGCCAGGGGAGTCCTGTCCTCTGTGTGAGCTGGAATTGCCTGGGTCAGACAGAGTGGGGCTGACCTATGGAAAGAGCAGACCCTATGCTGGTAGCAGGGCTGCAGCCACAGAGCCAAAGGGGCCAGAGAAGCAGCCCAGGGGGCTGAAGGCAGAGAAGTGGCATCAGTGCTGAGGCAGAGTGGAGCCAGAGCTAGAACTGTGGAACTGAAGCTGGAGCTGGAGCAGTCTGAAGCCCTGTGCGGTGAGCAACTGGGGCCAGCCAAGGGGGGACCCTGGGCAAAGGTCCCAGTGCAGATAAACACCTCCAACCAAGGGTCCTTGCAGTCCAGACTGGTAGGGGATCTTAACCCAACGGGGGGCTGACACTGGGAAGAAGGATCCCACCACCCAAAGTCCGATGGTGTGTGGCCACCACCAAAGCAAGTGTCCAACCCACAGCATCCCTGCAGCACAGCCAGGGCCTGAGAAGGAGGCCTGGGACCTACAAGAAACAGACTGTGAACTGACAGTCCAGAGACACTGTTTGTAATGTTCCCTGCCACAGAGAGGGGTAATGTGTTTTCCTTTAACCTTTCCTATTTTTCCTTATTCCTTTTTTAATTAATTGCTGATTAAATGAATTGTATTTTCTTTAAATTGTATGTAATGATCAGTGGGTCAGGGAAATGTCCAGTGCAAAAAAGAGTACCTGGAATGGGGACACCCTCGCCCCTGTCCTACGTGTCCACAGAAAGGTTAGGGGTTGAGCCCCCCAGGAATCCTGGGCCCAGCCTTGTTGAGGTTACAAGGACTCTGCCACACAGGAGAGCGGAAGGGGAGCCCTCAAGGGCAGGGAGGCCTCTAGGTAAAGGAAGTGGGAGCGAGGACTCAGATTCTTCTGCTAGCCCATTTCGCCGGGGTAGTGGATAAGCCAGGAAAGTTCCCCACAATAGGGGAACCATTCCCCCACTTAAACGAGGTCTGACTGAGCTAGCGCACTAAAAATAGAGTGTAGCTGCAGGCACAAGGGATGGAATGGGCTAGCTGCTTGAGTACGTATGTACCCATCTGAGATAATAGGCACATACTAGGGGCAGCTAGCCTCTCCTACTGCTCATGCCCATCCATGCTGGAACTAGGGGCGCTGAAGTGATTTCCATCATATACAGGGTTTACAGTTGGCTTCAATGGCTCTCAGCACCCCGACTACACAAATTGTTCCAGCACCTCTGGCTGTGCCACCATGGCAACACTCTATTTGTAGTGCACTAGCTCTGATATGTCTACCCAAGCTCGAATTCACACCTCCAGCTCACAGTGCGGACATACCCATAGTGAGCTAGGAACACAAGTCCCACTGAAAGTCACTTTTGAAAATCCCACTCATCCAGTTTGTTCTCTTGCTTCTAAGGCTGCCTTTCAAAGGTTCACTCACTCACTGACTGTAGGTGAATCCATTTGTTTGGGTGGGCAAGGGGAAATTGGCTCTTTAACTTTGAAACTGTAGGACTGTGACAGCTCCTGCAGCTGCCTTTTGAACTGCTTCAGACTGTAGTTCTGTTCTTCTCTAAAACCACCCTGCTACTGGGAAAGGAGTGTACTGATGGGACACGAAAAAAAACCTTCTGAGGCTGAAAAGGAGTGTCGGAAATCACAGCGATGGGTGTGGTATAAAGGGAGACAACAATCTCCTCTGGGGGAAGCCAGGTTCCACCTTGGAACTCACAAGCACTCACGAAGCTCATTGCAGCTTAGCTTTAATCCCCACCCATTTAGAAATGCATTCTCCCTACCCTAGCAAATTCCCGCCTCTCCCTCTCTCTTCCTTTCCAGCCAGCATCTTTCCTCACTTTCAGGCAGCACAAAAAAGACACAAGTCCAGGCAACATGGGTGAACAGATTTTGTTTTCCTGGGACTGTCAATGTACAAGACTGTTCTAAGAGGAGCAACACCTCCCCTCAGTGCCAGGCTGGTGGGGAAGAAGCACAGAAGTCCACTTCAGATTAGAGAGAGCACCACCTGAGTCCACCACAGGGAATTTGTTTTCTATTAAAACCAGAAAATAAACAAATGTTACATACATAGTGTAGACAACACATGTGATTTTATTTTGTCTCATGCTGTTTGGCACATCTGTTAAAACACCAGGTCCTGGAGTTATATAATTTCACAAGAATTTCTGCTTTTATTGAAATAAAGTAAGTTTCTAGCCATTGTGATTTCAAAGAAAAGTTTCTAGCCATTGTGATTTCAAAAGGCATCTGAGTGAACTTCAAAGGCTCCAAAACTGAAAGGCCAAGAAATACAGCTCCCCTGTTTATTGCTTTAAAATCTCATGATTTTTAAGCCAATCTCAAGATTTTTGGGGCCTGACTCATGAGTTTTGAGTGCTTGGGATTGGCAGTAAGATTACATTTTCCTTGTGACTATATCCAGAAAATATTTTAGAGCTTGGTTAAAGGTCTGGTTCTAAAAATATTTCTCTCTTGAGTAAAGGCAGCTGGTCAACATTTTCAGAACAAAACATTTTTTAATTGAAAAATGGTTTTATTTTAAAAATGAACATTTAGTGAAAGTTTCCTGATTAGGGTTTTTTTTCTTTTGAAAAATATGGAAAGATGCTGTATGTGAAACACTCAGTTGCTGGTGTTTTTGTCTCTATTTTATGTAGGGTTGTTGTTGTTTGTGGTGTGGCAGGTGTGGCCCGTGCAGCTTGGCCAGAGGTTCTTTATGGCCTGTGCAGCCAGTGAGGCCCAGTGGTTGGTTGTGGGTGGTTTTTGTTCCCATTGCCAGTTTTGATTGGTGGGGCCAGTCACATAGCTGGAATTTTTCAAAATGACATGTATCTTTTTGTCAGTTTTCAGTTTTGAAATAAAAAATAATATTTGGAATGACTGAGTTGGAAATTAAAAAGGCAAAAAAATATATAGAAAATTTCATAAAATGAAAAATACATCAATTTTGAAAATGCATGCAATGAAAAGTGAATTCTTGGCAATATCTTGTGGCAATGAATTCCCCAGCTTAATTATGTGCTGTGAAAACACAATTTCCTTTTACCAGTTTCCAGTGTGTTGCCTTTTAACTTCATTGGGTGAATAAGATGCAACCCTGCCTATCAGGTTACATTCCCTGGTCCTGATTACAGCAGGAAGCACAGAGGCCAATGCTAGCACAGAGAGTCCATCACACTTTTTGGTTAAATAATGAATAATTAGGAACATAGGCTTCAGTTCAGCAAAGCACTTAAGCACGTGCTTACCTTGAAGAACGTGAGTGGTACCATTACTTTGCTGAATCAGGGCCAGAGTCCCTGTATACGCCGTATGATTGTATTTCCTGGTCCAATCTGACTTCTCAATTCTTCTGACCACATTGGTCCTCCACCTTGGCCCGGATCCTCTCTTTCATCCCCCAGTTAGATCTGTCAGACTCTCATAGTTTCTTACACCTTTCCCATCACCCTGGTCTCTGAGCAACTAGTTGCTGGCTTGTACACATAGATACAGTGATGTGCAGTGTGGTTGGTCTCCACCTTGGTAAATGCCGAGTGGAACCTCTGACAAGTCTTATATCCCACTGATGAGCAAAAGCGGTATCCTCTCCATTGCATTGGATCCCTGCAACCAACATAACACAAACTGACTGTGGGGGTTTTCCATGGGGCAGTGGGGTGTGTGTGCCACCAGAAACATCTTTGGAGACCTCTGTAACAGATGGCACCCTCCAAAAAAATAAATAAAAAGCTGGAAAGCAGCAGACAAAAGACTGGAACACCCTTGGGAGTTTTCTGTGCCACACAGGGCTGGATGTCCCCTTCTAACACATGTTCTGGATCCCCTTTTGGACATGGGAAGGTTTAAGATATAAAGTGGGGGAGAAAGGGGTTCAAATACATTTTTCTCCCTTTATCAGAAACCCCACTGACATCAGTAAATGGCTGCTCTGACTGAGATACGCAGCCTTAGGTGCAAACTTTGATTCTGCCCATTTGTTGCCATTTAAAAGGCCAGGTGAATATCCACATGTGACAAATACTTAGGCATTATTCCCTGGTGGATAAATGGCATTTTGTTTACTGTACTTCATGTCTTTTTATTTCACTTCCTCCGCTTTAGGATCTGTTGTGGGTTCCTTGGAGCCTTTTTCGTTTACCTCAACCGCCAGGTGGTTCTGTGTGTCCGACGGCATATGGCTCTGAGCCAATTTCTCACCAAATAGTGAGTGTGCTTGAACAGAAGTACTCTGCCTTAGAGGCCATTACCCTTCCCGACACTGGATAATACCTGTGGAGTTAGGTGCTACTCAATATTAGTAAGAGTATCAGAATCTGGCCCAAAGAGTCTAATTTAGGGGTGGGCAAACTTTTTGGCCCGAGGGCCACATTGGGGTTGTGCAACTGTATGGAGGGCCAGGTAAGGAAGGCTGTGCCTCCCCAAACACCTTGGCCTCCATCCCCTATCTGCCCCCTCCCATTTCCTGCCCACTGACTGCCCCCCTCAGAACCCCCAACCCATCCAACCCCCCTTGCTCCTTGTCCCCTGACTGCCCCTGCCCGGGACACTCGCCTCCTATCCAACCTCCCTGTCTCTTGACTGCCCTGACCCCTCACCATACCCCCACCCCCTGAAAACCCCCTAGGGACTCCCACCCCCTATCCAACCACCCTCTGCTCCTTGTCCCGTGACCACCGCCTCCTGGGACTCCCCACCCCAACTGCCTCCTGGGATCCCACCCCCTTGTCCAACCCCCCCTTCTCCCTGTCCTCTGACTGCCCTCCTGACCCCTATCCACATCCCCGCCCCTTGACAGGCCCCCCCCGGGACTCCCACTCCCAACCCACCCTGTTCCCTATCCCCTGACTACCCCCCCAGAACCTCCGCCCCATCCAACTGCCCCCTGCTCCCTGACTGTCCCCCAGTATCCCCTGCTCCCTTCCCCAACCTCCCCACTCCCCGGCCCTTTTCCAGCCGCAGGAGCTCGCAGCCGCGACACCTGGCCAGAGCCAG
The DNA here is from genome assembly GCF_025201925.1 of Gopherus flavomarginatus. NCBI lineage: Eukaryota > Metazoa > Chordata > Testudines > Testudinidae > Gopherus > Gopherus flavomarginatus. Next base: position 152,779,949 of record NC_066617.1, on the reverse strand, counting down.
CTGCGCTCCCCACACTGCCCAGTGAGAGCAGTGGGCCAGAGCACGGCCCATGCAGCGGTATGGCTGCGGGGGAGGGGAGATAGCAGGAGAGGGACCAGGGACTAGGCTCCCTGGCTGGGAGCTCAGGGACTGGGCGGGATGGTCCCATGGGCTGGATGTGGCCCGCGGACCATAGTTGGCCCACATCTGGTCTAATTCATGTTAAGATATTTTTATCTGCAGGGAAGAAATTCTCTTCTGGGCTGAACTTCTGTCTTTACAAGCCATAAACAGGTTCTTCGTCCAGGAGAGACAGTCTAACATCTCCCTGCAATTTTTATTAGGAGGAGAAAATATAACTGGTTAGACAGGAAATGCTCTTAAAGTAGAAAATCAATAATTTCTTCATAAGACCCACAGTTTATTTTTAGAATATATCAAGGAGAAAACGTCAGTTGAAATCTGACCCAGTATTTCAGTTTTGTAAAACAAACATTTATAAAATTAAGGTTGACAGAAATGTTTCCACGTTAAAAAAAAATCCCAGTAAAAAAGTGTTTTTTTAAAAAAACAATTAAACACTGCTATCTATCTATCTATCTATCTCAGAGCAAGCAGGCATCTGCATATATAAAACATCATTAAATATCAGTAAAGTTGCTTATTAACATAACCTCCAAAAATGAGAAATGGACACATATAGGATCCAAACAGTTTCCCACTACCATGCAGCCCTTCATCATTTACTGCAATTTATGCTGCTGACACAACCTTACCTTTGCAACATCCTTCTGTTCTCTAATTGAGAGAAGCTCTGGGCTATATATAGTATTGATTTTAAATAGTTTTCTACATCGATGATAAAGATTTCAAACACACATGCAATTATACATGCAAAGTAAATACATAATGGTAGGTTCCAAAGTTTAGCCTCCTCTCTTTAAAATCCTTTAATATTCTTCTCCCCTTTCTCTCCAGGAGCACTCTGCTTCCCCTTGCACCTCCAGGGTGCAGGTAGAACCTGTTGGGCAGGAGTGAAAAAGGAAGCAAATCTTTCCTTCCCTTTAATTGTTCAGCTCTTTAGCGTTGTTACAATCTGGTCAAGGGTGAAGAGGCATTACTGGACCTGTAGCCTATGGTGATGTCTCACTAATGTGGGGCAGCCCGTGAAGAGACGTCTCTGCGAAATTTATTGTGGAGATGCACTAGATAGATGGGGTTGTGAAGAGAGACAGCTAAAGGGGATTTGTCACCAAAATAGAGTATGGCTGAGAAAGCAGCGGGGGAGAATTCTGTGAGCGCCTGAGGCCCAGGGCCGGCTTTAGGCCAATTCGCCTGATTCCTGGGAATCAGGCCCCGCGCTTTAGGCACCTTTTAAATTTTTTTACTTACCCTGGCTGCTGCGGTCTGCTCTGGGGTCTTCCATGGCCCTGCTCCCCTGACCAAAGGGCCAGTGGGAGCGCGGCTACCCCACAGCCCCGCTCTCTCAGCTGGAGCTGTGGCCGGAGCGTGACAAGCCCCACGGCCCCGGCTGGAGCTCTGGCCGGAGCATGGCAAGCCCCGCGGCCCTGGCTGGAGCTCCAGGCCCTTTAAATCGAGCGTGGTAAGTCCCGTGGCCCCGGCTTGAGCTCCAGCCGGAGTGCCACAAGCCCTGTGGCCCCGCTCTCCTGGCTGGAGCTCCGGATGGAGTGCGGCAAGCCCCGTGCCCCCGGCTGGAGCTCCGGGCCCTTTAAATAGCCCCCAGAGCCCTGGAGTAGCAGGGGGCTCTGGGGGCTATTTAAAGGGCCAGGGCTCCAGCGCCCTCTGCCACTCCGGTCCTTTAAATAGCCGCCAGACCCCCGCCGCCCCCATGCATTCCCCAGGGCTCCCATTGCTATTTAAAAGGTCTGGGGCAGGGTAGAAGCAGGGGAGCCCCAGGCCCTTTAAATAGCCCCCAGAGCCCTGGGATAGCGGGAGGCTTGGGGGCTTTTTAAAGGGCCGGGGCTCCAGCTGCCTCTGCTGCACCCCCTGCCCTGCCCGCACCAGCCCCGCCCCCTGCTGCCTGCAGCCAGCTCTGCACCCCTTGCCCACAGCCAGCCCCTACCAAACCCCTGCCCTGTCTCCAGCCAACCCCTGCCACACACCTTTGCCCGCACCAGCCCTGCACTGCCCGCCCTGCCCTGTCTCCAGCCAACCCCTGCTGCACCCCTCTGCCTGAATCCAGCCAGTCCCATACTACTGTCTCCAGCCCTGCCAACCCCTGCTGCACCCCCCTGTGGCCCTGCCTGAAGCCAGCCCGCCCCACACTCCCCTGTTTCCAGCCAGCCTCGCACCCCTTGCCCTGCCTGCAGCCAGACCCTACCTCCAGTCAGCCCCTGCCCTGCCTCGAACCAGCCCCATGTCCACTCTGCCCTGCAGTTCCCAGGCCAGTTCTGCACACCTGCTTCAATGAGGGGGGCAGGAAGCAGCGGGGACCCACACATGTGCACACCCCCAGGGAGTGGCGGGGACCCACACATGTGAACCGGCAGTCATTAATAACCAATCAACAGCATATATGATGCAATGTACATAATATACAATTTTATTATTTATATAGTTATGGAAAGTAAATAATACATGGAAGAAATGGAAGGCTTTTTTTTACACTTTTTTCTTTTTAAGTCATCCCTGCCAAGGCCCTGCCGAAAGTGTTTGAATTGGGCCCCGCACTTTCTAAAGCCAGCCCTGCTGAGGCCAATATTACATGTGTGGCAGTGAATATTTCAGTGAGTTGCTATAGTGTTTTTTATAGCTTGCACTGTTCCTTCAGACAGAATTACAATGGATCACCTCTTTTGTAAAGTCTTTAACATGTTCTGGACCCCGCGGACCCGCCGAGGGAGCGGGGCCTCGGGGCTTCCCGCACTCCGGCCGGGGGAGCGGGTCCACGGGCTTGCAGTGCTCTGGCCGGGGGAGCGGGGCCTCGGGGCTTCCCGCACTCCGGCTGGGGGAGCGGGGCCGCGGGCTTGCTGCGTTCCGGCCCGTGGCCACACTCCCCCAGCTGGCGCGTGGCCGTCCCAACGGACCCGCTCCCTGGGCTGGTAATTTCGTGGCATTTTCTAGTCCATTTTTCATAGCGCTCTTGAAAAAAAAAATACTTCACCGGAGCTTTTTCAAAAGCCTCAATGCAGGGACCTTGAGGAGGAAACCGCACCTTCTGCTGGTTCCTAGGAAAAACTCTCTCTATTATGCTATAAGACTTTCTAGAGGACAATGGACTCTAATTGTACTTCATACAGTTCCAAAGTGCTTAGTTTACTGGGTTTACACTCTGGGTTTCACTTAGACACCTATGTAGTGGAGTCTGAGTTTGAACTGTAACATCCGTCCATGTGTCTGTATACACAGCTATAGAACCATTTTAATAGAGTTATGGGTAAGCTGCTGCTGGCAGTATTAGCCTCTCTATCCAGGCACAGAGAGCTTTTGAAATCATTACTCTCTGGAACGAAGTTTCCTAGGCTCATTCTTGTCCCTGAATTTAATTCATTTATGGAAAATTCTTCTGCCTTTTTGAGTTCCCCCTTCCTAGTAGAAAATAAAAAGGGTTATTACATTTTTTCAGGTACTTGCTATACTTGAATTCTTTAAAAATAGCCTATTCTGCTAATGTAAACTCTTGAGGGACTTAATCTCAGTCGGGACAGGAGTTTTTGAAACACTTGAGCAAATTTGGTGTAGAAATAAAGTGCTAAAAGTGCTATTCTGCCCTACATCAACCCAAATATTGCATCCCTGAGAACAAACAGTGAAACTGATTCTGTTGATGTTCTTTGTCCCAGCTGAAAGGCATATTAAAAAGAAAGATAACAAAGAGCTTTAAAATAATCGGAGGGGTAACCGTGTTAGTCTGGATCTGTAAAAAGCGACAAAGTGTCCTTTGACACCTTATAGACTAACAGACGTATTTAATCCTGAGCTGATGGTGTCAGATTTGTAAATGAACTGAAGTTCAGCAGTTTCCTCTTTGGAGTCTGGTCCTGAAGTTTTTTTGCTGCAGGATGGCTACCTTTAAATCTGCTATTGTGTGTCCAGGGAGGCTGAAGTGTTCTCCTACAGGTTTTTGTATATTGCCATTCCTAATATCTGACTTGTGTCCATTTATCCTTTCATAGGACACTTTGTTGCTTTTTACATATTCCCCACGTAAAAGGATAAATGGACACAAGTCAGATATTAGGAATAGGAAATTGACCCCATCAGCTCAGGATTAAACAAAGACTGTGACTGGCTAGCCAACTACAAAAGCAGTTTCTCCTCCCTTGGAGTTCACACCTCAGCTGCTAGAAGAGGGCCTCATCCTCCCTGATCGAACCAACCTTGTTATCTCTAGACTGATTCTTGCCTCCATATTTATACCTGCCTCTGGAAATTTCCACCACATGCATCCGACGAAGTGGGTATTCACCCACGAAAGCTCATGCTCCAATACGTCTGTTAGTCTATAAGGTGCCATGGGACACTTTGTCGCTTTACAGTAATGACATTTCTGCAGGACATTTTGAAATATCTTTCACCTCTAATAAATCCTAAATTATTATTACCAACACAGAGAAAGAAACATGTCTGTTTGCAACATGTGGGTTTTAAGTGAGCATTGTTCCTTTAAAGAAAAAATAAAATATTGTATTGCCTCCTAAATTTTTTAAGGGCCTCATCCTGTGAGTTGTCTCAACAGCTAACAATTTGCAGGTCTGAGTAGTGAGGAGCTCCTAGTTAAAAGAAAATGGTGACATTTCCCTTTAAGTGTCAGAAGAACTGGCTGCATAGAACATCAGAGTTGGAAGGTACCTCAGGAGGTCACCTAGTCCAACCCCCTGCTCAAAGCAGGGCTAATCCTGAGACTTTGAAATGGCCTCCTCAAGGATTGAACTCAAAACCCTAGGTTTAGTAGGCTAATGCTCAAGCCACTGAGCTATCCCTCTCCCCAAGCTAGTACCAACCTGTGTTTAACACTAAAAGCTGCATGGGAGGAATTCAGACAAGTGTGATGAATAACAATATCTTGCACTGAAATCATATTTTTGCCCCAAAGGATTCCATTGCCTCAACTTTACATCTCAGCTAAACAACATACTTCCTTTTAGTACCATGTTAGGGCATTGGGATTAGTGCCGATTCAGCAGGGAGAGCACCCTCCCCAGTACTGAGCCACCCACCCCAGTTCCTGCAGCACAGCACCCCCCGGCACCTTGGGGCCAATGCTGGCTCACAGAGGAGAGCATCCCCTAGTGAGTTATCCTCTGTAGTCTGTCTAGCACCTTAACTGTTGACTCTTCTGCAAGCATTATGAACATAAGAACAGCCATACTGGGGCAGAACAATGGTCCATCTAGCTCAGTACCCTGTCTTCTGACAATGGCCTGTGCCAGGTGCTTCAGAGGGATGAACAGAACAGTGCAAATTATTGAGTAATTTCCCAGGCCTACTCCTGCTTGTATGATCTGACACAGTCACAGCCAAGGAAATAGGACTGCAGGAAAATAACAAACTGTAATATTGTGTTCAAGTTCTTTCTTTCTTGTTTCAGTCGCCTTGTATACCCAGGAGTAATAACCTTCCTTATAGCAACGGTGACCTTCCCGCCGGGGTTCGGGCAGTTCATGGCTGGAGAGGTGAGAGTAGTTATAAAGGAGTAAATGTGTAATTCTGAAAGAAACACATGTAACCGTCTCCCCAATCCTCAGATCAACAAACACACACCATGGTGAGTGAGAAAGACTTTGAGGTGTCCCCTTCCTAAATCTCTCCCTGCCTCCTGCTCGGGAAGAATTTGACCTCTCCTGGGCTGGAAAGAGAGATTTCTCTGAGAGTAATAATCTCCATGCTCCCCTTCAGGCAGAAATGGGGGTTTAGGTGGGGAAATGTAACCCCTTAAACATTAGAGGAGATTAACTAGATTCTCCTCCAGCCAAAACCCTCTCTCTTTTCTGAGCAGGCATATTCTAGAAGGAAATATCCAAAGAGAATCAAATGTGGGGATCCTCTCTGGTGGGGAACCTGGGTATAACACTGACCCCATTTAATCTTTTGAGAATCACTGACAGTTTTTGTCCCTTCTTTCTTTGTAGTTGATGCCCAGGGAAGCCATCAGCTCCCTGTTTGATAATTACACCTGGGCAAAGCACATGGGGGACCCACAAATGCTAGGGAAATCTGCCATCTGGATCCACCCCAAAGTCAGTGTCTTCGTCATCATCCTGCTCTTCTTCGTCATGAAGGTAGGAAGCCCACCCATCCTGGACTATCTCCCCTCTTGTGGGGGTCAGAACTTTTGACATCACCCTGCTGTTTGTAAAGTGCTTTAGATCTGCTGATGACAAAGTTCTACCCAAGAGAAGAGATTGAGACTGAAAGAGAAAAAGACTCCAAAATAGGAACTAGCAAGAATGAGATTTTCTTACAGAAAAATAGTGATGAGGACAAACTGTGTGTTATCCTGGGGGAAGGAAGAGAGACAGCATCCCCGAGATCAGGACTGGACAATAATGGCCAGTGGGCGCAGGGATCCCAATACACTATCCTGGGCAGACTGTATGTCCTTCCAATGGACGCTAACAGGTTCGGCTTCTTTGGTAATGCTGGGATGGCTTGTCATGCAGATAAAGGGTTTTTTATTTGAACTGAGAGACGGTGGGCCATGGGGAGTAGCAGTGCAGTGTACATCTGATCTGTAATGCAAGAAACGTATCCTTCCAGAGTCATGTGAATGTTCCCATATGGTGTGATAGGTCATTCCTGCCTCTAGATTCTTTGCTGCTGTGACAAACTGCTAGAGTAGCTGTTTCAGGCTGCTTATTTTGCTGTTGGTTTGTCTTAAAGAGGAGCAGGCTACGCAAAGAAGCCCTACCTCTGTGGCTCTGGCCAAAGGTTGGGCCTGATCATGGGTGGTGCGCGAACCGCTGTGTGGGGAAGGCTAGCCCCAGCCCCACCCCTTCCGCCCGAGGCCCTGCCCCTTCCGCCCCCCCCCTCCACCACAGCTACCCGCCCCAGGCCCAAAGGAGTGCTGGGAGGGCAGGCGGTGTAGCTCCAACCTCCCCAGCGGAGCACTGGAGGCTGAAGGACTGGAGTCACACACAGAAAGCAGTGGTAAGCAGGGGGTGGGGCCACACCTGGATGTTTAGGGAGGCAAAGCCTCTTCTAGTCTGTGCGACTCGCTGCCCATGGGCCTGATTCTCCACTGCATTGCATCTTGGCCCCAATACTCAGCTGCATATGGGCTGAGTTTGGTGCTACTCAGTGGAAAGGGAGAAGAGCTGGTTGCACTCCTCTGTTGCAGCTCCCCAGATTCTGGGACCAGCTAAAACTCTGTGTTAGAGTAGCCACAGGGCTACTGCCCCAAGGGCCCATTGCAGCAGCCAAGAATAGCCAGAATGTGGAGGTGCTCAGGCCATGGTTGCTCTCCCCTAGCATGTCGCTACACTAGAAGCTGTAGGGCTGTTCTGCAGACTCCATACCACTTGGAGGTTCTCCATCTGCTGGGGGTGTGGCTGGATCTACTGGCTTTATGGCCCTTTTTACATCAACTACCCTGCACAAAGCTGCCCTTGAAAGGCACTCAGCAACTACATGATGCAGAGTGTGTCACGCCCACTCTCTGAAGCACTTACTGACTTTCAGTTCTCCTAGAGGAAATTCAAGGTGTTGCTCTCTGGATGCCATCGAGATCGCCTCTCTCCCTAGGAACAGTACCACTTCAGCAGCTGAGATCTGCTGGGCCACACCTACTGAGAATCCCTTGATGTGAGATCTCTGGGGACGGGTGGCAGTGTTCTCTGTGGAGCCCTCAATGGTAGAATCCACTCACCCTTTTAATCTGACGAAGGCCAAGTGTGTTGGCCGTCAGGGCATGGGACAAGGCTGGTCTGTTTCCTGAGGAAGGTGACTGTGAAATCAGCCAGGGACAGGTTTAGGGGTTCCCAGTTCCAGCATGATAGTTTGTTGCGACTCTGCCAGAAGTTGTGGCCTGCACCATTTTATAAATAAGTAAAACTTTCTGCAGCAAGGGGGGATCCCATCTCTGTGGATCAAAGGGAAGGTAATTCTCCATGTTCACCCCATCCCTTACGGATTAGCTTCCCCACCAGCACAACAGCCCCTGGGAAGCTCTGTGCAGTAGACAGTCTCTGGGAGTGTTGATGGTTTGCATGAATTTCTCCCACTCTCCTCTGCTCCTCACATTCCCAGCTGCCCTTGGTTTTCTTGCTGAGTCTGTCAGATTTCCCCAAAGGCATTTCCTCATAAGAAGGCAGGCTGGAGGCGGTGGTGCAGCTGCAGGAGATGCTGTTACCACACACTAACTATCACCCCATATCCCTCTGTCCTAGTTCTGGATGTCTGTCGTCGCCACTACCATGCCGATACCTTGTGGAGGTTTCATGCCTGTTTTTGTACTGGGTGAGTTTTAACCTCCTTCTTGGGCTTCTCAGAGAGAGAGGGAGAGAAATTATCATTGACAGGGAAACAGAGAGAGCAAGCTCACAATGGTGTTTCTAAGAGGGAATTCAGATCATGGCTCCCACAAGCTGTCTATGAGGAACTTCATTAACAGTCCGGTTGCCCAGCCTCTGACCTTCTGCTCCTTTCTCTTTCTTCCCAAACTCACAAATGCTGATCTGGAAATTCCTGCAGTTTCTCCACATAATGGACTGTGCACTGCAAACAACATACATAATTACCAGATAAACCAGACCCAGGGTCCAGACTTGAACCCTGACACTTCAGTTCCAAAAACTCAGGTCCCTGCCTCTTGAGATGAAGAAAAGCTCCCCTAACTGGTACTAATAGTAGGCCCCCTGTCGTCTCTGTGGCCCCAGCTATAAGACAGCAACATCAAGCCTTCACTCAGAACCAGTACGTTGCAGCCTCAGCCATGGTTTGTTAAGTGACTCGTGACAAGTGGTTGATGACTGACTAATGATTGTTAATCCTAAAACAGAAAATAAATGTTAAAATGTCATTAGTATTGAGAGTACATATTAGTCCAGTAGAACCTCAGAGTTACAAACTCCAGAGTTACAAACTGATCAATCAGCCATACACCTCATTTAGAACTGGAAGTACACAATAAGGCAGCAGCAGAAACAGAACAAAAAAAGCAAATACAATACAGTACTGTGTTAACTGTAAATGACTGAAAACATGTTTAAAAAGGGAAAGCATCATTTTTTTCTTCTGCTTAGTAAAGTTTCAAAGCAGTATCCAATCAATTCAGTTGTAAAATTTTAGAAGAACAACCGTCATGTTTTATTCAGAGTTACAAACATTTCAGAGTTATGAATAACTTCCATTCCTGAGGTGTTCATAACACTGAGATTCTATTTTAATTTAGAGTAAAATGTTGTAATTATCCCCAAACCAAGCATTGCAATGCCAGGAAATTCAGTTATGGTTGTACTTAAAAGATATCCAAACATGTCTGGACATGCAGTTTGGACACCCTTAACTTTGCACTATATAGACACCATTTAAAATACGATCCAAAAATCAGTTTTGTCCAGTTTGTGACCACAGACTCACAGTAATCATAATTGTATGGTCATTGCATGGTGTCACTACAGGGCAGAGTTAAGGTTATTGGGTGGCTTAACTGTGCCTTTTCAGACTTGAACATATTTGGCTTTATTTTAAGTGTAAACTTAGCTCTGGATTTCCTGGATTTGTATTTTTGTGTTTGGGGATAAATACACCTTTCCTGGAGTGGTTTTTGCCCTTTTATTGCTGATACAAAATCTCTATCTTAACTCCATCATAATGTAGTTTTTGTTTTAACATATAAGCACTAGTAAATTACCAATGGCTTTTATCAGCAGAGATCACACATATTCCCTTCCCTGAAGAGCACAGCCATTTTGGGTGGATGGGTCTTAACCAGTGACTTCATGTGATGCTTTCCAGGGGCTGCATTTGGCCGACTCATTGGTGAAATCATGGCATCACTCTTCCCTGATGGGATCCTCTTTGATGGCATGGTTTACAAAATCTTACCTGGAGGATATGCTGTCATTGGTGAGTCTCCACATTTTTCTTTTTTCTATCCCTGCCTGCACAAATCCCCTGGTCCACATGACACTATCCTTCCTCTCCCCCCTCAACTGGGAAAGGTGCAGCAGCCCTGACAGGAGCAGTGAGCCACACCGTCTCCACAGCAGTGATCTGCTTTGAGTTGACGGGTCAGATCTCCCACATCCTGCCCATGATGGTTGCTGTCATCCTCGCCAACATGGTGGCTCAGAGTTTGCAGCCCAGTCTCTATGACAGCATCATCCAGATGAAGAAGCTGCCTTACCTGCCCGACCTGGGCTGGAATTACATAAGGTATGGTACCACCAATGGAGATTGGGAAGAGGAGGGGAAAAACGGCAGAAGAAATGGCAATGAGAAACGAAGGGGTATAGGCTTGGCCACAAAGAGATGGAGCAGGGATGGGGGGTGGCAGACACATAAATAGAGTGGGAGGAGGCTGTGAAACAGCAGGAGGGCAATGGAGAAGGAGGGGCTCATCCATGATGGGAGGGAGCAGATCCTTGCCTGAGTGGAAACCCAGTTGGTTTGTGGAAGGTCTCAGTTCCCCTGTAGTTACTCCCACTTGCGAGTATGTATCTGGCTGTATAAAGCACACATCTGAAAGGAGCTCTTGTTTTGTTTTCCTCTTTGCGAAGTTTTTCTTTTAGACATATTTGAATGATATATTAACCCCTCTCTTTATTTTCTTTGTTCCTCTAGCAAATACAATATCTTTGTTGAGGATATTATGGTCTGTGATGTGAAATTCATCTCCTCTACTTGTACATACCAGGACCTGCAGACCCTGCTTCAGAGCACAACTGTCAAGACCTTGCCTCTAGTGGATTCACCAGGTAAGCAGTATGGGGAATCTGACCTTTTCTGAAGCTTGCCTTAGTTGAAAGAGTCTGTCTCTGGAGGTATGTAGTTTGGAAGATAGGGAACCAGCCTGGGAAACCAGAGATGTGACCCTAGCTCTGCTGCTGATTTGTTGTATGGCCTTGTCCAAAAGAACACCACCCTCTCCGTTCCTCAGGGCTAACGTGGCCAGTTTGGGCAGGGAGCGTTGGCTTACACACGTCCTTCAACTGGCTCCCCATGTTATCTCTTCCTGCAGAGTCCATGATCTTGCTGGGCTCAGTGGAGCGGTCAGAGCTGCAGGCCCTTCTCCAGAGGCATATTGGCCAGGAGCGGCGCCTGCGCATCATCAAGGAGATGGAGCAGAAGCTGGCTGAGGCACCCTATGATGGTCACAGCAAAGGCCAGTGGGCTGCCATGTCCAGTTGGAAGCGTGAATCTTTTGCTTTCGTGGATGAGGATGAGGATGAAGAGGAGAAGACTGAGGTAAGCGGGAGGTGGGGGTGGGGAAGAGACTGAGGTGAGGAGAGGCGGAGGAGAGAGAGACTCCTGGTCTACACTAGAAACTTATGTCTGTACTATGTCCCTGGGAGGGATTCTCCCATCGCTGGCATAGCTGCTGCTCTCAGGGAGGTGGAGTACCTACACTGAGGGGAGAGTTTCTCCCGATAGCATATGCAACATCTTCACTATGCGCTACAGCAGCCACCGTATGTGTACACGAGCCCTGAGAAACAGAGAGGCACTGGGAAAGGGAGGGAAAGGAGCTATTCAGGGTGATTCTTGTTTTATTTCCTTTCTTTCGGTAGCCACCTCAGCAACCTTCTCCTGCTCCGAGTCACCCTGAGGAACCCAATGGCCCAGTGGCTCCTCATAAACCAATGCCAGAAACACCAGGGCCCCAGGAAACCCCAGGTATGGTGACCTCCAGAGTCCCCCAGCTTTCCACATCCCAGTCAACACTGGGAAAGCCACACTGCCTATTGCTTGTGTGAGTGTGAGGGGCTGAGGATAGAGCTGGCTGGAAAATTTTCATAGGAAAAGCTATTTCAACAAAACTTTTTTTTTTTTTGCCAAATTGTCAGTTTTGACAATTTACTACAGAAATTTTTTTAAAACAATTTTTTTTGTTTTATTTTGAAATTTTGTTTCAAATGTTATTTTTTTATTTTTATATTATTTTTACAGTTTTTATAGTGTGTTCTAACTTGAACATATGACTAGTACATATAATGCACTACTGTTATTGACATGTCATAATATGACATAATATAATAGAGGAACTATTTTATTTTTTAAAGTAGCAACTGCTCTTAATGATTTTAACAATATTAGGCACAACTACTACTGACATATCAGGAAGTAAGGTACAAATTGCATACAAATGAAAAATAAAATAAAATTCAAAATGAAAGTTTGACATTTGAAATAAAGATTCATAGTTCCAAAACAAAAATCCCAAACTTTCTGAAATGCAGATTTTCCAAAATGGACATTGTATAGAAATTTGTTTCATGGGAAAAGCACACAAATTTTGAATATTTGTTTTGTTCCAATTCAGAATGAAAACACATTTCAAAAGGTGGAAATTTCTTGCAAAATGAAAATGTTGTAGTTTCTCTTTGTGCCTCCTTAACTGCACAGAGAGAGCCTAATGGTGGACAGCCCCTGAGGGTGAGCAAGGAGACAGGGCTCTTGGCTAGTGCTTGTAGCCGCCCAAAAGGGAAGAGGGGAGGTGGGACCATAGTCTCACTCTCCAGCCCACCCTGGCCAGTAAAGCTGGCTGGTCAGGGATGAGAGCACTTCCTCACTGCACCCCTTTGGGGGTGAAGCATTGGGCGCACTCCCCTTTCTGCAGCACCACCAGTGTGGGCCTGTGCCTTTAAGGCACAATAGGGTCCCTTATATGCTCAGTGTGGTTGCAGAGCAGTATACCAGCTAATGCCCCTACTTACCAGATGGCAAAAGTCTATTTGTCTGGGGAATAGTCACCCCAAGAGAAATGGGGGTGGGGCATCTTTTGAACCATTTTAAACAAGGCTAGACAAAGCCCTGCAGAATAGGCTGCAGGGAGCTATCCAGAGGTGGCAGGAGGAAGAGGGGACGGAGCAGATGTGCCCTAACAGGGCTTTCCCCTCTCTCACTTTTATTCCTGGGTCTTCCCCCATCAGCTTAAACTCTGCATAGCAATATCATCTTTCCTTTTTTCTACTTCCCATCAGGATGAATAATCCATGGTCCTTTCCATTCTCAGCCTCAGGCCGATGGCATCATCCTTGACCCTCTCTCCTGCACCCCTCACATTCTGACTGTTGACAAATTCAGCTGCTGCTTTGTCTGTTACAGCATCTCTAGACCCCATCCTGCCTTTTCTGTCCCTTCTGCCCAAACCACATTCCTGCCCCTGCCACATCCATTTTGGTCCCCTGTAATTTAACCAAAATGCTGCCAGACTCATGTCCCTCACCCTCACCCTCTGACATCATCAGGGCTTTGGAGCGGAGCCCGGAGCTAGAGCGTGGACCAGCTCTGGAGCAGTGGAGCTGCAGGTTTTTGCCTGAAGCTGGAACAGAGCCGGAGCACAGCTCCAAAGCCCTGGACATCATCATCCCTCTTTACAAGTCCTCTCAGGGTTTCCACAACCCTTTCTGTGTGAACAGCATGGCACTGGGACCTTGCATGTGAGTGGCCCTCTGCTTCTGGCTCCTTCTTGGGAACATTGCTCTCTGGATAGCCACCCTCCAAGGCTCTCTGTGTGCAGGTTTAGTTCCCCTCCATAGGTAGGGGGTATTGCATGGATTAATGTGACTGATTCCTGCCTGTCCCAGATCTTGCCCTGTCACCCATGGAATGGCGTGTTCTGACTGGCTGGGCCCTTTCCTACTAACTCCGAATTCTCCCCAGCCTGCCTTGGGCAAGGGGATAGGCCTGCTGCCTTGTGTTTAGTCTCTCATTTGTCCTCATTTTTTCTCCTCTTTGTTCATTTTCTTCCTGCAGCCAGGAGTTTCTGGAGCTTGAGGCATGTGATCCAGCAGCTTTTGTGCCATTACAACCAGCCACCAAAGAAGGAGAGCATTGCCCAGGTTAGGGGCCCAGAGAGCTCAGCTGCGCAGTAATGAGAGACATAGGTGCCAACTCCATGGGTGTTCCGTGGCTGGAGCACCCATGGGGAAAAATTAGTGGGTGCTCTGCAGTCACCGGCAGCCGAGCTCCCCGCCTCGCCCCACCTCAGCTCCTCCTCCGCCTCCTCCCCAGAGCATGCTGCATCCCCGCTCCTCCATCTACCTCCCAGCGCTTGCTGCCGGCACACAGCTGTACCAAGCTCCGAAAGGGAGGTGGGAGGAGTGGGAATGTGGCACATTCAGGGGAGGAGGGGGAAGAGGCAGGGCTGGGGTCGGGATTTGGGGAAGGAGTCGGAATAGGAGCAGGGAGGGGGTGGAGTTGGGGCGGGGACTTTGGGGAAGGGGGTGGAATGCAGTGGGGCAGGGGTGGAGTCAGGGCATGGCCAGGGGCAGAGAGGGGGTCGAGCACCCACCAGCACCAGTAGAAGTTGGTGCCTATGATGAGGGAGGGAAGGTGAAGGAATGAAGGCTCCCTCTGAGAGATCTTGGCCATAGGGTGGGGGCAGTGGTGTCAGACAGGGAGATGCATGAATGATGCTGAATGTCACAGTCACCGGGCAATCCTCTGGAATTACTCCATATGAAGCCAGTCAGGACTCTGGTGTAGCATGCCTCCTCTCTCTGAGCATACTATCGCCAGGGCGAGAAGCCTACATAGCTTCGACCTTCCTGGATTTGACCTCAGAGCATTCAGCGTCCCCTTCCACACCGTGCGCTTCCTGTAGTGAGTCCACCTGTGCAGGGCTCCTTGGGAAGCCGGCGGGCTCTGCACCCCAACTCCACAGTCAGAAGTAACTCTCAACCAGCATAATACGGAAGGCTTATTAGTCAACAGGAACACAGTGTAGAACAGAACTTGTTAGCACGGAAATCAGTGACTGTCAGCCAAGTCCATCTTGGGGGAATCCCAGGCCAGATGCCCTGGACTCCCCTCTCCAGTCCCCACAAGCAGACTGCACAGCTACCAGCAACCCAACCTCAGACACCCCTGTCGCTCCTCCTCCTGGTCTTTGTCTCACTTCCCAGGCAATATGTCACCTGGTTGCTTTCCCCTCCTGGGTCTCAGGTTACCAAGGGCACCAACCATAGCCTACGTGCAGGCAGTTGGAGTCTCACCTGCCACTGAGAGTCTCAGCCAAAGTCACATACCCTTATTCCCACCACCTAGGCATTGGTGCAGCACAGAGGGAAACTGTGGCATACACAGTATTAATGAAAAATAGTAAGACTCACACAGGCTCAGCAGTAAGACTCACATATGCTAACTTACAACATAACAAGGGAAAATCCCCACCCCATCACATCTCTCCCCTCTTTGAGACCGAACTGAGTGGGGTCACTTTAGCCAGTGAACTGGGGAAGCTCAGGCCTCCCTCTACGGGACAAAGCATCGGCTATAACATTTGCATTCTTTTTAACATGGACCACCTCCATGTCATAATCCTGGAGAAATAGACTCCATCTCAGGAGCTTGGCATTGGCCCCTTTCATCTGATGCAGCCATGGCAGGGGCAAGTGGTCAGTGTACACAATGAAGTGATGCCCAAATAGATCCAGCTGCAGCCCTTTGAGTCCACACCATGGCGAGGCATTCCTTTTCTATGGCCACATAGTTCTGCTCCCAGGGCAGCAGCTTCCTGCTCAGGTACATGATGGAGTGTTTGCATTAGTGTGCATTGGCACCACACCTAGCCCTTTGTCTGAGGTATCTGTGAACACCATATAGAGCTTATCAAAGGCTGAGTTTAGCAGCACCAGGTCCTTGACCAGATCCTCCTTCAGCGTGCAGAGAGCCCTCTGGCACTGCTCAGTCCAGACCACCTTGTCTCGCTTACCCTTCTTGCATAACTCCATTATGGGAGCTGACCCAGAGCTAAAGCGGGGCACAAACCTCTGGTAGTACTCTGCCATCCCTATAAAGGCCTGGGCTTGTTTTGGGAGTGCAGGGCAATCTCTGATCGCCTCCACTTTGGTTGGCTCTGGCTTTAGGGAGCCGCTCCCCACCTTGTGGCCCAGGTATGACACCTCTGCCATCCCCACCTTGCACTTCCCAGCTTTTACAGTCAGCCCTGCATCCTGGAGGTGTTCCAGGCCCCTCTTCACCTGGGACACATGGTCCTCCCCCGTCTGGCTAATGACACAAATATCAATGTATGCTAGGTTAAAATTCTCCATCCCCCTCAGTAACTGATCCGTCTGGCACGGGCAGGTGACCAGTGCCTCCTTGAAGCTGAAAGGTAGGATCAGGGATTTGTAAAGCCTCAAAGGGATGACAAAAACAGGTTCCAACCTGTCATCTGGTTCCAAAGGCACCTGCCAGTAGCTTTTGGTGAGATCCCTGGTAGTGGGGTACTGAGTCCCCCCACCCACAAGATGTCTAGGATCTCATCAGGCATAGTTATGGGGCAGGCACCAGACATGGTGATGGCATTGAGCTTCTGATAGGCCACACAGAATGGGATCAACCCATTTTTCCTGGGGACCAGCACCATGGGAGAGGCCCCAGGGCTGGTGGATGGCTGGATTACCCCTAAAGCCATCATGTCTCTGACATCACTCTCCAGGGCCTGGACTGTGTTCCCAGTGACTCTAAATGGGGAACACCTGATGGGAGGACTGGCTCCAATCTCCACCCAATGGACAGTGTGGTTAGTGAGCCCAGGCTGTTTGGAAAACAGCTGCAAGTAGGAACTCAGCACCTCTCTGATCTCTGCCTGCTGGGCCGGGGTTACCTGGTCAGAGAAGGGAATTGATTCTAGCAAGGGGCTGGCTCCTGTTTCAGAGAACAGACCCACCAGGGGCTCTTCCCCCTTCTCCCACTGACCACATATGGTCAGTACCAGCCTCTCCCTGTCACAGTATGGCTCCATAAGAATATAAGAACAGCCATACTGGGTCAGATCAAAGGTCCATCAAGCCCAGTATCCTGTCCTCTGACAGTGGCCAATGGCAGGTGCCCCAAAAGGAAAGCTCCTGATAGAGTCATATTGAACATAAGAATGGTCATATTGGGTCAGGCCAAAGGTCATTCTAGCCCGGTATCCTGTCTTCCGACAATGGCCAATGCCAGGTGTCCCAGAGGGAATGAACCAAACAGGTGATCCTCAGCTGATCCATCCAGTCACCCATTCCCAGCTTCTGGCAAACAGAGGCTAGGGACACCATTCCTGTCCATCCTGGCTAACAGCCATTGATGGACTTATCTTTCATGATAAGTATTGGCCTCCATAACAACCCCTAGCAAGGAGTTCCAGAGGTTGCCAGTGCGTTGCATGAAAAAAATACTTTCTTGTGTTTGTTTTAAATCTGGTACCTATTAATTTCATTTGGTGGCCCCTTGTTCTTGTATTATGAGAAGGAGTAAATAACATTTCCTTATTTACTTTCTCTACACCACTCATGATTTTATAGACCTCTATCATATCCCTCCTTAGTCGCCTCTTTTCCAAGCAGAAAAGTCCCAGTCTTATTACTCTCTCCTCATATGGAAGCCGTTCTATACCCCTAATAATTTTTGTTGCCCTTTTCTGAACCTTTTCCAATTCCAATATATCTTTTTTGAGATGGGGCGACCACATCTGCACGCAGTATTCAAAGTGTGGGCGTACCGTGGATTTATATGGAGGCACTATGATATTTTCTATCTTATTATCTATCCCTTTCTTGATGATTCCCAACATTCTGTTTGCTTTTTTGACTGCCACTCCACATCGAGTGGATGATTTCAGAGAACTGTCCACAATGACTCCAAAATCTCTTTCTTGAGTGGTAACAGCTTTTTTAGACCCTATCATTTTGTATGAACAGTTAGGATTATGTTTTCCAATGTGCATTACTTTGCATTTATCAACGTTAATTTTCATCTGCCATTTTGTTGCCCAGTCACCCAGTTTTGTGAGATCCTTTTGTAGCTCTTCACAGTCTGCCTGGGACTTAACTATCTTGAGTAGCTTTGAATCGTTTGCAAATTTTGCCACCTCTCTGTTTACCCCTTTTTCCAGATAGTTTATGAATATGTTAAAAAGGACTGGGCCCAATACAGATCCCTGGGAGATACCACTATTTACCTCTCTCCATTCTGAAAACTGACCATTTACTCCTACCCTTTGTTTCCTATCTTTTAACCAGTTACCAATCCATGAGAGAACCTTCCCTCCTATCCCATGACAGCTTACTTTGCTTAAGAGCCTTTGGAAAGGGACCTTGTCTAAAGCTTTCTGAAAATCTAAATACACTATATCTATCGGATCTCCTTTGTCCGCATGCTTGTTGACCCCCTCAAAGAATTCTAGTAGATTGCTGCGGTATGATTTCCCTTTACAAAAACCATGTTGATTATTTCCCAACAAATTATATTCATCTATGTGTCTGACAATTTTGTTCTTTACGACAGTTTCAACCAATTTGCCCAGTACTGAAGTGAGGCTTATTGGGTCTGTAGTTGCCAGGGTCACCTCTGGAGCCTTTTTAAAAATTGGCGTCACATTAGCTATCCTCCAGTCATTTGGTACAGAAGCTGATTTAAAAGATAGGTTACAGATGACAGTTAGTAATCCTGCAATTTCCCATCTGAGTTCCTTCAGAACTCTTGGGTGAATACCATCAGGTCCTGGAGACTTATTACTGTTTAGTTTATCAATTTGTTCTAAAACCTCCTCTAATGACACCTCAATTTGGGACAGTTCTTCAGATCTGTCACCCAAAAAGAATGGCTCAGATATGAATCTCCCTCACATCCTCAACAGTGAAGACTGATGCAAAGAATTCATTTAGTTTCTCCGCAATGGCCTGATCGTCTTTGAGTGCTCCTTTAGCATCTTGATCGTCCAGTGGCCCCGCTGGTTGTTTAGCAGGCTTTCTGCTTCTGATGTATTTAAAAATTTTTTTGCTATTACTTTTGGAGTCTTTGGCTATCTGTTCTTTAAATTCTTTTTCGGTCTTTGTAATTATATTTTTACATGTCATTTGCCAGAGTTTATGCTCTTTTCTATTTTCCTCATTACGATTTATCTTCCACTTTTTAAAGGATGCCTTTTTGCCTCTCACTGCTTCTTTTACTTTATTGTTTAACCACAGTGGCTCTTTTTTGGTTCTCTTACTATGTTTTTTAAATTGGGGTATACATTTAAGTTAAGCCTCTATTATGGTGTCTTTAAAAAGTTTCCACACAGCTTGTAGGGATTTTACTTTTGGTACTGTACCTTTTAATTTCTGTTTCACTAACCTCCTCATTTTTGTGTAGTTCCCTTTTCTGAAATTAAATGCTACAGTGTTGGGCCACTGTGGAGTTTTTCCCGCCACAAGGATGTTAAATTTAATTATATTATGGTCACTATTACCAAGCAGTCCAGCTTATACACCTCTTGGAGCAGATCCTGTGCTCCACTTAGGACTAAATCAAGAATTGCCTCCCCATTTGTGGGTTCCAGGACCAGCTGCTCCAAGAAGCAGTCATTTAAGGTGCCAAGAAACTGTATCTCAGCATCCCTTCCTGAGGTGACATGTACCCAGTCAGTATGGGGATAGTTGAAATCCCTCATTATTATTTTGAGTTTTTTATTTTAATAGATTCTAATCCTCTCTAATCTCTCTGAGCATTTCAGAGTCATTAACACTATCCTGCTCAGGTGGTCTGTAATGTAGCCCTACTGCTATATTCTTATTTTTCAAGCATGCATTACTATCCCTAGAGATTCTGTAGTACAGTTTGGTTCATTTAAGATTTTTATTTCATTTGATTCTACGCTTTCTTTCACATACAGTGCCACTCCCCCACCAGCACGACCTGTTCTGTCCTTCTGATATATTTTGTACCCTGGTATTACTGTGTCCCATTGATTATCCTCATTCTACCAGGTTTCGGTGATGCCTGTTATATCAATATCCTCGTTTAATACTAGGCACTCATGTTGACATGGTACACTCAGTGGCTGTGAGCCCAGTTGGGCAGTTCCACCACATCGTTCATCTCATTCAGCTGGGTGATGACCTTAAAGGGCCCATCCCAGGCAGCATGCAGCTTATTCTTCCTCACTGGGATGAGACCCCTCACCTGGTCCCCGGTGCCATAGGAGCAGGTGCGGAGTCATACCAGACCTTTTGCCTCCCTTGGGCCCTGGCTAGATTCTCCTGGGCCAGACCCATGAGCTCAGCAAGCTTTCTCTGGAAAATCAGTTTCCCCCTGGGCTCAGCTTCACCCCTGCTGTCCCAGAGAGGGCAGGCAGCGAGCCTGCTGCTTTGTTCACAGTATCAGAGCCAGTATGAGCCATCTCTCCCCCCTCCCCCCCACACAAAGGGGCAGGGAGCATCTCTTTGTCTCACTTAGCTCCAGGAGTCTGGTTACAGACAGGCAGGGCACCTGAGCTTAGCAACTCCTCCTCTCTGCCATTTGCATTCACACTGACTGCTTCAGTCTCAGCCGATTGGTTCCCTGGATTCAAATTAAATCCTCGACTGTTACAGGAGCAGGGCCTGGATCCCCTGGACCGGTCCCTCTACCTCTTAGCTCAGCAATCGCCAGCTCCTGCTGCCACTGTCTCTCCTGCTGTTCTGCCTCATGCCTTCCCTGTCTCTCACAGTCCTCTGACTCCTTCAATATCAGCTCCAATTCCATCCCTCTCAGATCCACCAGGGAGACCCCTTGCTGGTCGGGGATGCAGGTCTCAGGGGCACCCAGCTGCTCCCAACCTCGCTTGTGGCCACAGCTGGATCAGGAACCAATGTGGGCCCTAGTGCTGCCTGACTGCTCCCAGCCTCTCTTGTGGCCCCAGTTGGGTCAAGAACTGGTTCCTTAGAGTGATCATTCTTTTCCAGCTGAGCAATTAACTGGGCCTTGGTGAACTTTCCAATGCGCAGCCCTCTCCTTCTCTGCACAGCTCTACAATGCTCTTCTTAAGGAGATGGCTATAGGCCATCTCTTCGCTGTTCCCAAGTTGTCAGGGACTCACAGGCCGGTGCTCTCTCAGCTCCTTACAGTCCCTTGGAGGAACCCCTTCAGTGTGACAGCCCTTCTTAGCGGTCACAGTCTTTCTTAGAGGTTAAGCTGTAGGCTCCTCTGCCTCCTGCAACTGCTCCTCACTGAGCCTTTTGCATGCCTATCTCCCACGAATTCCACCTTAATTTTACTGCTCCCCAGTCACTTACTGCAGGATGCACTGTCCACCGGGTGCAGTTTATCCCAGCGCTCCCACCAGTTATTAAAGAGTCACTGGGGCGGTGCTCTGGAACTACTCTATATGAAGCCATTCAGAACTTTGGGGTAGCATGCCTCCTCTCTCTGAGCATACTGTTGCCAGGGTAAGAAGCTTACACAGCTTCGACCTTCCTGGGTCTGACCTTGGAGCATTCAGCGTCCCCTTCCACACCATGCGCTTCCTGTAGCGAGTCCATCTGCGTGCGGCTCCTCGGGAAGTGAGAGGGCCCTGTACCCCAAATCTGCAGTCAGCAGTGACTCTCAGCCAGCATAAAACAGAAGGTTTATTAGTCGACAGGAACACAGTGTAGAACAGAACTTGTTAGCACAGAAATCAGTGACTGTCAGCCAAGTCCATCTTGGGGGAATCCCAGGCCAGATGCCCTGGACTCCCCTCTCCAGTCCCCCAAGCAGACTGCCCAGCTACCAGCGACCTGACCTCAGACACCTCCATTGCTCCTCCTCCTGGTCTTTGTCTTGCTTCCCAGGCAATGTGTCACCTGGTTGCTTTCCCCTCCTGGGTCTCAGGTTACCAAAGGCACAGGCCATAGCCTACATGCAGGCAGCAGAAGCAGCCTCACTTGCCCCTGAGGATCTCAGCCAAAGTCAAACACCCTTATTCCCACCACCTAGGCATTGGTGCAGCACAGAGGGAAACTGAGGCACACACAGTAAAACTCACATAAGCTCAACAGTAAGACTCACATACACTCACGTACAACATAACAAGGAAAAATCCTCACTTTGTTACACTGAGCTCCTGGTAAAGGTTTAGGGATTTCCGCAGAAGAGGATGGCCATGGCATGCATGGGGATGTGAGGATCCTGCTGGCTAGGCACTGTCTGTGCTGCCAGTACGGAGAGAGACAAGGTGGGTAAGGTCATATCTTTTAGTGGACCAACTTCTGTTGGTGGAAGGTACAAGCTTTCAAGCTCTTCACCAGCTCTGGGGAAGGAAGCAGACTGAAAACTGCAGGTACTGAGGCAGGCTTCATGATGATCTATTCAGATCTAAGAAAGTATAGGCCAAGGGGGATGTCCAAAAGGCATCAAGAGCAGACTAAGCAAAACCCCACACCAAACCAGGACCTGGACCAGTGTGCAGATTGGAAGCATCCCAGTGCATAGATTCCACCATCCATGACAATGACACCCAGGGAAAGATGAGGGCCCCTGAGTATCTGGGGGGTGCACAGTGGGGATTAGGAGTGAGCAGGAAGTAGGGTGATCAGATATCCCGATTTTATAGAGACAGTCCCAATTTTGGGGTCTTTTTCTTATATAGGCTCCTATTATCCCCCCACCCCCACCCCATCCTGATTTTTCAAATTTGCTGTCTGGTCACCCTAGCAGGAAGAGAGGGACCCTGAGTATAATGGTGACCTTCTGGGCTTAGGGATGAGTGGGCAGAGGGAGGGGGCAGGGAGGGTCAGTTGCTGGAAAGTGGGCGATACAGCTGAGATTAGGAATAAGGGGTTCTTGCACTCCAGGATTTTGCTGTGGAGTTAGGGCTGTGTACTCCTTCACTGACCGTGGTTCTGTTTTCTGTTCTCCCTAGGAGTCTGTAGAGGTTATAGATACAATGAAGCCAGAGGAGGTAAGTCTGGATGAGAACTGGGGGGCTGGCTCTCCTCTCACCCCTGGAAGCTGTCTCCTTCCTGGGAAGATCCAGGGGCCAGGATATGCTCATATGCTACAAGGAGAGGCCATCCTGAGAGAAACTATTCCCTCAACCCATGGAAATGGGCAGACTATCCTGGAGTGACTGGGGCAGAGAGAGCTCAGGAAGGAGAGACAGGGAGCTCTCATCCCCTTTAAGCTGGACTGGGGAAGCCCTCACCTTCCTGGCTACTTTTCTCACAGTGTCACCCTTGCTGGGGGCATGTCAATCAATGGCACCTTTAGTGCTGCAGTTCCCAAGGGGAGGCCCCAGTTCATGCTGGAGGGATAGGAAACTTCAGAGGAATAAAATGCTGAGGGCGGCAGATGGGGAGGAGGGGCAAACAGCAGCAGGAGACCGGGGCGGCTTGGAGTGTGGGCTGGGAGCAGTGTTGGTCACTGTGAGTGTGATCCCCTCTTCCCTGTGTCAGATAGATGCATGGGAGCAGGAGGAGCTGAATAAGGAAGTGTGCTTTGACAGCTGCCGCATAGACCCCTCCCCTTTTCAGCTAGTGGAGAGGACTTCCCTGCACAAGGTGAGTCTGACCTCCCTCCCAGCTACTGTTTATCCTTC
Source organism: Gopherus flavomarginatus (assembly GCF_025201925.1). Classification (NCBI taxonomy): domain Eukaryota; kingdom Metazoa; phylum Chordata; order Testudines; family Testudinidae; genus Gopherus; species Gopherus flavomarginatus. The sequence continues at coordinate 152,756,539 of NC_066617.1, read as the reverse complement.
TCTAACTTGTCTGTCTCTGTGCTAGCCCATCCCAGGACCTCTCTCCCCATCTCCCTCCCCTCGCTTTGCATTTTTCTCTCTCTTGCTCTCTCTCTCTGTCACTGTCTCTATCTGAGAAGCTCACTGACCTCCCATCAGCACAGTGTCTGACTGCAGTCTCCTGGAACATGAGCAGATTAGTTTAATAAAAGAGCTTCAGAGAACCACACTAGGATCCATCATCCATTGCATTAGTGCTGGAATTTCCTCTCCCAGCCTCTGGGGGCTGTCTAGATACACACACATTAGCACTGGGATTCCCACTCCTAGGCACTGAGTGCAGCAGCAGCCACAGCTCAGGTGTTTGTAAAAGCAATGATACAATAATGATGGGTTTCATACATTAGCCCATCTGAGCGTTGCAAGATCCACATGCAGCATTGGGGGTGGGATTCACACTCCTGGCCCCTCCGGGACCAGGGACCTCCATCCCAGCACGTGAATACTGGGATTCACACTCCCTGCCTTGGCGTGCAATGGGATCTGCATGCCTTTATCACTGTATTTATTAGAGGTCTGTCACTGATTATATCATTGCTGGGATCCACAGTCTCAGCTCCAAAGCACAGCAGGATCTACCCCACTGTGCACTGGTCCCTGAGTGGACTGGGATCTGCACCCTCGTAGCCATATGCCAGATGTGGGGATGTGAGTTAGTGTGAGAATGTTCTGGGTGTCCCTAAAGCACCATGCACCAGTGTGACATGAGGGGAGTCCTGGCTAATTAGAAGTCCCAGGAATAAAAGGAATATTTAAGCTGTATGGGACTGCTGCTCTGGGTTAACTACAGGTATATACCAGGAGTTCCAGGTCCCCCGGAGTCCCACTAATTACCCTGCAAGTGCAATGAGGCTACTCACTGAGGATTAGCATTAGATTTCCCACTCCTAGGGCAGCTTCTTACCAGGGTGGTGCCAAATCCAAAGGAATTTGAGTTGGGATTCCCACTCCTAGCTTTGGAGCCCGGAGGGGATCTCAGGCCTAGGCTTAGTGCCAAGACTCTCATTCCCAGCCTTTGAGGATATCAAGCCCTATGTGACTGGTAATCGAGATTGTCTTGTGTTTTCTCCCACAGACACACACTTTGTTCTCCTTGCTGGGCCTCAGCCATGCCTATGTGACCAGTAAGGGGAAGCTGAAGGGAGTGCTGGCTTTGGAAGAGGTAAATACAGTCAAGTTTTCATGCAGACACTCCCACCTCCAGCTCAGCCCCAGACATTCTGCGTGTTATCACAATATCCCACAGCAGGCGAGAACCAGCTTTGGGATGGAAGTTTCAACTCTGCAGTCAGACATTTCCTAGCATTCCAGTTTCAAGTCCTGGCAGCATTGACTTAGCCCTTTTCCCTTCTGAGGAGAGAAATTGTGTTCCTGGATGTGAGTTTTTCAGAAGGAGCCTTAACAAACAAAGGGCCTGTCTGCTTTACATGGGTAGTAAAGATCCGCTAGTCCTTTTTGTGAGAGACAGGCTCTTACCTGTGTGGCCCGTGCCAGATCCATTTAGCCAGTGTCCCTCCCAGAAGTGGCTACACTGAGGCTTGGAGTTTGCCAAGTGCTGTGGAATGAAAGACACTATAGCCATGCAAAATCTGATCTCTCCAGGGGCTAGTCTCCTGCCTTGTTATTTTGGAGAGTAGCTGAACTGTTGTGCTGTGGTTTTTGAGCTGCCCTTTAATTCCCTCTCTGTTCTTCTGATCTTCTGCCCCTCTAATAGCTCCAGAAGGCAATTGAGGGCTCCACACGCTCTGGTGTCCACCTCCGTCCGCCCCTCGCCAGCTTCCGAGACATCAATCGGACCTCAGTCAGCAATGAGCAGAGTAGCCAGGTTCCACAGGTGTGGAGGCGGCAGGACAGCTGTGTGGTGCCTGTGAGAAGAGCTGCGAACTCAGGGATGGGGAGCCCACTGCCCTCCAGTTCCCCCTCCCCACAGCCCCTGCCCTTCCCTGAGGTGGGGAAGGGGCTGCACTCTGTCTCAGCTGCTGACACTGAGCTGGAGGAAATGGAGCTGTCTGGCCCCGCTCCTGAGAACATCTCAGACATCCTCAAGGACCTGAGCCTGCGCTCCACGGACCTGGAGGAGGAGGATGAAGAGGATGTGCCCCTATAACCAGTGGGAGGAGGGGATGTCAGTGAGCCAGCCCTGCTACACATGCTCCTCAGGGAGAGGCCTGAGGACTCTCTCGTCAATGCTCCAGCATCCGCAATAGCTTAGTTGGGGGAGGAGTCACAGGACTGCCCTTCCATCTGCTGCCCTCACTGCCTGGAGTGTTGTGCTACCTGGGACAGATGGGGGTGCATGTGTGAGGGAGGAGATGGACTCCCCCAGGTGGCAAAGGGGCTGCTGGGATTAAGGGCCCTACTCTTTCTCTCCCAGAACTCATGGGAGCAGGAACCATAATGAGGCATGGACACCACGGGCTGCAGGGACATATACTCTGGACTGATTGTGCCATTGTGAGAGAGTGGTGGGGAGCAGATGGGGGCCACAGCCCTTCCTCTTCTCCATTTCAGAACACCCTGCAGAAAAGCATGACTTTCTCTGCTTCCCCTGCCCCTCAACAATTCCTGCAGGAACCTTCCCACAACCCAGGATTTCTGACTAGTGAAAATTCTCAGGGGCAGGGGGATTGTGCAGGCAATGAGAGAGGAGAGGGCAAGCCCTCCGAACATCCTCCTGTACAATCCACCCAGCCACAGCTGTGTCCCCGGAGATTGTCGGTTGAGCCAGCCTGGCACTTAGAGACACGCAGCATCCCTGGGGTAATAATAGCTTTATATACAGTGGCTCATTCATTAGCATGACACCCGTCCCTGAAGTTACTACGGGTGGTCGCCATTTTCCCAGACACCTCACAAACACACATGCTTCCCACACTTGTATCCTAGAAGCAACTCTCCATCTCAGAATTCCACCACTCCATGCCCCTGTAGCCCCTTCAAGCCCCTCTCCCATCCTGCGCACCAAGAACATTCTTGTCCAGAAACACTGGTTCTGGTTCTGGATTCTCCCTCTGGTATTTTCGTTGGTGTGAGGAATGCTGGGGGCTTCTCCTGGGCCTGCCAGTGCTGCCACGAAGAGGGAGGTTTCTTGCTGCTGACACAAGCATGGTTGGGAGGGAGGAAAAGCTGCCTGATCTTTGTCATGGTTCTTTAATATACTCAGGACTTTAAAAAAGAATTAGACAGGAGGAAAGACTCCTTGTTTTCTGGTTGGCTCACTGAAGTCTTTAAGCAGAATGGCCAAGATTGGAGTGGGTTGGTCAGAGGTCACAAAGGCATGGATGAATGAGCAGTAAGATTGTATATATGTTTCTATCTGTCAGATATTCATGTGTTTCTCTCTGAACCACTATCGGCAATTTCCATGAAGTTATAGTCTTAACATATAAGAATGCCCACGTAAGAATGGCCATACTGGGTCAGACCAAAGGTCCATATAGCCCAGTTTACTGACAGTGGCCAATGCCAGGTGCCCCAGAAGGAGTGAACCTAACAGGTAAAGATCACGTGATCTCTCTCTCCTGCCATCCATCTCCACCCTCTGACAAACAGAGGCTAGGGACACCATTCCTTACCCACCTGGTTAATAGCCATTAATAGACTTAACCTCCATGAATTTATCCAGTTCTCTTTTAAGCCCTGTTATAGTTGTAGCCTTCACAACCTCCTCTGGCAAGGAGGTCCACAGGTTGACTGTGTGCTGTGTGAAGAACTCCCTTTTATTTGTTTTAAACCTGCTGCCCATTAATTTCATTTGGTGACCCCTAGTTCTTATATTATGGGAACAAGTAAATAACTTTTCCTTATTCACTTTCTCCACACCACTCATGGTTTTATAGACCTCTATCATATTCTCCCTTAGTCTCGTCTTTTCCAAGCCGAAAATTCCTAGCCTCTTTAATCTCTCCTCATATGGGACCCATTCCAAACCCCTACTCATTTTAGTTGCCCTTTTCTGAACTTTTTCTAATGCCAGTGTATCTTTTTTGAGATGAAGAGACGACATCTGTACACAGTATTCAAGATGTGGACGTACCATCGATTTATATAAGGGCAATAAGATATTCTCCATCTTATTCTCTATCCCCTTTTTAATGATTCATAATATCCTGTTTGCTTTTTTGACTGCTGCTGCACACTGTGTGGACTTCTTCAGAGAACTATCCACCATGACTCCATGACCTCTTTCCTGATTAGTTGTAGCTAAATTAGCCCCCATCATATGTATGTATAATTCGGGTTATTTTTTCCAGTGTGTATTACTTTACAATCCCCCATGGAGGGAGATTGTGGGCTGGGAGCAGGCTGATGAGAGAGAAATGAGAAACGGCAGAGAGAAGCCGCTTCCCTACCTTCCCCTTTGCTAGCACAGGAAGGCTCCTCTCTTTAAACACTGTTCTCCTACTACTCCAGGACTGAGTACCATCCACACAGCTCTGCCAATACATCTCAATGGTAACTCGCAGCACCCTTTGCTATTCCATCTTCACCTGTGTCCGGAGGAGAGATGCTGTAGCAGCTTGGTGCATGCATATGATACCCTGACATTCAGAGACGAGAGCCTGCCAGGCTAACTCACTATTCCTGCCAGGTTTTCTCAGTACGATAGCAAAATTCAGTGTTGTAGAGTCTGCAGATTTCCCCAGCCATTGGGCAGCTTTCTACTGTAAAATTTTCATCAAAGAAACCAGATAGCAGTGCCTGGGGCTCTGCCAGACACAATCCCACTCAGCAAGCTGCGAGGAGAGGCGATCCCAGGCACTTCATGATACGTCCTGATGCCTGGCCAGGTGCACCTTCACAAGCTGGCTGCCTGGAGGCTATGACAAAGCCAGAGGCAGCACGGTTCCCAGTTCCCTGTTCGTGCAACCGGAAGACACCAACTATGTTGGGTTTGCCAAGCTTATTTAAGCAGATGGTTACCCTGCCGTGCTCCAGAGGCAGGTGAAAATCCTGGGGCACCTGCCAATGTACTAGTGAGAATTTCTCCTTGGCCTGAATTCTAGCAATTAGGCTTGTACATGTAAACAAGAACCCTTTCTGAAGCTGGGGGTCTCCATTGTGATCTGGCCTGCCCTGTGTTCAGCTGGGGGCAGCAGTATATTTTAAAGCATGGGGGAGGGGGAAAGAAAGAAAACAAGGCTTATCTTCTCATAAAGTACCTGCAACTATCTGCTGTGTCATGCCCCATCAGCATTAGGGCTCTGTGAGCTGCCACCAAGCCTGAGTCCCTACCTTTCTGGGAGGGCAAGGTTTGTGGCTTGACCTGATGTTGAAGATGGCTTTTTAAATAAAAAAATTGGAGAAAGTGAGAGAGTTGTGTGCATGAGAGCAAGATAGAGACAGAGACAGACAGAGAAGAGATAGTTAAGTCCAGGCAGACTGTGAAGATCTACAAAAGGATCTCTCAAAATTGGGTGACTGGGCAACAAAATGGTAGATGAAATGCAGTGTTGATAAATGCAAAGTAATGCACATTGGAAAACATAATCCCAACTATACATATACAATGAAGAGATCTAAATTAGTTGTTACCACTCAAGAAAGAGGGTCATTGTGGATAGTTCTCTGAAAACAGCCACTCAATGTGCAGTGGCAGTCAAAAAAGTGAACAGAATGTTGGGAATCATTAAGAAAGGGATAGATGATAAGACAGAAAATATCATATTGCCTTTATATAAATCCATAGTATGCCCACATCTTGAATACTGCATGCAGATGTGGTCGCCCCATCTCAAAAACTATATAGTGGAATTGGAAACGGTTCAGAAAAGGGGTATGGAAAGGCTTCCATGTGAAGAGCGATTAACAAGACTGGGACTTTTCAGCTTGGAAAAGAGACAACTAAGGCGATATGACTGAGGTTTTTAAAATCATGAATGGTGTGGAGAAAGTAAATAAGGAAGTGTTATTTTCTCATAACATAACTACGGGTCATCAAATGAAATTAATAGGCAGCAGGTTTAATACAAACATAAGAAAGTATTTTTTCACACAATGCACAGTCAACCCGTGGAAATCCTTGCCAGAGGATGTTGTGAAGGCCAATACTATAACAGGGTTCAAAAAAAACTAGATAAATTCATGGAGGATAGGTCCATCAATGGCTATTAGCCAGGATGGGCAGGGATGGTGTCCCTAGCCCCTGTTTGCCAAAAGTTGGGAATGAGCGACAGGGAATGGATCACTTGATGGTTACCTGTTCTTTTCATTCTGTCTGGGGCACCTAGCATTGGCCACTGTTGGAAAACAGGATCCTGGGCTAGATGGACCTTTGGTCTGACCCAGTATGGCTGTTCTTATGGTCTTAAGATGAGGACCAAGTAATACAAGGAGAGGGAATCTTAGGATGATGCACACAAGGGGCTGGGGCAGCTCAAAATAAGGTCTCATCTACACTTAAAGAGTTTTTGTCTGTGGGTTAGGAGTGTGAAAAACACCCTGAAATAGCTAACTGTCTAGATGGTAGTACCGCTGGAAAGGTCTGGAGGTTATATTGGATCACAAATTGAATACGAGTCAACAATATGATGCAGTTGTGAAAAAGGCTAATAACATTCTGGGATGTATTTACAGGAGTGTTGTATCTTAGAGGAATTATTAGAAAAACTGGTCATGTTCTGTCTTAGAAAAGAAGCACGCGGGAGAACATGCTAACTGTCTTCAAATGTGGTAAGGGCTGTTATAAAGAGGATGGCGATCAGTTCTCCATGTCCACTGAAAGTAGGACAAGTAGTAATGGTCTTAATCTGCAGCAAGGGAGATTTAAATTTGATTTTAGGATAACCTTTCTAACGATGCGGGATAGTTTAAGCTCAAACAGGCTTCCAAAGGAGGTTGTGGAATTCCCCACACTGGAGGTTTTAAGAATAGGCTGGACAAACACCTGTCAGGGGTGGTTTAAGTATACTTGGACCTACTGAGAACCCTTACAGCCCTACATTTCTATGATAGCTATGCTACAAAAGCCCCAGTGTACATGCAGATATATCAGCAAAAAGTGATTTTGCATGTATAAGTAGCATCTCCATCAAAGGGTTTGCTGGGATAGCTGTACCAATACAGTAGCCTAAGATGCATTTGAGCACCTGGAATAGTCTTTCACTGCAACCCTTGGGCAAAAAAGTAGAACTGGTTGTGGATTTGTATACCCCAGGATACAGCACTGGTGAGACCATTACTGGAATACTGGCTTCAGTTCTGTTATCCACTTTGAAAAGGCTGTTGAAGAATTGGAAAGGACTCAGAAAAGACCTACAAGAATAATTAGAGGCCTGGAAAACCTGCCTTACAGTAAGAGTCATAAGAAGCTAACTGTTGAGTTTATCCAAGAGAAGGCTAAGGGGTGACTTGATTGGTTCATGGGAAGAGATTTTTGATCTAGCAGAAGGCATAACAAGATCCAGTGGTTGGAACCTGAAGCTAGACAAATTCACGCTAGAGCTCAGGCACACATTTTAAACTCTGAAGGTAACTTATCAAGAGATTTGGTGAGTTTTCCAACACTTGGCATTTTAAATGAAGACTCGATGTCTTTCTAAAAGGTACATTCTAGCTCATTCAGAAGTTATGGGCTCGATGCAGAAACTATTGGGTGGGTTCTCTGGACTGTGTTAGGGAGTTCAGTCTAGCTGATCATAATGGCTTCTTCTGGCCTTAAAAGTATAAGAAAGCATTTCTATGCCCTGCTGAGAAGGGGATTCATCCTCTGGCAGCACTGAGGCCAGCAAATAGAACAAGGGGAGGAAGCTTGTGTCTGCTTGATCCTAGGGGCCAGTTCAGTCCTTGAGCTAGTAAGATGAGACCTCAGATCTACCTCAATATGCACCTCAGCTGCTGTAGTCCCTAAGGGCCTTGGAAGCTGGGGAATAATCAGGTGCAGGAATCCTTGATCCGTGACTCCTCCTGCCCTTGGCCCAGAATGCCCCCAGCACTGGTGAATCCTGCAGGGCATCTGCAGAGCTCTCATGGGGTCCCATGTACCTGGGTATTCCTCAGGAATGCTAAAGGCTGCTCTGCAGCCTCTTTCTGCCATGTAGCCAGCACACAGGTGCTGTAGAGCAGTGAAGGATTCCCCTGAGTGCTAGTCTCTGACTCTGCCCAGGCTTCCCGTTACACGCAGTAAATATTCTGGGCAGTAAAGGCACCACACTCTCTTCTTAGACCTGTTTTTTTTTTCTGGATACCTTTCTCCATGCATGGAAGTGGTCCTGTGTGCTGTACAGGAAGCCATAGGCGCTGACTCCGTGGGTGTTCTAGGGCTGGAGCACCCATGGGGAAAAAATGGTGGGTACTGCAGCAGCCAGCTTCCCACTCCCTCCCAGTGCCTCCTGCCTATCACAATCAGCTGTTCCATGGCATGCAGGAGGCACTGGGGGAGGGAGGAGCAAGGGCTGAGCAGCTTGGGGGAGGGGGTGGAACGTGGTGTGGGGCAGGAAGAGGTGAGGTGGAGGTGCGGGCTTGCAGGAAGAGGTGGGGTGGAGCCTGGGGCAGAGCTACGGGGTCGAACACCCCCTGGTACATTAGAAAGTTGACGCCTTTGCAGGAAGTCTCAAAGTTTGACCTGGAAACCTTTGCTCCACAACATGAATCCCAAACTTTCACTCCAGAACCTGAATCTCCAGCTTCTACCCCATAAAACACACACAGGGAGCTTTACTTTAAAACCAAAATCTTTTCCCAAAACCTGTAAACTTCATCCCACAACTGAACCATCACCAAAGCCTTGAACTTTCTCTACAAATTCGAACCTAGGTCTATATGCCCAACCTTCATCTACAAAACTGAACCCTTCAGAGCCAAGAAGCCCTGGAGCATATGGAATTGAAAACAGATTGTATCTCTCCCTAGCACCACCTTGCCTTGCCCAACTCCCCTAGCCTTTCTATACCTCTGCGCTTTCCCGTCTCCTCACTTGAAGGATGCAATACTCCACATGCTTGGAGTGGCCTGTTGTCACTGGATGTTGCCAGCCCAGTGCTTAGCCAGAGAGCACTGCAGTAAAGGAAGGGTGAAAGAAAATTATTCTGAGTGATTTCCTCAGCCCTTTTCTCTCCAGAGCAGACAGACAACCCCACTCAGACTTCTGACTCCTGCTAGTGGAGTATGTGTCCTGGGAGGGGATATTATCAGTAACAAGGCAGTGTGGAGGGAGGCACTGAGGGAGGAAGCTGAGCAGCGGTACTTGCTGCAGCTGAAAGACAGGTATAGCACATGTTCCCCACAGGCCTGCACTTCCACAATGGCTGGTATATGGTGTGGAAGGGAAGCCAGGCCTTCTCCACGTCTCCCCACTTCCCTCTGTGCCCAGACACATCCTACCCCAGTGCACTCTGAGCACAGGCAGTAGTAGTATTTTGGCAGCCGCCTCCTGCCAAGGTGTGCTAAGGGCTAGACAGTGCTCCTGGGGCCTCCCTCTCCTTCCCACACACAACGCAGTGGATTCACACAGAGCAGCCATAATAGAACCAGTCTCCACTCTGTTCCTCTGTGTTCCCCACCTATACAGTGGGGAGAATTATAGTTACCAATGGTACCTTCACAGAGGCATTGGGAGGCTCAGTTCATTAATGTTAAGGCCTCAAAGTTCCTGAGCTGGAAGATGCTAAAGGAAGAACCTGGCTACTACTGAGATGACTAATCAGTATAAATACCTAGAAACAGACAAACATGGAGAGAGAGGGCATGAGAGAGCTATTACTGACTTTATTTTCCAATTAAAACAACCATAATGAAGACAGATTTTAAAATGTAAACTATTTATTTGTATATAAATAAATTTCTTAAAGCTGTCCAGTAATAAATGGCAAAGTCATCTGTGACTCTGAATAATGAAGGAAAATGAAAGAAAAAAATCTAGGTAGAAAAAGGAAAATCATTAACACCTGGTCAGCATTTCAGCCACACGAGCTGAAGCTACAATTCCTCAAAACCTAACATCTAATCCCAAGTGCAACAGAACTGTGAGCAAAAGGCAGCACTGAAGATTTATGAAGAATAAGTTGCCAACAAACTTGGCTGTCTTTTGCTCCTGAGATATACGATATAAATGGTTACAGAGAAAACAGGAGTTGTAACATACTTGGATTTTGGTCCAGTGAGGTGTTTGTGTGATTCACCAACCCAACCCCCAGTGTAAATAGCGCTATGTTGAGGAAAGGGCTTCTCCCATCACATAGCTACCGCCTCTTGTGGAGGTGAATTAATTACACCAACTGGAGAAGCTCTCCTGTCAGCATAGTAGCAGCTTCACTAAAGTGCTGCAGCTTTATAAGTGTAGACTTGCCCTCACTCACAGTCATAATTCAAAGTGACTGGGATATGAGAACTGCTATGTGCAGCTAAGAACTGTCTGAAGAACTGTAAAGAAATCATGCTGGCAAATGGCAAAGTAGAAGGTGGGGAGGTGATGAGCAGGACTGTTTCAGGTCCAATCTTATTTAAAATCTTCATGAATAATCTGGAAGAGGAAGTAAATGGCATGGCCAATGAAACTGACAGACAGTAACTTGGGGAAAGCAGTGAACACGAGACAGGACAGAGAAATAATAAGAAAGATACTTACAGAGAGCTGAGACTGGGACAGAAAATAATGGGATAAGAAAATAACAGGATAAGAAAATAGCAGGAAAACAAAGCTAACTTGTCTGGGGAAAAGAATCCAAAATACCCTTAGTGGGAGGAGAATCCTAGGACAGAGAGATGCTTATAAAGACCTTGAAAAGCTACAGCAGACAGCAAATTAAACATCTGTGTGTAGTGTAACAGGCAGTAAAATGGCCAATACAGTTTTGGTATATGCAGAGGCATCACTTCATGGGTCAGGAAAGTGATAGCCCTCTTCTGTGCCTCTGGTGCAAGCACACTTGGAGCATTTCAGCTCTGAGCACCCCATTTCAAGAACAAACTGGCAAACTGGAGGTAGTTCAGAGAAAAGTACCAGAAATGGTTAGGGGGCTGGAGGGACTCACTGACAAGGAAAGACTAGAAGCGTTAACGATGTATGTTTTGTGAAAGCAACATCTAAGGTAAAGGGGCACAATAGTACAGACACATCTACAGGGTGTTCACATCAAGGAAGAGAGAAATTATATTAGGTGGCAAAGGGGGTACAACTAGAAGTGTTGGGATGAAACTAAGGTAAAAAACATTTGGAATGAATAGCAGCAAACCCTTCCTGACAGTGACCTGTATTAGGCCATTAGTTTTTCAAGTGTTGGAAGCTATGTTGGTTGGCAGATGTAAACCAGATTGGAAAAGCTGCAAGGAGATGCCAGCAATGTTGGCGACTCCATAGGGGTATCTCCTCTCTGAGTCAACATTAAACAACTACCCCAATACACTGGTAGGGGCATCATGCAGCTAGAAGTGCAGTTTTTTGGATTAGAAGTAAAGCCAATGTCTGGATTACTCAAGGTCATTATAGATCTCGTCCTGCTTAAACCTTCCCTGTGGTTTCATCTGGCTGCTCGATTTTTCTGCATGTTCTATCCTAACCTGCTGTCTAGCATGTTGTGAACTATCTCAAAAATGGCAGCATTTCATTGGTAACTGAACGACTCTTATATGTACAGTCTGTAACATGCTTTGAGATGAAAGACTCTGGAGAAATATCAGCACAAAAATGAATACTGCAGCTAAATGAAAAGATAAGGGAAGAGGGCAGCAGCGTCAGAACAGACATTGTTGGGCTCGCACAATGACCTCTGTTCTGTGACACAATGGCTGCAGATGAAGTGTCATCTCTTTATAGTGGCGTGCAAAAAGCTCTCTCACTTGCCCAGCATGAGATACTGTCCTATCCTTGTATATAACATCTCCAGCATGCCCTGGCTTTACTCCTATCAATGATTTTGTACCTCCACTCCTGCTAGGATACTGTGTCCACAGACGCAAGTTCCTTGTATTCTCCCCCAAGAAATAAAACACTTCCACCAGCCAGAATGGCAAGACCACATTCTGTTTAATAATAACTCCATAAGGACTGTACATGCCATTTTGACCTACATCCTCTCCTTTTTCAGTGGCTGCTGCCACACATAGGTATGGAGGTGTGTAGTGCCATATAGTTTCCTATGTCCATATGTATAGTTTTTATATATATATATATTATATATATATATAGATAGATATTTATAGATAGGGTATATATATATATATATAGAGAGAGAGAGAGAGATTTTTTCTCATAAGTCATATTATCAAAACATGCGACGAATAACCAGCAAAAAGATTTCAAGCAAAGAAGTTTTGGAGCTGGAAGACCAAAGGAAAATCAGTTTTGTTTTTGTTTATTTGGGGGTGGCATGAGACAAGGCAGGGGTAGGAGGGTTATAATGACAGACCCCTTCTCTTCTTGCTCTTTCTTTCCCCATGAAGAGCCATGGCCCTCCACAAAATGTATCCTTGAGGGATGAAAAGAATCTCCATTCAGTTCCCCACAAAATCACACACAGCTGGGGAAGAGGGTCTTTACATTGCCCTGCTTCAGCCCCTCCTTATCCTGTCCCCATATGCAAAAGCAGTTTCATATGTTGAGAATACAAAATCTTAAGCCCCAAACCTTTGGTTGCTTTTAAACGTGCTTCAAGACACCACGTCCCATTCACCCACCCACCCGTACCACCCAGAGATCACTGTACCTCCCACTCCCCAGCCCTTACCCACCCAACCCCAAAAAGAACTTTTAAAAACAGTCCTGCTCATTATAAAATGATTTTTGAGACTCATTCTGTAGTTTGGAGGATCCTGGGGACCCATTGGTGACTCCCCCAATCATGCAAGACACCACAAAACCAGAGAAGATAAACAGAAACCATCAAACACAATACACTTGCAAAGTTGCTTATGCTTTTCACACTGCTCATCTGCACACTACATGGAAACAGTGGATAGAAGTGGAGTGGATGCCTATCCTTGCCTGGAATGGACTGGGCACAGCATTTAGATCAAGAACCTACACGGAATTTGTGACCTCTAGAAAGGGAGCAGGGCAACAAGGGGAAATGCTTTTACTGATTTTCTGTCCCTCCTGCAAAAGGCTCTGGGGTTCAGGTGAACCTGGACTGGATGGCTGTGGCATCCTGGAATTAACTGTCAGTGCATGACCTTTCTCCTGGGTGAAGAAGAACTTTGCCTGACAGGATGGACGCTAGTTGTACCCTTGGGAGGAGCAGAACAAAGAATGGATTTCTGAAGACACTGAGCATTGACTCAGTGCAAGATGGAAGTGGAGGCTGATATCCCATCCAACCAGTGATAGAAAGATAGCAACCCTCCCTTCTTAAGTGTACCACTTAGCTTAACCAGGAGCCCTTACTATCATTCTAGAACAGGCAGGTGCCTTGTTGACTGCTCTGGGGAGCAACATTCATGACTGAACAGACAATCTGTCAGTCCCTACATTTCCAGGAGAAATCCTAGGGTCTGGGTGGAAATATTGTCCAAAACAGAGGCCTGGCCTGGTTACATTGCTTCCATTCCAATCCAGATCTGTCTGTGCTGGGGAAATACAATGCACAATCCCAGTCGGTCCATATTACTCTTGCACAGACCTGTTCATATCCATACAAGGGAAGGTCAAAAATGTCCAAAAAAGGCCTAACTGGTACACATCACACACACCTGTACATATCTTGCACTGTCTGTGCTAGGAAGAGCCAAATATATAACAAAGACCCTGATGGTCTCTAGGCTCCAATGCAGACCCTGCCATATCTGTGCTGGTAACACAGTGACCATCTGGTCTGTATCACTTCCCAACAAACCTAGAGAGCTGTCTGTGCTTGCAGGGGCCTGTGATCTCTGGGAAGGGGCCAGACATTCTGCATAGTGAGAAACACTGTGCTGAGGAGAGAGACAGAAAGATACTGATCTGACACAGATGTCTATCACTCTCCTACAGATCCAGCCCTATCTATCTCACCTGGGGAGCGACTGTGATGTGAAAGAGGGCTCCATCTGGCTTCCATTCATAACTGACACTGCCTCTGCTGTGCTATTTAATGGGTGCACATCCGATCCATATTCTACATATCACTCTGTTTATCCTTCCCTTCCCTGAGTTAAGGCACAGGACATCCCTGTCAGACTCCCTCTTCTGAGCTCCAGCTAAACAGCAAATGTTAATTCCACTTCTCTCAAGACAACATTAAATATGCTGATTGCCGATCACTGGCGATCGCTGTATTTGGAAGGCTCTTTTGGTAACAGCAGCTTAAAACGACGTTTCTCATTGTTTAGAAATGTCTGAACCAAACCATGAGGAAAATCCAAAGTGGGGTGAGATGGAGAAACTTTACCTCTTACCAGCTAATGTAAGATAGTCTGAGCTGGCAGGAAGGAACAGTTCTAGGCTATGAGAGAGCAAGGACCTTCTCCTTACATGGGAAGGCTGAGGTGACACCTTTCTGGATTGTGCAGCTAAGCTTAATGCCAGCCTGTGCTGCTCTCCAGAGTATTGAGGGGTGTTTACTTTTTACTTATCTTTTCCTCTATCAGGACAATTAATCTGACATGTAAGATGAATGGGACTGAGGCTGGTGATTCAGGGCCTCACCCTGCTCCCACAAAGGCAAAGTCTCAGCTGACTTCAGTTGGAGCAGGGTTGGGCTCTTACTTGGGGCAGTTGCTGGCTGGTGCCCACAGGAGGAAGAATACAGTATTCTGGCTGTTCAGGGGAGACGAGGAAAGAAGTAGGTAACTTCTTGTGTGTGGAGAAATCTCTCTCCCCCTCCTTGTCTTCCAGAAGGGTGAGCTAGATGGCCTAAGCATAGGCTTGGAAGGATTAGATTTTTATTGGTAATGGTCAGTAAATGCTGATTTCACTGTACACACACACACAAACTAATGAAAAAATATTTCCATTGACAAATCAAAATTTACAGCTAGGCAAAGTAAGAAAAATGCTGCTTGAGAACTTTGTGTTTGATCTAAAGATATTTACTTTGTATATTTTGACATGACATGTTGACAATTTGTGCTTTAACACTTATAAAGCTATATAACTTTTTGAATCTCAACATCTGTCATTAAATAATCATTGTCTGACCTCCCTCATTTTCACCCTCATAATTGCATGCAACTGTGAAAACTGAAATAGATAAAACTAGAAAAAATAATTTAAAATAATATTGATATTATCCATCAAAATTATATATTAAAAATCGAATTCTGCCAAGCCTACTTATGCAGTACCAAGCTCTGTAACAGCACTTGAGCTACATACACCAGGTTGGGAGTCTCTTTCTTATTTTGTGATTAACCTCTCCAGCTCCTTTGCAAGGGTGTTATTTTTTAAAAAGCTTTTCTCATCTTTTTTGCTGACATATTTCCTCAACTCCCTCCTTTTCCCTGCTGCCTCTCTCCCCTCTCCCCCCCAACACATTTTTAGATTTAGAAAATAGTGTCCTTTTCCCTGGCTGTCCTGCCGACTCCACAGACAATTTCCATTTTCTGGACACAGTAAGGATGGTCCAGGCTTTAGCCACACACTTGGCCAGCCTATACATCTCAGGGCTATTCCAAAACTCAAGTTACCTTGGACCTGGTATGAAAATAGGCATGTACCCTGGCTGCAGAAGCTATATCACCCCAGGAACCCAACACAGCGCCCAATACTTCCCATAGACTTGCCGCTGTCCTACAATCACAGGACAGGACTTATCAGTGGTGCTTACCTTTCCCTGTCAGCTCTGAAGTCCCAGCGTAGTCAAAGAAAAGGGGTGGAATTGGCAAGGGTGACTAGCCACTGCCTGAGATCTGCCAATTCACATGGAAACCGAAGAGCTGCCAGATGGGAATGACTGTCAGTCACTATAAAGTAGGAACAGATTGGAACCAGTCATCTAGAAGTGATAAGATCTGTGTCCCCTTCCTCAACTCCCTGAGCCATTTCGCCAGACCTAAGGATGTATTGGAACTGATGCCCTACAGATGAAAGACACCTTCCCCTTGTCCCATTCATTCAGCCAGTTCCCCCAATCTGGAGCCAAATTGAAAATTGTGCTTTAGAGATGAAAGACCCTATATCCCACTTCATGATTCCCCTGAGCCAGCCACTCACAGACACACTGGAACTGGTGCCCTAGAGGCAAAGATTCCAAATCCCATTACTCTGGACTAGCCAGTTCTTATCTATCCTGTCCCCCCACACTCAACTCAGCCCAAGCCATGAACAACTTCCAGGTTTAACAACAGTAATGTGAGCTGGCCAGATGGTGGCAGTAGAGGGCACAGGAGTGAGAAAGAGCTCTGTCTCTCTGAGAGCTTATTCAACTATTAGAGTCACCAAAGAGACACTTCTCTGTTAAGCAAAGAACAGAAGTCATGGCTCCTGCTAAAGTCTTAATGGCTTTACGGCAAACAAAGGCAGAGTACCCTCTAGCTACACTGCTTCAAGCAATTTCAGAAATATTTCATGAATGCAGCTCTGCTCACAAGTGACGACTCCAGATCAAACTTGCTTACTTGACAAATAAAAAGATGTTTGTTTCTGACTGTCAGCCCTGCAAACTCAGCCTGGGCTCTGAGAGTCAAGCTGGACTCTTTCCAGATCATCCCCTAGAATAAAAGCAGCAAAGAAAACTGTGGCACCTTATAGACTAACAGAGGTTTTGGAGCATGAGCTTTCGTGGGTGAATACCCACTTCCTCAGATGCATGTAATGGAAATATCCAGGGGCAGGTATATATATGTGTGCTAGCAAGCAAGCTAGAGATAACGAGGTCAGTTCAATCAGGGAGGATGAGGCCCTGTTCTAGAAGTTGAGGTGTGAAAACCAAGAGAGGAGAAACTGGTTCTGTAATTGGCAAGCCATTCACAGTCTTTGTTCAATCCTGAGCTGATGGTGTCAAATTTGCAGATGAACTGAAGCTCAGCAGTTTCTCTTTGAAGTCTGGTCCTGAAGTTTTTTTGCTGCAGGATGGCCACCTTAAGGTCTGCTATAGTGTGGCCAGGGAGGTTGAAGTGCTCTCCTACAGGTTTTTGTATATTGCCATTCCTAATGTCTGATTTGTGTCCATTTATCCTTTTCCGTAGAGAAAAGGAATTCCTACATTAGGAATGGCAATATACAAAAACCTGTAGGAGAGCACTTCAACCTCCCTGGCCACACTATAGCAGACCTTAAGGTGGCCATCCTGCAGCAAAAAAACTTCAGGACCAGACTTCAAAGAGAAACTGCTGAGCTTCAGTTCATCTGCAAATTTGACACCATCAGCTCAGGATTGAACAAAGACTGTGAATGGCTTGCCAATTACAGAACCAGTTTCTCCTCTCTTGGTTTTCACACCTCAACTGCTAGAACAGGGCCTCATCCTCCCTGATTGAACTGACCTCGTTATCTCTAGCTTGCTTGCTAGCACACATATATATACCTGCCCCTGGATATTTCCATTACATGCATCTGAGGAAGTGGGTATTCACCCACGAAAGCTCATGCTCCAAAACCTCTGTTAGTCTATAAGGTGCCACAGTTTTCTTTGCTGCTTTTACAGATCCAGACTAACACGGCTACCCTCTGATACTTGACCCCTAGAATAAAGAAACTGCAAGTCAAATTGTGCCCCCAAAGACACCTGTGGTAACCCCATGGCCCTCAGGAGGTTTGCACAGGTGTGACTAATTAGAACATAAAAAACAATTCTGTAGATGCTGCACAAGAAGGAATAGGTTCCATTACCCTCTTTCTGAGCTAGGTTGGCTCTGCAGGGATAACTTGAGTAAAAAGCAAGTCAAAATCTAGGGCCAAGATTTTGCATTCCTCAGTTTTTCGATACTTTCAGTAGACCTGATTTTCAGAAAGTGCCAAAAATCAGGGAGCCTTAAGGCATCTGAAATTGGGCCCCCAAAAACTGATGAATCCAAAACCATGTGTCACTTCTGAAAACCTTAGCAACGTGAGAAGATCTGATTCTGGATACAGGCAGGGTGCAGGTCTGTTGCATAAGACAAGCACATTTTATACAGTCACTTTTTAAGGTAGAATCACATTTTTCAGGAGACTCAAAGTGACCTATCAGTTTGTGATTAATATTGTCCATTTGGGTCTCACTTAGGCAATGGTTGGAGGCCATGGGAATGCTGTGTCCAGTCAGGTTCCTGGCAATGAGAAAGGCATGTGTGTTCTTGGATGGTGGGGATACCAGGGAATTTTTTGTGTGTGTGCAAAAAAGATAAGATCTTTATTTGCAGAAAAACAAGATCTTTATGGAAAAATCTTATAGAATTTAATAACTTGAAAATAATAGGTTTCTGTAGAAATTACTCTAAACACCTGTAGGGTTTAATAGACAATGAGATCCCATCTATAAGCTTTTTAAAACTGGGCTATAGAATTCTGTAGCAGAAATATAATTTTCAAGCGGTCAGAAAACTCTGTGGGAAGGTTTTCACTTGCTATTACATTCTGTGGGATTTTCATAAGGTAAATTTCTTTTCTTTTTCTTTTTTAGTCTTTGTTTTCCATGTAATGTGTGTCCCTCTGTTACTTCTCTCCTATGGAGAAAATGCACCTCATACGTTTGTCACACATCTTACCAAATGCACAACTTGTCTTAATTAAAAAAAATAGACCTAACCAAGATTACCCCCTTGTCCTGGTCCTGTGAATGACAAGGTGGGAGCAGGATACATTTGAAGTTACACTGAAATATAATTATCGTAAACATCCAGGTTGGTCCTGGCTAGGCCCTCAGGGCAGAATGGTTCAGAAAAATAAGAAGGCGGCTTATTGAACCTTACCCCACCCCAAAAGAAACACCCCAAAGAAACACTACTTCAGTTTCCCTGAAAGTTCAAAAAAAAATTGAGTTAACTTTCATTTGTATGTCATCCGCTGCAGTGCCCATGCTTTCCCAGTTTCTCTGTTCTTGTTAGTGAGACTTCCCTAATCCATGCAGCAGCCAGACCAAAGCAGTTCAGGTAAACTCAGGATAATGAGACCTCCCAGGATTTTGGGCGGTGCTTTATCCAGCCTTCTCAACCTTGGGAGGATGGCACCAGAATGTGTAAACATATTTAAGTAGATATTGAAACCTCATCACCCAGGAAAGGAGCAACCTCCCCGGGAGAGACAGGGAAGCTCCAAAGAATGGGGACAAAGAGGTGGTAACAAATGCTTTTGTCTCATATCCACCCCCAAGCGTCAGCTTCACATAATTCTCCCAAACACTCCTCCCAGTGGCGTTTCCATTAGAGGTGCAGTGGAGAGGGAAGACAGGTCCTCTTGAAATGGAGCTTGCCAGAGAGACTCAGAAGTTCACTGTGGAGTTCCCTATAATCCCAATTGCAGGTAGGAAAGGTGTGTGGGCAGAAATACCTTCTCCAAGGCTCCATGTCTAATTCACCCTCCTCTTGACTCCTGGACATGATCCACTTCTGTTTTCCTGTGGCTGTCTCAGCTTCTACCCTCCTGGATAATATTCCTGCTACATTCTCCTCTCCTGATAAGTACTACTTCCCTGCTATGTGGATTAGGTTCCAAATCTGGATCAGAAGAGGAACATACCTCACTCTCCCATCCTGCAAGCAGCAATACCAATTTGACCATCAGGGATGAGAAGATAGAGAGGAGACAAATGTCTGTATTCCAGTTGAACAGAGTGGCTCTGGCTTGGAGCAAGTGGGGAAGAGATGCCTCCGAGGTAGTGCAGAAAGAGGGCAATCTCCAGCTTGGTTCATTTATCCAGTCCCCCACCCTTAACTTGCCCTTTGTTGGCATTTTTTTGCTCACACACTGCCCATATTTCAGTGAACACCCAACACTTCTACTATCCCCTGGTGGTCATGTTCTGCTGTCTGAACAATGATTGCCCCCACACAATTTTTGTCTCCTGTTTATTCCCTAGCAAGAGCAGAGAGGAAACAATTGGTTAAATACCTATTTAAAGTCCCTTCTCCTGCAGTATGTCTGCAGCAACAAGAAAGGGAATCACATGGGATCAAAACCCCATCAGTCCATGAATCATAAACTTTCTTAACAAAAATATAGAACCCGTACAAATGGAGAAAAAACCCCATAACCCAGCCTTCCCCACCCCTGAAAGAGAGATGGGAGGAATGAGAAAAAAAGAAAACAGTGCCAAGGAATATTTACATTGTCAAGAAAAAACAGAAAATGTAAAGCAGGAAAGAGAAATGAACAGGAGGGAGGAGAAAAACTCCCCTCCTACTCCCTTTCCTCTGTCCACATTTGGCACCACAGAGAGACCGGGGACACTGAGCATGGTATGGTAGTTATGGTCAGTGGTGGCCAGCCCACAGGCCTTTCCCTCTGTTAACCACTGTGTTTAGAACCATTACCCGGCAATATAAAACTGTAGAAAAAGAAACAGCAACAAAACTCCAATATAAACTGGAAAATGAAGATACCGTTTGTTCCTGCTGTTCCTGGCTTCCCTGAAGAGGAAAAGAGGGAAAGATTCAGGCAGCAGCACAGAGGTGGACAAACTCCCAAATCCTCTGGGAAAGTCAGCTTTATGTTACCGTGTCTATATAGTAGAAAATAGCAGGTGACCCCTCCCCATGCATGTAGTGCCTAACACCATGTGGAAATATCTTCCCTCCTCTCCCCTCGCAGCTCCCAGGCAGACAGACATGTCAGAGGGAGCAAAAGAAAAATGTTTCAAAGAGACTGAAGCACAGCTGTTGCCGTATGGGTTTAGGTCTGTATCCACAGAGCCTCACCATCTGTACCACAGCACAGCCCGTGTCCACAGAGCCACACCATCCATACCTGAGCACAGCCTGTGTCCACAGAGCCACACCATCCATACCACAGCACAGCCCGTTTCCACAGAGTCACAACATCCATACCACAGCACAGTCCATGTCCACAGAGCCACACCATCCATACCTGAGCACAGCCCTTGTTCACAGAGCCACAGCATCCATACCTGAGCACAGCCCTTGTCCACAGTCACACCATCCATACCAGAGCACAGCTCGTGTCCACAGAGCCACACCATCCATACCTGAGCACATCCCTTGTCCACAGGCCACACCATCCATACCAGAGCACAGCCTGTGTCCACAGAGTCACACCATCCATATCACAGCACAGCCCGTTTCCACAGAGTCACACCATCCATACCACAGCACAGCCCATGTCCACAGAGCCACACCATCCATACCTGAGCACAGCCCTTGTCCACAGAGCCACACCATCCATACCTGAGCACAGCCCTTGTCCACAGTCACACCATCCATACCAGAGCACAGCTCGTGTCCACAGAGCCACACCATCCATACCTGAGCACATTCCTTGTCCACAGAGCCACACCATCCATCACAGAGCACAGCCCGTGTCTACAGAGCCACACCATCCATACCAGAGCACAGCCCGTGTCCACAGAGCCACACCATCCATACCAGAGCACAGCCTGTGTCCACAGAGTCACACCATCCATACCAGAGCACAGCCCGTATCCACAGAGTCACACTATCCATACCAGACCACAGCCTGTGTCCACAGAGTCACACCATCCATATCACAGCACAGCTCTTGTCCACAAAGCCTCACCATCCATACCACAGTACAGTCCGTATCCACAGAGCCTTGGTTCTCATGTCAAAGAACTGTACAGTATTTATCCATATAGCTCATCCATCCTATTAGTTCAGTGGCTATATCCATACAGCCTTATCCTGTATATCAGTCATAATCCCTCTATCAGTGCAACCTATATCTGCACAGCCTTGTGCCCTGTTCAAAACAAACTCTGTATTCACATATCCCATGGATCAAAGCAGATTGTAGCCCCAAAACAACATCCATTCTACCAAGATAGATCCTATCCATACAGCCATATCCCTGTCTCAAGCCATTGTTTGTATCTTGGGAGCCACATCCCAGCATCTGAGCAGTCTGAATCCAGAGCCAAACCTTTGTATCAAAAAGATTTAAAGTCAAGAGTTCCCTGAGCCCCCAGCATGCTGTCCAGAACAGGGGGCCATGGGATCAGTCCATGATGGTGGGCAAGGAGGGCTCCGACCTTGTCAAACACCTCCAGTCCTTTACTTCCCTTTTGTTAAAAATGAAAAGTCAGAGTGACACGTGTGTCCGCCTGGGAACCTGGGAGAGCTTTTCCTGTCATTTCATTCTCCCTTCCCCTCTCCCATTTGGTAGTGCTGACGGATTCCTCACTGGCAGCATCAATTGTTTGCTTCCCCCTCCTCCTCATCAAAGGACTGCACCCCGGATGAGGTGACATCCGAGACCTTGCGGCTGAGTGCGGCATGGTCCAGCTCCTCCCGAGGTGACAGTGACTCCAGATCTCGGCATACAGCATCGTCCTCCTCTGGAGAGGCCTTCTTGTTTAGCAGCGGGGCCTTCTCCAGTAGTGGGTTCCCTTCCTCCTCTGTATGCACCCCCATGTATGTGCTGGATTCGGCCCCACCACCACCCACTGAGGCAGTCTGAGGGGGCCACATGTCAATAAGCCCTGGGTTCTGGAGCAGGGCCTGTGGTTGCTGCTGCTGCATCTGATGCTGCTGGATGAGGCTACTCTGAATCAATGTGCTCTCCTGCAGGTTGGACTGGGTCTCCTCAAAGTTCTGGCCTAGGTAGGAACCAGTAGCTGGGGAAGCAATGAGGGACTGGTCGCTGGTCTCCCAAGCATCAGAGGAGCCTAGGCAATACATGCCCTGAGAGACATAGGAATGAGGCCAGCTGTCATACTGTGCCTGGGCCATGTGATCTGCAGAAAGAGAAGGGGAGAGAAAGGGGGAGAATGAAAGGGGGAAAGAAAGAGTGCAAAGGGAGGAATTGGAGAGAGAGAATGAGAAAGAGAGTGAGACAGAACAACAGAAACAGGAAGAGACAGAGGGGGGCAGTGGAGAACAGAGAGAGCGGTCAGGGAGGACAGGAAAAGAGAGAGAGGGCAAGATGGGAGCCACTGGAAATGGCAGACAGACAAATCTGCAGAACCTGCATATAACAGGTGATGCTGGCCTCCCCTGCTGTGCCCAGAGACCCAGGAGAATGGGGTCTGGAGCTTGTCTGCTGGGCCCTGACTCTATGGGCAGCTCCATGAGTGGGGCATATTCCTCTCTCTGCCAGATGTGAACTCACGAGAAACGGCAATGGTGACCCCCACAGAGGATAAAGAAGCTAGTAGGGATGGAAAAGAACCTGGCAGCAAGAATGGGGGAGGGCAGGGATGTCCCAGGACCAGCGGGAGGGGATAGGGCTCACCCTGGTTCTCCATCAGCTCCTGGTAGTTCTCACTGTAGTTACTTGCTGGGTTCTCCTGGTTGGAGTTGACACTCACATCCTCACCATCCATGGAGGACCAGGCCATGAGAGTGGCCTCAGAGATGGCAAACTGCTCCATCACCCCTGCGCCAGAGAGAGACAGGGAGAGGCAGTGGAGACATGAGGAGCTCCCCACGTACCCCCACCTCACTGACACCCCTGAAACACTGAATCTACCCATTCCTGCCTCAAAGATATCCCCTGCTCTGACCTGCGCCTCCTCGCCAAGCATATCTCCCAGCGAGTCCCCCCGGCCTTCATCTGAGCTGCACCTTCCTACCTCATTTGTGTGCATTCCCCAGCAATTCTCTTCTCCGGCTCTCTCAGGCTCCCCTTTCTCTCTCTGCTCTCAGACACCCCAGCACCCCAGTGTGGGGGAAGTCAGGACTACCTGCAAGGAATCGGGCCTCCTTCTCGCCATCGCTCAGGTCTGAGTAGGCATCAGCATCCTTGCGCACCGCCTCATGTGTATGCAGCTGTTGCTGGCTGTTACCTTTGTCCCACCCTTGCCACTCGATCATGTGAGCTA
The DNA here is from genome assembly GCF_025201925.1 of Gopherus flavomarginatus. Taxonomy (NCBI): domain Eukaryota; kingdom Metazoa; phylum Chordata; order Testudines; family Testudinidae; genus Gopherus; species Gopherus flavomarginatus. Next base: position 152,732,717 of record NC_066617.1, on the reverse strand, counting down.
CACGACCCTGTCCCATAGCCGTTGGCTTCGTGACGTGATCCTTCATGCTGCGGGATATCCCTAAGGGGCCAGACATCAGAAAACAAGCAGGGGCTATTACACAGCTCCACGGCTATTTGTCATTCTATTCACCCTTCCCTGGAAAGGGGCTCCTCCATCGTCCCCTGGACTCCTTCCCTTAGATGGTGCCCCCTCCCTCCCTTCCTGTGGGGCTCAAAAGGCCTATTAAGCAACTCCAGGAGTTGTAATTGCACTCCATACCCCTCCCTGATATGGTTTCCCATCAGAAAGGAGGAGAAACTCAGAAGTGAAAGAGCCTGGAGAAAGAATTCTCTTTTTTGCCCAGCACAGAGTTCGGTGTTAGGGGAACAGTGGGTACAAGGGGCAAATCCCAGAAATGGATGATCTAGGAGACTGAAAAAGGGTCTTGTCCCAGGACAGTCTTGAGGGAAAGAAATTGAAGAGGTCTGAGCATGGGGGCACAGTGAGAAGAGCCGGAGGGGTATGAGACAAACTTGAACTTTTAAGAGGCAACAACTGAGATAGGCCTGAGGCTAGGCAGTTGCGGATCAGAAAGGTCTTGAGTTGGGCAGATCAGTGAGAAGAGGACAAGGGTTAAGGGGCAGCAATTAGAAGAGCAGTGAGGAGAGGCCTCAGATTAGGGGGCAGCAGTTGGGAGAGCAGCAAGTAGAAGAGGCCTCAGGTTACGGGGCAATGGTAAGGAGAGGTCTCAGGCTGAACAGAGAGTGAGGAGACACCTGGGTTTGTGAAGCAGCAGCAGCAGGGAAAACAGTGGAGAGAGGCCTAAGATCAAAGGGAGAGGAGCAGTGGCAAATAAACCCAGGTCAGAGGTTCTCACCAGAGAAAGACGACTTAGCCAGAGCCCCGATTCCATAAGCATTGGAGTTCCGCTTCAGCTTGGGGAGAATGGAGGTTGTGTCTTCCATGGAGAGCTGAAAAGAGAGAAAGCATGAAAGTGTGAAAGAGAGGGAAAGATGAAGGAAAAAGAAAACAAGAGAAGGAGAAGAAGGGGATGGAAATGAGAGATCAGTTGAAGAGTTCAGGAAGGCATATAAGGTGTCCATGAAAAGGTTATGATTTGCTAGTTATGATTATGCTATCTGTATGCATGATTCATTTTTGTATTTAGGATTATAGTTATTGGCTCTATACTGTCTGTAATTCAAACTTGTGTTATGCCTCTGGGTGACACTCCAGACAATTTGGCATCAGCACTGCCTAGCCTGCTTGATGGCCCATTAAGGTCCATCAGCTGTACAACTGACCCACTGAGAGAAGGCAGATACACCTTGTGACTCAGCAAGGTATGCAGGGATATGCCTATGGACAGAACTCTAAGGCTTTTCCATGCCATGTGCAGGGTGGCTTGTGCTTGGAACAAAGGAAGCACAAGCCACATGGCGAAAGGACTATAAAAGGCATCATCATCATCTCCATTTTGTCTTCAATCCTACTTCTGACCTCTGGAGGAACTGTGCTTGAAACTGAAGCTCTGAACAAAGGACTGAACGACCCGTCCCAGCTGTGGATGTACTCCAGAGACTTGATTTGAGTCTGCAGTTTATTCCATCACTGCTACAAGCCAGAACCAAGAACTTTGCCATTTCTATATGTAATTTAACCAGTTTTAACTTTCATCTATCTTTCTTTCTTCTTATGAATAAACCTTTAGATTTTAGATTCTAAAGGATTGGCAACAGCATGATTTGTGGGTAAGATCTAACTTGTATATTAACTTGGGTCTGGGGCTTGGTCCTTTGGGATCGGGAGAACCTTTTTTCTTTTACTGGGGCATTGGTTTTCATAACCATTTGTCCCCATAATGAGTGGCCCTGGTGGTGATACTGGGAAACTGGAGTGTTTAAGGGAATTGCTTGTACGACTTATGGTTAGTCAGTGTGGTGAGACCGAAGTCCTCTCTGTTTGGCTGGTTTGGTTTGCTCAGAGGTGGAGAACAACCAGCCTGGGGCTGTGACTGCCCTGCTCTAAGCAATTTGTCCTGAACTGATACTCTCAGTTGTGTCCTGCCAGAGGCCGCATCGTTACAGGAAGTGACACAGCACAAAAGGTCAGGAGGCAAGAAGCAGTAATAACAGGGGAAGAATATGCTTTTGACTATTTTTTTCTCTCACGTTTTAAATAATCTGTATTGAAAAAAACAAAATGAAGAAGCATGTGTCAGTGATGATTCTCTCTTTATTCTGTCCTTTCACAGCTATATATATATATGTATAAACACACAAACAAACAATAATAATGGTCTCATCCTTGTGACTCCCAGCCGTTCCCTTCCCTATGCTCAGCCTCAACTCTAGAGAGAGGGGGACACTAAACCACCACATGAGCCAGGGGTTAATTGGTGTTTGTTTCTCCTAGGAATGCATTAATCCTTGATTAATTATTCTTCCTTGAGAATGACAGGGTTTGAACTCTCCATGCTCCTCCACAAGAGCTAGTTGTTCCAGCTAAATCCACCAGGTTCCCTCATACATTCCAGCCAAAATTATCAGACTTTGGGGTTGCTTACAAAATTAGGCACCTATGGGCTGATTTTCACAGGGGATGAGCAACCACTGCTCCCACTCCCACCAATTACAGGTGAAGATATAGGTAAACAGCCCTTCTGAAAATCATAAGAGCATAAGAATGATGCTGGGTCAGACTAATAGTCCATCTAGCACAGTAACCTGGCCGTGCAAATGCTCCTTTGCTTCCTTTCATGAAAGGAGGAGGGCTTTAAGGTTTATACTCACATTAATACCATCCCAGGAGAAATCTGTCCGGGTTTGCTATGGAAGAGAAGAAAGAGAATATGTTAATATAACACATGGGTGTAGTGTGTGCGACCATGTATTTCTCTAGTGGCTGGTCCTAATGATTATAACAGCCTGCTACTTACTCACAGATAAAGGAGTTACTCCTTTAGCTCAAGTGGTATGGTCTTGTGCTTTTGGTTCTGAAGGTCCCGGCTTCATTCCCTCCTGATCACTGTGGTGTCTGCATGTATGCGGCCATGGTTAATGACATAAGGGATTGGGAATATACAAAGAAACAGAGAGGGAAAAAGAGAGAGAGACAGACAATATATAACCCTCTGATAGGAACCCCCTGCATTCACACTGCCTTCTTTTGTTGAACATTGTGCACTGGCAATGTCAGATATTTTCAAAGAGGATGAATTTGTCAGGTCCTTATTTCAGGGCAGTAACAAGTGCATAACCCTCTGTGGGAACAGCACTGCCCTTGGACTCACTCAAAGGTGAGCTAGAAAACTGGAATATTTCAGTTGAAAATGGTTCTATAACAGGCTACAAAGCCATTCATTCCTGAAATGGCTAAATGCATCCACACAAAACCAATCTTGCTTCTGCAAATGAGTTCCAAGTGTCCCCTTCTGCCCCTACAGTGCTTGTTCATTGAGGATCTCGAGTTACTTATCTCCTGTTTGTGGCACAACTCCCTAAAACAGGAGTTTCTGGGAGTTACACTCCACAGTTGAAGAAATGCTGAATCAAGATGCAATTCTTATATATTGTTATTTTGTAATGTGTAAAATTGTATGTGCTTTGTACATTAACATGGTATGGCTATTGAATAAAAAGAGCTTTGATCTTCTTGTTTAATGTGAAAGGTCTTGTGATTGCATGCACTGGACATTACACAATGGAAAATTCATGTGTTAAATTACAGAAGCTGCATCATTCAAAACAAGAAATGAAGCAGCACCGGAGATACTTCCCAATAATTTAACAGCAGTTAACTGTGAATAACCCCCTAAAAAACATAACGAGAGACTAAAATGCTCTTTGTTTCCCCACAGCAGTATAGATCTATTCTATGCCAGGGCCTCCCATCTAAGCCAGCACACAAGCAATTCAGACTGAAATGGTTTTCGGACTCGCCCTGAGCTACTTTTCATGTTCTACTCTGGTAACTGTAAATCAAAGCTTTCACTTCTGAAAATTGATGCCCCCAAGTCTCTAGTGCAAGTAAGACTTTTGTGCCTTTCCCAGCTGAGTTGGTGACCCCAGACCCTTTATATGTATTCAGTGAGGTTGAGACTTTCCAGTCTTCTTCCCTTGGGCATAGGATGGGCACTCACCTCAGTGGAGGGTCGGTGGATGCTACTGCCATGCAATGAGCTGGTGCTGTCCATATTGATCTGGTCCACATCTTTCAGTCCCTTCCAGTCCACTGCAATCACCTCATTCCCTGCAGGGACAAAACATCCAGTCAGGATTTCTTGATTCCATCTCTTTAAACAGTGCTATAAGGGGTTCTGCTTCAGAATTGGGCAAAGGAAGGAGTGTGTGTCATAGATTCATGACGCCTAAAGCCATAACAGGCCATTAGATCATCTAGCCTGACCTCTGTATATGACAGACCATTCAGTTTCATCCACTGTATTGAGCCCAATAACTTGTGTTTGGTTAAAGCATATCTTTTAGACAGGTATCCAGCACTGATATGGGATGGAGAACCCACCACTGGTAGTTTATTCCAGTGGTTAATCACCCTCACTATTACAATTTTGTGCCTTATTTCTAATTTGAGTTTGTCTAGCTTCAACTTCCAGCCACTGGTTCTTGTTCTGTCTGTCTCTAGATTAAAGAGCCCTTCAGTACCCAGCATTTTTGTCATGTGAAGGTAGTTATCAACCATAATCATGTCACCACTCAGTCTTCTTTTTGATAAGCTCTCTCACTGCTAAATCTATCACTGTAAGGCATTTTCTCCAGCTCTCAAATTTGTGGCTCTTCTCTGCAGCCTCTCCAATTTTCCAACATCATTTTAAAAAATGTGGACACCAGAACTGGATACGGTATTCCAGTACTTATCTCATCAATGCCATGTACAGAGGTAAAACCACCTCTCTACCAGGGTTGGCAATTTCCAGGGAAAAACTAGTTTAGGACAGGGTAAATACTAGCTTAAACCTAGGTTAAAATGTGAAAAATAATGGCATCAGTGGCCAGCAAGTTCAGCAAGCACAGAATGAATCTTTTCAAACTTTGAATACATCCATTCAAAAATGAGGAATAGGTGCAGTCTATCCACTACAAAGTTGGTCTTCTGCTATAGGATGTTGCATGGCCAAGTGGACCTGGACTAGTAGTTTGCAACTCTGCATGCTTCTGATTGCTTAATGCTTCAAGCCTGCAACTCTGCATTATTGTCATTTTCATATAATCAAATGTTTTTGAATTCTGTTTATATAATATTGAAAATTGAAATGAGTCATGATCTGTACAGCTTCCTTGAGAAAATACCAAACCAGAATGTATACAGACATTCCAATGTTCAGGATTATAATTATTTATATTAGTATCACACTCACTGCAGATTCACATTTTGTTTGTACAACTGTAAATCTACAGATCTACTGCTTTATGTTATGTCACCATAACTTGAATATGTAACTAAAACTAAGTGGAATGTAGTGTGCATTAATGAAACTGTTTTTAAAATAGAAAATGCCTTAAACTGGGACTAACTAGTTTCCCCCATGATTTTATCAGGTAAAACCCACTTCTGGTAAATACCATGCCATCTCTACTCCCTGCTCCTACTCACTACTTTCCTGTTTATACATCCAAGAATTGCATGTCTTTTTTTCCCACAGCAAAAACAATCCATTGATCAGTTGTCACTTTCACTGATTTAGAATCTATAATTTACATTTAGAATCATGTTCAGTAGCTTGTACATTGTGATCTCTAAATCCTTTTTAGAGTCATTGCTTTAGAGGATATGGTCCCCCATTCTTCAGGTATGGCCAGCATTCCTTGTTCCTAGATGTATAATTTTGCATTTGGCTGTATTAAAACACATATTGCTTGAATTGGCCCAGCTTACCAAGTGATCCAGATTGCTCTGTATAACTGCCCTGCCCTCATCATTTACCACTCTGCTAATCATTGTGTCATCTGCAAAGATTTTATATTTACTTCCAGATCAGCGATGAAAATTTTGAAAAGTACTGGGCGTAGTACCAATGTTGTAAAACCCCACTAAAAACACATGCCAATTTGATGATGATTCCCCATTAACTACTACTTTTTGAGATCTGTCAGTTAGCTAGTTCTTAATCCATTTAACACGTGCTTTGTTGACATTGTATAGTGCTGATTTTTTAATCAAAATGTTCTGTGGTATTAAATCAAATGCCTTACAAAAGTTTAAGAGCTTGTCTGAGTGCAGAATAAAGAAAGGTGTGAATTTGAAGTGCAATAGCTATTCCATACTAAGTTCCTGTGTGGACCTTCTTATTACACACTGAGGGCTTGGCTACATTTGCAAGTGTGCAGCGCTGGGAGTTAAAGCTTTCTTCGTACAGCTGTGTAGGGAAAGCCCTGGAGTGTGGCCACACTGACAGCTACCAGTGCTGCAGTGTGGCCACATTTGCAGCATTTGCAACGGTGTTGGGAGTGGTGCATTATGGGTAGCTATCCCACAGAGCACCTCTTCCCATTCTGGCGCCATGGGTTGTGGGAAGGGGGCAGAGGTTGCAGGACATTCTGCTTCCTGTCCCAACGCCCCAAGATGCATCGCTTCACATCCCAGCAATCCCTGTTTTTCCGTCCACGTTTGGCGCCATCTTGTCTTTTTCAACGGTTTCTGTGCAGTTCGATTTCTGTGGGAAATGAAGCCCGAACTGCTGAGGAGTATGCTGACGAGTCTCACCAGCACATCACGTTTGGCAGTTGAGCTATTCCTTAAGATCCAAAGTGACAGTGAGGAGTCCAACGATGATAGCGAGTCGCGTAATGCGTATGACATGAAATTGCTTGTGGCATTCACGGACATGCTCAGCATCGTGGAACACCGCTTTTGGGCTTGGGAAACAAGCACTGAGTGGTGGGATCACATCATCATGGAAGTCTGGGATGACGAGCAGTGGCTGCAGAACTTTCGGATGAGAAAAGCCACTTTCATGGGACTGTGTGCTGAGCTCGCCCCCACCCTGAGGCGTAAGGACACAAGATTGAGAGCTGCCCTGCCAGTGGAGAAGCGGGTGGCTATTGCAATCTGGAAGCTGGCAACTCCAGACAGCTACCAATCGGTCGGGAACCAGTTTGGAGTGGGAAAGTCGACTGTTGGAATCGTGTTGATGCAAGTTTGCAGGGCCATTAATCGCATCTTGCTAAGAAGAGCTGTGACTCTGGGGAACGTGCAGGACATTGTGGATGGCTTTGCACAAATGGGTTTCCCTAACTGTGGAGGGGCGATAGATGGGACGCATATTCCTGTTCGGGCACCACCCCACCTAGCATCCGAGTACATTAATCGGAAGAGGTATTTCTCCATGGTTCTCCAGGAGCTTGTGGATCACCGTGGGCGTTTCATTGACATTAACACAGGCTGGCCCGGAAAGGTGCATGATGCACGCATCTTTTGGAACACTGGTCTGTTCAGGAAGCTGCAGGCCGGGACTTTTTTCCCAGACTGGAAGATCACATTAGGGGACATCAAAATGCCCATTGTGATCCTTGGAGGCCCCGCTTACCCATTAATGCTGTGGCTCATGAAACAGTACACAGGGAGCCTTGACAGCAGCAAGGAACGGTTCAACTACAGGCTGAGCTGGTGCCGAATGACTGTGGAGTGTGCTTTTGGCCGTTTAAAGGGGCACTGGTGATCTCTGTATGGGAAGCTAGACTTGGGGGAACGCAGCATCCCCGTGGTTATACCCGCGTGCTGTACCCTCCATAATATTTGTGAAGGGAAGGGTGAATGATTCAGTCAGGCATGGACCTCCGAGGTTCAACGCCTGGAGGCTGAATTTGCACAGCCAGAGAGCAGGGCTACTAGAGAGGCCCAGCACAGGGCTGCAAGGATTAGGGATGCCTTGAGGGAGGAATTTGAGGCTGAAAACCAACAGTAATGTTTGGTGCCTTGCACGGGAGTGAAGTGCAGTGGTTACAATGTTAGTAGGAATCTGTGTTTGCTAAGCTGATTTGCAGTGCCTGTTTCTTTCCTGGGCTAAGCTATCTTTGACTTTCTGCAATAATAAAGACTCTTTTCAAAGCCAAGAATTCGTTTATTGAAAAGAAAATAACTTTATTGACAGACAGACACAAAAGTTTTTGGGAACCTAAAAGGGCAGGGGGTGTGTGGTGGGGAACTGTACAGTCACAGGTTTGTATATGTCCTGTCTGGAGTGCTGTGCAATGACTGCTGCACTTCAGGATGGCTATACTGTATGGTGAGGGGGGTTGAGTGCAGAGGGTAAGGGTCGTAGTTCTCAGGGCTGGTTGGTGAACATACAGGTGTTGGAGGCAGCTGGTGATGGTGGTAAGAACCTGGATGCTGGGGAAGGGGGTTTTGAGCTAACATGGGGACACAAGGGAAAGAGCTTTGGTACAAGGGCGGTGGGAAGGGGCGGGGGCGGGCACGGTAGTGCTCCGCCTGTATGGCTAAGAGCACCTGGATAGAGTGTGCTTGGTGCTCCAGGATGCTTATCAGCTGCTTTGTGCTTTTCTTCCTCTCCGCTGCATTTCTCTGGCGGATCCTGCTTTCCCTTTCCCTCCAGTCCTGCACTTTTTGATATTCTGTGACAGTGTGCTGCATAACTGCTTGCACCATGTCTTGTTTGCTTTTTCGTGGCTTCTTCCGGAGGTTTTGTAGTCTCTCAGCTGTTGATAACATGAGCAACCGAGATCTCAAGGTTGCATCTGTAAAGGCAAAAATGCAACACTTAATAGAGGCAGCATTGTTTATACCAGACAGTTATTCCCCAGCCGTTAAGGAGGGTAACAGTCTTCACAATAGCATAATTTTCCCATCCCAAAGAGAGCGCACATAACCCATGGTAGCCCCGAAATGGTGAGTAAGGGGGACTGATTATTTCAGGGCTGTACTGTCCTCGGGGTTTCTGTGCATTGGGGAAAGCAAACAGCTGCAGGAGGCACCTTCACTGAACACTATCCCAGCATTTTCCACAGGAGTTTATCCTGGAAGATATCTTGCTGCTGCGGGTCACCTGGGAAGCACGGGAGGGTCTTCTACTGCAATGCGGATTCCGCCCTGGCCCCTATGCAGCTTGCCTGTGTCTTGCAATGGTCCCCCCACCCCTCGCGGCACAGTGGGGCGGATGCATTAGCCTGACTGGGACAAGGACCACAGTGGCTCTCCCAAGAAACCTGAGCAAGCACATTGCCCACGCTCTGGCTGAAACTTTTGAAGAGATTACCAAGGCTGATTACCGCGACGTGATAGACCACATCAGTGCGCTGTTCCGCATCTAGGCATACATGCATGCAGCCCTAACCCTCCCTCCCCTCCTGAAAAATTTCAATCCTGAAAATAAAAGCCGCTTACCGGGAACCTGCTCCTGTGTTTGTCCTCCATCAGGTACCGGCTGCTGCGACTGGCTATCTTCCCCCTGGCTTGAGAAGAGCTCCTGGCTGCATGCCTCCTGGGACTCTGGGATGTCTCCCCCACCCCAGTACCCTCACTCTCGCTTTCCTCCTCCTCCTCCTCCCCCCGCTCTGAAGTGTCCATTGTGGTCCTCGGAGTGGAAGTGGGGTCACCCCCAAGTATTGCGTCCAGCTCTTTGTAAAAACGGCAGGTCGTGGGGGCAGCGCCGGAGTGGTGGTTTCCCTCGCAGGCTTTGCAGTAGGCACTCCGCAGCTCCTTCACTTTAACCCTGCACTGCAGCGTGTCCCAGTCATGGCCCCTTTCCAGCATGGCCCTTGATATCTGCTCCTTGGTATCGTAATTCCTACGGCTAGAGCGCAGCTGGGACTGCACAGCTTCCTCCCCCCAAACACTGATGAGGTCCAGCAACTCGCCATTGCTCCATGCTGGGGCTCGTTTGCCACGTGGAGCCATAGTCACCTGAAGGATTCACTGATTGCACTCTACACCTGGCTGAGCAAACAGGAAGGGGATTTTTAAAATTCCAGGGGCATTTAAAGGGAGGGTCTGACGCTTGATCACCTGAGGCCAGGGCAGTAGAGTTCAAACTGATGAGTAGAGTAGCTGAACAGACATTCTGGGATACCTCCGAATACCTGTGGGGCCAATAACAGCGCTTTTGGTGGCCACACTGGTGGAGCAGTGCTGCATCGGCAGTGCTATGGTTGTTATTCCCCAGGTTGAGGTGGAGTACAACCAGCACTGTAGCCAGGCAGATACAGCGCTGTATGTGCCTTGCAAGTGTGGACGGTGACTGAGTTGCAGCGCTGTAAAGCCACCACCAGCGCTGCAACTCTCCAGTGTAGCCATGCCCTGAGAGTGTCTTATTTATGGTTTAGGTTTATCCACAGTCAAAGTGGATTAAACTAAACCACACAAAGGCAGAGTAAGAGTGTTCACTCAGCAAACTATTTGAGGAATAGCTATTCAGCAATACCTATTGTGCAATATCTATTCCAGGTTTTTCCCTGTGTAGACACGCCCTAAGCATATTACAGTTACCTTGCAGTTACTGTGCAGTTACTATGCAGTTACCTTTATCAATGCAACTTGCAATTTCATCAAAAAATTAAATGAGGTTTGTTTGACAATACTTATTTTCCATGATATCATGTTGACTGGCCTTAATTATATTCCTGTCCTTTAATTCTTTATCAGTTGAATCCTGTATCAGTTTTTTACACTATTTTCCCCAACCTGCAGTTATTTGGGTCATCTTGCTTGCTCTCTTTGAATATTGGCATAACCAGTCTTCCCCATATTCCAAACTGTATTAAAAATGAACATCAGCAGGCCAGAGGTCTTGTCAGACAACTCTTTTTGGATTTTTGGGTGCAAGTTATCTGGGCCTGTTGATTTAAAAATGTTTAACATCCTCCTTAATTAATAATGGCCTGGAAAGTACTTCATCATTCCCATGTGTTACGAGTCCATCATCTTGCTTCTTTTCAAATACAAAATAGAAATATTTATTGAACACTTCTGTCATTTCTGCATCTTTATTAACATTTTTACCATCACCTCATAGTAATGGATTAATTTCTAAGGTTTCTAGGAGTTCTTTGGTTCCTAATGTACTTTAAAAACTCGTTCTTGTTATCCTTAGCTCTGCCAGCCATGGATTTTTCCCTGATGTCTTTATCTTTCCTTATACATTTTCTCCACTTTATAGCTTCTAATTTATACTGATTGCTCTCTCATTCCCCTTTTTACCATTTGTTATATATTGTTCCTTTATTTCTAAATACTGCCATCACTTTACCACTGAACCCACCTTTTAGCCAAAGTTGTCCTCTTCCTTGACTGTGGAATCATGTCTTTTTGGCCAGCTAAAAAAACTCTTCTTAAAAGCTCCCAATTTTCAGTCATATTTTTCTGTCTAAATTTTTCCTCATGATCAGTTTTGTTCATGAAGGCAGCAAGTGTAATTATATATATCACAATTAAGAAAGATATATATACTGGTTGGGATTGTCTATTTTTCACAGGTTCATAGATTCTAAGTCTGGAAGGGATCTTTGTGATCATTTAGTCTGACCTCCTGTGTTACACAGGTCATAGAACTTCCTGTGATGAGGTGTGCAGCCTACACAAGTGCTGACAGGGTTAATATGGGCCTAACAGGTCAGTACTGGTACCCGGCTGCACTTGGAAGGAGAGCCAGGCTTAATGGAGCCCAACTAGGCAGGAGCAGGCTGGTTAGTATAAAGGCAGGAAGTTGACAGCAGCAGAGGGCTTCAGAGAGGGGAGTTCGCAGTCACTCTCTGGGAACAAAGAGGTGGTGAGGAGGATACTCAGGGGAGAGGATAAGTCCTGGGATCCTAGCCCTGAAAGAAGGGTCAACCCAGAGAAGTTGTGGGGAAGAAAGAAGCCCAAAGAAACAGCAGCATGGAATGGAACTGGCAGAGCTTGGCTGCTGGTTCCAGGGTGGGAACCCAGTGTAGAGGGAGGGCCTGGGTTTCCCAGTCAGCCACTGGGAAAGTGGCACTGGACCTGGAGATTTGGAATGGAAGACTGTCTAAGATAGTGTATGGTGGACTTTGTTATTCCAGAAAAGGAGGACTATATAGTGACCTGGACAGATGGCTGAGTCATGAAGATGGAGCATTCTGAATCACAAAGAGAGAAGGGCCACAGCCCGAGCAACCAGCAAAAGTGGGTGCTGGACAGGGTGAGTCTCATTCCCAGACCTATCTGAAAGGAGGTGCACTTGCAGTGTGTGAATCTCTTTACCCTTCCCCAAAATAATTCCTAGAGCAGATCTTTTTAAAAAAATCCAATCCTGATTTAAAAACTGTCAGTGATGGAGAATCCACCACAACTCTTAGTAAATTGTTCCAATGGTTAATTACACTCACTGTTAAAAAGGTACGTCTTATTTCCAGTCTGAATTTGTCTAGCTTCAACTTCCAGCCATTGGATGATGTTATACCTTTCTCCATTTGATTGAAGAGTTCTTTATTAAATATTTGTTCCCCATATAAGTTATAGATTGTAATCAAGTCACCCCTTGACAGTCTCTCTTTGTTAAGCTAAAAAGACTGAGCTCCTTGACTCTATCACTATAGGGCAAATTTTCTAATCCTTTAACCATTCCTGTGGCTCTTCTCTGAACCCTCTCCAATTTACCAACATTCTTTTTGGATTGTAGACACCAGAACTGGACACAGTATTCCAGCAGTGATTGCATCAGTGCCTAGTTTGAATGTAATCAGGTCATGATCACTGGTCCCCATGGCAACCACAAAACTTCCAGTCCAGTGAGTAATTCATCTTTATCCATCATAATGAGGCCCAAAACAGTTACCTCGTGTTGGGTGCAATACCTTTTGTGTTAGACAATTATCTATAATTTACAAAAGTGCTCCCTGCTTGTTAGCATATTGATCACTGTACATTCGAGATACTGTGCCTCTGACTTATCAATATCTCTAAAACAGGTAATGGTGTCTTTAATATAGAGTGTCACTCCTCGCCTCTTTCACCTACTCTCTTTCCTGAACAGGTTGTTATGTTCATGGCACGCACACAGCAAAGTTAAATAGAAACATAAAATACTCTTGCCAGAGGGTGGCAAAGTAACACTACTTTATTGCTTAACATTCAGAACAATAACACAAAAGAACCATGTAACAGAGAGAGACAAAGCAGGCTGCTCCCTAAGGCAGGGAGGCACAATTCACCCCACCTTACTGGCTCTTCGCTGTGTTGCCAACTCCACATACCAAGAAGACACCAGACAAACCCTGAGAAGTCGCTAGATGTAGCTATTTAAGCACTCAAAAGGAGCAAAAAATGTCATTAAAAAAATGTCCAGAGAATTCAACAGAGAATTTTATATATATATATATATATATATATATATATATATATATATATATATATATATATATATATATATCAGGTCTGTCAAGTGATTAAAAAAATTAATCGCGATTAATCATGCTGTTAAACAGTAATAGAATACCATTTATTTGCATATTTTTGGATGTTTTCTACTTTTTCAAATACATTGATTTCAATTACAGCACACAATACAAAGCATACTGTGTTCACTTTACACTTATATTTTATTGCAAATATTTGCACTGTCAAAAACAAAAGAAATAGTATTTTTCAATTCACCTCATACAAGGACTGTAGCGCAATCTCTTTATCATGAAAATTGAACTTACAAATGTAGTATTATGTACAAAAAAAAAGGCATTAAAAATAAAACAATGTAAAACTTTAAAGCCTACATATCCATTCAGACCTACTCCTTGTTCAGCCAGTTGCTCAGACAAACAAGTTTGTTTACATTTGCAGGAGATAACGCTGCCGGCTTCTTGTTTACAATGTCACCTGAAAGTGAGAACAGCATGGCACTTTGGTAGTCGGCATAAGAAGCAGGCAGCATTATCTCCTACAAATTAAACAAACTTGTTTGTCTTAACGATTGGCTAAAGAAGAAGTAGGGCTTGTAGACTCTAAAGTTTTACATTGTTTTGTTTCTGAGTGCAGTTACATAACAAAAAAATCTACATTTTTAAGTTGCACTTTCATGACAAAAAGAATGAGGAGTACTTGTGGCACCTTATACTAATACATTTATTTGGACATAAGCTTTCATAGGCTAAAACCTACTTCATCGGATGCATGCAGAGTACTCCTCATTCTTTCTGCTGATACAGACTAACATGGCTACCACTCTGAAACCTGTCACGACAAAGAGATTACATTACTGTCCTTGTATGAGGTGAACTGAAAAATACTATTTCTTTTGTTTATCATTTTTACGGTGCAGATATTTGTAATAACAATAATATAAAGTGATCACTGTACATTTTGTATTCTGTGTTGTAATAGAAATCAATATATTTGAAAATGTAAGAAAACATCCAAAAATATTTAATAAATTTCAATTGGTATTCTATTGTTTAACAATACGATTCATTAATCATGATTAATTTTTTGAGCTAATCACATGAGTTAACTGCGATTAATCAGTAGCCCTAACACACACACACACACACACACACACACACACACACGTGCGCTCAGGCAAGTATAGTCACAGAATCATTCACAAGCAGTTCACTAGTGTTAATAAAATTCAATCCATGCTTTTCTTACTACATTCTGTTGCACACCAGAAGCAACTACAACAGTATGCTGTTATCATCAGGAGGGTACCCTCTGCTCATTGAGAAGGAAACTGCAGCCCTCTGCTTATTGGGTAGGGTGCTCTGTACACTGCAGCTCTTGCCAGCCTGGATTTGAGCCAATTGGTTAGTGAAAGGGAGAGCCCAGAGCCAGAGGGAAGAGGACATTTGACTCACCAGAGCTTGGTGCTGCATGGAGTCAAGAAAGTACCTCTTTCTCTCCAGGGTTTGATTTCTGAAAACAGGTGAGCAACTAACTCCAGGCCAAGCCAGGGGAAGGAGTAAAGTGGAGACGAAATCAAGCTAGCTCCACCTTTGATTCTGTAGTAAGGGCTTCATCCCTGAAGGCATGGTGCCCCTGCCCCATTGGGGCACATGGTCCTGTCTCATCCCACCCCACCTTCCATCTGTGCAGCTCTCCTTACTGGCTAACTTGCCTCTCCCGCCCTGCCTGCTTCATTAGCCATCTTTCCCTGCATCACAAAGAACATATATGGATAAAAACAAGCCCTGACTAATGTGCTGCTCTCTCCAAAGTGCATCTGGCTTTAGCAAAGTATTTAATTAGCTTCCACAAACTACTTTTCCTTACCTTCAGATTATAGTGATCTTAGCCCAAGAAGCCCTGGAATGTGATTCCTTCTGAGAACATGCTCAGTTGAGATGTAATGACATTGACTTGGGTGTGCAAAAGAATGTACACCTCTACCCCAATATAACATGGTCCTTGGGAGCTAAAAAATCTTACCGTATCATAGGTGAAACCATGTTATATCGAACTCGCTTTGGCCTCTAGCATTTCCGTTATTAATAGTTACCAAACATGCCTGGGCCCTCCCCCATCTGACCCTCCACCTACTTCCCGCCCCCGACTGACCACTCAGAACCCCTGACCCATCCAACTCCCCCCCATTCCTTGTCCCCTAACTATCACCTTCAGGGACCCCCCACCCCTAACCACTCTTCCCAAGACCCCACCCTCATCTAAGCCCCCCTGCTCCTTGTCCCCTGACCGCCCCTTCCAAAGCCAGAGACACCCCATTCCTAATCACCCCCAGGATTCCCACGCCCTATCCAACGCCCACGTTCCCTGTCCCCTGACTGTCCTGCCCCCAGAACCTCCAAACCATCCAACCCTCCCTCCCTTTTGCTCTCTGTTCCCCCCAAGATCCTATGCCCCTTATCCAACCCCTCAGTCCCAGCCCGGCACCCTTAACACGCCACTCAGAGCAGCGTGTCGGAGCCAGACACGCTGATGCACTGATCCACCGGAGCACGCAGCCCTGCCTCCCAGAGTGCTGCTTTACGACACTATATGCAAATTCTTGATACACGCTTTATTTGCCAATACTGCTGTTAGGCTCTGCCTCTCTTTGAAGGTGGTACAAACTCTACCATGCTCAAAGGAAACTCTAGGAGGCACAATGTCTCTCAGAGTTCAGTTGTGCAGCACAGGGGAAACATACCTGTTGTCAGGGGCGGCTCTAGACATTTCACTGCCCCAAGCAGGGTGGCATGCCACAGGGGGCGCTCTGCCAGTCACCGGGAGGGTGGCAGGCGGCTCTGGTGGACGGAGGGTCTGCTGGTCCCGTGGTCCGCTGGTCCCGCGGCTTCGGGGTACCTCCCGCAGGCATGCCTGCGGGAGGTCCACCGGAGCCGCGGGACCAGCGGACCCTCCACAGGGATGCCTGCAGGAAGTCCACCAGAGCCACCAGCCGCCCTCCCGGCGACCGGCAGAGCACCCCCTGTGCTGGGGCCTGGAACCGCCCCTCCCTGTTGTAAAGTTCTTTGGATGCAATGGTGTTCTCCTTTTCAGCGGTGGCCTTGTTTTCTCCATTGGGGGCAATATCAGGGAGCAGTTGCTGAACTCAAGAGAGTGCAATAACTGCAAACATGCATGGCATAAGGGGGTAAAAGAGGGAAAGACTTTATAGATCTTCCTCAATTCATACAATGGCCATGAACAATCTGGCCCTGTGATGGCAGCAGCTGTGAATGGGAAAGAGCACAATCAATCTAGGTAAAGCCTCTGCTCTCACTTCATCATGATGGCTTCAAATATTAGAATATAGAATATCAGGGTTGGAATGGACCTCAGGAGGTCATCTAGTCCAACCTCCTGCTCCTCTAAGGCTGAAACATCCTATGTTTTGTCTCAGTCCAAAGGTTAATGTGAATTGAGGGTTTTTTTTAGGTTTGAGCTTAATTGATTTTCAGACCAGACATGTAGGAAACACGCAAACTTTCCTCACTAGGAAAAAAATGACTTTGCATGCAGAAAAACTCATAAGTGACCAAGCCATATATATATATATATATATCTTTAAAACTTGTTGCCTTAAAGTTACAAGGAATTAAAATTTTGTTTCACACGCAATTTGTACAAATATTAACGTTAGATTACTAGGTATCTACAAAAATCCTTGGTAATCCCAAAAGCTTCATGCATTTTAACATAATTATTTATCTGTAAATTTGCACTAAAAAGTGCCTTATTTATCATTCATCATTCTCCTGATGACATATTTCAGACACTCAATCATGGAACAGAAACAATAATATGTGACCAACTGCAAACTAGAAATAGTGAATAGTCAAAGTGAAAAGTTCACGAATGACCCAGAAGCTGAAAATTATTTGTCCAAATTATTCAGTGAACATTTGGGGAAAATGAACACATTGGAAGGAAATCATAATCAGTTTGTGAACATTTTAAAGCACAGAAATTAAATGCAAAAAATAGGGTTGCCAGTTTTGGTTCGAAACATTCCTGGAGGTTTCATCACATGATATAATCGTTAAAGATTAATCTTTAATTCCTGGAGACTCCAGGACAATCCTGTAGAGCTGGCAACTCTAAAATCTGTGTTTACAAACTGTTAATGCTAAGGAGGAAGAGAAGGTAACTTTTGCATCCAAACAGGGGCAGGCTTGGGGGTACCCCTCCTGCCCAAAGTCAGGAATAGTTTCAGATTTGCTTTCATGAGAAACAGCCAAAACAGCATTAAATCATAGACTTAAAGACCCAGCTTCAGCTCTCAATCATTGAACTTAATGGGGTTGCACAAAGGTACCTGGGAGGTGAATTTATCACATGATGTTGGATAAAGCTAATTTTCTATAAAAAGAAATTAGTGTTTGCCTTACAGTTGTGTTTTTTTAGCTTCTTTCCCTTCCTCCCTCAGACTTCACATTTCCTTCTCTATTTTCATGTATCTTTTCTTTCATCTCTTCCACCCTCAATGTTAAATTTTTAAGTGCACGAGCTTTAACTTTTCCCTCTAAAACGTTCTTCTCCTTCAAGATGTTTTTCTTTTCTGATTTTACCTTTTTTCCCCTTCACATGTTCTCTCTCTGCCTTCCTTACCCACCTTTACTCCAATCTCTACTAATCATTACCTCTCTAACCCATTGCTACTTCCCTAACTGGTCTTCTATCCTCTCCCAGAACACAGGTCTTGCTCAAACTACATATAAAGTTGATGAGACCTTTTTAAAGGGTCAGTGGGTCACATAGTAATTTGAGGGTATCATCTTCCAAATGTGAGCAAGTTGATTGCCCTGTTAAAATGATAAGCAACCAGAAAATGAAAAGAAAATTGAGTTTATGACCTTTTTTGTTTCTGTATAATGTATAAGGAAGGGCTGAAAGGGTTGTCTTTTTGTTTTGGGGGTTATTTGTTTTTTGTTGTAGCTGTTGTTTGTTTTAGAGTCTTCTTGAGGTTTTGTTTTACAGCAGTTTTTTACATTAGAAATTCTGATGTTTTCCTGGCAGACTCTACAGATGACAGGCAAACTAGTAGGATGTAGCATCACAGGAAAGGAAATGAAACCTGAGCAACTGAGATAGGAAAGTATTTTTAGTCAGAATGTTTATTTAAAGCTCTTTTTAGGAGGGAAGGGTGGGTTCTGTTTCTGTTTAACACAAATTAAACTCAAATATCTGACAAACAGTTTGGTAAAAAGATCTCTTTGTTAACAATTTAACACTACCATCCCTTCAACAATTAAAGGGCAGGAAAGCTTCAAGTCCTCTGGTCGTCCATCAAATCAGGAAAAGCCAAAGTGGTGATCCTAGTATTTCTAAGGGAAAGATCAAAGAGATTTAAAAAAAAATTAGACACCATAAAAAACCAAAACATAAAACAAAATAAAAATGGAGGTTGGGCATCACAAACACTTATTTCCCTTTTCAGCTCACTTTTAAAGTAAAAGTTAAAGTTCCCAAAGCAATGTGAACTCACCCACATTGTGACAAATGTCATGGAACATCCAAGGGCTAGGCTGGATTTTTATATTACTGCCCATTTCTATTTCAGTGGTTCAGGCTGTCACATTTTGTCCCATATGTCCTGCCATGTCTTTCAGTTCTCCTAGACACATACAGGGATTTTCTTAGTGGGTCATTTTTTTTTTCTTTTTCTAGTGACTTTCTTCTATTTCTGTCTCTTTCTTGTGTCTTTTGTATTTTGTACGAAGAGTGTCTTGTTTTAAATTTCTCTTCTATCATAATGTTTACAAGTCCATTCTCCTTGGGTTTCCAATGGGCTGTATGTTTTCTCAGTTCCTATTTCCAGTCTGTAATCACGGATACTATATTTGGTAAGTCTGCCTGTGTTTTGTTCATTTGACTCTAATAAGGTCATCTGTATCAGGCCTGCTAACAATCTAGTTTGTTGTAATCTTTCACCTGCTCATACAATAGTCCTGATGCTGTCTTTTTTCTTATTTGGTTTAGAGTAAAGTACAATTTTTAAATGTTGTTTTGTCTCTTGGTCCTGGTTGTAAATGTCATTGGGAGCTGGAAGTGATGCTACTGTACACCGGTATGGAGCGTGTACCTATCACATTTTTAAGTGTTTTGTGATTAAAGCTGGTCAAATAATACAAGAAGTGATTTGTAAATAAACATAGTGATTTCCCTCCACTGCTACTGGTAGTGTCATATTATTAATTCTTTACAAATAATCTTCTGTTTCTAAAGTGTCCATCATCCCATCAGGAAGCAAAAACACTGTAATGTAACTTAGCTGACAAATCACACACCCTGAATAATGAAATTCATTCATTTCTCCTCATAAACTTTTAGACAAACAATTAATACAGTCATGGAAGTACAGATAATTTTTTGAGTGATTCATGAATAGAAAAATGTTAAATTTATAAAATAAGATATTATTTCAGTGACTGAGGAAATGTATGTTGCTTTGACTGCAATGGCACCAGAAACAGAATATTCTCTTTTGAAGAGTAACTAGTGGAGACAATCATCTCAGTGCTACATTTCAGCCATTATTGGAAACATTCGTGTATTAAAAATGGGCCTGATTTTCCTCTCACTTATATTGGTAGAACTGCATTTATTTCAGTGGTAATATTCCTGATCAAATATCAGGTTCATAGCATTTATTTGCAAATCTTCAGGTGTAGGTTTACTGGGGTTTTGTCCCATATGTTATAATCTTTGGTTAGTTTTGGGCCCTGGATATTTCCAACATATATAAAGTAAAATTGATTAAATGACATTACCTATTCATATATAATCCTGTGAGTGTAAAAATGGCAACATTTGACTCCAAAGGTTTGTAGTAATTCACTCTTCTGCAGAGGATCAGCACAGGCACTATTGTCCTCAAAAGAGGGATTTAGTGGAACTGAAGTAGTACATAGACACCTTGTGCTTAGGGTGACCAGATGTACTTATTTTATAGGACCAGTCCTGATTTTGGGGTCTTTTTCTCACATAGGCATCTATTACCCCCCCACCTCCTGTCCTGATTTTTGATACTTGCTATCTGGTCAGCCTACTTCTGCTTATCTAACAGAGATGAATTTCAACCCTCATGTCTATTTAGAGTCCTAACTTATGTCTTTAATGACAAAAATAAGTTTTTACTGCTCTTTTCTACATTTTAGCCCTGCAGAGATAGCACAGCTCTGAGAGTGCAAGGTGGGTACTTCTCCATTTTGGGCCTCATCAACAGAATTGTTTACCAAATGCCAATCAACGACCCCTGTGCAAACCCACTAAGAAGAAAAGAGACTGAGCAGGAGCTACAGAGGCACCAAGTGAAGGCAATGAGGTTGCACAAGAGTCAACACAGGCTTAATTTGGCCTGCATAACCTTGTTTACTTGTGATGATGTGGGAGGAGGAAAAAGCCCAGCTTGCGACTCAGAGCCCAAGCTGAGTCTGTTGGGCAGGTGGTTAGAGAACATATCTGTGTAAACTGAATAGGGCTTGTTGGAAAATATAATTAATTAACAGTAACAATATATTTCCATTCCAACAACAAAATTTACCATTTTCTGTTAACAGATTCTAGATTCTGTTAAAAGATTCTAAGGACAGAAGGGACCATTAGATCATTTAGCCTGACCTCCTGTATAACAGGAGTAGTGGGACTCAGAGCAGTGGGGGCTAGCGCCCATGCAATGGAAATACTGTGGGGGGCTGGGTATCTGCCCCCAGCACATCATTCTGTGTAAACTGTGCATTTGTGAGGAGGGGCCAGAGGAGGAAGTGGAGGAAAAAGTGAGATCCACAGGGGCTGGAGAGGCCACTGCAGTGCTCAGGATCAGGCTGAGGATACAGTGACCAGGTGTCTGGTTTTGAACCAGAATACCCTGTCAAAATGGGATCCTGATAGCTCTGGTCAGAACTGCTGACTGGGCTGTTGACTGTCCAGTTTGTGGCGGCACTGCACCGCACAGCGTGAGCATGACTCGTGTGTGTTCAGCAGGCAGCAGTTGAGGGTCACGTGGTGCACATCTCTCTCGCTGCTGCCTGGTCCTCTTCTCCTCACACCCTTCATGTGGCTGGGCTTGAGCTGCAGTGCGTGCCCTGCAGCAAACTGCAGTCTGTCTGTCACTCCATTGCCAGCACCCAGGAGTTCGCGGTACGTGTATCCCCATCTCCAAGTGCTGGGAATGGGGTTGAACCCCCATCCCCCTCACTGCATCCCTTCCTGTCCCCCCACGGCCCCCATCCCCCTCACTGCATCCGTTCCCCATTCCATCCTGTCCTGACCCCACACCTTCCCATCTCAGCCCTGTACCCTTTACAGCGCTCTCCCACCCATCCTATCCACCTCCCAGAGCCACCACTCTCATGTCCCTCACTCCCCACAGCCCTCCACTCCATTCACTTCCATACACTGCTGCACTCCCATTATGTCCCTATACACCCCTGTGCCCCCCACATCCTCAAGCACCTGTAGCCTTCTGCCTCCCCATCCACCCCGCATACCCCCTACCCCCTTCTCTCTCCTTCACTGACCCCTCTCACTCCCACCTTGCTCTTGTCTTTGGTCTCTTTCCCTTTCCATCCTCCCTCCTCCACCCCTAATCCCACCCATCTTTTCCCCTCCAGCCCACCCTCCTCCCTTTCCAGCTGGGTGATTTAGGCAGGCCCTGGAAAAAGTGTATGAAAAAGTGTCTCTGTGTAGGTAAGTGTGTGCATGCATGCACTGTATGTGTGTAAGAGACTGTGTGTCTTTGTGTAGGGAGGTGTGTGTATTGCTGCATGTGTGTATACTTGTGTGAATAAAATTTGCAGCCTAACTCTTTGACTTTTATTTGTTTTGCTGGCTTGCACACACAAAAAAATTGATGACATAAAATATGTGTGTATTCATTTCATAACAAGTTTTTAAAAGAGATGGGAACTCTAAAAGAAATATATTATTTTTTAAGAAGTGAATGTTGTTGACTAGTAAGTGAAGAAGAGCCAGTGTATCATACATTTCTCCCCACCTTTGTTTAGCTACATTATGAACTCTTCATTGCAGACTCTCTCTTTTTATGTGTATGTCCAGCACCTATCACCCTGGAAGCCCTGATCTTAGGTGAGGTCTCTAAACACTGAACAACAATTGTAATATTAAGTAATGTGGAAGTATATGTGTTAGTGCATGCTAGATGTGTACACATGAATACACATGTGTATTTGCATGTAGGTGTGGGAGTCAGTTTCTACAGATTTATTTATATGGGTATCTGGACAGGTGTGCATTTCTGTGGTTGTGCTCTATGGATTTGTATTTGGGCTTCAGGAGTGGGCCTTTAATGGACCCATTGTAGCTGTGATAATGTGTGGTCCTAATTCCACACATAAAATTACAATAACTTTAGTGAACAAAAAAAATGGAGCTGGTCACAAAAAATGGGAAGAGGGGAGGGAAAGAATCATGAAAACCTCTGTGAAATTAATTTTTTTTAAATTACCCTTTTTAACTATTTTGCCGCCAGCTCTAGCGTCCTGTAACAAATAAAACCTGAACTTAGCATAGTACATCTGTCAAAACTATAAACATGCCTGTTAGAGCCTTGCAGTGAAAATGAGCATGTGAGAGAGGACAGGGGAGAGCAAGCAATGGAGGAAGAGAATGGAGTGAATGGGGGTAGGACCTTGGGAAGGGGTGAGGCAGGGCCTCAGGGAAGGGGTGGGGCAGTGGGCAGGGCAAGGGCATTCAGTTTCCTGGAATTAGAAAGTTGGCAACCCTAGCTGAGGAGCAGGTAAGAAACACACTCCCCGCTGCCAGGTCTCACTAGCTCCCAGCACTCCCCTTGCAGAGCAACCACCCTGCTCCCTCTCCTATCTCTGAGACCTTGATCACTCACCTCCTTCTGCTGCCCTGACTCAACCCACTCCCCATTCAAAGTGAGCTTCACCACCTCTGCTACATAACACTGGCTAGAACACTTCTCCAAAATAAATTCCTCCAACCAGCTGTAAAACCGAGCACATTTGATATGCGATTGCTAAGAGAGGATAAACCCAGTCAGAGCCCAAGAGCAGAGTGTAGACACACACTTTATTGGAAAGCAAAACACATCTAGTAGACACAATTATTTTTTTAACTTAAACTTTTAATCTGATGTGGATGAAAGGTGCCAGGGTGACAGTCCGAGACACTAAAGTCTCCTTTGGCCACAGGTTCAGCATAGACAGCAGCAGTGAGCTCATCCTCATGCTGTCCCCGCGGTAGCTCAGGCCAGCCACTTGAACATGTACCCACAGAATCAGGTGGTCTTAAATTTGGGAAGCTAGTCCAAGCCATCTTGGGCCAGAGTGGCCAAACTGCTATTTTTAGTGTGTTAGCTTGAGCAGAGCTAGCATGTTTCAGTTCATCTGTGCTGAGAAGCACCATCCTAGCTGGAGTGTAGACATACCCTTTGATGAGACTACAACTACAGACTTCATCCTTCTCCACTTAAATTAGTAGGAGTTTTGCCATTTAATCTTTCCCTAGGAGCCATCCTGCCTCCCCAATACCACCTCCTTCCGGCCTGGTCTACACTACGAGTTTATTTCGAATTTAGCAGTGTTAAACCGAACTAACCTTGCACCCGTCCACACAACAAAGCCTTTTATATCAATACAAAGGGCTCTTAATATCAATATCTGTATTCCTCCCCGACGAGGGGAGTAGCGCTGAAATCAGTATTGCCATTTCGGATTAGGGTTAGTGCGGCCGCAATTCGACAGCATTGGCCTCCAGGCGCTGTCCCACAGTGCACCATTGTGATTGCTCTAGACAGCAATCTGAACTTGGATGCACTGGCCAGGTAGACAGGAAAAGCCCCGCAAACTTTTGAATTTCATTTCCTGTTTGCCCAGCGTAGAGCACCAATCAGCACAGGAGACCATGCAGTCCCAGAATCAAGAAAGAGCTCCAGCATGGACCATATGGGAGATACTGAAGCTGATCTCCGTATGGGGAGATGAATCTGTTCTATCAGAACTCCGTTCCAAAAGACGAAATGCCAAAGCATTTGAAAAAATCTCCAAGGCTATGATAGACAGAGGCCACAATAGGGACTCAACACAGTGCTGCGTGAAACTTAAGGAGCTGAGACAAGCGTAACAGGAAGCCAAATAATCAAATGGATGCTCACAGAGGGAGGGAGGGGCGACTGATGACTGTAGCTATCCCACAGTTCCCACACTCTCTGAAAATCATTTGCAATCTTGGCTGAGCTCCCAAAGCCTGAAGGGTCAAAAACATTGTCGCGGGTGGTTCAGGGTATATGTCATCAGCCCTGCCCCCCCACCCCCCATGAAAGAAAAGGGAAAAAAATCATTTCTCACCTTTTTTCAATGTCACCGCATGTCTACTGGATGCTGCTGGCAGACACAGTGCTGCAGCGCTACACAGCAGCATCCCCGTCCCTTCCCTTCCCTTCCCGATGGCAGATGGTGCAATATGAGTGGTATCTGTCGTCGTTGTCCCGTGAGTGCTCCTGGCTGGCCTCGGTGGGGTCGGCCGGGGGCGCCTGGGCAAAAATGGGAATGACTCCCGGTCATTCCCTTCTTTAAGCTTTGTCTAATGGAGATTCAGTCCTGCCTGGAATATCATAGCAGCTGGAGACTGCCTTCCCCCCCACCACACACACACCTTTTATCTCTGCTTGCAGAGGCAATAAAGTCAGTGCTGTTTCTTATTCCTGCATTCTTTATTACTTCACCACACAAATGGGGGGACAACTGCCATGGTAGCCCAGGAGGGGTGAGGGAGGAGGAAAGCAACAGGTGGCGTTGTTGCGGGGCACCCCCTAGAATGGCATGCAGCTCATCATTTCCGTGGGATGTCTGGGACTCTGACCCAGAGCAGCTGTTTTCTTCTCTGGTTCTTTAGTAGGCTTGCCTGATATTCTAGGCAGGACTGACTCTCCATTAGACAAAACTTATGACCTGGGGAGTCATTCCCATTTTTGTCCATGCGTCCCCAGCAGACCTCACCGAGGCCAGCCAGGAGCACCCATGACAGCAGCAGACTGTACAATATGACTGGTAACCATCTCTGCTAACTTGCAAAGGCAAGGGGATGCTGCTGTGTAGCACTGCAGTACCGCGTCTGTCAGCAGTATCCAGTAGACATACGGTGACAGTGAAAAAAGGCTAAACGAGCTCCATGGTTGCCATGCTATGGTGTCTGCCAGGGCAATCCAGGGAAAAGGGCACAAAATGATTGTCTGCCGTTGCTTTCCCGGAGGGAGGATTGACTGATGACATTTACCCAGAATCACCTGCGACACTGTTTTGCCCCATCAGGCATTGTGATCTCAACCCAGAATTCCAATGGGCGGGGGAGACGGCAGGAACTATAGGATAGCTATGGGATAGCTACCCACAGTGCAATGCTCCGGAAATCGACGCTAGCCTCGGTACATGGATGCACACCGCCAAATTAATGTGCTTAGTGTGGCCGCGTGCACTCGACTTTATACAATCTGTTTCCAAAAACTGGTTTCTGTAAAATCAGAATAATCCTGTAGTGTAGACATACCCTCCCAGACATTCAGGCCACAATCTAGGTGTTACCTTTGACTCAGCCCTCTCTGTAGACTAGACCAGTCATCCAGGCTGTGTCTAAATCTTGCCACTACTTTCTACACAGCATCTCTAATACTTGACCTTTTCTTTCAGTTCACACAGCTAAACTCCAGTTCAGGCTCCCATCATCTTCCATCTTGACTACTGCAACTTTCTTCTTTTTGTCTTCAGCAAATTCACCCCTCAAGTCTATCCAAAACACTGCTGCTAAGATCATCTTTGTTTGCATCCCACCACTGATCCCACCCTCCCCCTGTATCAGACACAATTTGACTTTCCCTTTAAGACCCTTCATGGTTTAGTCCTACATAACTCTAATATGTTATTGAGCCATTGACTCCCACCTCTACCCTGCCAAAAATGCCAGTTTTCTCTCAGGCCCATTTGTACTTTCTCCCATTCTGCCCCTTATGCATGGGAGGCATGCCCCATAAACATCCACACAGCCTCCTTTGTCCACGATCCCCCTTAAAATCTCACCTTCAAATTCACCTCTCGTGTGATGCCTACAAAACTCTTGACAATAGCCATGCGGTTAGTGTGTTAATGACCACTGCTTACTATATTGAATATGACCGTTCCCACTGTTACTTGTCCCCTCCCTTTGTTAGTTTGTTATATGCTAAGATCACAAGCACATGGGGACAGGGTCTATCTGTATGACGTATGTACAGGGCCTAGAACAGGGGTAGGCAACCTATGGCATGGGTGCCGAAGGCGGCATGCGAGCTGATTTTCAGTGGCACTCATAGTGCCTGGATCCTGGCCACTGGTCTGGGGGGGCTCTGCATTTTATTTAATTTTAAATGAAGCTTCTTAAACATTTTAAAAACCTTATTTACTTTACATACAACAATAGTTTAGTTATATATTATAGACTTATAGAAAGAGATCTTCTAAGAACGTTAAAATGTATTACTGGCACACGTAACCTTAAATTAGAGTGAGTGAATGAATGAAGACTCGGCACAGCACTTCTGAAAGGTTGCCGAAGCCTGGCCTAGAACAATGGTGTCTACTTTCCTGACTAGGGCTACAATACAAATAATAAACAAACAATAATAATGATTACAATAGGAGTGGAATCGCACCCTAAGTGGCCCATTTGTGCGAGATGTGGAGATGATCTTTGATGAAGATATCATTTCATACACTCCACATCATGGTAAGCTGTGTCAGAAGCAAATAGATCTAACATTATAATAAGGATAATATTTCACATTTCTATAACAGCTTTTCAGCCTAAAGGATTACCAGAGCACTGGAATGGAGACTCTATTTGTAGGGCTCACTTCCTCTCCCTTTGAAACACAGCCATCTCTGGGGTGGAAGAAAACAGCCATTTAACAGGACACCATACAGAAAGTGATTAATACCATATGCAATTAAAGCTGCTGGGAAAATTTTAAGCAGGTGAAATGTAGTTACTCAAATTAGAATTTAGCCATGACTCTGGGGTTATCATCCTACTCTTACAACAGAATGCCAATTTTATAATGGCCCAAGTTGTCAGAACCTGTTTTACATTTCATTCAAAATGTGGCTCTTCCAGCAGCTCACCATCTTGTCCTACCATGCTGGGGCACTGGGTTAGTACTGCCTCTCACTGATAAAAGAGACTTACATACTAAGGTAATAACATCAGTTTCGATAGCTCCTGTGTTTTCCCAGGTTTTTCTTCTGTATTGAAAATTTCCTTTGTTTTTAATTTTTTGGGAATATTTTTCCAATCAGTTCAGGATGCTGTGGAAAATTTAAGTTTGCTGCAGATTTCAGCATGGATGCACCATAGAAATCAGAGTGGCTGCTGGAGAACTGGAGATGATGCTCTAGTGTCATCAGCAGTCTATTCTGTTTCAATCCAAACTGGGATTTAAGGAGGCTGTGTGAAGTGACACTAGCCAGCACAAACTGTGTTAGTCAATCTGGGAGCTGGACAAATGCAGAGACACACAGGGTCTGTCTTTGTCCAGCAGTCTCAGGAAATGTCTTCACAGCTGTTTGGAATCAGGGCCTGCAGCAGAGCTAGTCACCAGGCAGTCTCATCAGAACAACTGGCCTGCAGCAGGCTGCTGGATTGGTCATGCAACGTGATTAGCTGCAGGGGCCAGCAGGCTGGCTTTCCAGCCAGCAGTTGCAGCAACTCCTTGGCTACTCCGTGCTCATGCCCACCACTGTGCCTGCTCCTGCTGCCCCTGCCTTGCACCCCTCCTTATCGTGCTGCCTTGCTCGCTCCAGTTCCTGTCCTCTGTCTTGTCTTTGGCTTCTGATTACAGACTACAGCTTGACCGTTGGCTTCAGCTTCTGACTATTGACTCCAGGTCTGACCTTAATCCCTGGTTTCTGATGCCCGCTCTAACGACTAGGCTAGGTCACTCTCATACCAGTTGGATGACAGATTGAGCATCTCCTAAAATTAGGGCCAGGGATCCTCAGTGCAAGCATGAACCCTTCTAGGTCCTAGTGGAACTGGTGGACACTGTTCAGAACTTTCAGGTACAAGTGACTGCCCTGCAATCAGAGAATGCTGCCCTACAGGAGCAGATTGCTCTGCTGGCTCCTCCTACTCCCTACTCCACCCTCCCTGGAACCAAAGATTCTGCTGCCTGACAAATTTGACAGAGACTGGGACAAGTTTTGTGGGTTTCTGAACCAGTGTTAGCTCCTGTTCCTTCTACACTCCTGATCATTCCCCATGGACCAGGACTGTGTGGTTGATTGGGAGTCCTTGCCTGGGATTCACACTTTCGGGAACAGTCCTGCCCCCTCTTGTGACAATTAGAGGAATTCAATCAAACCATGTCCCTTATAATGGATGACCGCAACCAGGTGTGGACCATTGAGCCAACCCTTCAGGCCTTATGTCAGAGATGCCGGCCCATTGCCAAGTACGCTGCTGAATTTCATCATTTGGCTTCTGGCACTGCATGGAATGAGACAGCATACAGCCATCACTTCCATCTGTGGTTAAACGAGAATATCAAGGACAAGCTTATGTGGGTGGAGCCTCCATCCAGTTTGAACAATCTGTTTGACTTGTGCATCAGAATCAATGATCACCTCACAGAGCTGCGGCTGAGTGTACCTCAATTTTCCAGAGGCTGCCATTCACCCCACCCATGACACCCCAAGCACACAAAGCTTCCCTGGCACCAGAGTTCTTGAAAGCTAACCAGGTTTGCCCACACCTCTCTGACTCCGAGAAGCATAAGCCTAATGCCTGGCATTGGTACTTATATTGTGGGGAACCTGGCCATCTTGCCTTGACATATCCAGTGAAGACTCAGATAGAACCAGGGCTGGGAAATGCCAGGTCCCAAGCCAGGAGGAGTGGGTCCAGACAGAGATGGTCTTCTCTCACCTCTGGTAATTCTCAGCAGCACCCATGGGGCCACAATTGCACTTCAGGACCCTCAATCCAGTTTCCGATGCAGTTCCGAATACTTCTATTGATTTTACTACCAGTAAGCTTCAAGATTCACTTAGAGGTCCTAGCTGACTTCGGGGACCTCAGGTAACTTTATGGTCTTGAACTTTGTTAAGACTCATACGGTTGCCACCATATGCAAGGACTATCCAGATCTGGTTGAGACTCTTACTGGGTCTCTTCTCTCCTTTGGACTAGTAACCCACCAGACCTTGCCAGTAATGGTTATCACCCTCTGGGGGCACTAGGAAATCCTACAATTTGGATTAATCCATGCCCCTTATGCTCCCATCACCCTAGGTATACCCTGGCTTACCACCCATGACCCCCACATTCACTGGCGGAAGGGGATCCTACACATCAACTCCAGATATTTCTGGTTATCCGGCCTTCCAGGATCTGAGAACGACTGGTATGTTATGTGGTTCATGTCATGTGCTGGAAGACCCTCACCCTCAGGCAGCAAAACCACTGGGACCCTTAGTGCCCCTGCGGCTCCATCTGCCACAGCCAAGATCTCCCACAAATACTGAGACTCTGTTGATGTTTTTGACAAGGTGAAGGCAGACATCCTGCCTCTGAATGGGACTTACAATTGGCTGATCAATCTCTAGCCCAAAAGCAAGACCCCATTTGGTAGACATATGCTCTCTCTGAACCCAAACTTGCAGAAGAAAATTCGGAAGAGTTTCATCTGCCCATCCACATCCCCAGTGGATTCTCTGGTCTTTTTGGTCATGAAGGACAGCTCTTTGCATGGGCCCTGAGCAAGGTGACCACATGAAACTGGTCCCTGCTCCCATTTATCAACAAGATATTAAATCATCTATGTGTGGCCAGTATTTTGATGAAGATTGAGATGTGTGGTGCCTATAATCTGGTGTGCATGCATGATGGGGATGAGTGGAAGACCACCTTTCATGTTCAATACAGCCGCTATGAATATCTAGTCTTCCTATTTGGCCTATGCAGTGCTTCAGTAACGTTTCAACACTTTATGAATGATATATTCCAAGATATGCTGGACCACTTTGTCATTATGTACATTGATGACATTTTGATTTTCTCCAAAGACCCAGCTCTTCGTGACAAGCATTTGCATAGTGTTCTTGAAAGGCTATACCAGAATCATCTATATGCAAAGCTGGAGAAATGAGAGTTTGACTGGGACACTCTTGAATTTCTTGCACATATCATCTTACCTCAAAGACCGGCATCTTCTAGATGGTGCTAGGTTCCTGGTTCAAGTTCTGATGGATCATACAAACTTGCAGTACCTAAAACAGCCAGGCACCTGAACCAGTGACAGGCACCCTGGTCCCTCCACTTGATGTAATTCAAGTTTGTGGTCACCTACTAGCTGCGGACAAGGAATGGGAAGGCGGATGCATTGTCACAAAAGGATGAGTACTACAAACTGGGTGAAGAGACAATGTCCATGATTCCCAAGCCCTTCAAGGTCCTTTCTGGCACTGTAGCCTCTCACCTGTTATTCTCTGTCCACTCTGTTACCTAGCAATCACCTTGCCATCCAAACCTATCAAGCCTTACACCACAACCAGGACCAGACCTTAATAGGAACTTGATGACCTGCTGTATGTACCTCTGTGGCATCCTATGTAGAGTCCTATGACCTTTGCACCCAGACCAAGACTCCCATTCGTTCAAGACCACTGGGTCTCCTCCAGCCCTTACCCACTCCACCTCGACTGTGGACCATCATTTCCGTGGACATTATCATGGAATTATCACCCTCCCAAAGCCACACTTTCTAGTGGTGATCAACCACTTAACCAAGATAGCGTTTGTTCCATTGCAGGTGTCTCCTCCCTCTGCTCAGGAGACAGCCTGCTTGTTTGTGATCAACATCTTTCATCTCCACTGCATGCCTGCAGGATAATGTCTGACTAAGGATCCCAATTTATTTTCTACTTCTATGCCACCTGAGTATCAATGTCCTAACCTCAGTGGCCTATCACCCAACAACCAATGGGCAGGCAGAGCAAGTCAGTCAAGCCCTTGAACTACATGGCTCCCTAAATCTATCATCAATATTACTGACTGTCCCTGATCCCTCATGCTGAGTTTGCTTACAGCAAAGCTATAGAGGTCTCCACCAAACAGACTCCCTTCTTTGCTCACTAATTATAGTTTCTATCTTTGTGCTCATCCAGAGATCCCCTCTGAATCATCAATGCCTGTTGCTACCAAACTCACAACCCACATCGAGCAGGCACTCCAAGAACCCCAGAAGAAATTAGAAGTCACCGGGGCAACTTACAAATGGCATGTTGACCTATCCCGCCAGCTGACACCTGGCTTTGGGATAGAGAGCCAAGAAGAACATGTGCTTCAGCAGATTCTAGACTCTCATTGGGTCCAAGAGAAACTACAATATGTAATTGACTGGAATGGGTACATCCCAGACAAACATTCATGGGAATGTACAGAACACTTCCATGTCCCAGTTCTCCTGCATGCCTTTCAACATGCTTACCCTTAGAAACCAGGCCCCAGGGCTAGATGCAGAGGAGAGTGCTGTCTGGAATCAGGACCTGCAGCAGACCTAATCTCCAAGCAGTCTCATCAGGACAGCTGGTCAGCAGGTTGCCTGATTCACCATGCCACCTGATTGGCTGCAGGGGCAGCAGGTCAGCTCATAAGCCAGAAGCAGTAGCTCTCTGGCTGCTCAATGCTCATGCTCATCACTGTGCATGCTCCTGTGTTACCTTGTTTCTGCTGCCCGCCTTGCACCCAGCCTTGCCTCTGTATTGTCCTCTCCTTGCGTGCTACCCTGCTTGCTCCAGTTTCTGGCCTCTGGCTTGACCCTTCACTCTGGTATCCAGTTCCTGAGCTCTGGTTTGACCCTTGACTTTGGCTTCTCACTACTGACTCCAGCTCTGATCCTAGTCCTTGGTTCCTGATGCCTGCTCCAATCGCTTGGCCTGATGTCTGCTCCAACTACAAGACTAAACCGCCCTCATCCTGGCTGGCTGAAAACAGTAAAAGCAGGGTGTGAATGAGCTCTCCCCTGACATCTAGTGATGAACTGTGGAAGAACACTTTAGGAGCTGACCTCATTTGCATGGACACACCCACTCTGCCTTGGTGCTCAGCAGGATGGGATTGCTTGCCCAAATGATCACTTTTGGCTAGTGTTGGATCCTCAGGCTCCTTGTTATTGAGGCAGGAGTAATAAGGGGTTGTTATCCTTGGTATGTGCATCAAAGGCAGCAGAACTATGCTTGGCATACCCTGATTGAAGGACTCACCCTAATCTAAACAGCATTCATTAGGCAGGGGACATGGGTTCCAAAGGCCAGTGAGGGGTGAGAGGGTGGGGACAGGTATTTGTAGTTGGTGGTGTGGGTGCTGTTTAAGAGCTTTAGACACCATTTGATCCTTCTTCTTGCTACTGTGTAATAAAAGAACTAGTTTAGGCTCAACTGAGAGTTGTCTTACACACTGAAGAGCTGAAATCTTTGATACATAGGTCTCAGCATTAGAACTGCTTTGGAAGAGTGTCTCTGATGCAAGGGAATACCCAGTGTGCACCAGCAGTGAGGATCCCCCACTAACAGCTTAAATCACTGAGAGCTGTGTTAAGTGGTAGCACCTGAAGACATCCTGGCAAGTGGCCAGCAAGGTGGCCGGTGATGAGGAGTGGTGAATGAGTGCTAGGACTGTGAAGCAAGCATGGTACCTTCTCCTCTACCTCTCTCCACCCAGGGTGGGAGGTGAACTCTGCGGATGTACTTCTGAACTCTGGGCCTGCACTGATACAGGACAACAACTGTGAGTGGGGGGTGGTGAAGGGATGGGCAGGTTGAAGGGATTTTTGTTTGCTGGACTTAACCTGAGGGGAAAGGATACTGCCCAACTTACTTAGGTGGGGTAGAGTAGGTCTTTTGCTCATGGTTTATGTTTATGAACTCTGTTTGTGGCATTTTCCCAAATTAATGCCAGGTTACTTCTCTCCTTTCATTAGAAGTTTATTTGCTACACTCAGACTCTGCTTGCAAGAGGGGAAGTATTGCTTCTTCGAGGTGCCCAGTGAGTGGTATGTAATTGTTCCAGGTCACTGGGTGGGGGCTCTAGCTGGTTTTGTGTTGCATTGTTGAAAAGAAACCCTGAGATACTGAACCCAGCCCTTGTTTCTGCCAACTCTGAATGGCAGAAGGCTTACAACAATGCAGATAACTTGAGTGTTACCCCTAACTTGACTCATGTCCACACAAAAAAATCTCTAGCTTGAGTTAAGTAGTGCTTTTAACTCAAGATAGTTGGCCTATCATGGTGGGAGCTGAAGCTTGAGAGATGCTGATGCTCAAGCTAGTGATGCAGTAGAAATGCAACAGCTTGAGATACAATTCATCAATAGCTAATCCAACCACTCTGCTAGTCCAGTCATTCCATGCTGCTAATCAAATCAGTCTGTACAAACTTTTAAGCCACAAACAGCTCTTCTTCAGAAAAAGAACTCTGTAGCTCAAAAGCGTGTGTCTCTCACCAACAGAAGTGGGTCTAATAAAATATATTATTTCACCCGCCTTGTCTCTCTAATATCCTGGGACCAACATGGCTATAAATACACTGCATATAACTCCAGTGTTGTTTTGCAGTGTGGTAACTCTCACCCTAGCAAAGCTAGTGTGAGTTCAATAACTTAAGTTAATTGTTTCAGTGAAGACAAGTCATTAGTTAAGACTCCCATTTATACTCATTACAACTGAGCCCAGTCTACACTATAGGGACTATAGCAGCATAGCTATATCACTGCAGTTCTGCCAAGATAACACCTTAATGTAGATGCCGCCTACAGTGATGAGAAGGGGGTTTTCCATTGCTGTAGGAACTCCATCTCTCTGTGTGACAGTAATAGAAGCATTCTTCTGTTGATCTAGCTGTGTCTACACTGGAAGTTAGATCAGCATATCTGTCGCTCAGGGATGTGGATTTTTTACATCCCTAAGCACTGTAGCTATGTCAACTTAAATATTAAATCTAGACTAGACCTGAGTCCTGCCTCTTCTATATCATGGGGGGCACTACATATCTTTCAGGAAATTATGGTCCTACTCACAGGTGGGCAACATTTTTCAACTGAAACTTTTTTCTGTTAAAATTATAGTTCAGGCAACACAAAAAAAATTCACGAATTCCTGTCAATTTTACTGAATTGTTTCCATCAAAAAAATCAATGTGTGTTGCTTAGACATTTTTGAAACAATCTAATTTTTTATTCAAAATAAATTCTTTAATTTCCTAAAAAAAAGTTTAAAAATCATTTTCAGTTCAACCTGAAACCACACACACACACTTTATTGTCAGGAACTGAAAGCAAACCCAAAAGTTCATTATTTGCCCAGCTCTAGTCCTGACTAGTAATATGCAGAACTGTCTTCCTTCCATCACTGCACATGCCATTGTCATCTCTGAGCCATTCCATGTCCTCATATAAGGTTGCAAGGTGTCATAAAATCCCATTTCATTTATATGCCTACTGAGCTGCTCAGTCATGAAGCTGCTCAATCACTCTCTCCAGGGAAAGGGAATGTGTCACTCTGTGTAATAACTGGAAAGAACCACTCAGCATGCGTCACCCAGGATGGCACCTCATCTTCCACCCAGAAGAGACTGATTATACACCTCAGTCAAGGGAGATTGCATTGCCATTAGTTTTTACGAAACACATCATGCAGAGTAATTAACTACTTCCAAGATCTTACTGAGAAATCTTCACCTTCAACAAGGAGAGTGGTTCAACTGGCTCAAGAGAGATTGGCTTTAACATGACTGATCTTACTTCCTAGCGAACTGCCAGGAATCAGGGCCTGCCGCAGAGCCAATTTCTGGACACCCTAAACAGCAGAGCCGGCCTGTTTGCTGTCTGATTTGCTACACTGCCAGATTGGTGGGAAGAGTCATCAGACCAGCTGTTAAGCCCAGCAGTAGAAGTTTGGTGGCTGCTCAAAGCATTCACCCACAGCTGTGGTAGCTCCTGCCTCCTTCCCAGCCCTGCTCCACTTTGGCTTATTCCAGGTAACCCAGTTCTGACCCATGGTTCTGATTCCTGACTTCTGCTCTGACCTTGGGCGCCTATTCCTATGACTGATTCCTACTCCAACCAGCAGGCCTGGCCACCCACATCATGGTCTCTGACATGAAGAAGCTGTAAAACTGATCACCAACAAGTCTGCTTTACAGGAGGGGAAGCCTTCACCACACAGACCAGCTCTGCAGGGTAATGTTCTGCCACATCTATAATCAAGGCAACTAACTTCTTTCATTGTCTGTACTGTAAATCCAGTATAGGGTTCCTTGTACAATGCGATTATGCAGCTGCATAATAACCTTTTTTTGTGGAAGTTGGCACATAACTGTGCTTCAGACTCCATGTTTTCATTTAAAAAAACCGAAATCTCTTGCTCTTACAGCTGGCTGGCAGCAGCCGTGGTCTGTGTGTTGTGTCTAACCATTACAACCAATCCATAAAGCATGTGAGTCTGTTACAGCCCCTCCTGTGGAACCCGGCACTTTAGCTTAAGCTGGCTTTCTGTTCTGGGTCCCTGATGTCAGCCACGATAGAGGCCGTCACACCAGCACAATCACTGTCCACGAGGTACCAGATCAGTACAGACCTTCAGTTCCCAATGCCGTAAATATGGCAGCTTTCACTGCCAATAAGTCAATTTAATCTTTTGTTCAAAGTTTAAAAACAATGTGGCAGTGTTACCAGACTAAGGGCTTTTCTATACAGCAAGTTAGTGTGCAGTAAGCCTGAGTGTGAATTTAAAGTGCACTAGCTACTTCGCACTAAGTCCCCATGTGGACATTCTTACTGAGCACTAGGGGTTTGTCTATACAGGGATAAAAGACCTGCAGCGTGGCCGCAGCTGGCTCAGGTCAGCTGACTTGGGCTTGGGGGCCTTGGGCTGTGGGGCTAAAAATTGCTGTGTAGATGCCCAGGCTCTAGGACCTTCTCCCTCACAGGGGCCCAGAGGTTGGACTCCGGCCCAGGCCTGAATGTCTACAAAACAATTTTTCAGCCCCAAAGCCTGAGTCCCATGAGCTTGAGTCAGCTGACCTAGGTTAGCCAAGGCTTTTTTATCCCTGTGTACACGTACCCTAAGTGTGCCATCAGGCAATTTGGCTTAGTACACTTCCAAAGAGCATTAAGCTAATGTGCACAAGGGTTACTCTCCATGTGCAGTAAGTGTGTCCAGGTAGGCAGTTAGTGTAGAAGAGCTGCTGTGCACCTGTTAGCTTTTTCCCCATGCAGACAAGCCCTAATGCACTAAGATGCTCTGGAGCAGGGGTCCCCAACGCGGTGCCCGTGTCCTGGCCGGCAGTGGAGCACCCGCCAAAATGCCACCGAATGTCTACGGTATTTCGGCGGTGACGCCTCTTGATGACGTCACTTATCGGCGGCAAGTGACATCATCGAGAGGCGTCGCCGCCAAAATGCTGCAGAAATTCAGCGGCAACGCCTCTCGATGACGCCACTTGCCGCTGACAAGTGACGTCATCGAGAGGTGTCACCGCCAAAATGCCACAGAAATTTGGCAGCATTTCAGTGGGTGCTTCACTGCCGCCACAGTCCTTCATCTGGCACCTGCCAGACAAAAAGTTTGGGGACCACTGGTCTGGACAAAGACACTCTGATGCTGAAATTCAGATTCATTAAAAAAAGCAAGAGCACCAACAGGACAATCTTTTGTTCTGTGTCTATACAGTGCCTACCACACTGGGATTTTGGTCCATAACTGGGGCTCCTAGGCCCTACCACAGTACACATCATAAATATTACCACCATTATGCCAACTTGCTTACAGTGCCTGAAGGAAAGAGAGACAGAGAGAGACTCTCTCTACGAAGCCAAATAGTGGATGCCATTATATCTACAAAATCCCTGACAAACAAACAGAAGTTGTCCTCAGCAGGTGGCTGAAACCCTCACAGCACAAAGGAATTCAAAAAGCAGTGAAGAGAGGTAGCTCAGTCAGTTCAGAGATATCTGGCTACTGAGGCAGATGGCCCACCAAGAGGATTTTCAAAGAAGGTCTTTCCTGAGAGTAATAAGTTAGGGCAAAGGGATATAACTAGGAGTCATGAAATGAAATTCAAGAAAGGAATATTTCAGGCTGCATATCAGCAAATATTTGCTAACTGTGAGATCTAATAGACTATGCAATAGTCTCCACAGGGAGATTGCAAACCTCCTAGGACAGGAACCAGGGTGGATACAAATCAATGTTTCTTAAAAATAAATCTGATTTTTTAAATTTAAATTGGATTTTTTTGATAAAATGCTTTTTGGGGAATAAAACTAAGATACATTATAGCTCAAAGATATCTCATCATGGAATAAGGATTATAAATTCTAGTTCTATAGTATGAGACAATATAGTCATGTGATGTTTAAGAAACGTTTTGTAAATGAGTTCCAATAGTTCATGGATTAGGAATACAATCTTGTGGGGGTCCAGGGGCTTCTGTATAGATTATTTAGGTTACTCTTTCTATCTACCCAATGGGACTCAGTGCTCAGTCTAGAAGATATCATCAGAGATTCTTAGTTTTGCAGACTCAAACCGTGGATTTGTCTCTCCAGAGATAACATGCTTGTTAATCACAAAATGTTTTTAAATAAATAATATATAGAGGTGAGAAATAACAGACCTCAACCCTACTGTCCCACTGCAAATTTGTGTACACAGTGTCAATCCCTTAGCTCTCTCTAAAAGTGCAAAGTTTCAAAAAGTTCAGTGAATACAAGATTGTTGGGGGCAGAATAGATCTGGACAAAAAGAAGTCTGGAGATAAATGTGAGAAGGAAGTGGCAGGCAATAGAAACAAAA
This sequence comes from Gopherus flavomarginatus, assembly GCF_025201925.1. Taxonomy (NCBI): domain Eukaryota; kingdom Metazoa; phylum Chordata; order Testudines; family Testudinidae; genus Gopherus; species Gopherus flavomarginatus. The sequence goes on along the minus strand of NC_066617.1, from coordinate 152,694,507 downwards.
GTGAAACTGTTTGAGCAGCATATTCCAGAAGTCTTGAGGTCTTTCTGAGTGTATTTCATTGATTTGAGATCTACCATACCATTCTCTCACTAGAAGGGAAAACCTATAATGGCAGCAGGTCATAAAAGAGACCCAGTATGGGAATATTTTAATGAAATTCCTCTACCTGTAGGTAAGACAGGCATGCGTGCAAAATGCAAACAGTGCAACAAAGAAATGCAAGAATGAAACAACATCCTGAGAAGTGTTCCTTCTCAGGAGGAAGCTGCGTTTAAGAGGATGAAAGGAACGTGTCTGAACATGTAGGATCTTCAGGTTGGTAAACTTTTTAATTTCATACTTCTTTCTTAAGGACTGCCTGTCTTCCTTCTGGACTATTCTTCAATTCTCATGTTTGAGCAAAAAATATAGTTGCCAATGGGAGTTACAAGCAGCCGTGCCTGTGGACGCTCAGGTAAACAAAATGTCTCACGGCCCACCTAGGGCTTACCCTGAACAAGCCACAAACCAAGTTTGGGAACCCCTGCTCTATTGTACTATCATTTTAGATCAGTTGTGATAAAAAATAAATAGCTGAAAATAGGCAGATCTTCCTTTTACAATTTGACCTTTAAAGTAATACTCAGTGTTAGTGAATGCAATGAGTAATACTAAATGAGCAGTATGGTAATAATAATTAAATAACTGCATTGACTTATTTTGTTTAGGAGAATCCATCCTCAACATACAGGATTCTGAAGACTATCCACCTTCAAGATCACCATCATTTTCTATACAGTAACAGTTGTAGTTATGTTCCTGAAAAAAGCGACTTTAAGTGAAATGATGTTAAGCAAATCCAATTTCCCCATAAGAATTAATGTAAATGAGGGGGTTATGTTCCAGGGACATTTTTTTCACCAGACAAAAGACTATATTATATATATATATACACATACACACACACAGAGTATAAGTTTTAAATAAACAATTTATGGAATGGACAAAGCCCAGGAGCAATCCTAGGGAAAAATCCAGCAGTGGTGTATGAGAGACTAAATGTGATTTACTAGGTCTTTTCTATCACTAACTTCCATAATCCAAAGTCCTGAGTCAAAAACCATTCAAATTCAGAGATACAACCAGTACAGTATCATTGGTCCCTCTTCTAGCCCCACAACCAGTTGATTTGAGTGATGGAACATGTAGACCCAATATTAAATCAATTCTGCAAGAAACAGGCCAGCAAGATTCATAGATTGCAAGGCCAGACGGGACCATTGTGATCATCTAGTCTGACCTTTGGTATAACACAGGCCATAGAACTTCCTTGAAAAAATTCCTAGAGCAGATCTTTTAGACAAACATCCAATCTTGATTTAAAAATTGTAAGTGATGGAGAACCCACCATAACTCTTGTTAAATTGTTCCACTGGATAATTGCTCTGACTGTTAAAAATGTACACCTTATTTCCAGTCTGAATATTTCTAGTTTCAACTTCCAACCATTGGATAATGTTATATCTTTCTATGCAAGATTGAAGAGCCCATTATCAAATATTTATTCCCCATATACATACTTATAGATGGTGATCAACTCACCTCTTAACCTTCTCTTTGTTAAGCTAAATAGATTGAGCTCCTTGAGTCTGTCACTTGAGGGGATGTTGTCCAATCCTTTAATCATTCTTGTGGCTCTTCTCTGAACCCTCTACAATTTATCAACATTCTTCTTGAATTGTAGACACCAGAACTGGACACAGTAGTCCAGCAACAGTCACTTCAATGCCAAATATAGAGGAAATATAACCTCTCCACTCCTACTCGAGATTCCCCTGTTTATGCACTCTAGGATTGCATTAGCCCTTTTGACCATAGAGTAGCATTGAGAGTGTATGTACAGCTGATTATACACCAGGACCCACAAATCAAGTGAGCCAGTGACCTCTTCCCTTCATTATTTACCACTTCCCCAATTTTTGTGTCATGTGCAAACTTTTTCTGTGATGGTTTTTTATGTTTTCTTCCAGGTCATTGATAAAAATGTTAAATAGTGTAGAACTAAGCCCAGTGGGACCTCACTAGAAACACACAGACACACACACAGACACACACACACACACACACGATTCCTTGTTCACATTTGAGTCCTAACAGTTAGCCAGCTTTTAATTTGTTTAATGTATGCCATGTCATTTTATATAGTTCTAGTGTTTTAATCAAAGTGTCTCAGTGACACATCATGTCAGGGGCTAAGATCACAACCATGTCTTGCAGCTCAGAGGCCTATACCTCTCTGACCTGGTATTTAAAGGCATTAATTTCCTACACAGGCCATCTTCACAGTCCTGAAGAAGCCTCATAATGGGCGCCTATAAGATTGGATAGCACAGATTCTCCACTCCCAGCAGAATTCCTCCAGACAAACTTCCCCACTTTTCCCACCACCTCTATGCAGTGTCTAGCTCCCTGACCCAGCACTCCAGAGAGCTATGGTCACTGATGAGCAAGAGCTGGGAACAGTGGGCACAGGTGGTAGGCATCAGACACAATTACTAGGCAGATCTCTCTCTCTCTCACCCACACTAGAACCCTGGTTCTATAGCTCCCAAAACACAGTTCTCTATCATATGAGGTAAAGGCAATTTCTTTCAGCTAACACAATTAGTAGATATCTTATTTTCTTTGTGGGACCAACATTATAGGATAATGCCCCTTATACATATAAAAGCCAATATATTACAACAGGTCTAACAACACCTTGGAATATTATGGACCCTATTTTTAAAAGTTATGGTATAGGTGCACTTGCACATGCAAGTTGCAATTAGTTATCATCATCAGGCAGACAGATGGACATTTAGTCACCTAAATGACCATGTCCACACATTGTTACCTGCAAATGCAGGTGACTAGTTACACAGACTTTTTGCAACGCAGAATTCAGGCCTCCAGTCATAAAAATGTAGTCCTATGTTTAAAAAAAAAAATCTGTGTGGGTAAAGATGAGCAGCTCAGTACAGTTCGAGCCAACTGGGAGTGGGTGTCACTGAAGATGTTTGTTATTCTCTGATGGGGGTGTGTGATGGGGGGAAGGGGGTCAGTTACGTTTAGTTCAGAGACCACACTCATAAGGCAACATAGCAGGATAGATAAATAATGTCCTCGGCACAGTATTCACTCAGCCTGGGGGAATGAGGCATGAGGAAGGGCAGTGTGGCTGACTTGCTACAGGGAAAGGGTCCAGGTGCCATCATGCTGGGAAAGAAATATCCTAGAGAAAGTGTTTAGTGTTGTCTGATGTTGTGAGGTATTAGATAGGACACTACCTTCTTCCTGGATGTGATGGGAGATGAAGGGTGGATGTCGGGTAGAAACCTTCAGGTAAGGGTGTATGCTTGTTACTCTGAGGGTACATTGGTGACACAGTGAGAAGATGTTCCCAGGAGTGTTCTCTTGATGTGTAGAGGGAGGGGGAAGTTCTCAGCAGCAGGGGAAAGCTGGGTTTCTTATCCTCTGATCAGGCACAGGTGTCACAGGCAGAGGAACACATCTTTTGAAAAGTCTTCCCTCAGTGTGCTTTTTGGGGGAAGTGGTTCACCTCCCACAGCTGTAGGTGATTGGTTCTGTTCTCAGGGGGTTGTGTAGTTTGGAAAAGGACTTGGGTGGGAGGTACTGGTGAGCTGGATGAGGTGGGTGTGTGACATATATCCCTTGGGGGTGGTGTGTGAGAGTGTGGGCAGCAGAGGTGGATGGGTGGACAGTGTCCCAGGGGATGTGTGAGAGACAAGGTGGTCCTATCTGTTAATAGACCCTCTTCTGTTGGTGAAAGAGACCAGCGTTTGAGCTACACAGAGCTCTTCTTCGGGTCATGTGAGATGTGTTATTCTGAGGCGATATGCCTAAGTGTGGTTATAGTGAGGAGGTCCCTTGGCAGGATGGGGTTTGTCACAGAGGCTGCGAAGTAGGTGCACAGCAGAAAGGGGTTGCCTTGGTATGTCTCTGTGAGGTGGGAGGGACTCTCTGGGTGTTGTTATTCTCGGATGAGGCGTGTGTGGGGGGGAGATGTGCAGCTCTCACTGCAGTGATATGGATAGTCCGATCATAACAATATCCCTCCCATTAGGAGGAGGAGAAGGTGCGGCTGGCCCCTGGTTCAGACCTCAGAGCCCTCCCCAGTCTCAGGAGCATGCCCGCACCTCGGGACCCCCGAGCCGCACCGCAGGGGCTCGCCCCGCAGCAGGAAGAGCAGGGTGCCCAGCAAAGAACAGGGAGCTGTAACACACCGTGCACACCCAGTGGCGTTGAGAGACTGGGGGCAGGGAAAGAGGGCGAGAGAGAAAAGTCCTTTACCTGTCCATCCCCCTTCAGCCACGGAAGGCTCGCTACCAGCAAAGGGAAAGGCAGCCGGAGAGATGAGCAGCAGCAGCTCCCTGGAGCCTCCTCCCCCACTTCCCTCCCCGGCTCCTTACCTACAGTCCTGGATCCTATGCAGCCCATCACTCTAGCAGGTCCCCGCGGAGGAGGCAGCAGCCGCCGCAGTGAGGAGGAGGGAAGCGGACGAAGGTGTCGGAGGAGGGGGTGGGGTGGGGGAGCTCCAGTTACGCTGAATGTCCAGCGTGGCCCAGCCTGCGCCGGCGGAGGGGCATGGTCCGCGCTGAGCGCGCCTTGCCCGCCCCGGAGAGAGGCAGGAGATGCTCCGGTCCAAGCCCTCCGGCCAAGATGCTCTAACCGGCCACACCTCTCCTGCCACAGCGCTGCCTCCCCTCCCTCTGCGCTCGTGCCTCTTTCCCTCGCTCCTCTCTCCGCCCTCGCTCGCTCTTCCAGGCTTGGCTGCTCCAAGGATCTTCGCAGGAGGAGGAGGGGGAGGGCTGAGCTTGGGTAAACAGCTCAGGTCCCGAGCGCGGGGCTGCCATTGGCTGAGCCCGCGCCGCGGCTGCAGGAGGCAGGGAAGAGGGAGCAAGGAGCCCGCCCGATGCCGAACGCGCCGGCCGCACGCACCCACCCGCGGGCAGCCGGGCTGGAGACGCTGCCTGGCCCTGGGACCGCGGGGAGGGCGGGAAGCAGGCGAGGAGGTGATCCATTCGCGTGCCCAGCGGAAGACAAAGGGAGCAATGGAGAGGGGGCGCTCCCAGGGACGGGGCCATTTTGAGGCTGAGAGAGACAGACGGACAGAGGCGGCGAGGGAGGGGGAGAGAGGGACACGGGACGGGGCGGCTGGCAGCAGGCCGAGCCGTCACCCATCAGGAGCAAATGCGGAGCGAGCTGTTCCACTGAGAAGCTCAGTTCCCCCGGGCCTAAGAGGCGCTGGAAGGAGGGAGGGGAGGTGGAGCGATACGGAGCAGGGGGAGAGGGAAAGAGAGAGGCACTAAGAGCAAGTGGCCGGAGGTCAGAAGCCGGGCAGCGCAGTCCCCTCCGTACACACACAGTTGCAGGCAGCACGCCAAGGGGAGGAGAGGGGCAGAGAAACGATTGCTGGGAGAGGGCCCGGGCTCCCGCACCGTCCGCCCCCTGAGCGAGGGAGGGAGATGCTGCTTGTCACACGCTTCCATCTGGCCAGAGCATCCCATCTCCAAAGCTCGTTTGCTAATCAAGCTGCAGCAACGCCGGGGAGCTGCACTGCACAGCCGTGGTATGAATCACCAACGGGGGCAGTGGGAGAGACGGGGAGGGTGTGCAAGGGAGACAGGAGGAAAGAGATGAGGTGAGAAGGCAGCAGAATGGGCGGGGGGGGGGGAGAACAGGTGAGAAGGGCAGGGGTGGAGGGGAGATAGAAAGGAGGAGGGCTGGAGAGAAAACTTAGAAAGAGAAGGTCAGCCAGAGGAAAGGCATGGTCAAAGAGGAAGGAAAGAGGACGATCACTCCGAGAGACTGAAGGAGGATGGAGACTGGAGAGAGAACCAGAGAGCAGGAACAGGCAAGTGGGTGGCATGGCAACCCTCAGGAAGCTGTCTCGGTAACTACACTTCTAAACTGGATCCAATTAAAAGGAAAGACTCTCTGGTGGCCAGAGGCGGCAGCAGCAGCTGGATCCCATGGGGTGGGTCTGGTCACAGGTACTGGCTCTTAATTGAGCTACAGGTCCAGGAGCAGTTATTTCACGCAAAGGACAATCCCAAGTACCCGTGGCCCTACACTGCACTGCCTCACGCACTGCCGGTGATGCTCATGAACCAGGAGAGCTCACAACACTAGGCTCTTACAGTGTGGTTTTACTCTGGAAAGAGTCTAAAATATTGGCTGCTTTATGCTCACAGACGTGTCCCCTGTGTTATCCAGAGTCCTAGCTGCTGGTCTTGAGTTATAGCTTTACTATATTGTACACCATTAGTTCAGCAGAGCGAACACTGCTCAGAGACAGGAACCGTTCTTCTTGTGTATCAAGATAATTGTTTACCAAGTTCTAATCAGTTACTACTGTGTAGACCCTTTGAAGGCCAATGGAGCTGCACAGGTCACTGAGAAATGAGTTTGTACTGTAGAACCATTATTAGAGGGAAAGGGCCCTACTTGACTCTCAGATCCCAGGCTGAGCCTGCAGGATTGGCAACTATGGAACATTCCCTCCTTCCCCACAGAATACATGTGAACCTGAAAATAAAATCTGGCCTCCTTCAGGAGTTTCCTTGCATACCCCATGAAACAGCATTTGTGCCTTACCTTAACCATGGTAGACAGGTGTTGCAGGCACAGCTAAGGTTGAATTTCAGTTCTGCACACTCTTTTCTGAGCCCATTTCTCCTTTCAGACTTCTCATGTGCTCTAATCCAACTCTTTGTCATTTATATCTTCATACCTCAAATCTGACCCCTTTTCTCTCCCTGACTGGTATCTTCTCTGGTTTTCTCTTTAAGTGATTTTAGAGTGTGGGCTGAAGAGGCCATTGAACCTCTGTGCTCTGTCTTCTTATTCTCCATCCTTGCCTCAATCTTAGTTTATCATCTCACCCAACCCAACTCATGGCCATATTCTTACTCTCATCATAAGCAACTTTCTCTCTCCCCTTTCCTATTCCATCTACAGTGTAACTTGTACCATTCTCTCCTTGTTTATGACAAAGCCTCTATCCTTCAACCTTCAGAGGATTTTTTTTCTTGCCTCACCATTATCTCAAATGTCTTGATACTACCAGACCTCTCCATCCTCATCTGTATTAATGATCTCTTATTTCCTTTACTTCCAATAGTACTTTGTTTTGTTATATATAACCCTGTCCTGTCCACTGCCCTTAACCTAATTCACTTAATCACAGAATCCATACTCTTCTCTGTACCTGTAGTTCTTCCTGATAGACTAATTAGTTATGGACCCTCACACACATAAATCTAAGTTTTAAAAATCATCTCTGTGGTTATTAAAAGTTCTGGAGATCTCATCATATACTCAGTGTTTCTCAAACTGGATTGGGCCCTACAGGTGGAGCATAGTGAGTCTTTAGGGACCTCATGATATGTAACTGATTACAATTTTAAAATGGGGAAACTTTCCATTTTTCTAATAAATTGAAAGCTAACAGATAATTCAACAGGACAGAAAATGGTTTCTATTATCAAGCAAGGATTTACAAACAGTTATATGCAGCGGCATCAGAAATACAACACTTAATCTAGCTGCATCTCAGACAGTAGCGTGATAACTGCTAGTAAATACTGACTTAAAATGGCTACCACTATAGCTCTTATTTTCTGGAAGACAAAGGCCAACCATAATTGCATAATGACTTAGTAAAAGAAAGAGGGATCCCTGCTTGTCAAGTTGATAGTCAAAATAAATGTGGAACGTGGCCACAGGAACACCATTAGGGATCTGCTGACCTTTAGTGCTGTAGTATCTTTTAAGCCTAGCCTGAGAGGACTCTGCTAGGTTTGGAACCATGACTTCTACTTCTACACTCCCAGCACCATATCTGATTTTCATTGTGTGCTTTTTCCCTCTGCATTTTTCTCATGTGAAAATCCTATGACTTTCTACCCTGATAAATCTGGATTTGCCTTGTTTTGTTTTGTTCCAGAAGAAAAATAAACCAGAGAAATTAAGATATAAGAACTTCGGTTAGTGTTATGTTAAGACTATGAATTTAAATAAGCCCTCAACATTCAGGAAATACCAAAGTGAAGATTCAGCCAATAACCTTAAATCTTCTCCTCTCTACAAATGCAATACAATTTTTAATTAGATGATTGTGTTATATTTCTCAAGTAATACATTATACCATACAGTTTTTTACAGCTTTAGATACACAATTAAGAGCTTTTTTACTTTTGAATATTTACATTAATTTAGAGATTTTTTTATGATCAATTATTTTCTCAATAATCACAGAAGTTAGAGATGGAAAAAGCAAAATAGCTCATCAAGTTCATCGCACTACTAAAGCAGGATTAGAGGAATTTACAGACTGACAGATGTACTTTTTGCTTTGTAAACAAATACAATCAGAAAAGTTACTTATTTTAGTAACTCAAACTGGTTCTCAGTAAATTTATTTATAATGTAATAATTGTGTGTATTTTAAAATATTTCTTGTATTATTATATCTTTTAAGCAGTATAGTTATTTGCATTCATCATAAAACCTATCCTCAAACTTTCTTAATATAGTTAAAGTATTATTTGTAGGACTCATTGAATATTTTTCTTCAAATCTGTTTTTCAAAAAACAAACATAAAAAGAAAGTGTTTTCTATGGAAAATGTCAAGTTTTCATCAAAAAAATTTCAACCAAAAATTTAAATTTTTGGCTTTTTTTTTTAAAGTTGAACTTCTCTGCAGATAATTTCACCAAGTTTTTTTTCATTTTCATCAGAACTGTCTAAAGAAAAAAATACACTTTCTGACCAACTCTAAATATTTGCTCTAAGTATTGGAAGCACTCTTTAAAACCACTCTGAAGCTGTTTTTTCATATAAGCATGTATACACAAAATGTGTATTTGTACACCACTGATCTGAAAGTTAAACTGAAATATCTTGACAAGTATGAGTGCTCAGATACTACAATGATGGGAGGATATAAATACATAAAGAGACAAGAATACAGATACTGTACATAGATTTATAGATAGATACTGCAGAGTGAAGGACTGATGGGACCCAATTCTCTGTTCTACTGCTGCATAATAAAGGAAATTATAGTGGGCAGAACTGTCCCTTGGGAATATCCTCTGTGTTAGAGGGTTCCTTGCTTGATGTAGAACTCTATGTCACCCTCTTCCCAGACCATGATGTAGGAGGTGTGCTGGGTGTGAGAGGGAAAGGGCATAGGTGGAGCATGCTGAATTCTGGCTATCTTTGGCTGTTGCCACAGCCCAAAGAGGGCTTTTGCAGCAAAGTGAGAATTAGAACAGCTTAAGATGTGCTCTAATTTATATACCAGCAGGGTCAGGAATGCAGGAAGTGCAAAGGTGGCATAAAGCCCCTTGTTTCCTCCACTATTCCTGTACTTATCTGAGGAATAGAGCAAAAGGGAACTGAGCTCAGAAGCTGTAGTTAGAATCATAGAATATTAGGATTGGAAGAAAGCTCAGGAGATCATCTAGTCCAATCCCCTGCTCAAAGCAGGACCAACACCAACTAAATCATCCCAGCCAGGGCTTTGTCAAGCTGGGCCTTAAAAACCTCTAAGGATGGAGATTCCACCACCTCTCTAGGTAACCCATTCCAGTGCTTCACCACTGTCCTAGTGAAATAGTGTTTCCTAATATCCAACCTAGGCCTCCCCCACTGCAGCTTGAGGCCATTGCTTCTTGTTCTGTCATCTGCCACCACTGAGAACAGCCAAGCTCCATCCTCTTTGGAACCTCCTTGAGGTAGTTGAAGGCTGATATCAAATCCTCCCTCACTCTTCTCTTCTGCAGACTAAATAACCCTAGTTCCCTCAGCCTCTTGTAAGTCATGTGCCCCAGCCCCCTAATCATTTCATTGCGCTCTGCTGGACTCTCTCCAATTTGTCCACATCCCTTTTTAGTGTGGGGACCAAAGTTGGATACTATACTCCAGGTGTGGCCTCACCAGTGCTGAATAGAGGGGAATAATCACTTCCCTCAATCTGCTGGCAGTGCTCCTACTAATACAGCCCAATATGCTGTTGGCCTTCTTGGCAATAAGGGCAACAACTGCTGACTCATATCCAGCTTCTCATCCACTGTAATCCCCAGGTGCTTTTCTGCAGAACTGCTGCTTAGCCAGTTGGTCCCCAGCCTGTAGCAGTGCATGGGATTCTTCCTTCCTAAGCGCAGGACTCTGCACTTATCCTTGTTGAACCTCATCAGATTGTCTGCTTTTCTGAAGTCCAGGGTCTGTATTTTGCTACTCTCCTTTCTTCCTTTTGTCAGGATATTGACTTCGTTAGATAGTGTTATACCGCAGGTAAATACTGCAAACTGATAAAGTTTAAAAGAAAAAAGATCAGACATGTTTCACATGATGTACATCTTTCAAACCATTGTTGAATCACAGCTATGAAACTGTATTCTTCCAAATGTTCCATCAATCTATCCATAAATATCACCCCAAGATCTTTTCCTAATATAGATGTTACATGTACAGAGCTGTAATTTTTCAGCCTCCTTCCTAGAACTTATCCTTGTAACAAATGAGCTATAGTCACTGTTTCCCAGCAACCTGATACCTATATACATTTATGTAATTAATTCATTTATTTAAATGTATACCAATTATATCACAATAATTAAAGAGTTCTAGTCCTGTGCCCTCGGTGCCCTTAATGGCCACTTAAAAATACAAATATAAACCCAGCAGCGTGATCTCCCACTCTCAGCTAAAAATATCCAGCCAGAAAGATAATTTAAAATGTCACTATAACACCCACCCTAATCCTTGGCTTGGATGCAGCCTCTCACAGCCTTTGCTGGAACCCCTGCCCAAAAGTCCACAAAAAGACTTGCTATGAAATAATTGTTCACCTCTTTGATCTCCTCTGCATTACTACCTGCTGCTTTGTTCACTTTAATTTTATCTAAATTCTTGTGGCCAGATCACCTCCTCCCATGGAATAACCTACAGGAGGAAGGTCCCCTAACAGTTTCCTGAGAGGCATGTATTCAGATTTGGAAGACATACAGAGGGCTAGGAGTTGAGGCCTCCTAACCCCATGCAGGAAAAAGAGCCTCCAGATCTATGGAGGCAGGAACCCATTCTACAAAGACGCTCCTCTGTGCAGTTCTGGTGGTCTTCTGCCATTGACAGTATCGCTTCTTCAGTAAGTGTCTGAGTCCCCTGTGATTGCTTAATCACAGTCATGGACGAGACACCACAGGAATTAATGAGACATCAACTTGCATTAGCACCTGATAGGTTTTTCCTGTGGACTGGAAAGGAGATGGTGCTGCAGAGTGTCTGATGCCATTCTCTACCTCTTCCTGTCTGGATAAGGTGACCAGATGTCCTATTTTTAAAGGGACAGTCCTGTTTTTTTTAATTTTTTCTTATATTGACACCTATTACCCCCCACCACCTGTCCCTTTTTTTCATAGTTACTACCTGGTGTCCTGTCTCTGGAGCTCCTTCTGTGCAGAGGTTACACAGAGAACATTTTGTGGGGACCCAAGGAATAAAGGAAGGCACCCTAAATGTAATATTGTACCTTCTTCAGCTTTGTAATGGGGATTCCCTCCCATGCTAAGTTCCCTCTGCTCAGGTAAGGAGGAGAGTCTATCTTAGGTTTACTCAATACATTTTCAGTAATCTCAATCTCTTCCAATTTGACCTCATTGGAACCCACAAACCTATCTGCCACAGGATACATTTTTAATTCTTGATTTCTCTCACATTCCATTAATAATGCCACTGCTTCTCTCTCTTTTAGTCCTCTAATATTATATGTGAACTGCAAGGCATTACCTATAAAGTTGTCCGAGTGTTTCCATTATAAGTGTGAGGAGGCAGATTTAACTATAGCATTTCCTCTCTTTTGAGTACTTCACTTGTCTAAGATACTTTTCTCATATGGATTATTTAAAGGATCTCCAGTTTTTATCTCAATATTTTTATCTCTGTGTACTTCATTTCCCCTTTGTTCTGATACCCTTTTCATCCCCTCTGTCTTTTTTATAACCCTCTGTGGCTGTAAAGCAACCTTGAGCTCCCTCTAGTTTTTAGATCTCACTTTATACTCACAATTAATATGAACAGTAGGGGGGAGGGATAGCTCAGTGGTTTGAGCATTAGCCTGCTAAACCCAAGGTTGGGAGTTCAATCATTGAGGGGGCCATTTGGGGATTGGTTCTGCTTTGAGCAGGGGGTTGGACTAGATGATCTCTTGAGGTCCCTTCCAACCCTAATAATCTATGATACATACTTAGAAATCTATGATACATCTTTCACTCACACTGGCTTTAAAATTTGATGTTTAGTTTAACATAGTAATACACACTCCCCTTGAATCAGCTCTGTGACGTCTGTAACCTTTAGCTAATCGTTGCCTGCAGTACTTCTTTTCTAAGAAACATTATTAATATTTCTCTCTTCATTTAATCAAACTGGCCATTTACTAGAGTGACCATATGTCCTGTTTTGGCTGGGACAGTCACTCTTTTAAGCTCTGGTGGTCCCAACTTTTTTTTCCAAAAGGAGGCATTTGTCCCATTTGCTCTTGCTGACTTGATCAGTTGACAAGAGGAAACAGGACAAACATCCACTTTTGTCAAAAAAGTGGGTGCGGTGCAGACGGGGCAGGCGGAGATGCCAGCCCCCCACAGGGGAGAGGCAAGGCTGGGGGGGGAGCAGCATTCCAACATGCCTGGCTCCCGCAGGGTTCCAGTGACCGAACAATAGCCTGGCATGGGGTGCGGGGGCAGGGTTCCAGCAACCAGCAACAGCATGTGCAGGGAGCCCTTGGGCAAGGGCTAGGGTAGTCCCGTTTTCTCTTTGGAAAAAATGGTCACTCTACTGTTTACCTATATTTGCATCCAAAACATCTCCAATAGTTAAAATTTGGACCTTATTTCCAAAACTACCCTTTATAGTCACTTTATTTACCATGTCTTCAACATTCACTAACATCTCTAGATGTCAGAGACAATATAGTCTAGTGCATAAGGCAAGGAGATCAGTTTTGTCCTTGACTCTGCCATAGACTTCTCATGTGATCTTAGGCAAGTCCCCTAGACAGAAATTTTCAAAACTAGCCACTAATTTGGGGTGCTTCAATTTTTAGATGTCCAATTTGGTGCACTTTGGGCCTGATTATGAGAGATGCTGATCATTCACATCTCCCATTTATTTTAGCTGGGAGTTCTGAGTTCTCATAAGTCCTGAAAATCAGGCCTTAGGTGTCTCAAAAATGGAAGCACCCAAAATTAGTGGACAATAATGAAAATATGGTCTTAATCTTTCTATGGTTCAGTTTCCCACCTACATGATAGGAATAATGATACTTGCCCATTTTTGTAAAACTCTTTGAGGTCTACAGATGATCACTAAGAATTATTATTAACTCTTATTTAGTTTCAAATGCTTTTTTGCCATTCCTGTGACTGTACCCAATTTTTAACTTTTTGTAACAATTTAGTAAAGGGTTTTGTCAGAGATGACAGGCATGAAAATTATTATTTTTTTAGTTTACTATAGTTGAGAACTAATGGTTTACTAGCGCCACAAAACCTCGCAACTCAGTAATATTGGATGGGAACGCTAAAGCACCATCATTTGCCCTTTAACTGGGAAACTCCTGCCGAAACTATGTTGTGATGGGTTGGACTCCCCCTTCCATGGTCCCACCTGATGCACTGGGGTCCCGCTGAGCCAGCCTGTTCCACCAGCCTGGCCTCCCTCACTCTGTTCCTCTGTGCCAGGCCCTTAAGCCTTCTTCAGCACACACACACACAGGTAGGGACACACTCAGCTGCAACTGGACACAGTGACACTGAGATCAGCACTGTGTGGGAGGAATCAGCTTGGGGATTGCCCAGCACTCAAGTGCACACCTCCTTTGGGATTCAAACTCAAAATTATATTGTCTTGCTTTGTATAGAGATCTATATAGTGTAAGCTCATAAATTTGCCCCCTCCCTCAAAGTGGAGGAAAATATGCACAGCTCTTTGCCTCTCCCCCAGTTTTGAATTGCACAAACTGGGTTTTAGAAAACAAAACAAGTTTGTTAACTACAAAAGGTAAATTTTAAGTGACTATAAGAGATAGGAAACAACAAAGCAGATTACTGAGCAAATAAAACAAAACACTCAAACTAGATTGGATACATTAAAGAAATTGGCTACAAATAGTAATTTCTGATCCTAATTGTTGTTTAAGCAGGTTGCAGAGTTTCTTGAAGGTAAACTGCACTGCTTGCAGCTTAAATCTCCTGGATCAGCCCCCTACCCCACCCACCAAGCTTAGTTCTTTTGCTTCTTCAGGTGTTTTCAGCAGTCTTCCTTCTTGGGTGGGGAAGGCAGTGGCGAAGAGTCAAGATTAATTCACTCCCCACCCTTAGATAGGATTTACATATGGTGGGAATCTTTTGTTTCCTAGCCCACCTCCTTCCAGTGGAAAAATACTAGCACAAGGCGGGACCCTCTACCAGGTGACATGATCACAAGACCTTGTAGTGTCAATGCAGCATCCCAGGAAGCTTCTCAGGAAGGTGGGAAATTAGTATCTTCAAAATTCTATTGCCCTTCTTAATGACCTATCCAGGCTGATTGCCTACTTTCTGGTGCGTTCCCCCAAGTACATACACAGTTGTAATTGCTACATAGTCAATATTCCTAACTTCAGATACAGAAATGATAATGCATACAGATTGGATAAGCACATTCAGTAAATCAGAACCTTTCCAATAAAAACAACGAGGAGTCCTCGTGGCACGTTAGAGACTAACATATTTATTTGGGCATAAGATTTCATGGGCTATAACCCACTTCATCAGATGCGTGGAGTGAAAAATACAGTAAGCAGGTATAAATATACAGCACATGAAAAGATGGGAGTTGCCTTACCAAGTGGGGGGTCTGTGCTAATGAGGCCCATTCAATTAGGGTGTTGGCTTTGTTAGCACTACAAAAAGTAATTTTCCCTCTGTTGATATTCACCCTTCTTGTCAGCTGTTGGGAATAGGCCACATCCACCCTAACTGAATTGGCCTCATTAGCACTGACCTCCCACTTGGTAAGGCAACTCCCATCTTTTCATGTGCTGTATATTTATATCCGCTTACTGTGTTTTCCACTCCATGCATCTGATGAAGTGGATTATAGCCCACAAAAGCTTATACCCAAATAAATGTGTTAGTCTCTAAGGTGCCATAAGGACTCCTCATTGTTTTTGCTGATACAGACTAACACGTCTACTCCTCCGAAACCTGTCAACCTTTCCAGTGATACCTCACATGACCCATCTTGCATGAAACATATCTTAGTTATGTCATATTCATATTATAACAATATTTTTATGAAGAATATGGGGTGCAGTGTCACATATGTATCCTAAGAAAAGGATACCACCCTGAAAACATGAGTGCTTTGTTTTCTTTATTCTCAACCACATAGTCTTGCAGTTTCTGGTTAGAGGAATGCATTGCTGAGAGGTCTCCTTAGCTATAATACTGACCTGATAACATTTCGGTCCCTGCAATATCTGGTCCATAATGCAGTGAAAAAACACTCTGGCACTAGTCATATCATAGGGTAACCAGTTATAGTGGAATAATGTTTTTAATAAACTAAGCCCAAAGAATTGGTTAGGTTTCAGTATCCAGAGCCAATTTTAATGATATTCTTCCCTCATGCCATCACTGAATTACAAATCCAATGTCTTAGGAATGGGACATTACACTACCTCAAAGCAAGGATGCCACTTCATAACCTCAGCACATTTTTTACTACTGTAGATGCAAGGCCTACTCGTTATGAGTCTGAGAGAAGATTGCACAGTCAAGGCCTGATCCAACTCCCACTGAAGTCTATTCAAAGACTTCCATGGACTTCAATGGCAATTGGATAAGTCCTTCATTTTCTAGTTCTTTGGCTTCTGAATCCCAGTATCTCTCAGTGGACATAGCACTGGTCTAGTTTTATAGAGTTTAGGAATGGGCTTTCTCTGAAACATAGAGGTTTGATTCATTTCCTTTAACCAAACCCATTTCTAATTTAAATATGGGGTGTATTTCACATACAACTATCAGGCTCAAGCTGGTTAACTCTTCACCACTTTTAACTTAGCTTCTCACCCTAACTTCAGCTCAACAGAGCAGAACCTTTGTTATTTAATATTGAGAGTGTTACAGTTTCCACCTATAATGCTCCCTCCCCGTCCCGGTCAGAGGGAGGTCACTCAGGCTAGTCTTATGCAGTCAGGAGCAGAGTCTGTAAGATAGGCAAATAGTTAATACTGGGCTTTAACATGGACTGGGTCACCTCAGGTAGTCAGCCCTTACCTACAGTCTATCAGGAGTAGCTTGGCCTTGGTGGAGCTCAGGCAGCTACCAAGCAAACAGTCTTTCAGGGCCAGGCTTTAGCCTGAGTGGAGCTCAGGCAGCCAGCAAACACACAGTCTTTCAGCGGAGTGGTGAAGGAGCTCCTATTCTGGGCTAGAGCCTCCTTGCACTGGGTATGAGGTCCGCCACCCAGGGTGGGGTGGCAGGGGGATGTGGGCCCACCTTACTCCACCACGTCCCAGCCCAGGGCCCTGGCAGGGGTAGGATTGGCTGCCCCTGAGTCAGCAGGGATCCAGCTGCAACACGTTGACTGAGCCATGCCAGGCTCTGCAGCCAGCTGCTCCGTGGCTGTCCCTGGGCTACTTCCTGCCTCCTCGGGGTTTGGTACCTGTGGCCTCCAGGCCTCTTTTCATAGATTCATAGACTTAAGGTCAGAAGGGACCATTATGATCATCTAGTCTGACCTCCTGCACAATGCAGGACACAGAATCTTACCCACCCACACCTGTATCAACCCCCTAACCTATGTCTCAGCTATTGAAGTCTTCAAATCATGGTTTAAAGACTTCAAGGTGCAGGGAATCCTCCAGCAAGTGACCCGTGCCCCATGCTGCAGAGGAAGGTGAAAACCTCCAGGGCCTTTGCCAATCTCCCCTCGAGAAAAATTCCTTCCTGACCGCAAATATGGCGATCAGTTAAACCCTGAGCATGTCGGCAAGACTCATCAGCCAGCACCCAGGAAAGAATTCTCTGTAGTAACTCAGATCCCACCCTATCTAACATCCCATCACAGACCACTGGGCATATTTACCTGCTAATAATCAAAGATCAGTTAATTGCCAATATTAGGCTATCCCATTATACCATCCCCATCATAAACTTATCAAGCTTAGTCTTGAAGCCAGATATGTCTTTTGCCCCCAGCTATTCCCCTTGGAAGGCTGTTCCAGAACTTCACTCCTCCAATGGTTAGAAACCTTCATCTAATTTCAAGTCTAAACTTCCTAGCGTCCAGTTTATATTCATTTGTTCTTGTGTCCACATTGGTACTGAGCTTAAATAATTCCTCTCCTTCCCTGATATTTATCCCTCTGATATATTTATAAAGAGCAATCATATCTCCCCTCAGCCTTCTTTTGGTTAGGCTAAACAAGCCAAGCTCTTTGAGTCTCCTTTCATAAGACAGGTTTTCCATTCCTCGGATCATCCTAGTAGCCCTTCTCTGTACCTGTTCCAGTTTGAATTCATCCTTCTTAAACATGGGACACCAGAACTGCACACAGTATTCCAGATGGGGTCTCATCAGTGCCTTGTATAATGGTTCTAACACCTCCTTATCTTTACTGGAAATACCTTGCCTGATGCATCTCAAAACCGCATTAGCTTTTTTAACTGCCATATCGCATTGGCGGCTCATAGTCATCCTGTGATCAACCAATACTCCAAGGTCCTTCTCCTCCACTGTTACTTCCAACTGATGAGTCCCCAGCATATAACCAAAATTCTTGTTATTAATCCCTAAATGCATGACCTTGCACTTTTCACTATTAAATTTCATCCTATTACTCTTACTCCAGTTTACAAGGTCATCCAGATCTTCCTGTATGATATCCCGGTCCTTCTCTGTGTTAGCAATACCTCCCAGCTTTGTGTCATCTGCAAACTTTATTAGCACATTCCCACTTTTTGTGCTAAGGTCAGTAATAAAAATATTAAATAAGATTGGTCCCCAAACCGATCCCTGAGGAATTCCGCTAGTAACCTCCTTCCAGCCTGACAGTTCACCTTTCAGTACAACTCATTGTAGTCTCGCCTTTAACCAGTTCCTTATCCACCTTTCAATTTTCATATTGATCCCCATCTTTTCCAATTTATCTAATAATTCCCCATGTGGAACCGTATCAAATACCTTACTGAAATCAAGGTAAATTAGGTCCACTGTGTTTCCTTTGTCTAAAAAATCCGTTACGTTCTCAAAGAAGGAGATCAGGTTAGTTTGGCACAATCTACCTTTTGTTGTATTTTGTCCCAATTACCATTGACCTCAACGTCCTTAACTACTTTCTCCTTCAAAATTTTTTCCTAGACCTTGTATACTACAGATGTCAAACTAACAGGCCTATAGTTACTCAGATCACTTTTTTTCCCTTTCTTAAAAATAGGAACTATGTTAGCAATTCTCCAGTCGTATGGTACAACCCCTGAGTTTACAGATTCATTACAAATTCTTGCTAATGGGCTTGCAATTTCCTATGCCAGTTCCTTTAGTATTCTTGGATGAAGATTAACTGGGCCCTCCGATTTCGTCCCATTAAGCTGTTTGAGTTTGGCTTGTACCTCGGATGTGGTAATGTCTACCGCCATATCTTCATTCCCATTTGTCATCCTACCATTATCCCTAAGCTCCTCATTAGCCTCATTAAAGACCAGGGCAAAGTATTTGTTTAGATATTGGGCCATGCCTAGATTATCCTTAATCTGCGCAGAGGGAGTCCACTCAGCCTCACTACACCACCTCATGCTGATGCTTCACTTCCATTAACTTTCCCACAGTTCTTCTAGTTATTGTGTTTTCAGAACAACATTGCTGTGTTATAACTTAGTTTTTCAGAAATAACAGCTATTGCTCTTCCAGCATCTATGTCCATTCTGATCTTCACTCTTTGCCACAAAGGATTGCCAGATATGATTAATGCTATATTTATAACAGAGTCTCATATCAATATTGTCATTCCTACAGTTCCCATTTCAAGATTTTGGGTGTATGGAGGATTACCAGAAAGCAATCCACCATCTGGAACTCTGGTTAGATAGGTTGTCTTGTTAACATTTCTAACATACTGGCCTAGTTTGTGTGATTGTATCTCTCTCTAGTGGCTGGCTGGCAGTGACTATAACATCCAGCTACTTCCTACAGCTAACAGATGTATTGTGTTAGCACAAGTGGTGGGAGTTTGTGCATTTGGTGCTGAACACCTAGAGTTCATTCCCCAGTGATGACCATAGTTTTTGTCTGCCTGGTCTCAGGGGTGGCTGCTGTGATGGCAGTCACATTTTGTCTTTTGTATTCGTATGTTCCCATTTTGGATGCTGTCAACACTGGAATTCTTTAAATCTGCATCTCTCTGCAATAAATGTCTGATCCTCAAACAGTGAAACAAACAGAAGCTAGTTTGAGGCTTTGCACATGACAACCTTTTGTTCACTGTGAATTGAATTGTTAAAAGTAATCTGCAAATAAAACAATAAATAAATGAATAAAATTAAAAATTTTTTTTTTGCTTCTCTTTGATGTATAAAAAAGTCAGAACATTTCTTCTTTCTAAATAATTTGTTTTTCAGATTGTTTTTTATTTTAGGAATATCAAGTCTGGTCTTCCTTCCTGTGACGCTCTGTACCTCGGGGGAACACCCAGCACCCCCATGTTCATCTTTATAAAATGATTGTGGTATCCAATGCAAAGTTTGTCATGTTGGGTGTCTTCGGAAGGCTCATGATACATTGAGAATGGTTGTTATAGTGATGTTATAGTAATTGTTACAGTGATGCTATAGGTTATAATTTCATGTATATAGTTAAGAGGCTGAAAATGTATCCTCATGGCTTAAAGCAAGCCCAGACAAAAACTCTTCAGAAGCACAGGGGCAATTCATACCTCATCAGGGCATGGATGGGACAAACCCAGCCCAGCCTCACAGGAACAAAGGGCGCTGGCCTAAGCCTAGTTGCAGAAACTATCAGAGGCATCGCAAGAAACGAGATTGGTTTGGCATGATCTACCTTTTGTAAAATCATGTTGTATTTTGTCCCAATTACCACTGACCTCAATGTCCTTAACTACTTTCTCCTTCACATTTTTTTCCAAGACCTTGCATACTACAGATGTAGAAGCTGATCTTCTTTTTTGAGAAGCTGACAGATCTTTTAGACAAAGGAAATGCAATGAATCTAATTTACTCCGATTTCAGTAAGGCATTTGACATGGTTCCACATGGGGAATTATTAGATAAATTGGAAAACATGAGGATCAATATGAAAATTGAAAGGTGGATAAGGAACTGATTAAAGGCGAGACTACAATGGGTCGTACTGAAAGGTGAACTGTCAGGCTGGAAGGAGGTTACTAGTAGAGTTCCTCGGGGATCAGTTTTGGGACCAATCTTAATCTTTTTACTACTGACCTTAGCACAAAAAGTGGGAATGTGTTAATAAAGTTTGCGGATGACACAATACTGGGAGGTATTGCTAACACAGAGAAGGACCGGGTTATAATACAGGAAGATCTGGATGACCTTATAAACTGGAGTAATTGTAATAGGATGAAATTTAATAGTGAAAAGTGCAAGGTCATGCATTTAGGGATTAATAACAAGAGTTTTGGTTATATGCTGGAGACTCATCAGTTGGAAGTAACAGAGTAAGAGAAGGACCTTGGAGTATTGATTGATCACAGGATGACTATGAGCCGCCAATGCGATATGGCAGTTAAAAAAGCTAATGTGGTTTTGAGATGCATCAGGCGAGGTATTTCCAGTAAAGATAAAGGAGGTGTTAGAACCATTATACAAGGCATTGGTGAGACCTCATCTGGAATACTGTGTGCAGTTCTGGTCTCCCATGTTTAAGAAGAATGAATTCAAACTGGAACAGGTACAGAGAAGGGCTACTAGGATGATCCGAGGAATGGAAAACCTGTCTTATGAAAGGAGACTCAAAGAGCTTGGCTTGTTTAGCCAAACCAAAAGAAGGCTGAGGGGAGATATGATTGCTCTTTATAAATATATCAGAGGGATAAATATCAGGGAGGGAGAGGAATTATTTAAGCTCAGTACCAATGTGGACACAAGAACAAATGAATATAAACTGGACGCTAGGAAGTTTAGACTTGAAATTAGATGAAGGTTTCTAACCATTGGAGGAGTGAAGTTCTGGAACAGCCTTCCAAGGGGAATAGCTGGGGGCAAAAGACATATCTGGCTTCAAGACTAAGCTTGATAAGTTTATGATGGGGATGGTATAATGGGATAGCCTAATATTGGCAATTAACTGATCTTTGATTATTAGCAGGTAAATATGCCCAGTGGTCTGTGATGGGATGTTAGATGGAGTAGGATCTGAGTTACTACAGAGAATTCTTTCCTGGGTGTCTGATTGGTGAGTCTTGTCCACATACTCAGGGTTTAGCTGATCGCCATATTTGGGGTCGGGAAGGAATTTTCCTCCAGGGCAGATTGGCAGAGACCCTGGGGGTTTTTTTTGCCTTCCTCTGCAGCATGGGGCATGGGTCACTTGCTGGAGGATTCTCTGCCCCTTAAAGTCTTTAAACCATGATTTGAGGACTTCAATAGCTGAGACATAGGTTAGGGGTTTGATACAGGTGTGGGTGGGTGAGATTCTATGGCCTGTGTTGTGCAGGAGGTCAGACTAGATGATCATAATGGTCCCTTCTGACCTTAAAGTCTATGATTCTATTAAAAGAGAGTCACCCCCTTTTCCTTTGGTCAGTTTGGAACTGCGATAAGGTAATTCTCACTTGACTCTGAAGCGGGGGTGGGGGGGCAAAGTCAAGAGGGAAGAAAGAACATGATAAAAGGGAGAGACATTTGCTCTGCTCTCTCTCTCTATTCCACCTACATCTACACACACCACATCAAGTAACTGAAGCACTTATCAAAGGGGAGAGCCTGGCAGAAGAGCAACCAGCCAGCCTGTGGTGAGAAGCCTCTAAGTTTGTAAGGGCATTGAAAGTGTTAAGATTAACTTAGAATGTGTTCTGCTTTTATTTCATTTGACCAAATCCGATTTGTTACGCTTTGACTTATAATCACTTAAAATCTATCTTTTATAGTTAATAAATTAGTTTGTTTATTCCACCTGAAGCACTGTGTTTGGTTTGAAGTGTGTCAGAGACTCCTTTTGGTATAACAAGCCTGATACATATCTGTCAGTGTTACCTCCCCACTCTGAACTCTGGGGTACAGATGTGGGTACCCACATGAAAGACCCCCTAAGCTTATTTCTACCAGCTTAGGTTAAAAACTTCCCCAAGGCACAAATTCCCTTCCTTGTCCTTGGATGGTATTGCTGCCACCATCAAGTGATTTACAAAAATTCAGGAAAGGATCACTTGTATTCCCTATTCCTCAGAAATATCCCCCCAAATCCCTTCACCCCCTTTCCTGGGGAGATGTGAGAATAAAGATATATATATATACATATATATATAGGTTAACAGAATAATATAACCAATAGGTTAACCAAGTGAGCACAGACCTTTTGGTTTTTAGGACACTAAAAATCAATCAGGTTCTTAAAAGAAGAACTTTATTGTAAAGAAAAAAATTAAAGAATCATATCTGCAAAATCATGATGGAAGGTTAACTTTACAGGGTAATAAAAAGATTTAAAACACAGAGGACTCTCCTCTGGACTCAGCTTCACAGTTACAAAACAGGAATAAATCTACTTGTTAGCACAGGGAAAATTCACAAGCTAAAACAAAAGATAATGTAACACATTTCCTTGCCTTACCTACAATTTTTGTAATTTTAGATGGTTCATTTCAGGTATGTTTTCAGGAGATGTTGTACCTGCCTGGTCTCTCTCTGTCCAGAGAGGGAACAAACAAAGAGAGCACAAACAAAACCTGCTGCCACCTCAGATTTGAAAGTATCTTCTTTCCTTATTGGTCCTTTTGGTCAGGTGCTAATCAGGTTATTTGAGCTTCTTAACCCCTTACAGGTAAAGATTCAGTACAGCTGCCCAGTAGGGATTTTATGCTACCCTTATCTGTATGTTTATGACAATATCAATTTCTTTGTTAAATTAACAAATTTATATAAGCCTGCAGCGTCCAGCGGGCATAATTGGACACTGCAAGACAGAGGTTCCTAGAGTTGTGTCTGGGACCCGAGATATTGGCTAGTGTCATTCAGTTGCAAGTAGCTGGGAGCAGCTTACATACCAGAGACTGTGCATGAACAGCCCAAGAGTGGGGGTTCTCACAGCAGAGCAGGGTAAGGCTGGCTCCTAAAGTCAAGGATTGGAGTGACCTAGCAGATCACCAGTCCAGATAACACCAGAGGGGAACATCACACTTCCTTTGCTGGAGAACTCATTGGAGTTATCAGAGATGAGGACTGGGAGCTTCTTCAGTCCTTAATTGAAAGATTGCAGATGTTGAATCTTTGACAAGGTGAGCTTTTCTCCAACATGTTTCTCAGACATTTGAGTTAAATGAATGTTAATAAAACCATACCAAAAAGCTTAAAATGAAGTCCAAATAAAAATTGATTTGATTTTTTCCTTTTATTTTATTTCAGAGATTTATCGAGTCCTCTTCCTCATCTAAAATGCTTGCAATTTCATCTTTACTGCCAAATGGTTATATCTGGAGTAACAATATTAAGGAGACCAGAAGTGAATTTGAAATATAACAATGGAGTTTAATTAAAGAGATTAATTTAAGTGAGTTTCAGTAAAACTGCTCAAATCTCAAGAGCAAATTCCAGTTCCTGGCATCTCAGGTGAAGAAACTGTGCCCACCCAAAAGGGGAATAGGCATAGAAAAGAGTTGCAGTGGGAGTTGTTTGTTTCCAGAGTACTCACATCCGGCAGAGGGATGGCATCCAGGTTTGTTTTCACATTACAAAACCACAGGATTTAAAATCACTTAGGTGGCAGGTTTGACTCGGACTCAATGCCTTATCATTCTTGTGAACTCTGCTCTGTTGTTTCCTATACCCACCCACTAAACATTTCTCAATTTCTTATCAGTTTTTGTTTTGACAAGTTACTACAAAGAGCCCTAAGTGTCTGCTTTCATTCCTCCCATTCTTGATCTATTTGACACTGCCAGGTTAAGTACATTTCTGTTCAGTCAGAGAGGAATATTCCACAGGATGGTGAGACAATTGAAAGTACTAGAGGTGTGTGAAATGAAACAGAACAGGACCAGGCTTCTGCAGTAAAATTATACAGCAAGGGTGTATTATACTAGTAGTTGATAGACTGGCTATCACAGAGGTGTAATTCATAAAGTTATATGTGTAAAAAACTGAAAGTGGCTGAGAACTTAAAAATTGCACAGTAACTGACTGAGAATCCCAGTGATGATGGAACCTGATGATATTCTAAACAAAAGAGCTCTCAGCCATGCTTGGAGCTGTTTCCATCACATCGCATGGACTCAACAGCCCACTCTAGGTTTCAGAGTGATGTTTCAGGTTATTGTTTGTACTGGGTGTATGGTGTGCATGGTTGTGTTGTGTGGGGAGAGTTGTGATTTGTGCAGGTGGCAAGTGAGGAGTGTGTGCTTTGGTGTGAGGCAATGTGTGTTGGAGGTTATTGTGTGCACAAGCTGTGTTGTTGTGTAGTTGGTTTTGAAAAACTGTGGGAGTTGGTCAAAGTAATCCACTATCTGTGTAGTCTCCTTCGTGCAACCAATGAATCTGTTGCATGCAAATTGGCTGGAGAGTAAGTGTGCTGATTGATTGAATTACATCTTATGCCACACAATGGTGTAGAGAGACAAGGTGAGTGAGATAATATCTTTTATTGGACCAACTTCTGCTGGTGAGAGAGAGAAGCTTTTGAACCACACAGAGCGTTTCTTCTGTTCTGGGAAACTAACTTAAAGGCCAAGTCTACACTACAGACCTATATTGGTATAACTATAGCACTCAGAGGTGTGAAAAATCCACACCAGCAAGACATAGTTATATTGACCTAACCCCCCATGTAGACAGCGCTATGTCAACGGCACAGCTTCTCCCACCGACATACCTACTGCCTCTCAGGTAGGTGGATTAACTACGCCGATGGGAGAATCTCTCCCATCGGCGTAGTAGGGTCTTCACTAAAGTGCTACAGTGGTACAGCAGTGCAGCTGTGTCCCTGTAAGGCTACGTCTACTCTAGAAACTTCAAAGCGCTGCCGCGGGCTCCCAGCACGGCCCCAAGTGCTTGGAGCCTGTTCACACTAGCGCTTTAAAGCCAGCAAGTTAGAGCGCTATAGAATGTACGTGTAGACAAGCCCTTATAAGTGAAGACAAGCCTAAAGTGACAGGTTTCAGTGGTAGCCATGTTAGTCTGTATCAGCAAAAAACAAAACAAAATGAGTCCTTGTGGCACCTTAGAGACTAACAAATTTATTTGGGCATAAGTTTTCTGATGAAGTGGGTTCTAGCCCACGAAAACTTATGCCCAAATAAATTTGTTAGTCTCTAAGGACTTGGCTACACTTGCGAGTTAGTGTGCAAAAAACAAGCCTTGTGCGCACTAGCTCACTCCCCGTCCACACTGGCAAGGCACATAGAGTGCTCTGACTCCGCAGCTAGAGCGCTGCTGGTACTCCACCTCAACAAGAGAAAAAATGTTTGCTGTGCCTTGGCTACAAAGCATGGGCATTAGTGTGAATGAGGTGTTACATTACTGCGCTCTGTTTGGCCTTCAGAAACGACCCATAATCCCCTTAAGTGGCCACTCTTGTCATTGTTTTGAACTCCTGTAGGAATGCGGAAATGCCCTTTCAAAGCTCTGTTTCTGACAGCCGGCATGCAAGCCGTTACTGTGGAATGCTGTGTGTGAGAGAGAGGCAGGTGGGGGGGAGGTCTTCTGCTGTCTGAACTTACAAGACAGCATGCTGACATGCTCTCAGCCTCACAAAAACCCACTCTCTCTCCCCACACATAAACACAACACACTCTCTGTCACACTCCACCCCACCCGCCCCCATTTGAAAAGCAAGTTGCAGCCACTTGCATGCTGGGATAGCTACCACAATGCATTGCTCTCTGTGGCCATTGCAAGAGCTACTAATGTGGCCATGCCAGTGCGCTGTCAGCTGTCAGTGTGGACAGACTGCAGCACTTTCCCTACTGTGCTCACGAAGGCTGGTTTAACTCAAAATGCTCTACACCTGGAAGTGTAGCCATGCCCTAAGGTGCCAAAAGGAGTCCTCATTTTTTTTTCCCCAAGCCTAAAGTGTCACTTCTAAATACAGGTTTGAACAGCTTATTTAGTATAAGTAGTTAACACATATTTCAAGGGACCATTCACAGTGAAGTGGCCCATTAACACCCCTTCAGTCAAAGAGAGGAAATGAAGGCAGGGAGGGGAAACAACTGGGAGAGGGTTGTTTTTAGGTTACAGATTGTTGTAATAAACCATAAATCTAGCGTTTCTATTCAGTTCATGATTGTTAGTGTCTAGGGGCTTGGCTACACTGGAGAGTTGCAGCACTGGTGGTGGCTTTACAGCGCTGCAACTCACTCACCGTCCACACTTGCAAGGCACATCCAGCGCTGTATCTCCCTGGCTGCAGCGCTGGCTGTACTCCACCTCTGCCTGGGGAATAACGACTGCAGCGCTGGTGATGCAGCGCTGCTCTGCCAGTGCGGCCACCAAAAGCGCTGTTATTGGCCTCCAGAGGTATTTGGAGGTATCCCAGAATGCCTGTTCAGCTTCTCTGCTCATCAGTTCGAACTCTACTGCCCTGGCCTCAGGTGACCTGCCCTTTAAATGTCCCAGGAATTTTAAAAATCCCCTTCCTGTTTACTCAGCCAGGTGTGGACTGCAATCAGTGAATCATTCCAGGTGACCATGCCTCTACACACCAAATGAGCCCCAGCATGGAGCAATGGCGAGTTGCTGGACCTCATCAGTGTTTGGGGGGGAGGAAGCTGTGCAGTCACAGCTGCGCTCCAGCCGTAGGAATTACGATACCTATGGGCAGATATCAAAGGTCATGCTGGAAAGGGGCCATGACCGGGACACGCTGCAGTGCAGGATTAAAGTGAAGGAGCTGCCGAGTGCCTATTGCAGAGCCCACGAGGGAAACTGCCGCTCCAGCACTGCTCCCATGACCTGCCATTTTTACAAAGAGCTGGAAGTGATACTTGGGGGTGACCCCACCACCAATCCGAGGACCACGATGGACACTTCAGAGCGGGGGAGGGGAGGAGGAGAGGGGCAGGAGGAAACCGAGAGTGAGGGTACTGGGGTGAGCGGAGACCCCGGAGTCCCAGGAGGCATGCAGCCAGGAGCTCTTCTCAAGCCAAGAGGAAGGCAGCCAGTCGAAGCAGCCGGTACTTGGTGAAGGGCAAGCAGAGGAGCGGGTGCCCTGTAAGCGGCTTTTATTTTCAGGATGGAAATGTTTCAGGAGAGGAAGGAGGGTTAGGGCTGCATGCATGCATGCCTAGATGTGGAATAGCCCATTGATGTGGTCTATCACGTCGCGGTAATTGGCCTCGGTAATCTCTTCAAACGTTTCAGCCAGAGCGTGGGCAATGTGCTTGCACAAGTTTCTTGGGAGAGCCACTGTGGTCCTTGTCCCAGTCAGGCTAACGCGTCCGCACCACTGTGCCGCGAGAGGTGGGGGACCATTGCTGCACACAGGCAAGCTGCATAGGGGCCAGGGCGGAATCCGCATTGCTGTAGAAGACCCTCTCACTCTTCCCAGGTGACCCGCAGCAGCGAGATATCTTCCAGGATCAACTCCTGTGGAAAATGTTGGGAAACTGTTCAGTGTAGATGCCCCCTACAGCTGTTTGCTTTCCCCAGCAAACAGAAACCCCAGTACAGCCCTGAAGCAATCAGTCCCCCTTCCCAGGTGATCCGCAGCAGCGAGATATCTTCCAGGATCAACTCCTGTGGAAAATGTTGGGAAAGTGTTCAGTGTAGGTGCCCCCTGCAGCTATTTGCTTTCCCCAATGCACAGAAATCCCGAGGACAGTACAGCCCTGAAGCAATCAGTTACTCACCATTTCGGGGCTCCTGTGGGTTATTTGCGCTCTCTTTGGTATGGGAAAATTATGCTAAAGTGAAGACTGTAAACTCCTTCACTGTGTGGGAATAACTATTTGAGATACAAACAATGCTGCCTCTGTTAAGTGTTGCCTTTTTTGTCTTTCCACAAGCAACCTTGAGTTCTCAGCTGCCCGTGTTATCAACAGCTCAAAGACTACAAAACCTCCAGAAGAAGCCACGAAAAAGCAAAGACGACCTTCTGCAAGCAGTTATGGATCACTCTGCCAGAGAGAATCAAAAAGTGCAGGACTGGAGGGAAAGGGAAAGCAGGATCTGCCAGAGAAACGCAGCGGCCAGGAAGAAAAGCACAAAGTAGCTGATAAGCATCCTGGTGCGCCAAGCGGACTCTATCCAGGCGCTTGAAGCCATGCAGGCAGAGCACTACCACGCCGCCCCCACCCCCATCCCAAAGCTCTTTCCCTTGTGCCCCGATGTCAGCTCCAAACCCCCTTCCCCAGCATCCAGGTTCTTACCACCACCGGCTGCCTCCAACACCTGTACGTTCATCAACCAGCCCTGAGAACTACGACCCTTACCCTCTTCACTCAACCCCCATCACCATGCAGTATAGGCATCTTGAAGTGCAGCAGTCATTGCACAGCACTCCAGACAGGACATATACAAACCTGTGATTGTACAGTTCCCCACCACACACCCCCTGCCCTTTTAGGTTCCCAAAAAGTTGTGTGTCTGTCAATAAAGTTATTTTCTTTTCAATAAATGAATTCTTGGCTTTGAAAAGAGTCTTTATTATTGCAGAAAGTCAAAGATAGCTTAGCCCAGGAAAGAAACAGGCACTGCAAATCAGCTTAGGAAAAACAGATTCCTACTAACATTGTAACCACTGCACTTCACTCCCGTGCAAGGCACCAAACATTACTATTGGTTTTCAGCCTCAAATTCCTCCCTCAAGGCATCCCTAATCCTTGAAGCCCTGTGTTGGACCTCTCTAGTAGCCCTGCTCTCTGGCTGGGCAAATTCAGCCTCCACGCGTTGAATCTTGGAGGTCCATGCCTGACTGAATGTTTCACCCTTCCCTTCACAAATATTATGGAGGGCACAGCACGTGGATATAACCACAGGGGTGCTGCTTTCCCCCAAGTCTAGCTTCCCATAAAGACACCTCCAGCGTCCCTTTAAACGGCCGAAAGCACAATCCACAGTCATTCGGCACTGGCTCAGCCTGTAGTTGAACCGGTCCTTGCTCCTGTCAAGCTTCCCTGTATACGGTTTCATGAGCCAAGGCATTAACGGGTAAGCGGGGTCTCCAAGGATCATAATGGGCATTTCAACGTCCCCTACTGTGATCTTCCAGTCTGTGAAAAAAGTCCCTGCCTGCAGCTTCCTGAACAGGCCAGTGTTCCGAAAGATGCGTGCATCATGCACCTTTCCAGGCCAGCCTGTGTTAATGTCAATGAAATGCCCACGGTGATCCACAAGCTCCTGAAGAACCATAGAGAAATACCCCTTCCGATTAACGTACTTGGATGCTAGGTGAGGTGGTGCCAGAACAGGAATATGCGTCCCATCTATCGCCCCTCCACAGTTAGGGAAACCCATTTGTGCAAAGCCATCCACAATGTCCTGCACGTTCCCCAGAGTCACAGTTCTTCTTAGCAGGATGCTATTAATGGCCCTGCAAACTTGCATCAAAACGATTCCAATGGTCGACTTTCCCACTCCAAACTGGTTCCCGACCGATTGGTAGCTGTCTGGAGTTGCCAGCTTGCAGATTGCAAAAGCCACCCGCTTCTCCACCGGCAGGGCAGCTCTCAATCTCATGTCCTTGCACCGCAGGGTGGGGGCGAGCTCAGCACACAGTGCCATGAAAGTGGCTTTTCTCATCCGAAAGTTCTGCAGCCACTGCTCGTCATCCCAGACTTCCATGACGATGTGATCCCACCACTCAGTGCTTGTTTCCCAAGCCCAAAAGTGGCGTTCCATGGTGCTGAGCATTTCTGTGAAAGCCACAAGCAATTTAGTGTCATACGCGTCAGGCGACTTGCTATCATCGTCGGACTCCTCACTGTCACTTTGGATCTTAAGGAATAGCCCATCTGCCAAATGTGATGTGCTGGCAAGACTCATCAGCATACTCCTCAGCAGTTCGGGCTCCATTTCCCACAGAAATCGTGCTGCACAGAAACCGTTGTGAGAGTCAAGATGGCGCCAAATGTGGACAGAAAAACAGGGATTGCTGGGATGTGAAGTGATGTATCATGGGGCGTTGGGACAGGAAGCAGAATGACCCGCACCCTCTGCCCCCTTCCCACAACCCATGGTGCCAAAATGGGACGAGGTGCTCTGTGGGATAGCTGCCCATAATGCACCACTCCCATCACCGCTGCAAATGCTGCAAATGTGGCCACAATGCAGCACTGGTAGCTGTCAGTGTGGCCACACTCCAGGGCTTTCCCTACACAGCTGTACGAAGACAGCTGTAACTCCCAGCGCTGCACACCTGCAAGAGTAGCCAAGCCCTAGCAAAGTTATGATTTTATGATCCCAGGCTTATCTTTTGAAAGTTTTGTGCAGGTTTCCTTTGAGGATGTGGACTGAGGAGTCGCAAGTGATCAGTTTGTGAAAAGTGTTCAAGTAATCTGATGTTTTTGTCTTTTATAATTTTCTTGTGTGAGTTCATTCAAGGGCACAGTGATTGTTTCACCCACATAACTGCTAATGGAACATTTAGTGCACTGGATGAGTAGAGCCCTGCAAATCCGTGGATATCTGTGGACCATTTTTGCTGATCGTGAATCGGAGGCGGATAAATTTTTTTTATCTGTGTAGGGCTCTGTGGATGAGGTATACCACATATTGTGACAGGCATGTGTAGGACCCATGGATCTTGAAAGGTGTGTTGTGGGGGGTGTTGATTGCTGTAGCAGTGGTGATGTTGACTGGTTTTCGAATGGCCGGAGACCAGTTGAGAGATTTGTCTCCCTACCTGCCTCTATCATCAGGGTTTAAGATTGCCCAAAATAAAAACTAACAAGGAAGTGCAGGAGTAAAACTCAGGTACGTTTATTAAACTAACAACTGTTCAACAAGGTAAGTAAAATAGGAACGTTATAAAAGACTCCCTACACAGGTAAGTAAAGCAAACCGGTAAAAGTGACATTATAACTCTACTGACTGTGAATAAAAGGGTTTACTCCCTCCCGAAGATGGGTCCCAGGTAAGGGGTATGGAGGACTTACAAGGTCTCTACCATTTCTTGCACCTCCTGACCTCATGGTGTGAATTGGGTCCAGAACCGACCAGGTGACTCGGCAGGGTGAGAAGTGGATTTCAGGCGACATGTAGCTGGTAACTGTGGTTTTCTTCTTTCTTCCCTGCGGCATTGTGAGTGCAAGTAAGATCCAGATGAGAGGGTGGCAGCTAGCAGCTCACCCTTGTGTGCAAGTATGTTAAACTCTCTGTGGTGGGGCAGCTGCCCCACCCCCATGAGAGAGGGGGCTAGAGTAGGCCAGAGAGGCTGAGTAGGCCATCAGCCAATTAGAGAAGGGCCTACTGAGAGCCAATCAGGGTCAAGATTAGAGCCAGCCCATCACAGCTAGTCTAGGCCCTATATAAAGGCGACCCAGGAAGGGAGCAGTGAGAACAGGTCTGTCTCCAGAACGGGAGACCAGCGCCTCAGGCAGAGCAGTACTGGCAGGCTTGGGGGGAGCATAGTAGGGCCCAATACTTGCCAGACTGCAGGCCCTGGTAGAAAGGGCCTAGAGGGTGTGAGGGGCCAGAGGGGAAGTGGCCCAGGGACAGTTGGACAAGGGGAGAGAAGGAGGGTAGGGAGGCTGCCACTAGGGAGTCCCTGGCTCAGGACCCAGAGTAGTGGGTGGGCCTGGGTCTCCCCCTTCCCCCTCCCCAGAGCAGACTGCAACCAGCCCTTGAGACAGGGGCTAGACTGTGAGGTTGCGGGTGACCACTGCTGTTAATCTCCCTGCAAGGGCCTGGCTGCCTGGGACTTGAGTAAGGCACCGGAGTAGAGCAGTGCTGGGGAATAGGGCAAGGGAGCCGGGGTGCTCCCGCCTGGAAAACCCCGAGGCTGCAAGGCTAGGCAAAGGCCTGAAAAGGTTCTGGGGTTGCAGAGGTGCAGCTTGGGGGTAGGTGGAGGCAGCAGGTTCAACCCCCCCTTGCTGATGATGAGTGATATGGACTGCAGTCTGCCCCAGAGTGCAGGGGCTAGATGCAGGGGCGGCTCCAGGCCCCAGCACGCCAAGTGTGTGCTTGGGGCAGCAAGCCGCGGGGGGCGCTCTGCCGGTGCCGCAAGGGCGGCAGGCAGGTTGCCTTCAGCTGCATGTCTGCAGAGGGTCCGCTGGTCCCGTGGCTTTGGAGGACCTCCCACAGGCACACCGCCGAAGGCAGCCTGCCTGCCGTGGTTGGGGCAGCAAAATGCCTAGAGCTGCCCCTGGCTAGATGAGGACTAGCAGTGAACACTGAGGCAAGGTGGGGACAGAGGGTGGGAATTCCCCTGGGAGGGGAGCCCAGAGTGTGGGAGTACTGCCAAGGAGCAGCACCCAAGGGAGAGGTTCACCAGGATCCAGGAGGGACACAGAGCCTGCAGAGGGCACTCCAAGGCTGGAGAGCTAATTCGCATACCGGACCAGCAGAGGCGCTGCAGGGGTGAGTCCCGCATCACTACATCCCCCTACAGAGATGTCTACAGATTTTGTATCTGTTGTTCTGGCAGGGTCTGGTGCTGCTTTGAGTTGGCATGTCCTGGTCTGTGGGGAGCTTGCTTTTGATGATGAGCTTGGAGAGGCTGGGGGGCTGTATGAAGGCCAGAAGACGGGGTTCATGAAAAATTATTTTCAGGATGGGGTCCCCATCAAGCATGGGTTATAGCTGTTTGATGATACCCTGCAGGGGTTCCAATGTGAGGTAGTAGTTGACAACTAGGGGTGTTTGATCAGGAGGGGGATATTTCTGTATCAAAGTACATTCTCTTGGGGTATTTGGGTGGCTCATTCCATCATGCTATCTTCTTCTCTGGTGAATGCTCTGGGGAGAAAGTGCCCCACCCACACTCTGCCCCTTTCCCCAAGGCCCTGCCCTTACTCCACTCCCTCCCCAAGGTCAGACCCCAACTGCTGCTCACAGCTCTCCACCCTCCCCCAAACCCCTCCCTGAGCCACTAAACAGCTGTTTGTCAGTCTCGCAGATCAGCTGTTTGGCAGTGCCACCAAACAGCTGTGGCTCGTGGGTGCTGAGTACTCACTATTTTTTTTTCCATGGGTGTTTCATGGGAGTCAGTGCCTATGGATTGCATCATGGGACGGGCCACCCAAATGCCCCAAGAGAACCTGCTTCAGGGGCACTGGAATGGCGGGGAGGGGCAAGGGGCCCTGGCCCTTCCACTTTTGAAAGTGGGCAGGCCTGGCCCATCCACTTTTTGCCATGGACCCAGCCCCCTGTCCTTCCTCTTCCCTCTGAGGCCCCGCCCCCAGCGAGTCTGAAGCTTGAGCCTGGCCAGGGTAATTGCTGCCTGGGGAGCCCAAACAGCTGTGGGGAGCCACAGACCCTCCATCTGCCCAGGATGAGGGGCCTCTGAGCAGCCCCTGGACTATGTCCCAGCTGCTGCGCCCCTCACCCAGGCAGGTATAGGTCCGCAACTCCCCACTGCTGCCTGGGTAGCTCTACCATGGCCTAGTTGTGGCTCTTCAGCCCCTGAAGCCCTGCCCCAGGCCAGAAGTCAGAGTCGAGTTGGGGTAAGAGCCATGTGGGTAGTGGTGGGGAGCTGTGGACCCTCCACTTGCCCTGGGCAGGGGGCAGGGACACAGGCCAGGGACTGCTTTCAGGCCTTCCCACCCTGAACAGATGGAGGGTCCATGGTTCCTGGCCTGGCTCTGGGTTGGCTGGGAGGTGGGGCCTCAGGGGAAGAGGAGGGGCAAGGGCGGGGCTGGGCCAAAGCGGGGGCAAGATCTTATACCTGCTCCACTTTTAGGAAGAATCCGTTGCCCCGACTTGCTTCAATACAGAAATACCACCCCACCCTGTTGTCACCTACACCTGCCTATCACAACATGTTGTGTACCTCATCTGGTGCACTAAGTGCTCTAATAGCAACTATGTGTGAAACCAGACAAACACTATACTCTTGGATGAACTCACCCAAGAAAATGAAAAGACTATAACACCAGATCACCTGTGGATGAACATTTTTCACAAAGCGATCACCCTGTATCTGACTTATCAGTCCTTAGCCTCAAAGGAAACCTGCATAACACTTTCAAAAGATGAGCCTAGGAGCCTAAATTAATAACTTTGCTAGACACTAAAAATCATGGACTGAATAGAGACACTGCATTTATGGTTTATTACAACAATCTGTAGCCCACTAACCCTCCTCCCCCTACTTTTCCTCACTGTGACTGTAGGAATGTTAACAGGTCACTTCACTGTGAATGATCCCTTGAAATATGTGTTAACTACTTATGCTAAATAATCTTTCAAACCTTGTATTTAGCAGTGACTTTGAGTTACTGTAGTTTCTAAAGACCTGAAGAAGAGCTCTGTGTAAGATCCAAAGCTTGTCTCTCTTACCAAGAGAAGCTGATCCAATAAAAGATATGACCTCACACCCACCTTGTCTCTCTAATATCCTGGGACCACCATGGCTACAACACCATTACATGCAACAATGGTGTAGGACATTCAGCATGGCATAGATACATGCCTTACTGTA
Source organism: Gopherus flavomarginatus (assembly GCF_025201925.1). Classification (NCBI taxonomy): domain Eukaryota; kingdom Metazoa; phylum Chordata; order Testudines; family Testudinidae; genus Gopherus; species Gopherus flavomarginatus. The sequence continues at coordinate 152,659,643 of NC_066617.1, read as the reverse complement.
ATGTACACTGCATGGATGTAATTCATAAGGGCAAAATGGCTGAGAATTTAAAAATAAGATTGTAACAGACTAAAAAACTCAGTGATGATTGAAATCGATGGTATCCTGAACAAAGAGAGATCTCAACCACATCTGTAGCTGCTTTTATAACTTCACATGGATTCAACAGACATTTTAGGCTCCAGATCAACATTCCTGGAAGCTTTTATTATATAGATTATTCATATTCCAGTAGTGCCTTGAGAACCAAATGAGATTATGGCCCTATTATGCTAAGCGTGGTACATAGTACAAGGCAGTCCTGGCCTTGAAGAGCTGAGTCTAAGCAGATGAGACAAACAAAGGGTGGAAGACAAAACAAATGCTCAAAACATGCTCAGAATATGTCACCAGCAAAAGCCAGTAACAGAATTCATATCTCCTGAATCTTAATCCAGTGCCCTAATGCACTAGATCTCGCTGCCACAACCACACTGGGTTCTATGCTCTTGCAGTCAGAGCAGCTTGGGCTGGAACTCTGTTATCATTAAGCTAGCTCAAATATCCTACAAAATTGCATGGTGCATGAACTGTGTCTGGGGACAACCAGACCGTAAATGGGTCTCCTGACACGTCTGCACTTGTAGTATCATAACAACAGTACTCAGCACTTGTATAAGAGATAAGTCAGTATAGTTAGTTCCATTTCACAGACAGGAAAATTGAGGCACAGGGAAGTGCAGTGACTTGCTCAAGGCTACACAGTAGTGGAGGTGTCATGTTTCACATGATACATGCAATTAAGGGTTTGTCTTTGCTAGAGTTTTTAGACACTTGTAGCTACACCAACATAGCTACATCAGTACAAATCCCTAGTTCAAATCCCCGTTTACACTGGTACAAAGTGTCTGAACTGGTGCCTTTTACCCCAGACAAGCTGGGCCAATGAAAGTCCCATGCCACACTACGGTTGTGCACTGTGGCAGCTACATCAGTGTAACTGGTGGATAAATACCCCACTGTAGATATGTCCTAAATCCTCTGAGCATTGCAAAAAATAAATAATCTTTGGAAATTTGGCAACAATTCCAAGGCAAAAGTATGGTGATTAGGTAAAGAACAGTAATTCCCCCTTGGCTCCCTGCTTGGAAGAAATAGGCTTAGGGACAGGGCTGGCGCTTCCATTAGGCGACCCTAGGCGGTCACCTAGGGTGCCAGGATTCCGGGAGCGGCATTTTGTGCACTCCCCACGGGGCGCACGACAGATTCCGGTTCTGCTCCTGTCGCGCCTTCGAAGGACCTTTTGCCGATGTGCCGCAGAAAACAGCGGCAGACAATTGAGCAGCTCAATGACTGCCGCTGTCGCCTGCGGCATTTCGGCGGAGGGTCCTTCTTCGGCAGTGCAATGGGAGTGGAACTAGAAGCTTCTGCGCACCCTGTGGGGAGCAGACAAAATGCTGCCCCCCCAAATTCTGCCTAGGGTGCCAGAAACTCTGGCGCCACTCCTGCTTAGGGAGGCTGCCCTATAAAAAGAAGGGCTCAGGAAAAGAGAAAAAAGAAAACCAAAGATAGATAAATTTCAATTTTAAATTCCTTGGTGCAGGGACCAGAACTTCTTCTGGGTGAGGTACAGTACTAAACACGGTATCCATACTCAGATTAAAAACAAAATCTAATAGGTAATACTGGAATGGATTTGGAAATAATGTGGATCCTGCAGATCAGTACATACAATTTACAAAGCACAAAACTGGACTAGCCAGAGGATTGCGTCATGGTTACATTAGGATTGAGGGGCATCAGTAGAGCTGTGTGGGGTCCTCAGGGCTGTAAGAGCATGTCACCAGGGAGCTAAGTGGTCTGTGTGCTGGGGTTTGAGATAAGGGCCTGTTCAGTACTGCATACATGAGGAATTACATTATTTGCAGTATTGTTTGTTTTTTGTTTTTTTTAAACAGTGTCTGTAGGATCGGGAAAATCTGAGTCAGATTCTCTTGCAGCTGGTTGCTGTGGGGAGGGGGTGGGGAAGAGACGGAGAGGGACCCTGACTCACCAGAGCTGCCAAGTCTCTTCTTACATGTAGGGTTTAGTGGAAATGAAGTCACTGGCGGTGAGGGAAAAGGGGGAGGGTCACTGGGTGAAGGAATGGGGTGGGGAGTTGAGGCAGGGAAACACCAGCTGCTGAAAAAAGGAGGAAAAAGAAGGCGGCAGCCCCACGCTGGGGCAAGAGATAAAACACAAGCCCGCAAGGGGAAGCCTAAACTGAGGGGCTTTGACTAAGCTGGGGGCTGGGAAGAAGACAGGAGTGATTGGAAGGGGCCGGGAAACAGGATTGAGAGGCCTCGCAAATCTCGGGGGGTGGGGGGCAAGAGAGGGAATCCAGGAACAGAAAGTGTATGAAATATGGGCCTTCCACAAGCAGCGCTAGGAGAGAAAGCTGACACCTCCCGCCCCTGAAAACACAGAGGAAAAGGGGGGCGGCGGGTAAGGAGATGTTGATTTTAAGAGTGGGAGCGCTGCTCCTCTCCCTTCTCTCAACAGCCCTGGCTAGTGCATTCAGCCTCCCCGTTACCTCATTGCCACATTCCCTAGTGAGTGAGCTCAGCTGTTCACACAGCCTCTCTCCTTTTATGGTCAAACAGCTTTGCTTGGGCGAGGCCTTTTGCTAGATCCTAGGGAAGTCCTTGGGTCCTGTAACTCCACCCAGAGCCACTCCTCTTCCCCCTCCCCCTTTTTGGCAGACAGGCAAGTGAAGCAAGTCCAGATTGCTGTGCAGGGGGCAGAGAGAGCGGGACACTTAGCCACGGGGAGGAAGGAGTGAAGCTGGGCTTGCATTCCAGCAGCAAACTTTTATGCCAAGGGGCACCAGCCTTCTCTTCCTCAATTTCTCCCCAAAGGTGAGTCCTCTCCCCCACGCTTCCCTTGGAAAAGAGCTTGTCCTGGGTGAAGCTCTTGCCTCTTAGTTTTATTGTAACTTTATGCTTAGAAACTAAATGCATGTTTGTGTAGCAGGAAACGCCACCCCCAATTTCCTACCACACCCACGGGGCTGAGAGGCTGAACTTGCTGTTGTGTTTTGTGGTCTAGGCTGGTTGCACGGTTTGGGCCGTTCTTAGCGTTAAATTGATGCGTTTGACGTCTCTGTGTGTCCGACTTATTTTCCGGAGGAGCCTCAAACTTTTGAAAGCCTGAAAAACTGTTTGGTTGGCTGGGGTAGGTTCCTCCCCTCCCCTCCCCGTGAAAAAGAAATACCTTCCAAGTTGCCTCCTTTCTTTGCTAAAGGTTTAGCAGTGGGGGAGGAGAAGGAGCTCTGCTGGCTGGTTTGAGTTGAGACACTCTTCTCTTGTGTGTACGTGAGACCCCAGAGCCTTTTTCCAGATGTGTTTAGGTGGGGAAAGAATCCGTAACACTTTCGGGAACTCCTCTACCTTCCTGGGCGGGGATCTGAAGATAACTTGTGTCTGCCTGCAAAATTTGACTGTCTGCAGTTTGAAATATGTTTGCATGTTTCTTTCCTGCTGTGCAGTGAAGAAGGCAAGGGGGGTGTTTCGTTATGTGAATGTTCACTCTAGGCTTGGTTTGTAGCTTTGAAAGTTCCCCTTTCCCCGGTCCGATTCCTTGCATGCAGGGTTTAGTGACTGGAATGAACTCACTGGTGGGGGAAGGGAAGTGGGGGGGGGTGGTCACTGGGTAAAGAAAGAGGGTGGGGGTTGAGCAGGCAGACACCAGCTGCTTGAAAAAATAATTATTTTTTTTCTGGGGCTTTGTAACTTTTTTTTTTTTTGCCAGCCAAGCAAACTTTGCAGGATGAACCAGAGTTTGAGGGGGTGAAAATGCGAGTGGTGTGTGTGTGGTTTTTTTTTAATTTAAACAAACCAAAAAAATCCTCAAACTGAAGTAAACCAGCTTGATTCTTTCACTTCATATTTTTAATAGCACACCCCCTTTCTCCACTTTCCATTTGGAGGAGGCAGGTGACTCTGTGGGTGCAGTGCCAGAGTTACTGGATTGTGGTGATTTTGAAATATTGATCTCTCTTCTTCCCCCCTGCCTCCCCCCATTACTCCCTGCTTGGTGTGAGCTGATAGCCTCCATAGGGATTCTCAAAATTCATTGCACTGGAACCCCCTTCTAACAACAAAAATTACTGCATGACCCCAGGAGGGGGGAACTGAAGCCTAAGCCTACCTGAGCTCCAAAGCCCAAGGGCTTCAGCCCCAGGCAAGGGGCCAATAACCTGTGCCCTGCTACCCAGGGCTTAAAGCCCTCAGGCTGCAGCTTCAGCCCTGTGCAGTGGGGCTTGGGCTTTGGCCCTGGGCCCCAGCAAGTCTAAGCCAATCCTAGTGACCCCATAAAAACAGGGCCATGAACCACTGCTTCATAGGGAAGGAATCATTTTGGAGGATGTTAGAGTGGGTCTTCCCTTCCATGTTCCTTTCCCTACTCAAGGGTGGGATGTTCTGGAGACTGGGCCATGAAGTTCAGGTCATGGAGGCAGGAGCCTAAGACTGAGAGTTGGTTGGTTTTCCCTTTGGTGGGTCACCTAGTAGGTGTGGTTTTGGTCAGGGGTTTACAGCACTTACACAGAAAACAAAGCAGTCTGTGATGCCCTTAAAATGGGTTGCTTTCATGTAACCAGTGCAACTGTGGCCAGTGAAAGGATCTAAATCTTAATTTCTGCCCCTAATCAGTAGAGAGGGGTCATGCATAGGATAGCTAATAGTCCTTGCTTGAGGTTTTGGTGTCATCTGCTTCTACAGCTACATGGAGTCTTCTGATTATTGTTGTAGATGTCAGGAAATATCTTCCTTTGGGGTTTGATAACCCTAATTTAGGCTCAGGCTTGCCTATGTGACACTCCCTCAATAATTTTTGTATGCTTGAATAACAGGACTCTACTAATGCATAGTTCATAATTGGGGAGCTGCAGGTCAGGATTGATGGGTACCAGTAGAACTGGGGGAACCATATGTAAGGGAATTGTTATTCCCTTACTAACATTCAGTGGGGGCATTTGGTTGCTAGCTCCCAGCACTAAAAGGGAGGGATCGATGGCAAACCAGGACCCTGAGACTGACAGTCCCCAGGAACAATGGCGAGAGGCCAATGCTCCAGGTTAGCCTGATTGACAGGGTGGGCAGGCTAATCAAAGAGACAGAAGGCCAGGGTGGGTCCCATCCTCCGTGTGAGCTGGAATTGCTTGGGTCAGACAGAGTGGGGCCGAGCTAAGGCTGCTAGGAGCAGAGCTGCAGCCCAAAAAGCCAGAGCGCAGCCCAGAGGGCGCAGACCTGCCCACGGTGCAGAGCTGCAGCAACCAGAGCCAGAGGGGCCAGACAAGCAGCTCAGGAAGCAGGTGAGAGCAGAGAGAGTCACAGAAGCAGCCTGCAGAGCAGACCTGCCCTGGGAGCAGAGCTGTAGCACCTGGAGCCAGAAAAGCAGCCCAGGGAGCTGAAGGCAGAGCAGCAGCAGCAGCCGTGCTGGGGCTGGAGCAGCCTGGAGCCAGGTGCGGTAAGCAGCTGGGGAGAGCGAGGGGGACCCTGGGCAGTGGGCCCAGCACAGGGAGACGCCTCAGCCAAGAGGCTCTGCAGGCCAGACTTGGAGGGGATCATAACCCTGACAGGGCTGGGGTGACACTGGGGAGAAGGGTTCTGCGACCCAAAGCCTGAGAGTGTGTGGCGACCGCCAGAGCAAGTGTCCAACCCGCAGCATCCCTGCAGCACAGCCAAGGCCTGAGAAGGAGGCCTGGGACCTACAAGGAACAGATTGTGAACTGCCCTGACATTCCGGAGACACAGAGCAGGGTGATGTGTTTTTCTTTAACCTTTTCCATTTTTCCTTATTCTTTTTTTAAATTAATTGTTAATTAAATAACTTGTATTTGCTTTAAATTGTATGATGTGATCAGTGGGTCAGGGAGGTGCGCAGTGCAAAGAGTACCCTGGAGTGGGGACACCCTAGCCCCTGTCCTAGATGACCACAGCAGGGTTGGGGGTTGAGCCCCCCAGGAATCCTGGGCCCAGCCTTGTTGAGGTTATGAGGACTCTGCCAGACAGGAGAGTGGAAGGGGAGTCCTCAAGGGCAGGGAGGCCTCTGGGTAAAGGAAGTGGGAGTGAGGACTCAGATCCTTTCGCCAGCCCACTTCACCGGGGTAGTGCAGAAGCCAGGAAAGTTCCCCACAATAGGGGACCATTCCCTCGCTTACACATAGCATGCTCAGTGGTTTGAGCATTGGCCTGTTAAACACAGGGTTGTGAGTTCAATCATTGAGGGGGCCATCTAGGGATCTGGGGCAAAAATCTGTCTGGTGATTGGTCCTGCTTTGAACAGGGGGTTGGACTAGATGACCTCCTGAGGTCCCTTCCAACCCTGATAATCTATGATTCTATGCATAAGGGGAGGAGAGGTAGGTCAGTCTAAAGGCATGTTGCGGGGGAAGCTTCAGTCCCTGGCAGCTGCATTTTCCCCTTCCCTCTAGGCTATAGGGTGGTGGTTGGACAAACAGAAGATATGCCTTTTTGCTGCTTTTTAAGCAGAACTTGGGACAGACAGGGGCAGCTGTAGGAGAGAGGCTGCTATGAGGAGAGAGAGGCTTCAGCCTAGACAGAGCATATGGGGAAAAGGACTGCTCTGGGGTCAGGGAGATGGGAACAGCTGCTAGGTATCTAAGATATCTACATGAAGCAGCTGATGTCCCACAATCCATCTCTTTAAAGACCAGCCCCATAAAAGAGTATGATCATGAGGTGAGTAGGATGTGATCTTCAAGTTCCTATAAGGGGAGAGGATTTTTAATGGCAGAAGGCACTTAAACTAGCAAGTAAAGGCATAAGAAGACCCAGTGGCTGGTAATTAACCATTGGAACAGTTTACCAAGGTACCTGGTGTATTTGCCATCACTTGGAGTCTTTAAATGAAGACTGGATATTTTTCAAAATGATATGCTTTAGCTCAAGCAGAACTTAGTAAGAAGCAGAATCACTGGGTGAGAGTCTGTGGTCTGTTATGCAGAAGGTCTCAATAACGGTGGTATGGCCCCTTCTGGGCTTAAAATTTGGTAATCTACTCCCCAGCACCCTTATGGATGGTTGATACACCCGGTGCCTGACCTTGGGAGAAATGGCATCTTGTGGTTTCAGTCACTTAGGGCCTGTCTACACTGGCACTTTACAATGCTGCAACTTTCATGCTCAGGGGTGTGAAAAATCACTCCCCCCTCGCCCACAGCAAGTATCAGTGCTGTAAAGTGCCAGTGTAGACAGTGCACCAGTACTGGGAGCTGTTCCCCTTGTGGAGGTGGTAGTGCCAAAGCAATGTTAAAGCATTTAAATGTTAGTGTAGACTAGCCCTTAGTCAATGCTGATGACTCTTCTTCCCTCCCTGACCCTCAGCTGGATGTAAGTATGACCAGGAGAGGGAGGGCTGGTGAGGATTGGTTCCGTTATAACAACTAAGGCCTTGTCTACACCACAAAGTTGCAGCGCTGGTGAGGGAGTTATAGCGCTGCAACTTAGGAGGTGTACACATCTGCAGGGCATCACCAGCGCTGCAACTCCCTGTTTGCAGCGCTGGCCGTACACCTGTTGAAACTCGGGTGTAGAGGATCCAGCGCTGGTGATCCAGCGCTTGTCATCAGGTGTAAACACTCACCAGCGTTTTTCTTGACCTCCGTGGAATAAACAGGTATCCCAGCATACCAGAGGAAGCCTCTCTGGTAATCAAGCAGGTCTCCTTCCCCGCGGTTTGCAGGGGGGTTCGGGGAACGCGAGAGCAAACCGCGGGGAAGCAGGTCTCCTTCCCCGCGGTTTGCTCTCGCGTTCCCCTAACCCCCGTGCAAGCAGATCTCCTTCCCCGCGGTTTGCAGGGGGGTTCGGGGAACGCGACAGCACACCGCGGGGAAGGAGATCTGCTTGCACGGGGGTTCAAAAAACACCGAAGCAAACCGCTGGGAAGGAGACCTGCTTGCAGGGGGGTTCGGGGAACACCGGAGCAAACCGCTGGGAAGGAGACCTGCTTGCACGGGGTTTCGGGGAACGTGAGAGCACACCGCGGGGAAGGAGACCTGCTTGCACGGGGTTTCGGGGAACGTGAGAGCACACCGCGGGGAAGGAGACCTGCTTGGGGGAGGGGGGGTGTTCGGGGAACGCTGGAGCAAACCGCGGGGAAGGAGACCTGCTTCCCCGCGGTTTGCTCTCGCGTTCCCCTAACCCCCCTTGAAGCCGCCCAGCAGCGCTGCAGTGTGGCCACATCTAACACCACTTGCAGCGCTGGTTGCTGTAAGTGTGACCACTCTGCAGCGCTGGCCCTATACAGCTGTACTAATACAGCTGTAACAACCAGCGCTGCAAAATTGTAGATGTAGACATACCCTAAGGCAAATATCTGAGATCTGAGCACCCCACAACTTGAAAGAACTTATATAGGTAAGTGGCCCACGTAGGTCTCCTCAGTGATAGCAGCACCGTGGAATAGCTGCAGGAGGACTATTTGCATGTTGGGGTTGTTACAGCAGCCTATCATCGTCCATGCTGACTGTGCAGCGGCTGGCACTGTAGAAGAATGTTGTTCAAAACAAACTAAGCCCAAATGCTGGCATCCTTGCCTATGCACCCTTGGGAGCATTATTGTGTGTGGTCAGCATGATAAACTTAGTGCCTCTCTGGCCTGGACACCAGCATGGGGGGGAAATTCTAGCAATGTGGGCTCTTATTAGGAGATTGCCACTCGCTCCTGCCTGTTGTGAGTTTGGAAACATCCTGAGAGCAACTTGAGTGGTGGTTTGGGATGGGGGAGGGGAAGGGAGGGAGATGGGGGGAGTTTCAGGTTTGCTGCATACAACTTAGAGAACTTGCTTTTCAGGACATGGCTGGGCTTTGATCCTGGGAGTGGAAATATGCAGCTTGCTGTACTCCAGCTAGACCCTAGTAAGATACTATCTGCAGGATGGAGCTGTGAGCATATTCTGGGGCAAACAGGAAAGTGCTGCTTGCTGTGCTGTACTAGGCTGCACCCCAAGGGGGCCAGGCCATGGATGGGCTGGCTTTAGAGCAGCATCTATACTGCAGGGGCTGGGAGGGAGTGACTCTAGGAATGTGTCAGTGAGGCTGGCTGAATCCAGGAGCTGCTTCCTGCAGGAAGGGGCAGGGCCAGGGCGGGCAGCCGTTGCAGCCATTGAGGACGCTGTAGGAGCTCTTGCCTATTGCTACAATGACAGGAAGGGACAGCAAGACAGAAATGACAGCAAGACAAAGGGCTTGGCTAGGGAATGTGTGACACTATGGAATCCCCCAGGCTTCCTTTTGTTCTGCTTGTGCTGCAGCTGTTGGAGCTTCCCCACTGACCAGAGGGGGCTGGGGGCCTACAGGTAAAAGGATGGGGGTGTGATTGTGAGGAGAGGGGCTGCAGGAGGAGAGGATTGGGAGAGGTGGACTGACAGAGTTGGCTGGTGACAGGCTTGGGGCTTCAGGAGGGCAGAGGTGGTGGCGTGATGCAAGGGGTGCTAAAGCTGCGTCTTGGTGTGTGGGGTCTCCAGTCTGAGGTGTGGGGATCTGAGCCATCTGCGGAAGGCTGGCTTCTCTTAACAATTCTCTTCTGCATTGATCCCAGCTTTGTCCTTCTCTTGGTTTATCATTACTGCCCCTCTTTCCCCCCCCCCCCACTCCATGTTTGTTAACCCCATTCAGCAAAGGGTTGAAGGTGGAGAGAGTTTATTGGCGCTTTGACCAGTTGTTCTTTCCCTGCATCCCAGTGAGGAGAAGAGGTGCTTGTTCAGGGTTTGGCTCAAGGTCAGACAGCATTTCTTGCTTCAAAACATATTTCTGTCTCCCAATTCTGGGGGCACCTCAAGCTCTACTCATGCCCCTCTGAGCTCACTCAGGTGCACCCACCCTCCAATTCTGTTTCCTGCTGTCCCTTTCTCCAGATTCATTTGCCCTGGTTTTCCTCTGCAGGGTCAAGTCTGATCTCATGTCTGTGTCTCCACTCTCCTTCTGCCCCCCAGGTGCTGAGCAGCCAGCAGCAAGATGACATCATCTGGTAGCCCAGGAACTCGAATGACTTCCACAGTCAGCATCAATATTTCCACCCCAACTTTCTACAACCCGCAGAAGAAGTTTGCACCAGTGGTTGCCCCTAAGCCCAAAGTGAACCCCTTCAGAGCTGGGGGTGCCGTACCTGGGAATGCCTCAGAGCTGCCACTGCCCCAGCCGTCTGGGGCTGGTGCCCAACGTGCTCAGATAGGGAAAGTGGGGGAGATCCCACCAGCTGCAGCACCTCTGCTTGCTGAAGGTATGTGAGATCCATAAGGTTTTACTCGCTCCATCTGTGGGAGCTGATGTGCGTTCCTGCGTCCTCAGGGCGTATGGTCTGTGCCTGGCCTAAACAATGAATAAGGGAGGAAAGAGGGGACACAACTTGCTACGAATAATAGATGGGTGCTCATGGTGGGACTGCAGCAGGACTCCAGAGTGGGATACAAAGGGGTGGGTGTGGGTGTGGGGAGGGTGGGGGAGGACAAAACATGGGGAAACAATTCTGACCACCTTGATCTAGAAGTTCATAGCATCTTACTCCTCAAGAGGAAAGGGGAGTGGAGGGGAAGAGAAATTCTGGTCTCTCACCAGAGTCTGTAGGAATACCATAAATATCAGTGTAGGGGGCGGTTAAGTTGCAGGGGAGAATTCCCCAGCTTGGCTCACTGTGGGGATAGCTCACACTGTCTTCCATTTCTGTGATTCATCCCTCACCGCACTCTGTAGCTTGTCTCAGATTGTGAAAGCTCTTCTCTTTTGGTCTCACTCATTTCCTGCCATTTCACCATTGTACATACCTTGCCTGAGTGGGTGGAGTAGTTGCAGGGGCAGATGGGAGGTGCCATAAACAGGAACTGAGACATAGCGGTTTGCCTCCCTGGGTTTTGTTTTCTCTTGTGTTGGTTGTGTCCCCCCCTCCCCTTAGGGGCAGGGTTCTTGTGTCGATGTGGCTTTTACTTTAGCTCCTGATACCTATCGGGGGGGCCCCTTTTTGCTCCTCTGAGGCCACCTGGTGATTCAGCCCCCATGCTGGACCTGGCCAGTGCAAGCCACTAGGAGTATTGTTACTACCCGTGTTCTCCTTGGCATCCTTATATATCACCACGTGCTCATTGGGTTTGTCTTGACTAGAATAGGTGGTGTGATGTTGTCTACACTCGCCTTTTAGAAGATGGTGATTAAGACCATGTCCACTTTAATGTCTGCTAGCTGGTTAAGTTAAAGTCTAGCAGACAAGCTAGTTGATATTCTAACACCATCTTTAAATCCTGCTTAAGACACAAAGTCACAGAGGAGGTGGATGGTGCCTGCCTCTCTCTCACCCCCATACTCCCTCTTTTATTTTTTGACAGTGTATCTGCATTGACTTCAGTGCTGTTCCTGACCGTACTCCATCGGTAAAATGAGCAGGATTAGGCCCCCACTAGCTTTTATTTGGCGGTCAGAATGAGGAACTGAGATGGGGAACTTTTTCTCTTGCCTTCTGAGCTTTTTCTGTTTGTTTGCCCTACTTAAACGCTCAGTCCCTGTTCCTGAATTCAGCCCTCTGTGGCTTCAGTATTTCTTCAGATGTATGCAAGTTCTGGGCTGAGTGTGCTGCAGCCAGCTCAGAATGTCCATGGAGATGATGGCTTGCAGTGTGTGGTCTGTCATTGCAGTAAGAGACACTGACTACACTGGGAAACATTAGGTTGGTAGCAGCCTATCCTGTGGCTGCTCTTTACCAAGGTCAGTGGCTGTGCCAGCTCCAAGAAGCTGTGGTGTTGTCCGGTTGTGGATATTAAGCAAGAGTAGAATGAAGCAGTTTCTTGATGGGAGGATAAGAAAGTTGGGGGTGTGCTTTCTTCCTTCTGAGTCAGTAGTGACCCCAGTGCCCCATGGTGATGCTATGCTGCATGGAAGCATGGAGGTGACTGGATAGATGGTGGTTCATTGAGTTATATGCCTAATGCAGTACTACAGACCTGGGCGTGGGCTGAGGGGAGGGAGGAAAGAACTTGAACAGAACTGTGTGTGTGTGTTTTTAAGGGTGCTATATGCTAGGAAACTAAGGTTACATTTTTTAAATCCTTAGTACTGCTTTGTGCGGTACCCGTTCTCCCTATTTTACTGAGGAGGAAACTGCCTATTATAAAAGTCATTTCACCCTTAAGCATCAATGTAGCTTTATTAATTAATCTCTGAACTGGGAGTCCAGAGAGCTTTGTGCTCCCACTTCTGCCACTAGCTCACTTGGACTAGGCACTGCTTCAAACCCTTTTTCTCCAGCTGGGAAACGGGGATAATATCCACTGCATGGGCTGTGAAACTCATTTTGTCAGTGACTGAGTCTGGCTGTTTGTAAATCACATACCAAGTCCTTGGAAAGGAGTTGTATAAATCCAAAGCTGCCCTATTAGTGCCACCTATTGGGACAAGGCTGGGACTAGCTTTCTGCTTTGTCCACTAGATGTCTGTGTTTCTGTCCGAACAAGATGGCTGCTTGAAAATGGCAGGGTGATCATGAGAGTATTGGCTATTTTTAAGACTTTTTTAAAAAGGAGCTCCTGGACTATTGGGAGATGCAAAAGCCCTTACCATAAAACTCCAACAGCAAACAACCAAACTTTCTCATTGAGAGCAGACAAAACATCAGGCCAGCTGGGAGTTTCTAGCCCAAACAGTGGTTAATATAATATTCCAAAGAAACCCCTAGACTTTCCCAAATGTTGGCAAACTTTCTTTCCCCCATAACATCCCTATATCTAAATTCCCTGTCTGATTCACTCAAACTTGCAACAGAAGTCTAAGGGCAAGAGGTCAAAGAGAAACTTCATGCAGATTGGTCTGTGAATTTTGAAGCTTAATTGTGGAGATACTTTCTCTCCATAGCAAAGGCAAAGAGAGAATGCCATGTTAATGCGGAAAATAAATACAAGATCATGTAATGCAGTGCTTAACTATGTCAACGTGTGGCCTGTTTTTTATACAGGAGGTCAGACTAGATGATTTAATGGTCTCTTCTAGCCTTAAAGTCTGTGAAACTCAGCCACGCTGCACAGACAGACACACAGACATAACCAGTATTACACAAAAAATACAAGTAGTATAATGTTAAATGGGAAGACAAATGCTACTGCTGTGCAACATGGCAAGTTAGTATTGCTATAAGAATTCTCCTATCTACTATTGAGGATTAAAATCAAGTTAGTGCAGGTGCAATAATTAACCATTAATCCTTTATGAATAATGGTATGAAGCCCTTTTAGTGACTAATTTATAATCTCTGCTGATACTGCACGCACCATCCTGGAGCTCTTGGTTCCACTTCTGCAAACTGCTTCGTGTTGTTTGAGCAACTATTTTCTTTTTGCATTCAATCTTCCAGCAATCTTTCCTTCCCGAGTTGAAACAGCTAAATGGACTTTGCTCAAACTTTCCATTCAGGTGGTGGTGGTGGGGTGGGGTGTACGTGCATGCAGAAACCAAGGTTTGACCATTCCATTTCCTGGTGGCAAGTAGGAAGCTTTCCCTGAGTTGGGGGTCAGATTGCAGGCTTGGGGTGAAGGTGATGGTATTCTTTCATGTTCTAGGTACAAAAATAAGCTCTGCCCACTTGAGGAGAAAATGAGATGGCTCTATCAATAGACTGTGCAGATGTTCAGAATGTTTGTGTTCCACGGGGCTTTCTGTACTTGGCTCCCTCCATGAGCTCTTCTGGGTGCATTGGGTCCTGCTCCTTGAACAGGGTGGGGGGAAAAAAGTGGTATCTCCCAACTTATGGTGCCAAAATGAGCTTGTCACGCATAGTACTTCCTTTCATTTTTTTACATACATTGAGTGGAGAAAGAGCTAACAGTGTTGACAGTTAACTTCAATACCAATTGATCCTTTAACAAGTGCTTAGATGAATGGGGCAGTGCCTACATCCCTGAGTCCTTGTTTCAGGCTCTCTGCAAACTCAAGCAGACCGTGCTGCTACGGTTATGCTTGTTTCACATTTTCATGGTTTTCTTTGCGACCATAACAGTTTGCCTTCCTTTAAAAAAAATCAAGTCTGAAATTTGGAGAATGAGAGCAGCTTGAGAGGAAGTCTGCATACCACCGAATTCATGGTGTACCTTGGCTAAAAGGAAATCTTACGCGTTCAGCTTTGAGAGTGTATCCTATCCCTTGTAGCTTTGAAGAGAACCTCCGAAATGTGACTCAGCATATTGCTGATGATTGAGTCTAACTTTCCAAAGTAGTAGCAGGTCAAAACCAACAAGGCTTGACAGTTTCACTTCTGCTGCTCCTGCTCAGAGTTCTGTATCCAGCAGTGGAATGGACAATAATCAGGTCAACTTCATGCTGCTAGTCAGGGGTAACTATAAGCAGCAATAGAGGCACTGGATCTAGGGTAAGGGATATAGCAGTGGACACTTCCCCTTCCCAGCAGCAGCCAGAAGCCTTTGTAGCTTTGGGTTATGGGGAGGAGAGAATGCAAGGAGATTTCTCCTCACTTCTAGAAGGTGGGGAGGAAAAGAGGGTACAAACTTCTCATCTCTGGTGGCTAGAGGATCCCCTAAGCTGGGACCAGGGACATCTGCTTCATAAGAACCTCAACAACTGGAGGAGAATTGAGCTTTTTACCAGAGTATGATCCCCGGACTTGTAGGTCCCTTCCTCTTTCATCTCTATCTCTGTCAAGAAGGTGTCTTAAGTTTCTCAAGTCCTTGTGGAGACCAGGCACGGGAAACTTTAACCCCAAAGGCAATGCTTCTTTCAGCTACCAGAAAAAGAATAGTGGCTTCCAACTGCACCCTAGTGTGTGGTTTGTGTCATGGGCCAGATAGTCTAATGCAGTGACTCTCAACCTTTCCAGATTGCTGTACCCCTTTCAGGAGTCTGATTTGTCTTGTGTACCCCAAGTTTCACCTCACTTAAACTGCTTGCTTAACAAAATGACAAATACAAAAGTCATAGCACATTAGTACTGAAATTTTTCACCATACAATTAAAATCAACAAATATTAAACTGAAATGTAAAGTATCAGAGGGGTAGCCGTGTTAGTCTGGATCTGTAAGAAGCGACAGAATCCTGTGGCACCTTATAAACTAACAGAAGTATTGGAGCATAAGCTTTTGTGGGTCAATACCCACTTTGTCAGACACACACTCTGTTGCTTTTTACTGAAATTCAAGTACATAGTATATAGAGCAGTATAAACAACTCATAGTACAAACTAAAATTTCATACAGACTTTGCTATTGCGTTTTATGTAGCCTGTTGTAAAACTAGGCAAATACCTAGATGTACTCCCCTGAAAGACTTCTGCATACCCCCAGGGGTACATGTAACTAGGGTTGAGAACCACTGGTCTAATGCACCAGTTCCTGAACCTGTTTTCTATGTGTACTTGCTGGCAAGTTATTTGATGCTGTTTGCTTGGCTTGATCTATATAGTTTTCTAGGCTCTTCATTGCAACAAGCCTGGGTGCCTGCAAAAGTACTGGAAATGAGGAATAGGCACTCTAACCTTGTGCCCTAATGGGAATTACTATGTAGGAGTAAAAGAGGAAATGGAAGGTCACCTGCTAGTGGGAGAGGATCAGGCATTGGAGGAGCATGTGCAGGAGAACGAGGAGAAACTTAAATAAGGGTGAACATGCATGGTGGGGTATGCACACCCCATCCCCTGCCAGAGTGGATAGTGAGGGTGTGGACACTGCGGTTACTGTCTGACTGTCTCATACCTCACCACACACAAGTCCAAGGGCCAGAGTGAAAGCAATAGCCCTTGGGTTTGGGGCAGCATGGCATAGTGGCCATTATTCAAGGGGCTGCTAACAGGGGGGTGGTGACCCACGTAATGAGGCTTTGGGCCCACCTGGCTCCACTGGACCCCGACCCAGGACCCTATCGGTGGCGGAGTGGTCCACCACTGGGTCAGCACAGAATCCCAATGAAACACAGGTGCTGACCTCACACAGGTGGGGAGGGGGGGAGCATATCACTTGCTCACTCTCCCTGAGTCACTTCCTACCATGCTTCCTGAAGCTATAGTCCGTGGGCTATCAGGGTCTCTGGGCTCTTCAGCACAGGTAATTCCCTGGGGCTTCATTAGCCACCGATCCAGTCTGGTTCTTGGGATCTCCGGCTCCTGCAGCCAAGGACTGTGGTGGCTTCTCAGCTGGAGGCTCCACCAAAGGTCCTCCCTCTCCAGCAGTCAGTCCAGACTGAAATGCTCCCTTTTATACTGGCATAGCACTTGGAGCATGCCCAGTATGGTCTGAGGGGCAGGACTTCCTCTGCCCATAGTGTGGTGTTAATCCCTTCCAGCACACTGTGGGGTATGCACACCCCATTACAATGTGCCATAACTGATTGATTTTTTTTTTAAATTGCTATCTCAAAGAAGACCTACTTCTTGTAAAAAATAATTAGGATAAAATATAACATGGTTTTATAAAAGGTATATCGTGCCAGACCAACCTCATATCCTTCTTTGAGAAGATAACCAAGTTTTTAGACAAAGAAAATGCAGATCTACTCCACCTGGCTTTCAGGAGGACACCTGATACGGTTCTACATGGGGAAACTAGTTAAACTGGAGAAGATGGGGATTAATATGAAAACTGAAAGGTGGGTAAAGGGTAGACAGCTGGTCATACTGAAAGGTGAATTGTAACCTCCCTCCAGCATGACTAGTGGAGTTCCTCAGGGAGTGGTCTTGGGTGCAGTCTTATTTAACACGAATTGCTGGCCTTGGCATAAAAAGTGGGAGCGTGCTAATAAAATTTGTGGGTGACACAAAGCTGGGAGGTATTGCCAACACAGAGGACCACCAGAATGTCATACAAGGTTTGAATGACCTGTTAACTGGAGTAATAGAAATGGGATGAAATTTAGTAATGCAAAGTGCAAGGTCATGCATTTAGGGAATAACAAGAAGAAATTCTCCTGTGAGCTGGGGATGTATCAGTTGGAAGAGACAGAAGAGAGAGACCTGGGTGTATTGGTTGATCATTGACAGCCCATAGTCATCCTATGTGCTGTGGCTGTGAAAAAGGCTGATGCATCAGGTGAGGTATTTCCAGTAGAGACAGGCAAGTGTTAATACCATTATACAAAGCACTAGAGACCTCATCTGGAATATTGTGTGCAGTTCTGGTCTCCCGTGTTTAAGAAAGATGAATTCAAACTGGAACAGGTGCAGAGAAGGTTTGCTGGTATGATCTGAGAAATGGAAAACCTTCCTTATGAGAGGAGACTCGAAGAGGCTGGCTTCTTTAGCCTAACCAAAAGAAGGGTCGAGAGGGGTGGGGGGGGATGATTGCTCTCTATAAATACCGAGGAGGGCGAGGAGTTAAGAGCCAGTGTTGACACAAGAACAAATAGGTATAAACTGGCCAACAAGTTTAGGCTTGAAATTAGATAACCCTCCAAGGGGAGCTATGTGGGGGGGAGGGGCAAGGGAAATCTAACTTCAAGATTGAGTTAAGTTTGTGGAGGGGAGGGGATGGGATAATAGGCCATATGCCCCATCAGGAACTGCCAGTACCAAAAATACCCAATGGCTGAAGATGGGACTCTTGATGGGGAGGGCTCTGAGTTACTACAGAGAATTCTTTCGCAGGTGAGTGGCTGGTGAGTCTTGCCCACATGCTCAGGGTCTAACAACTGATCACTATATTTGGGGTCAGGAAGGAATTTTCCCACTGGTCAGATTGGCAGATACTGTGGGTTTCTTTCACCTTCCTCTGCAGCATGGGGCATGGGTCACTTGCTGGTTTGAACTAGTGTAAAAAGTGAATTGTCTGTAACTTGAAGTCTTTAAACTGCATTTCGAGGACTTCCATAACTCATCCAGAGGTTATGGATCTATTACAGCAGTGGGTGGGTGAGTTTCTGTGGCCTGCAATGTGCAGGAGATCAGACTGGATGATCACAATGGTCCCTCCTGACCTTAAAGACTGAGTATAAAATGCATCAAATGCTTTGGTAACTCTCAAAGGTGCACAGTTACTGTTTCTTTTATGCAATGGCAAATATGTTGGGAATGGTCTCTGTGTGATGCCAGGGTTGTGGGATGGGAGTTAGCGACCCCATAGTTTGGCCGTTCTTATGTCCCTAGTCTGGAAAGCACTTGATCTTTTGTCTGAATGTTGCTGGAAAAGCATGGTTAAAACCTGTCCCCTTTTCTCCTCCCTCCCCCCACTTTCTTCTTCCCTGCAGAGCTGCCACTGCCACCTCCACCCCCTCCAGGAGAGGAGACAGGCATCTCCACAAGCAGTGCTTTCCCACTGCCCCCACCGCCATTCGAAGAGCCCTTCCCCCCAGCCCCAGAAGAGGTTTTTCCTTCTCCCCCTCCCCCCATGGCTGACGAGGGGCTTGTGACTGGGGTGCCTGACCCACAGGTAAGTATAGCCATAGCTGGTCTGGGGTTCATTTCTTAGGTGGGCCACTCTCTAGTTGCCTGTGTTCTGAACACGTGCAGGCAGTTGAAAGGGCTGCATGGCCTTGAGTCAACATCTCTGCAGACACACCTCAGCACTGGGAAGATGCTGGGAGCAGAGAAGCGCTCTCACTTCCGGCACCTCCTCAGTGTTTTCAAAGTGCTTTGTTCCTGGGGAAGTCACTGCTGTGGCACCATCTGTCTGGGCCTGCATTCTGTACTGCCCACAGTGCTTGCATAGCATGTACCTAACCCTCACCATCCCCTCTAGTTTTCCTGTTGCCCAAAATCAGTTGTAGGATTATGCTGTGATCCCAGGCCAACAGCATTCTGTCCCAGCAGAGGACTGTGGGGTAGGGAACCTCACGGTGGGATAGAGGATGTCCCCAGGTTTGCAGCTGTTCCTGATAAGAGTGAGTCACATAACACGCCCTATTGCTCCTTCCTCCCCCATTGGTTGGTGACACAGGTGCGTGGAAAGATGAGTAGCATTGATCTGGAGATTGACTCGCTGTCCTCCATGCTGGATGACATGGAGAAGAATGATCCCTTCAAATCCCGGGTGAGCTGCCCTCCAGGGTGCATTGCATTCTCTGGATGGGTCATGTTGAAGGGGAGGGGTGGTAGGCTGGTTTCACTAGGGCTAAGGGGTCGGAGGGGATGGCTGAATGAGGACTGTGTGGTAGAGGCCATTACTGAAGTAGGAAATGGATAGATAAACCATAGAGGGAGGGAGCATAGCTGGAAGGGTGAAAACTTCTCAGTTGCAAGACAGTCAGGGATAGCCAGATAGATGAGGTGGGATATAAGTCAGGGAGGAGAAAGAAGGGCAGCTCTAGCCTCCCTTCAGTCTGTGGGAGTGGATGAGCTCAGTGTGTGTCTAAGGTTGGGGATTGCCTCAAGCAGTGATGCAGACTCTCCAAGGGCCTTACGCTGAAGTGCATCAATATGCTCTGCAAAGCATGGTGGATAATCACTTGCATAATACTGATTGGCTGTCTGTTCTCCCTATCTCTTCTCCTTGCAGGTGTCTCCTGGATCCACAGCTCCCCTGGAAATATCTTCTACCCCTAAAGGCCATGTAGAAATCATGGCTGCACCTAAAGATCCCCCAGCACCTGCATCTTTCCCCCCCAAGTTCACCCCAAAACCCAGTGGAGGCTTCACGCCAAAACCCTCTGAAGTGGATGTGGTCCCTGCACCAGCACCTTGGGCAGCCCCACAACAGCATAAAGACCCCCCAGCAACACAGTCCAGAGCACCAGCCCCATCTGCACCCCTTCTTCCCTCAGCCCAGCCTGCCCCTAAATTTACCCCACCCACTGTTGCCAGCTCTCCCAAATTTGGATCCAAACCAGCTGCTGGTGCTTCTGGGGTCCCCACAAACTCCATGAGATTTACTGCCCCTCCCCCCGCTCAGACCCGATTCACAGCCCCTTCAGCTATGGGCTTGGCTCCAAGGCCCCAGCCTCCCAGTTTCACCTATGCCCAGCAGCGGGAGAGACCTCAGGTGCAGGAGAAGCCACATCCCACAGGACAGCCTGCTGCCTCACGGGACATGGTAAGGAGCAGATCCATGCTCCAGATGGCTTGTGACCGGGAGTGTGTCGGGGATCGGGGGGGAGGGGGTGGAAACAGGGTTGCCTCCAACATAAGGAAAGTTAGTACTCATCTGAGAGGGAGCAGCTGAGGAAGAGACTTCATTGTGTCTTATGTCATGGGAGGAGGCAGGCAATAGTGGAGAAGGGTATTCCCCAGAGATACCTGGGAAGGGGGCAGGCATTGCAGGGTGCTCCTAAGAGATACTGTGGCAGTGGGGAAAGGGGCACAAACATGGGGGGAGGGAGGGCTCGCATCCTCCAGTAAGTGCTTTCTGGCGCTGAGTGTCGTCTTCTGTCTTTCTGCAGCACAGGGCTCCTGTGGTCACTGGTTCAGAGCCCCCCAGGGGAAACTCCTCCCTGACCATGAAAGAGGTGGAGGAGCTGGAGATGCTGACCCAGAAACTCATGAAGGATATGGAGCACCCACCCCATGCGGAAGCTTCCACTTCTGGTGGGTGCTGGCAAGTGAGGTCCCCCTGTGGAGAAGCTGGGTATTAGTCTGGGTTGTGGTGGCTATCCCCCTTTTCTCTAACCACCTTCTCCCTCCTATGGCAGAGCTGTGTGGCCTCTGCCGGAGGCCCCTGTCACGAACTCAGCCCGCTGTGCGTGCCCTTGACCATCTCTTCCATGTGGAGTGCTTCACTTGCTTCAAGTGTGAGAAGCAGCTGCAAGGGCAGCAATTCTACAATGTGGATGAGAAGCCCTTCTGTGAGGACTGTTATGCTGTGAGTGATGGAGGGGCCCATGGTGTGGGGCACTGCTGTGCTGGAAGGGGAATGGGCTTGGGGGTGTTGCTATGCTGTGAGTGGGCACAGTGCCCTGTGTGGCTGCCCTGCCCCAGTCTTCCCTCCCTCAATTGCCTGAAGGAAGGCTACCCTTCCTGTCCAGGGATACTGATGGGTTGGGCTGCTCGTGGCTCTGGCTCCCTTCCCCTGTTCTCTCCCTAGGGTACCCTGGAGAAGTGCAGTGTCTGCAAACAGACCATCACAGACCGGATGCTGAAGGCTACAGGCAACTCATACCATCCCCAGTGCTTCACCTGTGTGGTGTGCCAGACCCCCCTTGAGGGGGCGTCTTTCATTGTGGACCAGGCCAATCAGCCCCACTGTGTGGATGACTATCACAGGTAGGCAGGAGGCATCTGGCCAGAGGAGGAGCCAGCCCCACAGGCAGGTAGCCTCCCAAGAGAGGAGTTGTCCTTTTTCCCCCCACCCTTGCTGCTCGGCTGCCTCTCCGCTCTTCTGCAGTGTTTGACTGGATCCCCATTGGGAAGGCTGCAGTTGTCAGTGTCTCCTCTCTCTCCTCTGTGTGCTGCAGGAAGTATGCCCCCCGCTGCTCGGTCTGTGGTGAGCCCATCATGCCAGAGCCTGGAAAGGATGAGACAGTGCGTGTGGTGGCCTTGGAGAAGAACTTCCACATGAAGTGCTACAAGTGCGAGGTAACCAGCCTCTCCTCCAAATCTCCCTCCGTTTCCCCTACATCCATCTCCTGTCCATGTCTCACTATGGCCTTGTCCTGTTCTCAAGCCTGTCAGCCCGCACACGGGGCCTTCCGTGTGCATCTGTCTCCCCCCCTGCACCCCCCCAGTGTCTTGTTCACATTAGTGTGTGTTGTCACTGAACTTCCTGTCATCTATTTTTTTTTTTTTTTTCCCCACCCCAGGACTGTGAGAGGCCCTTGTCTATTGAGGCAGATGAGAACGGCTGCTTCCCCTTGGATGGTCACGTACTGTGTATGAAGTGTCACACCACTCGTGCCAAAGCTGCACGCTGAGGGGCTTGGAGTGGGGTATGCCTTCGATACCTCTCCTCCCCCATACCAATGGCCTGCATTCACCTGCTCTCAATGGTCCAATCCCTTTGCCCCACAGAGCACATTCCTACTTAGATACCTTGGCAGTGATCCTTCCTTCACACAGGGATCACCACCCCATATCCCCTTCTCCATGCCAGGCTCCCCCTCTGCAATGCTGCTTTTCCTGGTCCCAGTGCATTCCAGACTGGGGAGTGTGGGAGATTCCTGTTTCCCCTAAATTGCTCTAGAATGGACATTTCAATAGTCCTGGAGGAAATAAGTTGGCCTCTCCAACCCTGTGCTCTCACTCCTTCAGCTCTGCCTGGTAGAGCTAGGCAGAACTACCTAGTGGTTGTGTCTGAGGCTAAAGGTATCTTTGCTCCATGGAGCAGTACATATATTTGGCATTGTGAGATGAAGTGCCCGTCTCTTCAGTGCTCCTTTCTCTGCTGTCTCCCTCTCATGCCTATGCTCCTAGATATGGGTATTTCTGAGAAGAGTGGAGACAGAACTTGGTGGGCAGCCTTGCTCCCTGGGTTGGAAAGAGTTTTTAATCTAGGTTATAGCTTTCCTGCCTCTGTCAGATTTCACGAGCTGGCTGATCCTGTCTAACATTTTTCCCTGCCAGATAAACCTATCAGTCTGGGGAGAGGCCTCTCACTGGGTTTGGAACCCTCTTCCTCCCCTCTCAGAAGGTCTCTACTCCCCATTTCCTTTCACTCAGTGTCTTCCTTGGTGCTTGGCCCAGTCGCTTGGCATAGCAGACTATCCAAAGGATTTGTGTTTACACAAAGGACTCCTAGAGCTCATTACTGGGCGCTGGCAGCCCCCACAGGGAATGGCCCCAGGGTGCTGGCAGTGACTCTCATACCACACAAGGTTGGAGGAATGTCTCCCCAGGTACCAATAGGGGTTGCTCACTGTTATTGGGAAGGCTGCAGTGATAATTGCAATGTCCTAATGAGCTCTGCCTGTCACTAGGGCGATCCCCTCTTCCTGGGCTGGAATTGCTCTCTGACTGAAAGGGCATTTTGGATACTGTACTTTCCAGCCACTGTGTGCATACAATAAAACATTTTTATTGAAATCTTCTCCTTTGGTCTGTTAATCCAACCTTGTGCACAAGAATCACCATGTTCCACCACCATACAGCTATGAGATGGAGAGTTGCTGGGACAGCAATGCTGTCACTTCCCCATTCCTCACCTGAACCCTGGGGCTATGGATTCTGCCTTTGCATTGGCAATGAGAAGGGCTGGGTCTCCCCACCCTCTATTATTAGCTTCCTCTTCAAACTGCGTAAGCTCAAACACTCTCTATGAAAATCTGGCTCTTAGCTCAAAAGTATTTAGACATATATTGATGCAGATAAGACACCTGCTTAGGTACCTAACTTCTTTTGATGCATCTCTAAGAGCCTTAATACTGAATATCTGACCCTAAAGCTCTCCATACTTTTGATAAGGTTAATTGTTCGTTCTCTGGACCTTCTCCAGAATTGAATGGTGCCCAACCCTGAATGCATGTCCTTCTTTGGAAGTACCATAGCGTCTCTGGGCTCTTTCACAATGCTGCTGTTGTATCCTCTGCTTTTTGACACCTAAATCTTATGGATCTAGCCCAAGTGACACAATTTTCAAATCTCCACTCAACTACTGCCTAATCCTCTAGGCACCTCAACAACTTCTACTAAAGTCCCTTAGATGCCAAGTTTCTGCCAATGAGCATGTGCACAGCCTCCTTGGGTGAGGTGCCCAGGTGCTTATCTCACACTTAAGCACCAGTGGGATCCTCAGGAGGGGGGAACGCCTACTTTATCTTGCCTGTGGGGCCTATTCCATTCAGAGTTCTCCAAGCATGCCAAACACCACACAAAATGGTGGGAGGGGAGAGTAGTGGTGGTGTCCCCTCTAATTCTTAATCCACTGGTTAGAGCTCTCAGCTGGGATGTGGGAGACCAGGTTCAGTTCCCCCTCTGCCTGATGTGGAGAAGGGATTTAAATTTGGGTTCTGTCTCCACGCCCCCTCCCCCACCCCCTGCTGCACAAGAATGCCCTAATCACTGGTCTATGGAGGAGTCCTCTCTATGACCTTAAGTTACAGAGCAGAACAGCTCAAACAAGAGAATGAGAAGCATGCCCCATAGACCAGTGGCTAGAGTATTTGCATGGGAATGGGACCACACAAGTTCTAGTTTCTTCTCCACTTCAGGCAGAGGGGGCAATTGAGTCTGGGTCTCCCACAGCCTGGGTGAGTGCTCTAACCCCTGGGGCAAAAGTCATAAAGGGGGAGGAACAGCACCACCATCTCACTGTTTGTCTGTTTAAAAAACAAAACCACCACTTGCCTAGCCCTAGCAGAGGGGTTTGTGGCTGTGAATCCTGAGCAGAGATAGGCACCTAACCTGTTAGCTCTGTCTAGTGTCTCTGCAGCACTCAGGAGTGAAAAGTGGGACAGTCTTTAGATGCTATAGTATGAAGCTGGGACTGTGCTACACATGGTGTAGCAGTAGAGAATGAGGAGGGGCCAGTTTCTCATAGTAATTTTTCTGAGTAGAACCACATTTTGTCTCCCTCTCACTTGCAACATGTTTTATGTTTAACCAGTACAGTATGTAAGTTGCCTTATTTTTATGATTCTGAACATACTGTGAGTACGAATAAAGCTCTGGCACTTGAAAGTCAAACTATTAATGCAAATAGAAAATTGCATTAATAGAGAGGCAACTGTCGTCTATCTCTCCAAAGATCACTCGCAAACTGAGAAGCAACTGACAGCTGAGGCATCCCACTAGCAGCTTTGTGGTCATGTGAATGCTTGATGCTTCTAGCAAGCAAGAGTTTGTGTATCTAATTCATAGGCCTTTCTAGCCTGAATAAGAATCAGGTGGAAATAATGCTTGTTGCTTTACACACACATTCTTGCATTCATTCCATCACTTCACAAACATCTACTGCTAGCGATGCCTTGGTGCATTAAGTGTATATAAATGCTTTATTTGACTGACTGTCACTGTCAGAAAACCCAGTACCTCTTATTTTGCCTGGTCTTGCACATATGCGTAATCTCTTCTGCCTGATACTTATTTACAGCTGACTTAATACTTCTAGAGCTGTGGGAGGTGCTCTTGAGTTTTTTTGGTGCTGAAGGCTTCTGGTTTGTGCACTGAGCACTGTAAGGTGTGTGTGCATTACATATGCATCTTACAAGCATCTCCTGTTACAATCCCATAATGTTAGTCTTATTGCTTGCTGAGTTGTGAGATCATATGCACAATGAAACATGCTTCACCAACTTTAGTGCATTTGAAAGCTCAACATCATCTTAACCTAGCCTATGTATATCGAATGTAACCTGTTGCTTGTAATAAAACTCATTGTTCCTGGTGGCAGGAAACAAGGGTGGGAGAGTTGAAAGCAACACTGCCAATTTGAAACTCATGTTTCCCTCTGAATGCTTCATCTCTATTCTAAGTAACCCCCAAGATCACTAGAAGTGAAAGAGATTAGAGAAATATTCTCCTTTTGTTTACAATGTGTATTTGATAACATTGTCTAGCCATTTTTCCTGTTGATGGTTGGTTGCCCTTCCTGTATATGATATCACTCAAATATTGCTCTGGGGAAGCTCATGTTCAGCCTGTTCCCCAGGTTCTGCACAAAGGTATTTTACTTGCAATAGGTGCAGCAAAGGTGAAGCTAAAGGGGTAGCTGGTGAATATATTGGGGGGGTCTGTATGTGTGGAAGGGACAGGAGAGGTAGATTCCCAAGTTGCTCTTGAACTGACCTAAAAGATCTGTCCACATCTAAGCTGGGCACCGGAAAACTATCATTGCCTGAATGTTTTGAAATTAGCTTAAGTTTAACTTTCAGGTTTACGGCACCTCTAGTGTCTTGCTGAAATAGGTATACCGGCAAAGCAATTGTTGTGTAGACAAGGCCTTAGTTCCAGTAGTTGAGTCCTTAAAGGCCAAAGACTCTCTTGCAGTCTATAGATACATAGCTATTGCTTGTCACATATACATCCCATGATCATAAAACTTGCCATGGAACCATTGGGTTAGAAGGGACTGCAAGGGTCATCTAATCTAGTCCCCTGCCAAGATGCAGGATTTACTGCATCTAGATCATCCAAGACAGACTATCCAGACTCCTTTTGAAAACCTCCCGTGAAGAAGCTTCCACAACCTCCCTAGGCAGCCTGTTCCATTGTCCTACTGTTCTAACAATGAGGAAGGGTTTTTTTTTTCCTTGCTGTAGTTTGACCCCATTACCTCTTGTCCTGACTGTGGCAGAAGAGAACTTTTCTCCATCTTTTTTTAATGGTAGTTTTTCAAGTATTTGAAGATGGCTGTCAAATCCCCCCTCCCCAGCCTTAATCTCCTCTTTTCCAAACTAAACATACCCAGTTCCTTCAGCCTTTGCTCGTATGGTTTGCATTCCATCCCTTTGTCACTTGCCTCTGGATCCTTTCCAGTTTCTCTACATCCTTTCTATGCATTGGTGACCCAACCTGTACGCAGTACTCCAGCTGAGGCCTAACCAGTGGCAATTAGAGTGGTACTATCATCTCCTGTGACTTGCATGCTATGCCTCTGTTAATGCAACCTAAAACTGTATTAGCAGTTTTCTGTTGGGTTTTATTGCATTGCATTGCAGACTCATGCTGAAGTTGTGATCCACCACAGCTCCCAGATCCTTCTCAGCAGTGCTGCTGCCAAGACTGTTTCCCCCCATTCTGTATTTGTGCCTTCGGTTTTTCTTCCCCTAAGTCTAGCACCTTGCATGTGTTTCTGTAGAATTTCATTTTGTTGTCTATAGCCCAATCCTCCAATTTATCACAATCTCTCTGAATTTTAGCTCCAAGGAATTGGCAAACCCCTGCCCCTTACAGCTTTGTGTCATCTACAAACCTGATCAGTGTGCTCTCTATACCTACATCCAGGTCATTAATAAAGATGTTAACATTGGACCTATAACAGATTCCTTTGGAACCCCACTTGAGACCTCCCTCCAACCTGACATCATTCCATTAATAGTTACTCTTTGCAGTTGTTTAACCATTTTTTTATCCGCTTAATAGTAGTTCTACCAATCCTGCATTTCTCTAGCGTAGTTATCAAAACATCATGTGGGACTGTCAAAAGCCTTGCTGAAGTCCAGGTATAATATGTCCACCATGTAGCAGGGGTGTGTGTGTAGTTAACAAAAGCCTTTCTGCAATACACCTGTGTGCGTGCTGGGGGTCAATAAAATTGGCAATAGGAAATCTAATTCTGGATTTCTTGTGTGCATTTAAACCAGCAATATTTCTTGTTGGTTTCTTTGGCATGCTTCCTGTAATAGAGATGCTGAAGTGCTTGTGTTGGCATACAGAGACTGGCCCAATGACCTAATACCTAAATGTAGTTGTTGCTAGGATGACCACACACAGGTGAAAAATTGGGACAGGGGCTGGGAGGTAATAGGTGTCTACATAAGACACAGCCCCAAATCCCTATAAAAATCAGGACAGTCCTGATATTTATAGGGATATCTGGTCACCCTAGCTGTTGCATACATGAAACTGCACAACAGGACAAGAAGTGAAGCATAATATTCCATCCCATTGAAATGGCATGGGAGAGTGATTAGGAGTATAGAAAACGTGCACTGCTGGCCTGAAAAATGCAATTTTGCAGATGGCAAACTGGATCTTTTCCAGGAAAACCAGTCTCACAATTGGTTTGGGGCAGTGATCACTCTACAAGCTAGACAAAATGGATACTGCATCTACTACTGCAGTGGTCACCAACCAGTCACTCATAATTGACTGGTTGATCCTAGAACATGATCTCCAGTGGTCCAGTGTGGCTGCCACTAAGGCAGACTCTCTACTTTGGCTCCATGCTGCTCCCAAAAGTGGCCAGCGGCCCTCGGGGAGGGGGGGGGGAACAGGGGTCTCCCTCTGTGTATTGCTCCTGCCTGCAAGCACCCTGCAGCTCTCCCTGCCGGAGAGAGGCTGCACGTGGAGCCACATGCATACTCCCCAGGACTACAGGGGTATGTTGCCCCCTTCCAGGAGCAGTGTGGGGCCAGGGTAGGCAAGGACCCTGCCTTAGCCTCACTGTGCCTGCCACTGACTGGAAGCTGCCGGAGGTAAGTGCTGCCTGGCTGGAGGCCAAGGCCCAGCCCTGACCTAACCTCCCCCTCGCAGAGCCAGCACCCTGCACCCCAACCCACTGCCCCTGGCTCAGTCCAGAGCCTGCACCCCGTCCTGAACCCCTACCCCAGCCCGGTGAAAGTGAGGGTGGGGGACAGCGAGCAGGGTGGGACTTTGCAGAAGGGTAGATTCTTGGTTGAAAAGTGATCTTGGGGTGTAAAAAGGTTGGAGTCCACTGTACTACTGACTGTTAGTGTTCCACCAGGTGTTGCTGCTTGGTTGTGCCCCCTATTTTTAGTCTGGGGGTATTTTCATGCTGCTGTTCTTCTGCCTAGCTTGCCTGGAATTCTGGGGATGTGCCATTATCATTTCTGAGTACAACATAAATACTCCAGTGACAGATAATGGAATTGCATTTGTTTTTCTTAGTGCACTAATTCCTCACCAATTGTAGCCAACAGGGATACAAGTCCTAGAAGTGCCTTTGATTGCTATCGAAGCAATCTTGCTCAACATGAAACTGATGAGTAGCCCCTCAAATTGGAGCAGTGGAAGGGGGGAGGGATAGCTCAATGGTTTGAGCATTGGCCTGGGTTGTGAGTTCAATCCTTGAGGGGTCATTTAGGGATCTGGGGCAAAAATCTGGGGATTGATCCTACTTTGAGCAGGAGGTTGGACTAGATGACCTCCTGAGGTCCCTTCCAACCCTGAAATCCTATAATCTTGTGTTGGGAGAACTTGGACTAGTATGCCTTTTTGGAAAGGTGGTATGGAACTGCAGCCTGCTCTTTCCTCCTGTTCCCACCACACTGGAACGTACTTCTAGCCAACTAAACCTGTGATTGATGGAGGGGCATTTTGAGAACTGATTGGTCTTTGAATTTAATTTAAGGGTTTTTAAAAATCTTTCTGCTCCATAAGTTTGAAAATGGCTTATGGGAAGCTTGCTCTCCTGTGTTTAAAAAATAAAACTCACCACTATTTTCAGCCAATCTGAACTGATATATTTGAAACCTGTTGGTGACCTTAAGAAGAATTGGGGTAGAGAATTTCTTTTTCCCCATGAACATTTTGGTAGGTGAGGGGAATTCTCAAAAGAAAGGGTTTCATTTCTTGACTATCTTCCTCAGTTTAATAAAAAATTGTAGGTGGATTGCACAGCACTCCCTATAGTTTCAGGTTGTCGAACACTTCCCATAATAAACTCTGTTTTTCAATTACTAAAAATTGCCCAACTCTTTAAGCCTGAAATTTCCCATGCTTGGGCTTTGAGATTTTTTTGTTTTGTTTTTTGTCAGAGCACAAGCAGTTCAAGCTTTTCTGGGATTAGGGGTAGGGAGAAGGTAACTTTGGCAATGTGTGTAAAACAAAATCAGCGGTAACACCTCCATAGGTTAGAGTAGGAATTAAAAAACTGACCTATCATGTTGAGAGAAGTTGTCTTTTGTTGTACCTGTGACTTGCCAAGTTATCTGTGCCTCTGACCATCTCACCATTTGCCCAAGCTCAGTGCAACTTACTCTACAGGTGTTCCTTAATTTGCAGAATGTTCCAAGTGCACAGGCTCTCAGTACTCCTTTGTTTAGGGGAAGATGCACTAGGCTTGAAGTCAGTGGAACAGGGCCTCACTTATAGCCTTTTCTACTGCCTGGTGTTAACATTTCCGTATACGTCATAACCCTTGTGGCTAAACAAGGCTACATGTCCTTACCCAAGGGGCAGACAAATATTCTTCACTCTACAGCTGGAGTCAACTGAGAAATTGCACAAGCTCATGATCCCATTACATAATACTTTCCCTCCCTCCCCCATCCACTGTAAAGGATAGATAGTGGCTGAAGAAGGGTTGCTTGTGGGATGCCTATCATGTTGGAAGATTGCATGAAAAAAGATGGCTTTGTGTTTAAGCCCCTGGATTGGAAACTAGGCAGTTTTTCTGTGTCTGACATAGACTTCAAGCTGCTGCTGGGCAAATCACTTAAACCAGAGGTTTTGCAAGGTTGGTAATTGTATGCTCCTCATTTTCTGGAGGCCACTATGAAACACCTATAACCTGACTTCTCAAAAGTGCAGAATGCTCTCAAGTGAAGTTGGAGACAATGGGAGCAGAGGATGGTTGGTGCATCAAATGGGACTTAAAATAGTGGTCATACACAACTTTGTCTCTGTGCCTGTGTTAGTTCCTCAGCTACCTTATCTCTAGCTCTCAGATGTCGGGAAGTTACATTCAGTTGTGTGGGAAGCTCTCTGACGTTGTTGAAGAAGCCCATGAGGAAATGAATATTTGTTCCTGCAGTCAAGAAAAGAGATATTGGATAGCTGCCTCAGGCCTGGTTTACAGTTTTAGATTGAATTTAGCAGTGTTACCTCGCTTTAAGCCTCAACCTGTCCACACGATGAAGCCTCCATCCCTTTTAAAAAAATTATTTATTAATTTATTTATTTTTACTTAAAGGGCTCTTTAAATCGATTTCTTTACTCCACCTCCAAGGGGATTAGCGCTGAAATTGGTTCTGCCGGATCAAATTTGAGGTAGTGTGGATGCAATTCGAAGGTATTTGCCTCCGGGAGCTATCCCAGAGTGCTCCATTGTGACCGCTCTGGACAGCGCTCTCAACTCAGATGCACTGGCCAGGTAGACCAGAAAAGGCCCGTGAACTTTTGAATCTCACTTCCTGTTTGGCCAGTGTGGCAAAGTGCAGGTGAATGCAGATCTCATCAGCAGAAGCGACCATGATGAAGTCCCAGGATCGCAAAAGAGCTCCAGTGTGGACCGAATGGGAGGTACGCGATCTGCTGGCCATATAGGAAGAGAAATCCGTGCCAGCTGAACTCCGTTCCAGTAAACGAAATGCCAAAATGTTAGAAAGTCTCAAAGGGCATGAAGGACAGAGGCTATAACAGGGATGCACAGCAGTGCCGCATGAAAATTAAGGAGCTGAGGCAAGCCTACCAAAAAAACAGAGAGGCAAACGGCTGCTCTGGATCAGAGCCCCGAACATGCCGCTTCTTTGATGAGCTGCATGCCATGCTAGAGGGTGCAGCTACCATTACCCCGACCCTGTGCTTTGACTCTGTCAATGGAGAATCACGCAATACGGAAGCGGGTTTTGGGGACGAGGAAGACGATAGCTCAGAGCAAGGAAGCAGAGAAACCGGTTTCCCCAACAGCCAAGATGCATTTCTCACCCTGGACCTGGAGCCAGTAACCGCCGAACCCACCCAGTGCCTGCTCCCAGACCCTGTAGGCGGAGAAGGGACCTCTGATGAGTGTACCTTTTGTAAATATTACACATGAGTTAAAAGCAAGCGTATTTAATTTACCTTGGCATTCACAGCCAGTACAGCTATTGGAAAAGTCTGTTAACCTGTATGGGGGTGGGTCGGAAATCCTCCAGGGACATCTCCATAAAGCTCTCCTGGATGTACTCCCAAAGACTTCGCAAAAGGTTTCTGGGGAGGGCAGCCTAATTCTGTCTGCCGTGGTAGGACACTTTACCACACTAGGCCAGTAGCATATAGTCAGGAATCATTGCGTAACCAAGCATGGCAGTGTATGGTTCCGGTGTT
Source organism: Gopherus flavomarginatus (assembly GCF_025201925.1). Lineage (NCBI taxonomy): Eukaryota > Metazoa > Chordata > Testudines > Testudinidae > Gopherus > Gopherus flavomarginatus. The sequence continues at coordinate 152,628,112 of NC_066617.1, read as the reverse complement.
TGCTGGCATTCAAACAACATCCATTCTTTATCTCACTGTGTTATCCTCAGGAGAGTGACACCATTCATGGTCACCTGGTTGAAATAGGGTGCTTTTCTTAAGCGGGCATTCAGAGGTGCCCATTCCTGTTTGGCTGTGGCAGAATAGAAATTTTACCTGCTGTTAGCCACATGGGAGGGGAGGTGGGAAGAGAGGTGAAGCGTGAGTTATCTTTCTCACTGAACAGGCAGGCCCTCAATACAGGAGGCAAAATGCGACCTTGTAACGAAAGCACATGTGCTGTGTAATGTGAACAGCAATGTTTAACATGAAAGAGTGTATCCATTGTTCTCTAAAATGTCTTTTTAACTACCACTCTCCCTTTTCCTCTACCAGCTACAAATGTTTGTCCTTCGCAGAGGCTAGCAAAGATTAGAAGGCGAGAAAAACGCACTTGGGCTGAAGTGTTCTCTGAGCTGCTGTTCTCCCCTATTGACAGAGCACAGCAGAATGCGTGGAGGCAGACAATGTCAGAGTGCAGGAAAGCACAATATGAACATGAGGAGAGGTGGCGAGCTGAAGAGAGGAAGTGGTGGGCTGAAGATGATAGGCAACGTTATCTTGCTGACAGAAGGCAAGAGTCGATGCTCAGACTGGTGGAAGATCAAACTCATATGCTCCAGTGTATGGTTGAGCTGCAGGAAAGGCAGCAGGAGCACAGACAGCTGCTTCAGCCACTGTATAACCAACGGCCCTGCTCCCCAAGTTCCATAGCCTCCTCACCCAGATGCCCAAGAATGCGGGGGGGGGGGGGGGGCTTCCAGCTACTCAGCCACTCCATACCAGAGGATTGCCCAAGCAACAGAAGCTTTGAAACTTATTGAAGTTTTAAAGTGCAGTGTGGCCTTGTCTGTCCTTCCCTCCTCCCCCACCCAACCTGGTGCTTCCCTCATTCCCCCATCCCTCCTGGGCTACCTTGGCAGTTATCCCCCTATTTGTGTGATTAATTAATTAAGAATGCATGAAGGTGAAGCAACAATGATTTTACTGCCTCTGCAAGCACTGATTGAAGTGGGGAGGGGAGGGCGGCTAGCTTACAGGGAAGTAGAGTGAACCAAGGGTGCGGGGGGTTCATCAAGGAGAAACAAACAGAACTTTCACACCGTAGCCAGTCCAGTCATGACACTGGTTTTCAAGCTTCTCTGATGTGCATGGTGCTGTCCTGTACTCTTAATAGCCCTGGTGTTTGGCTACACATAATCAGCAACCAGGTGATTTGTCTCAACCTCCCACCCTGCCACAAACCTCTCCCCCTTACTCTCTCAGATATTGTGGAGCGCACAGCAAGCAGTAATAACAATGGGAATGTTGGTTTTGCTGAGGTCTATCTGAGTTGGTAAACTGTGCCAGCACGCTTTTAAACGTCCAAATGCACATTCTACCACTATTCTGCACTTGCTATAGTTGAACAGCTCCTGACTACTGTCCAGGCTGCCTGGGTATGGCTTCATGAGCCATGGCATTAAGGGGTAGGCTAGGTCCCCAAGGATAACTATAGGCATTTCAACATCTTCCATGGTTATTTTGTGGTCTGGGAAGAAAGTCCCTTCCTGTAGCTTTTGAAACAGAGCAGAGTTCCTGAAGACACGAGTGTCATGTATCTTTCCTGGCCATCCCACGTTGATGTTGGTGAAATGTCTCTTGTGATCTACCAGTGCTTGCAGCAGCACTGAAAAGTACCCCTTTCGGTTTATGTACACGCTGGGTTGGTGCTCCGGTGCCAAGATAGGGATATGGGTTCCATCTATCGCCCCACCAGTTAGGGGAATCCCATTGCAGCAAAGCCATCCACTATCACCTGCGCATTTCCCAGAGTCACTACCCTTGATAGCAGCAGCTCAGTGATTGCATTGACTACTTGGATCACAGCAGCCCGCCACAGTAGATTTGCCCACTCCAAACTGATGCCTAACTGACTGGTAGCTGTCTCGCATTGCAAGCTTCCAGAGGGCTATTGCCACTCGCTAGTGAACTGTGAGGGCTGCTCTCATCTTGGTATTATGGCGCTTCAGGTCAGGGGAAAGCAAGTCACAAAGTTCCATGAACTTACGCATGCGAAAGTTTCACAGCCACTGGGAATCATCCCACAACGCTATGCGATCTCACCAGTCCGTGCTTGTTTCCGGGCCCAGAATTGGCGTTCCACAGCATGAACCAGCTCCAATAACACCATGATGTGCACATTGCTGGGGCCTGTACTTTGTGAGAAGTCTATGTCCATGTCTATGTCCTCATCACTCTCGTCACTGCACTGCCGTTGCCTTCTCACCTGTTTTTGCTTTGGCAGGTTCTGGTTCTCCATATACTCGAGGATAATGTGCGTGGTGTTTACAGTGCTCATAACTGCCGTGCTGATCTAAGCGGACTCCCTGATCCCAGTGCTATGGCATCTGGGCTGAAAAAAGGCGCGAAATAATTGTCTGCTCTGATGGAGGGAGGAGCGACTAATGACATGGCTTACAGGGAATTAAAGTCCACAAAGGGGGTGGCTTTGCATCAAGAAGAAACACAAACAACGATCACACAGAGTGGCCCCCTCAAGGATTGAACTCAAAACCCTGGGTTTAGTAGGCCCTTGATTTCATGGAGGCACGGAGGGAGGAAGCAAATGAATACAAAACAAATCAGGTCTATTTCTTGTTTTGATCAACTTCATCTATCTTTCACATCTTTAGGCTAGCAGTAGACAGTTCAGTTTGACTCCTAGCCATCATAATCTCCTGAGTGCTCAGCAGAAGATGCTGTGTTACAACTTCTAGACATCATCATCTTCTGGCTGGGTGGCAGAAGACAGTGTAGTAGGACTACTAGCCAGGGTCATCTCCTGGGTGCTTGGCAGAAGATGGGAATGACCTGGCTGAGTCACTCCCATATCTGTCCAGGTGCTCCTGACTGACCTCACTGAGGTCAGCTAAAAGAGTAGCCAGGAGTACAATGCTAATAGCTACCAATCATAACGTCCCATCTGCTGCTAAAAGGCAATGAGCTGCTGCTGTGTAGCAATGCAGTCCTCTGTCTGCCAGCACCCAGGAGACTTATGGCGATGGTCAGCTGTGGGGGCTCTATGCTTGCCGTGGTATGGCGTCTGCACAGGTAACCCAGGAAAAAAGGTGTGAAACGATTGTTCGCTGTTGCTTTCACCGGAGGGTGTGTGTGTGTGGGGGGGGGGGACTGGGTGGGTGGAAGGGGTCACATGCACCCAGAATCACCCACAGCACTGTTTTTGCCCCATTAGGCATTGGGATCTCAACCCAGAATTCCAATGGGCAGCAGAGACTGCGGGAACTGTGGGATAACTACCCACAGTGCAATGCCCCAGAAGTTGACGCTGGCCTTGGCACTGTGGCTGCAGTCCGCCGACTTAATGCACTTAGAGCATTTTTTTGTGGAGACACACAATCGACTGTATAAAAATGATTTCTGAAAAACTGACTTCTATAAATTCAACCTAATTTCGTAGTGTAGACATACCCTCAGTGGCTGAGCACCATTGTTCTTGTGCACTGAATGAGGGAAGGGTCCTCGGGAAAGATAGTATGTGACTGTGTAGATATTGTACCCCAATGTATACTAGGATTACAGCATAAGAGAGGATGGTAGTAGGGAATTTGTTATTGAACTTGGGGATTGTGAATAAATGTGGCTATTGCTGTGCCAATAAACTATTTGTCCCTGTGTTTACTCTGCCACTTTTGGTGTTGAGTAGAAACCAGGCTGCATCACATTTCTGAATCTACAGCAAGTAGGTTATCTCATCAGCCGGCTATGTTCCAGTTTATTAAGACAAATGTTTAGTTTTAGGTCAATAAGGTCAAACTGCCCTAGTTGAAAATCAGCAAGACTTAACACTGCTGTTTAAAAACTGATGAAAGCTTTAACAATGGCTGTTCCAGATGGAGGCCTGCACTCTCTTATTGCCTTTCATTCTGCATGGACTTGGAAGGCAAAAGTCTAGCTTGAGTTCTCAACATCTCTTCCTGTAGCATACAGCACTTTTGGTCCTCTCTCCATGGCCCATGTGCCACTAGCACCCTGGGTCAGCAGCCCTCTTCCTCATGTCCTTGCCAAGAGCAATCAGATTTCCTGCAGCACTAATAAGGACTGGGGGCCTTATGTGAGCAGATCAGCAGCATGTGGTGTGGTATCATGCAGTTCAGATAACTTTTCTTTTTTTTGTGATCAGCTGCACAACTAATCTGAGGGAGGGGGAAAGACTGTCTTCTAAACACAGAGCCAGGAGTAATGGTGTCTGGAAAGGGCTCCAGCCTGGGGCTCCTGTTCAGCAACCTGCATTGTTTATCATTACTGTAATTAAAATGCGCTTCAGTGGGGGTAGGAGTTTTCCTGGGAAGGATTTGACATTCTGGTGTCTGTCTCCCTTGAACAGGGTCTCTCATGCAGTGTGGCTGCAGAGTTGACAGTCGTGTCATTTCCACAGCAGCAGCTGGGAGTGCCTACATGGGTTTCACTTGAGTGCTTGCATGGCTGATGTCTGTCAGATCTTACAGTGCCAGGGCAGCCAGTTTGGGCTGGAGCTGGGAGATCCCCAGGACCAACACAAGTGGTGCAGTATTAATAGATACGGCAGTAAATCCAGCCCCACTAGTGTGAGGGACTCCTGGGGTTGAGTGCCTGTTGGGGAACAGGAGAAGGTATAAGCCAGCTCAGGTTTGAGTAGTGTGACAAGAGATAGCCTATGCCCAGCATAGTTGGCCCTTACAAAGCTCACCCTGCATCTGGGCGCTGCTGAAGGAAAGCTCCATATAGTCTCCACATACTAGTCAAGGAAAGCTACAGAGCCCCCACCTCTGCCACCAGTTTATTTACAAAAAAAGTTACAGGCCACCATGCCTTCCCCCTGAGCACTGAGACTTAAAAATTCCATATTTTTTTCCACACAGGAACAATCTCCCCCTTGGAGCACATTTGGAACAGGCTGCAGAAGAAAACAGGTGACAGGAGAAGGGGAGATACAGGCCACACATGGTGGGGTGGGAATAGCCTTGCTTCAGCATTAACCTTGCTTCTGTCTCATGAAAGAAACTGGGACGCACATGAGCAAGAGTAGGGTACCCCATTTCCTTCTTTTTCAGGCTCTTTCCTCCCTCACAGGGAGGAGGGGGTGGTGTATAGTGGGGGAAGGAGTATATCGTTACTTAGCATTATTGGCAGATATACTTGCTGCAAAGAAAGTTAAGAATCCTTATCCTGATCTCTGCAGCTGCTTGTACCTGTTTCCACCATAACAATCAAATGGGGAAGGCAGACGCACTGTTGCAGCAATGGGGAACATATGCTACAAAGGTGGTAGCGGGGAAAGCAGGGATGGGACTTTCTGTTGCCCCAGCCCCTGTGTAGGTTCCCCAGAGATTCTTCTCTTCAGCTCTTGTCTCTCAACAGGGGCATCATTCCATGTGCCTGTGCATCCCTAAAGATTTCCCCCTCTGTACCACTCAGACCTCAGTCTGTGCTGCAGGGGCTATTTCAGTGCTGCACAGAATATCATACAGAGAATGTCAAGTGTTGGAGCTGAAAACGGTGTCCTGGCTCTGGTGTATGTATAGCACTCTGCAACCTCGGTGCAGACACACACATGGATGGAGCAGGCAGAGCAGAGGAGGCAGGTTTTGCAGGAGAGTTCTTTTTGTCCTGTTAGTTGCTTTGATCACCTCAGTCTCTCTTCTTGGAAACAACTGCCATGGGAATGGCTCCAAGTGATACCCAATAGGCTTGGGAATGTTGGTAGCTTGAGGGCCTGAGGCCCGGTCACTCCTTGAAGCCCTGGATGCTACAGAGAATCCTCTTCTGGTGGCCTGGAAGTGACACCCCCATCTTTTTCAAGTCCCTTAAAGAGATTGGGGGAGGGAGAAGAGAAAGATCAGCTGACTCACTGCTCTTGCTCCTTGGTGGTGGGGGAAGGGAATGGCACACAGCTACCGTTCATTCTGTGGAAATCAAACCCTGTGATCTGTTCCTAGGTCCAGGCACTTCTCCCTGCCTCTAGCTTAGAGCTGCTGCCCCCCAGTGCCCTCCCCTGTAGTCAATGGATGTTGTGAGCCCGCTGCAGGGCTGCACGTCACTGCTGCCATCACACTCAGCAGCTTACTCTTCCTGCCAGCTCTGTCTTCTTGGCATGAGGATGTGGGATGTGGAGGGAGGAAGATGGACACCCATGGCACTGGACCTAAATGTCACTGCTGTAAATAATCCACCTGATACAATTGTTGTTGTTCCCTCCCCCAAATAAACCAGCCTCTTCCTACATTCCGCTCCTGTGGCTCCTGCCCCTCCTGTGGGCAGATGCTTCCTTAAATTATGTACTTACCATACTCCCCTAGTGCTATGCATGCTGGTCCCAACCCCTCCCATTTCCTGACATCTCCTTGCAAGCACGAGGGCTGTGCCACCCATGCAGCCTGCTCTGACTCCTTCCTATTGAGCATCAACTGCATGGGCTCCCTGCTGTCTAGGTGGCATGGATGAGCAGCCCCTGGTTCAGGCTCCACATGGACAGAGCAGAGAAGACTTTGTCAGTTGGCAGAGCCTGCAGAGGAATCTGTCCTCAAAGGTAGGGGGAGTCCTGCTAGACTCAGCTCTGCTTCTGGATGTACCTTCCCCTCTGGCTCTGAGCAGGAGACAGCCCCTTTCCTGGCAATAGAGACAGGACAGACATGCTGTACCTGGAGCAGACTGACTGCCACTGAGGCCACGTCCAGACTAGGAATTAAAATCGATTTTAGATACGCAACTTCAGCTACGGGAATAACGTAGCTGAAGTCGAATTTCTAAAATCGAGATACTCACCAGTCTGGACGGGGCGCCATCGATGTCCGCGGCTCTCCGCGTCGATTCCGGAACTCCGTTCGGATTGATGGAGTTCCGGAATCGATGTAAGCGCGCTCGGGGATCGATACACCGCGTCCAGACTAGACGCGATATATCGATCCCCGAGCAATCGATTTTAACCCGCCGATGCCGCGGGTTAGTCTGGACGAGGGCTGAGAAGCTAAAGATGGTAGAGGACAGAGTGGCTGGCCAGCTGACTGAGAGAGACACTGGAGAACATGTCCCTACGGAGCCTCACATTCTGCCTTCCCTGCCTAGCCAGTTCAGAGTCTGATGCAAGCCCCTGCTCCTCCTTTCCAAAGCCCTACATGGGCTGGGAGCAGGCTCACTCAGGAGACTGCCTCTCAGTGCTCAAGAAGAGCAGCTGCCTGTGGCTGATGGCAGTCTGGGAGGACACATTATAGCCATTATACTTCAGACTCCAGGAGGGCAGAGCAGAGAAGACCACCAGCTGGCAGAGCCTATGAGGAAGGGTGTCATAAACAGATAGCTAAGGGTTAATGTCTCTTTCACCTGAAGCACCTGACCAGAGGACCAATCAGGAAACCGGATTTTTTCAACTCTGGGTGGAGGGAAGTTTGTGTCTGAGTCTTTGTCTGTCTGCCTGCTGTCTCTGAGCTTTGGAGAAGTAGTTTCTGTTTTCTAATCTTCTGTTTCTAAGTGTATGGACAAAGAGATCAGATAGTAAGTTATATGGTTTCTTTTCTTTGGTATTTGCATGAATATAAGTGCTGGAGTGCTTTGATTTGTATTCTTTTTGAATAAGGCTGTTTATTCAATATTCTTTTAAGCAATTGACCCTGTATTTTGTCCCCTTAATACAGAGAGACCATTTGTATGTATTTTTTCTTTCTTTTTTATATAAAGCTTTCTTTTTAAAACCTGTTGGAGTTTTTCTTTACTTCAGGGAAATTGAGTCTGTACTCACCAGGGAATTGGTGGGAGGAAGAAATCAGGGGGAGATCTGTGTGTGTTGGATTTGCTAGCCTGATTTTGCATTCCCTCTGGGTGAAGAGGAAAGTGCTTTTGTTTCCAGGACTGGGAACGGAGAGGGGGAGTCACTCTGTTTGGATTCACAGAGCTTGTGTCTGTGTATCTCTCCAGGAGCACCTGGAGGGGGGGAAGGGAAAAAGGATTATTTCCCTTTGTTGTGAGACTCAAGGGATTTGGGTCTTGGGGTCCCCAGGGAAGGTTTTTAGGGGGACCAGAGTGCCCCAAAACACTCTAATTTTTTGGGTGGTGGCAGCAAGTACCAGGTCCAAGCTGGTAACTAAGTTTGGAGGTTTTCATGCTAACCCCCATATTTTGGACGCTAAGGTCCAAATCTGGGACTAAAGTTATGATATGAGTAGCAGCGGTGGGATGATAGACAGAATCCAGAAGCCAGTAGGAATATTATATTTTTCTTTTCTCTGCTAAGGGCTTTTTAGCAGAGAGAAACAGTTGGTTTTAAAAAGAAACCAGAGAGAATTTTTTTTTCTGCTCTCTCTGGCAGTTTGTGGCTTGCATGTTAAGCAAGAAGCCATTACCAGACTGTTAAGGGTCTTTTGTCATGCAATAGCTCTCCCATTGAGAGTCATTACCAGCACTATATACATGCACATAAAGTGGTTTTTCAGGTTTACTTAACATTGAAGATTAGCTAAAGGCACTGTTGCTAGGCAGACTTCAGGAGGCAACAGAGAACCTGCAGTTCAGAAGATAAACACCGGAGGGCACCCCAACACAAGAAAACAAAAACTACTTCTCCAAAGCTCAGAGACAGCAGGCAGACAGACAAAGACTCAGACACAAACTTCCCTCCACCCAGAGTTGAAAAAATCCGGTTTCCTGATTGGTCCTCTGGTCAGGTGCTTCAGGTGAAAGAGACATTAACCCTTAGCTATCTGTTTATGACAAAGGGGAGGGCTACAGGTATGGAACAAGCTCCAGGGGATTTGGATAAGTCAGTTTTATCACTTTCCGGGAAAGGGGAAAGCTCCCCCTCTTTGTGACTCCAGGGAGCAGGAAGGGGATGCTATGATCCCCTTGGATAATCTGTGTACCCATTTCTGGAGGTGTGCTCAGATACCACAGGGATGGCTGCATAAATTTAGTGTGGGTTTTGCCCCAAGCCCTCCTGGCCTGAAGGGGAGTCAGGTCCACCCAGGAGGGCCACAGTGGTTTCTGCTTACTCAGTAGTGAGCTCCAGGATGGATTCCATGGTGTCCAAGCCAGCGGTGCGGAAGTTGAGGATATATCGCTTCATGCGGATGGATTCCAGCCACTCTGGGATTGACTGATAAGGGATCCCGTCAGACCCACTGCAGCTGGGGAGCCGCAGCGTCACCCTGGGGACAAAAAGTTATCATCAAGGCAACTACCTTGAACTGAATGCCAGCACCTTAAAACTGGAATTTATCGAAAGAGCAAGAATACCCTCTGCTGGGGCCAGGCAGGTATGTCTGCTCCCTACACTCCCTGAGCCCTAACTCACCAACAGTGTCCAGTGGTGACACCAAAGAGACAGTACTTCCATGTCCTGCACATACAGCCTGGAGGCTCCTCTCCCCTACGCTGTCAGTGCTCCATCCTCTGGGGAAAGCACCAATGCTGGAGACAGGAACCAACTGCATTCTCTCCCAGTTCTGTGGAACCTTCCAGCCCAGCACCACCTACCTGGGGTCGAAGTCTGCAACAGATCGGAGTAAATGGGGGCTGGAGATGAAGTGTTCTAGCTGGCCCTGGATCTCCTGGAAGCGGGGCCGTCGCATGCGATCGTGCGACCAGCAGCCTTTCATGAGCTCGTAGAGGATGGATGGGCAGTCCACAGGGGGAGGGAGTCGGTACCCATCTTCTATGCTCTTCATCACCTACACACAGAAGGGCAGAGAGACTTGTGACCAGATTCTACTCATAGTAGAGATGCCACAGAGATTATCAAAGAGGAGCCAGAATGCCTCCATAGGGAAGTCCAGGCGATTGTCACAGAATTTTGTGGGGCCCTGTGCAATGAAAAGCAGATGGGGTCACTTCATAAACAGGTGTGTGGGAAAGTTACTGGACAGCCTAGCGAGGGATCAGGATGCTTGGAGGGGCCAGGAAGAACATTGATAGGTACAATGGGGTTTAAATTGACACTTGTCACTGTGCCCCCACCTCCATACACACGTTCATCTTTCCAAATGTGAGATATGGGAGTCTATAGTCCTGTCCCAGGATTGGTGGGGAAAGGGTTAACAGTCTCTGAGGAAGAATCCAGCAGGATAACCTTGCTGAGCTGGGGAGTGGGGAATAGGGACAACGAGGTAAGATAATTATCCAGAATACTACAAAACGGTAGTCTGGGTAGGAGGAGACCGAGAGGGGTTTACAGAGGGGAAGGGGGGAAAGAGCTTTTCTCTGTACTCATAGTGGCCTAGGTCAGAGTAAGCCATCCTTTATCTTAATATAGCATTATAGCTGAAGAAGTCCTTGCTTAACCAACCCTGTTGGGACCAGGCTTCCATGTGGGGTGGGGGAAATACAGGTGTGACACTCCCGAGGGCCGGGTCTTTGTTTCCTTGCCCCACTAACATGAATGAGAGCAGTGTAACAAGAGTTTATTCCCCCATTATATGGCAGGGGTTAGCAACACTGGTGGCAGTGGCTACTCCTAGAGTGGCTGGGGTGCCACAGCAGGCATTGCAGACAATGGGTTCCCCGAAGTAGCTGGTCCTATGTGCCTTGTCCATTCCATTCAGCCTAGGCCCAGCCCTGTCTGCTTAGCATATGACCTCCACACCAACACCGCAGCCTCTCCCTCCCTGTTACCTCCTGATTGGTCATGTCTCCGTAGGGCTTGTCCCCAAAGGACAGCACCTCCCACATGACAATGCCGTAACTCCAGACATCGCTAGCTGAAGTGAAGATCCGATGGGCAATGGCTTCCGGTGCTGTCCAGCGGATGGGGATCTTCCCGCCCTGCAGAGAGGGGCCAGAGCACAGCTAGCGGTCACCATCTGGTCAGATTTCAGCACTGTTCACTGCCAGAGAATCCCAGAGAGCAGTGCAAACCACATATAACAATGTGCTCATTTCATCCACACATGCAGCCATCTCTGGGCTAAATAAGGCAACTTTTTAACAGTGAGTGACATAGTTTTGGGGAAAAAATGAAGGAGACTCCTTTATCCAACTGACTCCATAGGGGGAATGCTAGGGAGGCATCATAGAACCATCCAGGTTGGAATTTCGTCAGGACACCACGGTTAATCCCCAAAGTTTATACGAAGTGACACAGGCTCTTAACTGACTGCAAATGGTCAGGACTTTGGTTTTACGCCTCACCTAAAAGACAGCCCCTCCAGCACAGTGCTGGCCAGCACCACACTGAGGCCCATACTTACTCCAGAGGGAAGAGCACCGTCTTCTGAGTCACCCACACCCCTCCTAGCAGGTTTCCCATCCAAATCTTCACCTGGCCTGGTCTCCCTTAGTATGAAATCCAGAAGGCTCTCTACCCACAATGTACAATAACTCCATTTAGAAGTTATAAGACCCTGAGGGGCCCTAGCCTTCACACAGGTTGTTGCCATGTCACCTTAGTTTCGTACGTCCCCTCCACATCGTTTTCCAATATCCGGGACAGGCCAAAGTCAGACACTTTGCACTGCAGGCTGTGAGTTACCAGGATGTTGCGGGCAGCCAGGTCTCGGTGCACATAGTTGCGGTCTGAAAGGTAGGTCATGCCTGAGGCAATACCCTGCAGCATAACCACCAGCTGTACAGAGCTGAACTTCTCCTCGTTTTCCTACAGGGTGACAGGGAAAGAAACAGGTCCATCAGGTCACTGGAGTCTGCAGATTCTTGGCTAGTGGGCTTACCAGCTTGCAAGGGGACTAGCGAACATCACAGGTGAGAGGATCAGAAGGGAGGAAGGAGAGCTCTCTGGAATCATAACCAGGGATCTGCAGTTCATTCCCCAGCAGTTCATCCCCCTGGACAATAAACAATCTGAATGGGATCCAGCCTCAGCTGTGCAGCTGTGGGTGCAATTCCCAGCGAACAGAGCTCTCTGTGTGGAAGTGACCAAGACAGCCTAGTATCCCTGCCCCTCTGCACCTGCAATGGCTGGCAAGTGCCCACAGCATAAAAACACACTACAAACTCTGGTTCCTCACCCGGAGGAACGTGTCCAGGGCACCATTCTCCATATACTCAGTGATGATCATCATCGGCTTCCCTGGGGAAAAAGGAAAAGAGAGCATCACCCACACTGCACCCCTCTCTGCTACGGGATCCACTGTGAGCCACCCGACTCCTTTATCTACAAAGCAGCATGACTCCTCACCTCCTGTTCACCCTGTGGTGCCCTTCATCCCACACCCCCAACTTGGAGCCCAGCCTCAGCCAGCTCCCTGCCTTCCCCCCTCACACCTCCAGAGATGAATTCACACCTTTCCTCTCCTAATGCCCACAGGAGACACATCCTTTTCCTCACCCCCCACCATCCTTAATGGGGACTATCGTGTTCGTGTCCCCCAACTCTCAAAGAGCTACATCTCTCCCTGCCACAGGCTAATAGGATGACAGTCTTGCTCTCCTCCCTACACAGGCTAGTGGGCAGCACCCTCTTCTCCTCTGGCTCTCACAGAAATATGGCCATTCTACCCCCACCTTGGACTCGCACAGTGGTGCCCATCACTGCCCATCCCACATGGGCTCTTACGCTTGGTGACGACCCCCTCCAGGTGCACGATGTTATGGTGATTGAACTGGCCCATGATTGTTGCCTCACGCAGAAAATTCCACCACTGAGAGTCCGAATATGTTGACTTCAGGGTCTTGATAGCAACCACAATACGCTCCTTCCCTGGCAGGCGCAGGGTGCCACGATAGACCTCCCCGAACTCCCCTGTGGCATCATCAGAGACAGGAGGTTACTGGGGAACACAGGAATAGGGGCGGCAGACAAGGGGAGGCGTGAGAGGGAACCCAGGAATGAGGGCATGGAGACAGCCCCAATGAGACTCACCCTCCCCAATAACATTCTCCATGGTGATATAGGCCACATCTAGTTCCTTGGTGAACTCCAAGACCCCCCTGCTTGGGTCCTCATAGGGCTGTAGGTCCACATAGGGCTTCAACCAGACCTTCTCCTCTATGGCAAAGAGAAACAGAAAGAAATAAATACCCTGTCACCAAGAGTCCTGGGACTCTCTTGAGAGACAGGATGCTCTCGCTTCCCAACTAGAGCATTGGGCGAAGCAGCTGGCAGTCGTATGTGGAAAACCAGCGCCATAACGGAAGAGGCAAACTAATGTAGAAAGTCAGTGCTGAAAGCCAAGCAAGCTCATCCAGAGCCAGGGCCCTCCAGTCTCTCTCATTAAGAATCTCTGACTCACCCCAGACCACCCCCTGGACTCGCTGCCCTCTCTCTCAGCAGAGCTCCCCTCCCCTTCCTGGCTTTGGACCTCACCTCGGTCGAAGGCTGAGATGTCATAGTCTGGCCGTGCTTGGTGACAACGGGCTTTCCTGGAAGACAGACAGACAGTCATCATCAAACCTGAATGAATAACCGAGCAACAGTCAGGGCCGACTCCAGCATTTTTGCTGCCCCAAGAGGCGGAAGAAAAAAAAAAAAAAGCCATGATCAGTGGCATTTCAGCAACTGCTCTACCATGCCACCTCATTCTTTGGCAGCAATTTGGCGGCAGGCCATTCCCTCCGAGAGGGACTGGGGGATCTGCCACTGAATTGCCACTGAAGAGCTGGACGTGCTGCCCCTTTCTGTTGGCCACCCCAAGCAAGTGCTTGGGGTGCTGGTGCCTGGAGCTGGACCTGGCAACAGGACACTGAGGCAAAGACAAGAGCAGATGTCTCAGAGTCCTTTCCCCAGCTCGTCAGGATTAGGGCTCCATGCACTCTGCAGCAGTGTGGATCCAAGTGCTGCACCCACTTCCCCGTGTTCCGATGCCGAAGGTGGAAAACACTGCAGCAGCTTCATTTACAGTTAAAACTGACGTTTTAACTCACTACACATGGGAATGAACAATACCATTGCACAAGGCCCAGGGAAGTTACTTAGAGATAAAAATCCATTAATATACATTGTCCTCATACTTTTAGTTTTCAGTGTGCCACAGGTCCTTCTAGTGACAACACATAATAGCATCATAGAGAAGCTGGAGAATTTAGTAGCTGAACTGGCGTGGGGACAGCTGTGGGAGGTGGCATATGGGAGGTTGAGATCATGGATATGCATATTAGCTGTATGTTTCTGCTGAAGTGATCAGTAGTGAAATAAGTTACCCATGCTACGTAAATTATTGCATAACAAGAACAAATTGTCACAGCTAATACTCCCTTAGTAGAAACAGAGCAATTCACACCTCTCAGAGCCATTGTTCTTCTTTGAGTGCTTGCTCATATCGATTCCAATTAGATGTGCACGTGCCATGTGCACGGCCATCGGAAAGTTTTCCCCTAGCAACACCTGTCGGGTCAGATGTGGAGCCCTCTGGAGTGGCGCCTTCATGTTGCTCAATATATATCCCAGCTGACCTGGCACCTCCCCAGTTCCTTCTTACTGCCCGTGACAGTTGTTGGAACTGTGGAGTCTTGCTCTGCTTGCTCTCCACGTTTCCCTAGCTCTCTAGATAGTTGTTAGTTTGGTTTATAGTTCTTATTTTTGGTTTTTAGTTCGTGTTAGCCAGATTAGGGGGTTTTCCCCTCCACTCCAACCCTTCTTCTCGGGCTCTATGCCCAGTCTCCAGGATTCAAGCCCTGTCAGTCCTGGTCTAAGCCCATGCCAATGGACAACCCCCATGACTCTTGTCTGAAGTGTCTGGGGGAGGCTCATCAAGCCGAAAATTGCAGGATCTGCAAAGGGTTTAGTTCTCGGACTAAAAAGGAGAGTAACTTTTGCTTAAAGCAGCAAGACAGCTCTTAGTCCTCAGCCTCCTTCGTCGCGGTGCCCCAGCGGCAGTAGTGGAGGTGGCAGTAGTGGAGTTGGACTCTGACTGAGACCCACAGCACCAACGCTTCCCGGCACCACAACTGGCGACATCAGCTCGGCACTGCTCCCACTCCCCTGATCAGAAGCGGCACTGGAAGCTGGAAAAGGGTGGGTCTCCTACACCAAGACCAGCTTCCCTGGAGTCAACCACTGGGGTGTGTCCCAGAGGGGAGCTCCCAGGAGCAAAGGCCGTATTCCCAGCACCATTGACTCCGGCCCTGCGGGGGGATCCATTGAGTCCACTGCCACTGGACTCCCCAACCCGTAGTGTGGTAGAAGTCCAGCTACCTTCTACCCTGGACGCCTTTGCGGCGGCGAGGGACCTCATTGCCATGATGGCATTGGGGTCCCCTCAGCTCCATGCCAACACCACAGTGCCTCTGTGGTCGGCACATCTCGGAGCAAGTTGGCATTGATTCACCCATCAGCACTGTCGGTTGAGCTGCGGTACTGTTCTGCTCCTGGCGCCACTCAGAATCCTGGCACCGCTCTCCATCAGGTGACAGTCATATAATCATAGAATATCAGGGCTGGAAGGGACCTCAGGAGGTCATCTAGTCCAACCTCCTGCTCAAAGCAGGACTAATTTCCAACTAAATCATACCAGCCAGGACTTTGTCAAGCCTGATTTAAAAAACTTTTAAGGAAGGAGATTCCACCACTTCCTTAGCTAACCCATTCCAGTGCTTCACCATCCTCCTAGTGAAAAAGTTTTTCCTAATATCCAACCTAAACCTCCCCTACTGCAACTTCAGACCATTACTCCTTGTTCTGTCATCTGGTGCCACTGAGAACAGTCTAGATCCATCCTCTTTGGAACTCCCTTTCAGGTAGTTGAAAGCAGCTATCAAATCCCCCCACATTCTTCTCTTCTGCAGACTAAACAATCCCAGTTCCCTCAGCCTCTCCTCATAAGTCATGTGCTCCAGCCCCCTAATCATTTTTGTTGCCCTCCACTGGACTCTTTCCAATTTTTCCACATCCTTCTTGTAGTGTGGGGCCCAAAACTGGACACAGTACTCCAGATGAGGCCTCACCAATGTCGAATAGAGGGGAATGATCATGTCCCTCGATCTGCTGGCAATGCCCCTAATTATATAGCCCAAAATGCCATTAGCCTTCTTGGCAACAGGGGCACACTGTCGACTCAAATCCAGCTTCTCGTCCACTGTAACCCCTAGGTCCTTTTCTGCAGAACTGCTGCCTAGCCATTTGGTCACTAGTCAGTAGCAGTGCATGGGATTCTTCCATCCTAAGTGCAGGACTCTGTACTTGTCCTTGTTGAACCTCATCAGATTTCTTTTGGCCCAATCCTCTAATTTGTCTAGGTCCCTTTGTATCCTATCCCTGCCCTCCAGCATATCTGCCACTCCTCTCAGTTTAGTGTCATCTGCAAACTTGCTGAGAGTGCAGTCCACGCCATCCTCCAGATCATTAATGAAGATATTGAACAAAACCGGCCCCAGGACCGACCCCGAGGCACTCCGCTTGATACCGGCTGCTTACTAGACAT
Organism: Gopherus flavomarginatus; assembly: GCF_025201925.1. Lineage (NCBI taxonomy): Eukaryota > Metazoa > Chordata > Testudines > Testudinidae > Gopherus > Gopherus flavomarginatus. Next base: position 152,611,736 of record NC_066617.1, on the reverse strand, counting down.
GGAGCCATTGATCACTACCTGTTGAGCCCGATGATCTAGCCAGCTTTCTATCCACCTTATAGTCCATTCATCCAGCCCATACTTCTTTAACTTGCAGGCAAGAATACTTTGGGAGACCATATCAAAGGATTTAGCTTTGCTAGAGTCAAGGAACTACACATCCACTGCTTTCCCCTCATCCATAGAGGGAGTTCTCATCATAGAAGTCAATTAGGTTAGTCAGGCATGGCTTGCCCTTGGTGAATCCATGCTGACTGTTCCTGATCACTTTCCTCTCTTCTAAGTTCTTCAAAATTGATTGCTTCAGGACCTGCTCCATGATTTTTCCAGGGACTGAGGTGAGGCTTACTGGCCTATAGTTCCGCGGATTCTCCTTCTCTCCTTTTTAAAAATGGGCACTACATTAGCCTTTTTCCAGTCATCTGGGACCTCCCCCATTTGCCATGAGTTTTCAAAGATAATGGCCAATGGCTCTGCAATCACATCCACCAATTCCTTTAGCACCCTCGGATGCAGCGTACCTGGCCCCATGGATTTGTGCTCATTCAGCTTTTCTAAATAGTCCCGAACCACTTCTTTCTCCACAGAGGGCTGGTCACCTCCTCCCCATGCTGTGCTTCCCAGTGCAGCAGTTTGGGAGCTGACCTTGTTCGTGAAGACAGAGGCAAAAAAAGCATTGAGTACATTAGCTTTTTCCACATCCTCTGTCACTGGGTTGCCTCCCTCATTGAGTAAGGGGCCCACACTTTCCTTGACCATCTTCTTGTTGCTAACATACCTGAAGAAACCCTTCTTGTTACTCTTAACATCCCTTGCTAGCTGCAACTCCAAGTGTGATTTGGCCTTCCTGATTTCACTCCTGCATGCCTGAGCAATATTTTTATACTCTTCCTTGGTCATTTGTCCAATCTTCCACTTCTTGTAGGTTTCTTTTTTGTGTTTAAGGTCAGCAAAGATTTCATAGTTAAGCCAAACCGGTCATCTGCCATATTTACTGTTCTTTCTACACATTGGCATGGTTTGTTCCTGCAACCTCAATAAGGATTCTTTAAATACAGCCAGCTCTCCTGAACTCCTTTGCCCTTCATGTTATTCTCCCAGGGGATCCTGCCCATCAGTTCCCTGAGGGAGTCAAAGTCTGCTTTTCTGAAGTCCAGGGTCCGTATTCTGCTGCTCTCCTTTCTTCCATGTGTCAGGATCCTGAACTCAATCATCTCATGGTCACTGCCTCCCAGGTTCCCATCCATTTTTGCTTCCCCTACTAATTCTTCGCAGTTGGTGAGCAGTAGGTCAAGAACAGCTCTGCCCCAGTTGGTTCCTCCAGCACTTGCACCAGGAAATTGTCCCCTACATTTTCCAAAAACTTTCTGGATTGTCTGTGCACCACTGTATTGCTCTCCCAGCAGATATCAGGGTGATTAAAGTCTCCCGTGAGAACCAGGGCCTGTGATATAGCAACTTCAGTTAGTTGTCAGAAGAAAGCCTCGTCCATCTCGTCCCCCTCGGTCTGGTGGTCTATAGCAGACTCCCACCATGACATCACCCTTGTTGCTCACACGTCTAAACTTAATCCAGAGACTCTTAGGTTTTTCTGCAGTTTTATGCCAGAGCTCTGAGCGGTCATACTGCTCGCTTACATACAATGCAACTCCCCCACCTTTTCTGCGCTTCCTGAACAGTTTATATCCATCCATGACAGTGCTCCAGTCATGTGAGTTATCTCACCAAGTCTCTGTTATTCCAGTCATATCATAGTTCTTTTACTGTGCCAGGACTTCAAATTCTTCCTGCTTGTTTCCCAGGCTTCTTGCATTTGTGTATAGGCACTTAAGATAAATCGCCAATCATCCCGTTTCTCAGTATGAGACAGGAGTCCACCCCTCTTGCACTCTCCTGCTTGTGCTTCCTCCCAGTATCCTATTTGCCCACTTACCTCAGGGCTTTGGTCTACTTCCCCTGGTCAATCTAGTTTAAAGCCCTATTTGTGGCACCACTGTGGCTTGCATCGCCATTCCTGATCATGGGGTCGCTCTGCCCGCTGGTAGCCATCACGGAGCAGGTCCTGAACCTGGTACCAATCTCTGCACCGTTCGTCCTCTTGGCCCCGCTCCAGATCCAGGTCCCGGTACTGATCCAGGTCTTGGCACCGCTCCCCAGCTTCATGGCACTGTTCCACATCTCCCTATCGACGCTTACTGATGCAGATCCGCTCAGCACTGTGTGATGTTGCTGCCCATAAGGCTTTATGGAAATATGTTTATGAATGTATGTATCACATAACTGAAATATGTTTTATGCTACATAAGCCATGTAACATATCTCTGTAAAGGTTTTGATCTATTGAACATATTCATCCTATTTGTATGCATTGTGATAGACCCAGGCCAGTTGGGAACAGCAGAGTAGTAGAAGGAAGATATACTGGCCACAGGATAAGCAGTTTTCTGTTCCCTGAATGATCAGAGCAGGGCCTGCTCCAGGCTCATGAGAACACCTGACTCCAATTAACCTGCTAAGAGTCAGGTGAGGCTGTTAAGCACCTGACTCTAATTAAGGTCCCTCTGATGCTATAGACGGAAAACTTTGTCACAGCATGTATCATTTTTGTATTCAAAGTTATGAATATTGGCTGTGTACTTGTTTGGTTTTAAGTAGCCTTAGTAAGGCATTTGATCAGCTTCTTAAGAAAGGAATTTGCAAGTTAAGTGCCCAGTCCAGAAACACTTAATGGACAGTGGAACCTTGGATGATTCCAATCCACATAAGAAATCTACTTGGGATGTTCCAGGTAGCACGTGAACAATGGCTGCCACTTGTAAAGTTCTGAGTCATTCATGGACATGTGACTTGCCCATGTGACTCCAAAACTGCAGCTTGCGGCTGGATTCTGCATAGGAGAGAGGAAGGGGGCTCCACTCACAAGAGAAAGTCTACTTAAGCCCCTGGAAGACCTCTCCATTTTGTCTTCAGCTGGCTCAAGACATAGCCTCTTCATGTCAAAGGATACCTAAAAGGAATTGGAACAAAGGCCAGAAACACAGGAGTGTGAGTGATTGCTGGACCCAGACTAGGAGGAGACTAGTCTGTAAAAGAAGCTTACTGGAACATCTCTGAGGGAGAGGTTTTATCTGTATTCAGCTTCTTACTGTACTAGGCTTAGACTTGCATATTTTATTTTATTTTGCTTGGTAATTCACTTTGTTCTGTCTGTTATTACTTGGAACCACTTAAATCCTACTTTTTGTATTTAATAAAATCACTTTTTACTTATTAATTAACCCAGAGTGTGTATTGACACGGGGGGGGGGGAGGAGGGAGAAAAAACAGCTCGGCTGGAGCTGGGCCACATCACCGCCGTGCAGCACCTGGAGCACTGGGTCAGGCTGAGCTTGCAGCACCCCCACTTCCCATGAATCAGCTGTTTGCACAGGAAGCCTGGGAGGGCAGAGAAACGGCTTTGCGCTCAGGCCCAGGAAGACGGAGGCGGAGTGGAGGTGAACTGTGGTGGGAAGCACTTCCCCTGCGTGCCCACCCCGGGTTACCTGCTGCGGCAGGGGAAGCCCCCCCGCCCCAGCTCACCTCTGCTCTGTCTCCGCCTCACTGGGCCTGAGCGCAAAGCTGCCGCACCACTTCTCCCCCCTCCGAGGCTTCCTGTGAGGACAGCTGATTTGTGGGAAGCAGGCGGAGAGAAGTGGGGCTGAGGTGGAGCGGAGGTGAGCTGGGGCCGGGGGGCAGAGCAGGGAGCTGGAGCACCCACGGGGTCGAACCCTAAGGTGCCACTTTTGGATAAAGCGCTCAGGGGGAGTGGCCGCTCCCCTGCCCCCCCTCCTGCCCCAGCTATGTGCCTGGGTCACTTCAACTTACTGGTTGATAAATTTAGAAGTGCATGCAGGACAACCAGTTGTAAAAGGGCTTCTAAATTTACCAACTGGTTTCCATGAACTGGTGCGAACCAGCTCCAGCTCACCACTGAGTTTATCCTGTATAAGCTTTACACAGGGTAAAATGGATTTACTTAGGGTTTGGACCCCATTGGGAGTTGGGTCTCTGAGTGTTGGAGACAGGAACATTTCTTAAGCTATTTTCAATTAAGCCTGCTGCTGTTGCGAGATGTTGTTCTGACCTGGGTCGGGATTTGTAGCAGGCTAGTGTGTCTCACTCAAACTAGGCAGGGTTCTGAAGTCCCAAGCTGCCAGGGAAAATGGGCTTAGAGGTAGTCCCAGCACATCAGTTGGCAGTTCCCAAGGGGTTTTCTGTGATCCAACCTGTCACAGATCGCCCCGGCCCTCGTGCTCCGGCTATCGCTCCTTGGGATCAGACACAGGTTCGAGGATTTCGGACCATGGCCAGTCGGACCGTGGCCACCTTAATGTGGAGGCGGGGTCATAGGAGGGACACAGAGAGGGACCCACACAGGGACCCACCCAGTGAACATTCTGGACTCTGTGGGCATACCACCAAGCACAGGCTGCACCATCTGGGACTTCCCGATCAGCCCCCTCCGAGCCAAGGGTGCCAGAAGCTGCTGCCAGTCGGCCTACTAGGGGGGTATGGAAGAGGTGGTGTGCACTCTTCCTACTTCGGGACCCCTTCCAACTTCGATCTCTGAGCTGGGCCCTGAGTTTGGTGACACAGGACAGCAGGCCCCCACACTGCAGGGGGGTCAAGATGACCCTCTTCCCCCCATAGCCTCCACTTCCTCCTTCCCCGATGAGGCTGTGGCAGGCACCTCTATCTCCAGGCCACCTCTGATCGATATCCGTGCCCACTAGGACCTCCTGCGCAGGGTCGCATGCAATATGAACCTGCAGGCTGAGGAGGTGATGTAATCGGAGATTCTGTGGTGGACATTTTGGCCCCAGAAGGCCTGTCAAGGGTGGCCCTGCCTCTCATCAGGACCATCCAGACTGATGCCAAAACCATCTGGCAGACCTCAGCCTCCACTCCCCCTACGACCAAGGGAGTGGAGCGCAAGTACTTTGTTGAAGGGGTATGACTACTTGTTCACCCCCCCACAGCCCTGCTCGCTCATGGTTGCGGCTGTGAACAAGAAGGAGCGACATGGTCAGCCAGCCCCTGCACTCAAGTCGAAAGAAGCTAAGTGCCTCGACTTGTTTGGACGCAGTCTACTCTACGGGGAGGCTTCAGGTCCAGATTGTCAGTCAGCAGGTGCTCCTGAGCCATCACAATTTTAACTCCTGGAACTCCATGCTGAAGTTCAAGGAGCTTGTGCCTCCTGAGTCCAGAGAGGAGTTTGGGGCCCTGGTTGACAAGAGCAAACAGGGGCAGGGACCTCTTTGCAGAACTCACTGGACGCTGCAGACTAGTCTGTGTGTACTTTGTCCTCTGGGATTCATCATGTCTCCCGGAGGTTCAGCAGATGCTGCATGACCTCCCCTTTGATGGGGAGGGTCTGTTCACAGAACAGATCGACTCTAGGCTGCTAAACCTTAAAGACTCAAGGATGACCATGAAGTCCCTGGGTATGCACACCCTGGCAACCCAGCGGAAACACTTCAAGCCTCAGCAGCCACAGCAGCACTCCTATCATCCTCAGCTGAGGTAGGATTTTACAGACGGTGGGGGTGTAATGGCAGGAGGAAACCCACTAGCCCACGGGCCACTGGGTCCTTCACACGGTGGAAGCGGGATACTGTCTCCAATTTTGTTCCTTCCCGCCCTCCCATCCTCCTTCCCTGTCTCTCTTCAGGGACCCTTCTCACAAGCAACTCCTTATTCAGGAGGTTCAGGTGCTCCTCGCCATGGGGGCAATTGAGGAGTTCCAAGGGAACTAAGAAGCAGGGGGGTTTACTCCTGATATTTCCTAACTGACAAGGCCAAAGGGAGCCTCCGGCCCATTCTGGACCAGCGCAGGCTCAACAAATTCATGGTAAAGTTGAAGTTCCACATGATTTCCTTGGGCACCATTATACCTTCCTTGGATCCCGGAGACAGGTATGCTCCCCTCGACATGAAGGACGCGTACTTCCACATAGCGATTCATCCAGCGCACAGACATTTCCTCTGCTTTGTGGTCAACCGTGAACACTACCAGTTCACGGCCCTTCCCTTCGGCCTTTCCATGGGCCCCCCAGGTGTTTACCACATGTATGTCAGCTATGGCTGCCTTCTTCCATTGACAGCGGGTGCAAGTATATCCTCACCTTGATGACTGGCTGATCCGATGCCGCACCAGAGAACAGGTGCAGTCCCACCTCCGCCTGGTCAGGGATACATTTCTTCAGGTGGGTCTCCTCCTCAACATAGCAAAATCGACCCTGGAACCGACTCAGAGAATAGAGTTCATCGGGGTGGTTCTGGACTCCGTTTAGGTGCGATCCCTCCTGCTGGACTCTCATTTCCAAGCTCTCGCGGGCCTCACTTGAGGTTGTCAGAGCTTCCTGTCCTCAATGGCAAGAAGTTGTCTGAGTCTTCTTGGCCACACAGCTTTGTGTACATATGTGACCCAGCATGCCAGGCTCTGGCTCTGGCTGCTGCAGGCCTGGCTTGCTTCGGTCTATTGCCCGAGGCATGACAGCCTGAACTTGGTGGTCACTGTTCCGGAGTGGGTCCTCGCCTCCCTCCGCTGGTGGCTAGATTCCTGGGTGGTGTGCGAAGGGGGCCCCTTTCACAGTCCATAGCCTTCCTTGTCCCTGGTCACAAATGCATCAGTCTTAGGGTGGGGCGCTCATCTTGGAAACCTTTGGACTCAGGGCCTCTGGTCCCCGTCCACACTCTCCCTCCATAATAAAGTCTGGGAGCTGATGGCAGTGCATCTTGCTTGTCAGGCCTTCCAGGAGCACCTGCGGGGTTGTTGTGTGGCAGTTCTCATGGACAACACCACAGCCACATTCTACATCAACAGGCAAGGGGGGGGCCCATTCCTCCCCTTTCTGCCAGGAAGCCATTCGACTGTGGGAGTTCTGTATAGCCCACTCTATTCACCCGGTGGTGTCCTTCCTTCCTTCCTGGGATCTGAACACGCTGGCGAACTGCCTCAGCAGGTCCTTCCAGTCACACAAGTGGTCTCTCCAGCCGGATGTCATCCACGCCATCTTCCAAAGGTGGAGGTTTCCCCAGGGTGATCTGTTCACCTCCCGCAGCAACCAGAAGTGCCCAGCATTCTGCTCCTTCCAGTGTTGCTGCCCAGGCTCCCTCACAGCCACTGCTCCCCTGGATGGGTCACCTGTTTTATGCCTTCCCTCCATTTCCCCTTGTGCACAAGGTCCTGCTCAAGATCCACAGAGATGGGGCAAGAGTGACTCTGGTGGCTCTGGCATGGCCCAGGCAGCACTGGTACACCATGCTCTTAGAACTGTCCATGGACGTTCCTGTTGCCTCTGTCATCCCAACCGGCGGTCTCTCCACCTCACAGCATGGATGCTGCATAGCTAAACCCTACAGACCTTCTGTTTTCGGACTTTGTACGACAAGTACTACTGGGCAGCAGGAAGCCTTCCATTTAAGCCACGTACCTGGTGAAGTGGAAGCAGTTTTCATGTTGGTGCGACCAGCGCCGCACACCACCCCACCAGGCACCGGTGCCCCTCATTTTGGAGTACCTCCTGCACCTGAAACAGCAAGGCCTGGTGGCATCCTCTGTGAAGGTTCACCTTGCAGCCATCTTGCCAATCCTATGGTTGCTCACTTTCTCAATGGCTTGGACCGCCTCTACCCTCAAATCTGGTAGCCTGTCCCTATGTGGGACCTTAACCTGGTCCTTTTGAGGCTCATGGGGCCCCCGTTTTAGCCTCTGGACACATGCTTCCTCTTGTATGTCTCCTGGAAGACGGTTTTCCCTGTTGCCATCACATTGGCAAGGTGCGTCTCCAAGCTAAAGACCCTTACCTCAGAACCACCTTACACGGTATTCCATAAGGAAGCTCAGACCTCACTCGGCCTTTCTTCCCAAGGTGGTGTCAGCCTTCCACACCAGCCAGCACATTTTCTTGCTTGTTTTTTCACCCTAAACCTCATGTTGGTCCCTGGGAGCAGTGGCTGCATTCCCTCGATGTCTGCAGGGCTCTGGTCTTCTACACTGAGCACACTAAGCCATTCAGGAAATCGACCCAGCTTTTCGTTGTGGTGGCAGATCACATGAAGGGTCTCCCGGTCTCCTCTAAGAGGATCTCCTCTTGGATTATGTTCTGCATCCACGCTTGCTATGAGCTGGCCAGTGTACTGACCACAGCTCTCATCGCTCACTCCCCAGCTCTCATTGCTCACTCCACTAGGGCCCAGGCCTCATTGGCGGCATTCCTGGCCCAGGTACCGATCGAAGAAATTTGCAAGGCAGCGACTTGGTCCTTGGTGCATACTTTTGCCTCACACTATGCCATCATCTGGCATGCCAGGGACGATTCAGCTTTTGGTAGAGCAGTACTTCAGTCCACATTGCTTCACTCCAACCCCACCACCTAGGTAACGCTTGGGAGTCACCTAACTGGAATCAATATGAGCAAGCATTCGAAAAAGAAAAATGGTTACTCACCTTTTGTAACTGTTGTTCTTCGAGATGTGTTGCTCATATCCATTCCAAACCCGCCTCCGTCTGTCAGAGTAGCTGGCAAGAAGGAACTGGGGAGGCGCTGGGTCAGTTTGGGTATATATTGAGTGCCTTGAAGGAGCCACTCCAGGGGACTCCACAGCCTACCTGACAGGTGCTGCCAAGGGTAAATTTCTGACAGCTGTGCATGCAGTTCATGCAAACCCTAATTGGAATGGATATGAGCAACACATCTCGAAGAACAACAGTTACAAAGGTGAGTAACCATTTTTCAGGCTGTCTGCAGACCCAGATGCTGCATCACTTACATATGGTTCACATTCTCAAGATTTTCTTTGCAACCAGGAGAGGTAGACCCATAATTAATAGGGGGTGGAGTTTCTGCAATTTCTGCAGCTCACAGTACATAGGCCCTTGTGAAAATGCACAGGACTACTGGCCTCAAACAGCTCTGCTGTTTGTGCCTCAGTCCTGGCCCCCTGCTCTTCTAGTTTAGACTATGAAGTTTACAATCTTCAGCGGCTAAAATGTCGCAGACTTAATCAGCTCCTGCTTCCTTCTTCCTGAAAGAGCTCTCCTTCACATCCAAACAAGAGCAGACATCATCAGCTTTCTATGGTAGGGGGTGGGCAGGGCCAAGGTTAGAATTTGGAGTCCCCCACCCCAAACCTGTTTTGTCCCCCTGAAGTGCATAAAATGGCATCCTGACAAAGACATAATGCCATCACAGTGCTGGATCACAAAGGGGCAATGTCCAAGAGGAAATAGGACAGTGGGAAGCCACTGCTCCTTTCTTGGTTGTCAGCAGTGAGTGTCAACCCCACAGACCTATCATGCAAACCTCATGCCAGCCCTACAAGTCACCTTGTACAGCATGAGCACATTGTCAATGCAAACAGCCAAGTCCCTCAGTACACTGTCAAACCCCAGCTGCCTCCTTCCACCTGGCCATGGCCTCCCATCTCCCCTTCCTTCTCTAACCAGTTACCCCAACTTCTATCTGTTCTGTTCCTCAATGAACAGTCAAGCCCCACCACCACATTGCCTGGCTTCTCTCTCCACAGCTCCTTCCTTACCATACCACCCAGCCCTCCCTACCCCGCCACTCTTTTCATCCAAGAAAGGGTTGAGTTTACCTTTGTGTGAAGATGAAGATTCCCACAACCAGTCCAATAAACAGTAGGATTCCAAAGACAATAGAGACAAGCACCCCGTCAGATGGAGCCCCCGTGTCTGTGGGACAGAACGACAGTCACATGCTTTCCCCACACAAAAGCAAAAGACCAGCACTCCCCTCCCCAGGCTGTGGTGACTGAGAATGTAACAGCCAGCCTGTCTAGCAGATGGTGCTGAATGAGCAATGGCCATCTGCCCTCCCTAGCGCTGGGCAATAGCATAGAACTACAAGTGGATGGAAATACCAGTAGTGTCATTTGAAGGAACATGAGAATGGGAGAAGGGAAGGAATAGCGCTGACACATCCTGGGGTGTGGCCATCAGCCAGACTTGACTCCCAGTGTATAATTATTACCCATGTACATAGCGCATAGCCACTTGGCACTCTGAGTGTAAAAGCCAGCAGGTTTGGGCCAAATATCATTATTATTGTTATTTCACATGGTGGATGAACTAAAATTCACCTTCAAATGGATGTCTGGATGAATTCCAGTTAAGATCCTGATATTTAGCTCCAATTGAATTATTTTTCCAAACACTTTCAGATACCAAATATTTCCACTCCCTCCTTCTCACCTGTTTGCACCTACCCACTTTGTATTAGACCCTTTGTTCTGCTCAGGAATGAAGTCAGGGAGCCTGGCACACAGTCTCCAAGGGAGTCTAACTTGCCTTATTCCCCACTCATGCAATCTGTCCTGGAAAATGGACATTTTCCTCCACTTTCTGCATACATTCATCAAACTCTGAGCTTGGTCCTGAGGCCAATTAGTTCATTGGTAGCTGTTGGGTACGGAGCACTTTTGAAAATCCAACAGATGACTAATTATGGACTTGGGAGCCTAATTGAAGGCTCCTGTTTTTAAAATATTGTTCCTAGTTTCTGTCTTGCACTGGGGTTTGTGTCCTGTTTGTTTGAATAAAGCAAATTCTCTTCTCCATTCAGATTCTTGAGGCCGAGCAATTCTAGTCCATAACAGTCCCCGCATGTTTATCACAACAAGGGCTAAGTGACTAGGAGAGTTGGGTGAATTATATTCACTGAATCACTTACCTGACACAACCTCTCAAATCTATTATTTGATTTTTTTTAATGATTGTTTTTCACCCAATTCTAATGATACCACTATTCTTTAGAAAATGTAACTAGTGGGACATTTGGGGAAACACTCAGAGAAAGAAAAACAGGAAGTTCCTGGACAAAGGAGAATTAAGGGAGAATGAAGGATGAGACAATATTTCACTTACAACTAATGCTAGGTAGACCATTACAATTCAAAAACCAAACAGAAAATGTTAGAGCTAGCGGCAGCAGTGTGACATTAAGGAAGACAAAGTTTAGGCTGAATGTCAGGACATTATGGTGAGATCTGTGCGTGTGTGTAATTGTCTCTGAAAGGGATGGAGAGGAAGACCCCTCACGTGGGATGTAGGGAACAATCCTGCACTGACCTGGGAGTGGAGGTGAGAGGCCCGTGAGAGTCAGGGTACCTCCCCTATCATGTGTTCTCTGCAGCACTAATCGCTCACTCTGCTTTCAGGGAGACCTCCCTTCCTTCATCTACCTTGTTCCAGCTTTTAGCTGAGTTCACAATCAGAATCATGCTCAGGAACCGGGTGAAATGCAGCAAGACTTGGCCCCAAATCACAAGAATCTCAAAAGTGCTATTCCTCAGTTATTTCCTTCCACAACTGTATGTGCTGGGGGAAGAACCTAGGCCATAAGTGGGAAGCCCCTGCAACCCACCAGTGAGATAGAGGGTAGCTGTGCCTCACCTGGCGGGAGGGTGCGAAACTCCTGTTCCTGGGAGAAGGGGCCAGGGCCTAAGGGTGTGATGGAGCGCACACGGAGCAAATAGGCTGTGTCCGGCTGCAGGTCCCTCAGGGTCACATTGGGTTCATAGAATTGCTTCACTGTGTAGTGTGCATCCTCTCCCTGCGGGGACCAGAAAACAGGTTACTTGGACAGCCTACCACACACACGGAAACAGAACATAAGAACTGCCATAATGAGTCAGACCAAAGGTCCATCTAGCCCAGTATCCTGTCTTCCAACAGTGGCCAATGCCAGGTGCCCCAGAGGGAATGAACAGAGCAGGTAAGCATTAAGTGATCTGTCCTGTCACCCATTCCCAGCTTCTGGCAAACAGAGGCTAGGGGACACCATCCCTGTCCATCTTGGCTAACAGCCATTGATGAACCATGAACTTGCTTATAATCTTATCTATTTCTTTTTTGAACCCTGTTATAGTCTTGGCCTTCACAACATCCTCTGACAAGGAGTTCCATGGGTTGACTGTGCACTGTGTGAAAAAATACTTCCTTTTGTTTGTTTTAAACCTGCTACCTATTAATTTCATTTGGTGACCCCTACTTCTTGTGTTATGAGCAGTAAATAGCACTTCCTTATTTACTTTCTCCACATGAGCCATGATTTTATAGACCTCAATCATATCCCCCCTTAGTCGTCTCTTTCCCAAGCTGAAAAGTCTGTTTTATTAATCTCTCCTCATATGGAAGTTGTTCCATACCCCTAATAATTTTTGTTGTCCTTTTCTGAACCTTTTCCACTTCCAACATATCTTTTTTGACTTGGGGTGACCACATCTGAACGTAGTATTCAGGATGTGGGTGTACCATAGATTTATATAGAGGCAATATGATATTTTGTGTCTTATTATCTAGACCCTTTCTTAATGATTCTCAACTTTCTGTTTGCTTTTTTGACTGCTGCTGCACATAGAATATTAGGGTTAGGAGGGACCTCAGGAAGTCATCTAGTCCAACCCATTGCTCAAAGCAGGACTAATCCCCACACAGATTTTTACCCCAGTTCCCTAAACGGCCCCCTCAAGGATTGAGCTCACAACCGTGGGTTTAGAAGGCCAATGATCAAACCACTGAGCTATCCCTCCCACCTTAAGTGGATGTTTTCAGAGAACTATCCACAATGACTCCACAATCTCTTTCTTGAGCGGTAACAGCCAATTTAGACCCCATCATTGTATATGTATAGTTGGGATTATGTTTTCCAATGTGCATTACTTTGCATTTATCAGCACTGAATTTTATCTGCCATTTTGTTGCCCAGTCACCCAGTTTTGAGAGATCCTTTTGTAGCTCTTTGCAGTCTGCCTTTCAGTTAACTATCTTGAGCAATTTTGTATTATCTGCAAATTTTGCCACCTCACTGTTCACCTCTTTTTCCAAATCATTTATGAATATGTTGAATAGGACTGGGCCCAGTACAGACCCCTGGGGGACACCACTATTTACCTCTCTCCATTCTGAAAATTGACTATTTATTCCTCCCTTTGTTTAACCTGTTACTAATCCATGAGAGAACCTTCCCTCTTATCCCAGGACAGCTTACTTTTCTGAAGAGGGCCCTTATCAAAGGCTTTCTGAAAATCTAAGTACACTATATTCACTGGATCTCCCTTGTCCACATGCATGGTGACCCCCTCAAAGAACTCTAGTAGACTGGTGAGGCATGATTTCCCTTTACAAAAACCATGTTGACTCTTCCCCAACAAATTATGTTCATCTATATGTCTGACAATTTTGTTCTTTACTATAGTTTCAACCAGTTTGCCCAGTTCTGAAGTCAGTTTTACCAGCCTGTAATTGCAGGGATCACCTCTGGAGCCATCTTTAAAAACTGGCGTCACATTAGCTATCCTCCAATCATTTGGTACAAAAGCTGATCTAAATGATAGGTTACAGACTACAGTTAGTCGTTCTGCAATTTCACATTTGAGTTCCTTCAGAACTCTTGTGTGAATACCACCTGGTCCTGGTGACTTATTACTGTTTAGTTTATCAATTTATTCCAAAAGCTCCTCCGATGACACCTCAATCAGGGACAGGTCCTCAGATTTGTCACCTAAAAAGAATGGCTCAGGTTTGGGAATGTCCCTCACATTCTCAGCCGTGAAGACCGATGCAAAGAATTCATTTAGTTTCTCTGCAATGACCTCATCATCCTTGAGTGCTTCTTTAGCATCTTGATTGTCCAGTGGCCCCATGGTTGTTTAGCAGGCTTCCTGCTTCTGACGTACATAATTTTTTTTTTTGCTATTACTTTTTGAGTCCTTGGCTAGCTGTTCTTCACATTCTTTTTTGGCCTTCCTAATTATATTTTTATGCTTAATTTGCTGGTGTTTATGCTCTTGTCTATTTATCTCACTAGGATTTAACTCCCACTTTTTAAAGGATGCCTTTTTGCCTCTCACTGTTTCTTCTACTTTGCTGTTTAGCCATGGTGGCACTTTTTTGGTTCTCTTACCATGTTTTTAAATTTGGGATATACATTTAAGTTGAGCCTCTATTATGGTGTCTTAAAAAAGTTTCCATGCAGCTTGCAGGGATTTCATTTTTGGCACTGTACCTTTTAATTTCTATTTAACTAACCTCCTTATTTATTTAATTTATTTATTTATTTATTTTTATGTAGTTCCCCATTCTGAAATTAAATGCTATAGTGTTGGGCTGCTGTGATGTTTTCCCCATCACAGGAATGTTAAGTTTAATTATATTATGGTCACTATTACCAAGCGGTCCATTATATTCAACTCTTGGATCAGATCCTGTGTTCCACTTAGGACTAAATCAAGAATTGCCTCTCCTCTTGTGGGTTCCAGGCTCAACAGGTAGTGATCAATGGCTCCATGTCTAGTTGGCAGCCAGTATCAAGCAGAGTGCCCCAGGGGTCAGTCCTGGGGCTGGTTTTGTTTAATATCTTCATTAATGATCTGGAGGATGGGATGGATTGCACCATCAGCAAGTTAATGGATGACACTCAGCTGAGGGGAGAGGTAGACATGCTGGAGGGTAGGGATAGGGTCCAGAAGGACCTAGACAAATTGGAGGATTGGGCCAAAAGAAAACTGATGAGGTTCAACAAGGACAAGTGCAAAGTCCTGCACTTAGGACGGAAGAATACCATTCACTGTTACAGACTAGGGACCGAATGGCTAGGAAGCAGTTCAATAGAAAAGGACCTAGCGGTTACAGTGGATGAGAAGCTGGATATGAGTTGATAGTGTGCCCTTGTTGCCAAGAAGGCTAACAGCATTTTGGGCTGTATAAGTAGGGGCATTGCCAGCAGATCGAGGGACGTGATCATTCCCCTCCATTCAACATTGATGAGGCCTCATCTGGAGTACTGCGTCCAGTTTTGGGCCCCACACTACAAGAAGGATGTGGAAAAATTGGAAAGAGTCCAGCAAAGGGCAACAAAAATGATTAGCGGGCTGGAGCACATGACTTATGAGGAGATGCTGAGGGAACTGGGATTGTTTAGTCTGCAGAAGAGAAGAATGAGGGGGGATTTGATAGCTGCTTTCAACTACCTAAAAGGGAGTTCCAAAGAGGATGGGTCTAGACTGTTCTCAGTGGTACCTGATGATAGAACAAGGAGTAATGGTCTCAAGTTGCAGTGGGGGAGGTTTAGGCTGGATATTAGGAGAATGGTGAAGCTCTAGAATGGGTTACCTAGGGAGGTGGTGGAATCTCCTTCCTTACAGGTTTTAAAGGTCCAGCTTGACAAAGCCCAGGCTGGGATGATTTGGTTGGGAATTGGTCCTGCTTTGAGCAGGAGGTTTGACTACATGACCTCCTGAGGTCCCTTCCAACACCGATATTCTATGATTCTGGGGACCGACTGGCGAAGCGGCAGTTCTGCAGAAAGGGACCAGGGGATTACAGTGGATGAGAAGCTGGATATGAGTCAACAGTGTGCCCTTGTTGCCAAGAAGGCCAACAGTATATTCGGCTGCAATAGTAGGAGCATTGCCAGCAGATGGAGGGAAGTGATTATTCCCCTCTATTTAGCACTGGTGAGGCCAGATCTGGAGTACTGTGTTCAGGTTTGGACCCCACACTACATAAAAGATGTGGACAAATTGGAAAGAGTCCAGCGGAGGGCAACATAAATGATTAGGGGCCTGGGACACATGACTTATGGGGAGAAGCTGAGGGAACTGGGCTTATTTAGTCTGCAGAAGAGAAGAGTGAGGGGGGATTTGATAGCAGCTTTCAACTACTTGAAGGGGGGTTCCAAAGAGGATGAAGCTAGGCTGTTCTCAGTGGTGGCAGATGACAGAACAAGGAGTAATGGTCTGAAGTTGCAGTGTAGGAGGTCTAGGTTGGATATTAGGAAAAACTATTTTACCAGAGGGTGGTGAAGCACTGGAATGGGTTGCCTAGGGAGGTGGTGGAATCTCCATCCTTAGAGGTTTTTAAGGCCCAGCTTGACAAAGCCCTGGCTGGGATGATTTATTTGGGGTTGGTCCTGTTTTGAACAGGAGGTTGGACTAGGTGACCCTCTGAGGTCTCTTCCAACCTTAATCTTCTATGATTCTACGACAAGCTGCTCCAAGAAGCAGTCATTTAAGATGTCAAGAAACTGTATCTCTGCATCCCATCCTGAGGGGACATGTACCCAATCAATATGAGGATAGTTGAAATCCCCCATTATTAATGGGTTTTTTATTTTAATAGCCTCTTTAATCTCCCTGAGCATTTCATAGTCACTATCATCATCCTGGTCAGGTGGCCGGTAATAGATCTCTATTGCTATATTCTTATGATTAGAACATGGAATTACTATCCATAGTGATTCTATGGTACAGTTTGGTTCATTTAAGATTTTTATTTCATTTGATTCTATGCTTTCTTTCACATACAGTGCCAATCCCCAACCAGCACGACCTGTTCTGTCCTTCCGATATATTTTGTATCCTAGTATTACTGTGTCCCACTGATAATCCTCATTCCACCAAGTTTCTGTGATGCCTGTTATATCAATATCCTCATTTAAAACAAGGCACTCTAGTTCATCCATCTTATTATTTAGACTTCTAGCATATTATTTACACTTCTAGAGGAGGGAAGTTTCTGTGTGTCACAAACAAAGAGCAGAAGAGACACAGGTAAGGAGCAGAGAGGAGGTGCCTCTCACCTTCTCAAAGTACATGACCTCGTACTGCACTGAGCTCCGGCTGCGGTGTCGTGGGGCTGGCCAAGACACAGACAGGCTGCTGTCGTCACGCTGGGTGAGGGTCAGGTGGGACACTGTTACTGGAGCTGCAGGGGAGAGCAATGGCATGAAACAGAATCAGATGAAAACACAAACCAAATCCCCTCCATCCTCCCAGGCTGTGTGGTCCCTTCGCACAGATTACAGCTTCTCCCATTGCTGCCCCTGCTGAGCCTCCAGTACTGCATTCAGCTCATCCTTCTCTGGTGTGCCTGAGGGAAAGCCAGGGATCCAGTAGTAAATCACTGCTGATGGCCAGGGCACTTCAGCTGTGATTTTGTTGTACTTTCGAAACATCATCCACACTCACAGTAGCTCTATTAATGCAGCACCAAGGTGAAGACTTAAAATGCAGAAAGGAATTTCCAAAGCTAGGGCTCCTACAGCAACATGAACACACCCGCACTTAACACCATACAGGTGCAGCTCGGCTCTGACAAGTGACAGTGAAATGCCATTGTGAGACTCCATATTTATCATCTCTCAGTTAGTCCAGAGCAAACATGCTCTGTTTAGGTGTGAAAACATGACCCTCTAATGGCAGCACTGTGAATTATCCTGGGATCCACGAGCCACGCCACACTTTTTCCATATCTCGCATCATCATTGGTGTAGAAGAAAGTGGTGAGGTGGGAACCTGCACTTGTGAATGTCCTGACTTCAGTGTGTTTAAAGCCTCTATTTGCACCAAGATGTTGTGGTTTGTTTGTTGCATATATCGGGCAGGGAGGTGTCTCACTCTACAGGCCCAGTTCTGCTCTGTTACGTGGGAGCAGGTCCCATCACCTTGCAGCTGTGTAACTGAGAGAAGACTTGGGCCCCATCATGTCTGCAAAGAGCCTGGTGAACGTACTGCTTTTTTTGAACAATTACAGCCACTACTTTGGTTTATAAACAGAACAGGAAAGTGACTGACAAAGACAGTGACAGAGCTGAGATGCCAGAGCTACAGGCACCTTAGAAGAGATTCAGTCAATAGGCAGAAGGCAGGTACCAGGCTGATGGGTGCAGCATAAGGAGAGAGATAAGATGAAGAAGGTTCAGAGACCCACACTGACTCTTCTCTTGCCTTGAAATCGCTCCCCTACCCACCTTGGTGACTCACCTGCATGCCCGACAGAGACCCAGATGGCAGGGGAGGCCCGCTGGGGGAAAGGGCTGACCTCTGAGACACCATTACGTGCCATCACAGTGAAGCTGTAGTTGGTATAAGCCTCGAGACCATTTACATCTATGGATGTATTGTTGAGGCCTGAGGCACTGGGGGAGAAGACCACGCTAGCCTCACATGGCTCACATGCCTGGACAGAGCAGCGCTGGCATGAGACGCTGTAGGTCAGATCCTTGCGCCCACCATGGTCGCTGGGTGGCTGCCACCAAAGAGAGAGTTGCGTCCCCAATAGGGAGAAGCTGACATTGCGGGGACTAGAAGGGGGGCCTGCAGAGAGTGGGGGAGAGAGAATTAGATCCAGCATACAGGCTTCAATGCACAAACTGGTCTAGTAGTTTCCCTTCCCCTCATGCGGCTCAGGACCTGCCTCTCTTCCCACCTCACAAGGCACTTCCCTTTCCACAGCACCAACATCCTCTCTCTCTGCATCTGGATCTCCCCCCTCCTCTCTCCCCCTGACCCTTCCTCTTCTCCACATCCCCTTGCTCTCCTCCCCCAGCACTGACTCACGAGTGCAGGCAACACTTTGACTCTCAGTGGGTGCCCGGTAGAAGCCCAGGTTGCAAGGACAGGCTGTGGCCCCTGTAGTACTGGATGAGCTGTTTGGGGGGCACTTGAGGCAGTGCTCAGTCTCTGGGGAGTGACGGTAGAATCCTCGCTGGCAGGCTGCGGACACACAAACAACAGGGAAGCACAGGATTAGTGGGAAGTAACCAGCCAACCCTGCCTGGCTCCCTCATCTTCCACCTCCACAGCCCTGGTACTCCTCCCTTTCTCCTGCTTCCAGGGATAGGTAATAGAAGATCAGGGCTGCTGGAGACTGCATGTGGGAGGTCCCTGTAAAAATCAACAGAACACTTAGGACTCGGTTAGCCTCAAAGAGACTCCTCCTGACATACATCCAGCACATTCCCTGTCCCTTCAAGATTTACACCAAACCTGGCTGTGCCACCCTGGGCTGCAAACACCAGAGCTGAGTGTGGTGTAGGCAGCTTTGGAACTGCTAGCACTTAGGTTTCTTGCACTACTCCTCTACCTTTCTGGGGCATCTGCCTGTCCCGAAGAGCAACTGTGAGGCAGATCTGATGCAGCTTGGTACCAAAAAAATGCCACATTCCCATGAAGACCTTCCTTTTGTTCTTTCTTATTTGCTTGTTTCCCTTAATGTAAAATAAAAGTCTCACTGGACATACAGGGTTTCTCTTTGGGCTGGGAAATCCATAACAATGAGGGGTGCCCACTGACACCATGGATTTAAGTCTAGGGACTGTGAGCATGGGTGGCCTTGCTGATCTTGACTGCTGTAGCAATGCATTGCCTAGCTAGCCTCGGGGCATGTAGGAATTTCTAGATCAATGTCAACACCCTGGACTACACTTGGATGCAGCTGGACACGAAGCCAGTGTAGACTTCAAAAAAGATGTGCCATGCGCTTCCTATGGCCAAAACCACTAAGTCAGGGGGCAGCTGTATTCTGCATTGGTTGTAGCATCTCAGGAGTCTTCTAGGGAAGCCCAACGAAGAGCACTTGCAGTCACCCAATAGGGAGGTCACAGGCATGGGTTACCGTGGTGAGGTTTGCACCAGAGAAATGACTGTAATCATCTGACTCAAAGGAGATGGAAAGAGATGCTCCATGCCACCAATGCTATTTGGAAACTGGGGAGCAGTTTAGCGACCCAACAATGTTTCCAGGATCCAGGAGCTCATTGACAAAGGGCAGGCATACCCCCTTCAACAACAGGGTCAGGCACTCTCTCTGCCACAAATTCAGGCTTCTCCCTAACATCTGACACCACTGGACTGGGCCTCAGCCTTTTATTTCCATCCACCCCTTGTCTGGCCAGGGAGAGCAGGCAGACCACACTATTCAGGTCTGATGACACAGACTTGCATGTCAGTCGCATAATAGTGGTATCATGACCCAAAGAGTATCACAGCCTCACCCATCAGCTGTGGATACACATCGAGCAGGTAAGCTACAAAGAGTGAAGCCTGCAGAGTGCAGGAAGAGGGAACCACTGAGGACGTGCAAGCACTTGCCCAACAGCACTCTCTTGTCATCTTTCAGGAAAAAGCAGAACCATTCAAGTGTGAGCCCATCTTTACTGGCCAGGATCTGTAGCTGAATCAACAAAATTACATGCCCTGTGGTATTAAAGAGTGCTGACAGATCTAGAGAAGAATCGAGCATGGAACCCTGGCAAGGGCTGAATGAATAACTGATTTGTCAGTTCAGCCAGCGAACTGAAAAAATATTCAGCTCCGAAAATGTTCTGATTTTGTCAGCAAATTGAAAAAGTCTGCTTCAGGCCAGGAAGCCATCTATGGGTATGTTTACACTGCAATTAAAATCTTGCGCCTGGCCCATGCCAGCTGACTCAGGCTCATGGGGCTTGGGCTTGGGAGCTGTATCATTACACAATGAGGTCTGGGACCACCATGCAGGATCCTAGACCCCAGCCTCCAGCCCGAGCCCCAAAAATCTATACGACAATAAAACCCTTCTAAGCAAACCCTAGTCAGATCACTAACACCGCAAAAGGGGCAACCCTCTCAGCATACAACTCTCAACCCAACCCTACAGACCTCCTCTTGTTCGTGCACTGGAAGGACAAAAGCACTTTTGTAATGCTTATTCCCCAGGGACCTTGAAACCCTTTACAAACCCGGGGAAGCAGCAGCACTATCACCCCACCAGACAGACAGGAAGCTGAAGAACAGAGGGGAAGTAACTTTACCAAAGTTGCAAGCAAGTCAGTGGCAGAGCCAGGAATGGAACTCAGGTCTCCTCATGCTTATTGAACCACACCGCCTGCCAGGTATGTAGAGAGGGATATATACCCAGTCCCTGCTGCTAGGGGGAGCAAGGGCTAAATGGGGAAACCAAGTGAGGAGAACAACCACTTCAGGGGATACCCACTCTACATTCTGACTTTACCCCAGAAACCTGACTTCCTCCGCCCTGACTTCCTCCTTCCCTCTGAACTCTCACTTATCCCGCAATATCATCTGCATCCTCTCGTCACCTGCAGCAATCCTGCCATCAAGCAGCTTTGGGGGTCTCTCTCCCCCTTCCCCAGGTGGCAAGGACTTTAGGTGGGCTGTCAGGATTGGACAGGGCCTGGTGAAGCAACAGCCTCCAGGGGATTCCAAGTGCTACAGCCAAGGAGTGGCATGAGTGTGTTTTTATATCCTCCCCTTACGCTGTCCTGATGTATTTCCTCATGTACCACTGTTCTCCTCTCTCCTGCCCAGCATGGCTGGTGTTGGTGACAGTTGGCAAGCCCATCAGAAGACAATGGGTGGAGATGAAGCATCATTTGGTATGTGGCAGAAAGGGCATTTGATCTTGCTTTCCCCCAGCTCCCAGACTTTTAGGTTGGTGCTGAGGGCGGCAGATTTGGTCCAGTTGTCCCTGTGTCATGACAGAGGGCGTCTGGGCCTGGCCAAACAGGAAGAGGAACAGAAAGTCTCTGTCTTACCAGCCAGACAGGAAGCAACAGCAACCACGGCCAGAACTGAGCATGGAGCAAGCTGGACCCTAATCCTTGTGCCAGGCCAACCATTTGTGAGGACCCCCTCCGCCCCGTCATTGCCCATTCCTCAGGATAGGACCAGCCAGCTACTTCCCCACCCTCCACCAGGATGGGACCAGCCCACTAACCCCCCACAAGCTGCCACGGCCTCAGCGGGAAGGCGGAAGCAGGGATGCTGGCACTCTCCTCTCCTTCCCTGCATTTTTCTGAAATGATGGCCCTGGATGAGGACCACCTAGCTAGACAGAGCGGGCTGCTGCTTCTAAAGGTATGAAAACAAGGTGGGAAATTTTAGCATGAGCCTGTGGAGGGTGTGCTGAAGAGCAGGGGAGGGAACACACCCAGGCTCTAACAGGGTAGAGGCATGCCAGACAGACAGGATTATGTCACCACATCGAGCCAGCTGGAGAGAAGGGAATGAACCCAGGTGAGATGGAAGGTGCAATGGTAACAAGTGCCAGCAAGGGGCAGCACCACACCAGGAAGGCAGATTCTTACTGCAGCACAGAATGTGGAAGTTTGCTTCCCTTACAGGTGTCCTCAGGGACCCCTGCACACACCGCCCCTGGGGGCTGGGGTGGCTGGATGCCAGGAAAGGGTTAAGCAAGGTGGTAGGGGTGGCAGAACTAGGGGAGGAAGACAGGCTAGTGCCGCAGCAATGGAAATATTGTGAGACCTGATGTATGTTTTGGTCCCCACAATATTTCCTCTGTCCCTGGGGAGGATGCATTGTGAGAAGGGGCAGCCTGGGCTCCCTTGGTGCAGAGGAGAGAGGTGGGGGCTGGAGATAGGTTAGGTGGGATGGGGTGGCCAGAGCCATGTCATTTCAGGGATGTGGTGAGAGCTGTTTCCACTCCAGGGGAGGAACCTCTGCAGGTAGTCTAAAAGCAGCAGGTGGGGTGGGAGCAGGAAGGTGGGTGAGGGGCTGCTCTAGGGGGCTGGCGGGGAGCGATACTGAGCTGCTGCAGCCGCTCTAACTGTGCCATTTCCTCGACTTACCATTTGTGTCCGAGGCCCAGGTGAGAGTTTGCCCCACTGCTGCCCTCCCACCCCTATCACCCCAAACTCCCTGGCACACATGCCAGCCCCAAACCTTGCCCCCCATTCAAAGCAAGGTTCCCCTGCCTCTGTCTGGGGGGCAGCTGTGCCAGGTCCCCATCCAGAGCTGAGAATTCTGATTCACATGTGGAAGGAGGATATGAGAAGGGAACAAGTTTCAAATAAATCAGATACAAACTGGGGTGACCCCGCCACATTAGCAGAAAATGAGGCACCCCTCCCCTGTGTGGGCGGTACAGAGTGTGGGACTGGCCCAGAGCGCTGTTGCCATCGCTGCCGCCACGTCCCACCCAGCAATTATCTTTAACAAGGCCTCTGTGGGCTCATCAAACAGGAAGAGGAACAGAGAGTCTCTGCCCTCAGTGCACCCAGAGTGGGAGGTGACTCCCCGTTAGAGACGTCAGCTGAGCCATTCCCAGACTTCCTGTACCCTGCCCCTCCTCCTCATCCCCAACTGCCTGTTCTCCCTGCCTTCCCAGTGCACCCCCATAGCGTTTGGGCAGCTTTGTTGTTTGGAATTAAAGTCCGAAGGAATCAAATGGGGAAAACAGGTTCTGCAAAAGGCAAAAGACCAGGACCGCCTTCCTGAGGGCAAAGATCAGAGCCGGCTGCCCTGCCCTTCATTCATCATTATTACAAGTATTTATTTGGTGCACGTCACTAGGGTGACTGGGCACCTTACAAAGAGTAAGCTGAGACAATCAAGAGTTCAGTAATAAGAGACCAACCCACATACTCCCTGCTGCTTTGCCAGCCAGCTAGGAAACCAGGGGACCCAACTGGTTTGGAAGGCTTGGGCAAAGAGAGGCATCCTGCACCTTCATAATTAATTGTATTACCGCAAGGAGCTAATGCCAGAGGTACAGGCTGGCCACTGGGAAAGCTATGCCACCAGTGCCCACAAGCAACATCTTTGGGATGCAGAGCCGTCTATCCCCACATGAGCATAGATCTATGGTGAGTGCAAGGGGGTGAGGTGCCTAGGCTTAGGTCCCTTAAGGCTTTACACTCTAATATCGGTACCTGAAAAGTCACCCAGCAGTTTTCTGAACTAGTGCACAGATGGGACCCCCTCACACTCCAATTACTATCCCTCCTCATCCTCCTATTCCAAGGCAAAGGTCAGAGATGTCTTCCTTGCAATGCCCTCCTCCCTTATCAGAGGGTACCGGTCACAGCTGGATCTCCCCCCACTCTCATTCCATCCCATCCCATCCCAGTGAAAGACTCTCCCCGGCTTTCTAGCCCTCTTCCCATCAGAGGACAAAAGCCAGAGTTGAGTCCTCCTCATCCCCATGCCAGGACAGAGCTCTGATCTGGACCCTGCCTCCTTCCAAAGGGAAAGGTCAGACCCCGATCCCTGCCTCTGCCACACTGGGTGGGTTCAGCAAGAGATCTAGATTAGTTCTGATCCTTTGCATAGCACTTGGCCCCTTGCCACTGGAAATCAGCTGGAATGGAGATGTGGGAAGACAAACAGGTGCCCTAGACCTACCCTTCCTTCTTTGTATCCACCAACAAGAAGCCACTTCAGGCTTTGCCATTCCCTCAAACAAACCCCACCCTCCGCCCTCGGGGCAACTACCCTGATCCCTGCTGTCCCTTTGGAGGACACATCTGGCTTCAGCTATATTTGGGTTGGGAGGGGGAGTAGCCAGGACCTGGAGGCCATTCCACTTCATGGTAGCGGTGAGAACCAGCCCAGGCATGATGGATTCCCTGCCCCTTCCCAGGAGAGTGTGCTCAGCTCCCAGGAGGGTGGGGAGAATTCAGTAGCAACAGCTAAGTGGAAAAACTGGCTGGGCCATTGAAGGAGAGCAAAGGGGAGGGGCAGAGATCTCATGCTGGAAGTTTCCCTTAACCCTTCATCAGCTCCCAGAGCAAGGCTGAAGTGGAGAGGCATCAGCAATCCAAACAGAGATCAAGTCCCCACAGTGCAGCAAACAGAGGGAGAGCAAGGCAGGGAGACAGGGAATCGCTCAAGGCCCCTACAGACCCCTAAGAATCCACTGTGGATTGCCTGACTCCCTGTGCACTTAGGCTCCCATCAATTCTCCCTTTCCTCTTCATTCCCTTAGCTGCAACTATGTAGCACATGAGCAGGAATGTATCACTTGTGGGCCCTGTAACTGCCTGGGCACAGTCACCACCCCCATGAGCAATATAGGATCAGCAATGTGCCATCCACATAGGCTCAACACATCCTCTTTCTCTCCCAGCTGCTACAGGCTGGAAGACGGTCTACCAGCACCTTCTCTGCCCTTGCTGCCAAGGGGAGACTCAATCTACTTCTATGATGGGCCCAATTCAGTCTGCCAAGCACTCCCCTCCAATACAGTGGGTGTGCCCATGGTCTCTCATGCGCTCGTTCTGCCTGAATGCTGAGCTGGGCCGTGCAGGGGCCGCTATACTCATTCTCCAACACAGCAGAATTCTCTTCCACTCAGGGAATGAGTCTGCACAATACAGGAGGAGCTCTGACCCTTCCCATCCATGCACCCAAGTTCCTGGCCATGGGGAACAAAGGAGCTGATCTGTCCATCTGCTCTATCCTGACCTAGCTGCTGCACCCCAGAGAACAAGGCTGCCATTTAAGAGTTGGGAGCCAGTTGCTGAGTGAGTCAGTGTCATTCATATACTTACAGCTCCCAGAAACCAGCTCCAGACCTGAAGTGCTGCTGGAAGGAGACCAAGAGGGAGTGGAAGAGTGTGTGCAACTGTTACGCCTGACAGGGACAGGAATAAAAGAGAGAAATAAAGAGAGAATAACTGAATCGCTGAGAGACAGACAGGTCACAGCCAGCAGGGATGAGAGATGGGGACAGACAGAGAGAGACAGTAGCAAAGTCAAATGCATTTAGGGCAGCTCTTGGTCAGGTGACTATAACTCACCTCTCACCCCCCTGCAAACACTGCTGGATTGTATCACTGCCCAGATCTCCATCTCTCCATCATTCCCCTTGCACCTGACTGTCCCCTTCCACACTTACCTACACAGCTTCTGTCAGCCTCCTCAAACCCAACAGCACACAGGCACCGGCCCATTGGCACTAGCCACTCCCCATCAGCACTGCAATGCATCCTGGGTGGGAAACCTGCTTCTTCGGCTGCGTCCTCTACACAGACCCCTGACACCTCTGTGAGCCCCTCTGAGCCTGCCAGTGTCTCTGGAAAGTGGGCCAGTCCCACCACTGTTTCTGGGCAGGTCTTGTAATATACCCGGACAGAGACCAGAGCCACACAAGCCCCAGAGTTCTGGAAAGCCAGGTAGAATCCGCGCCGAGACAGCTTCCGTATGGGGCACACTTCCACATTCAGCTGCATAACGCCTGACTCAATGTCCCGGCTTGTGAAACTCTGATCTGCTGCCACTGTGTTGACCTGAAAAGAAGAGGAAGAATCAAGATCTATGGCACCGGAAGATCTTCCTCCAAGGTTACATTTGTTATGCATCTTTCACCCCAAAGCCCCTGTGACAAAAGTGCTGATGCCTAATAGATGGGCCAGCACTCTGATCCCTGTAGCCTCAATTAGTTTCCCCAGTGACAGTTTATTGAGGAAAATAGAGGAATTATCTAATTAGATGGGGAATCTGGGTGAGTGAAGGAACTAACTGGCTCATCAGCTGACTCTCTTGATAAAAGGCAGGAAGGAAGCATTAGCAGGAGGGGAGGACAGGCCTAGCTATGCCCAGACTGAAGCTGATCCCAAGAAAAGGAGGTCTCTTTTCCTTTCAGGGCCCTGAAAAACAGGTAATAGGGATATAGATATTATAATTGCTGTTACTGCACTGCACAAGTGTTGGTGGAGGTAACTTGAATAAATTCTATGGAGTGGACACTATAAGAAGAGAGTCTGAAGGGTTGTTGCAGTGATCAAGGATCAAGTGTGGGGGAAGAAAACCTATGCCCTGTTATAGCCTTCACTGTAACTCCTTTCTCTATGGCCTCTCCGTAGCCCTGATGCTCTGGACTCCAGGATCTGCCCATCTTTGCATGTGGATGACTAAGCATGAACACATCAAACCAGTGCACTCATTCTCCATTGTTTCCCTCATTTTATATAATTCCTATGGACGTCCCCCATCTGCCTCACAAGCTTCATTTCTATTCTTTCCTCCCAGCTCTGCACTTAGCTTCTCTTCAAGAGCCATGTGACTGATTCATTATTTGTACAGCACCTAGTATAACAGGCCCTGATCTCAGTTGGCCTTTGGGCACTGCCACAGCACACTTACAAACTACAGCAAGAAGTCATTCTTCTGGGGTGGATTGTTTCTTTTTCTGTTATCAATTTGTCTACTAATAAACAGTGATAGTCTTTGGATTTGTTTAGTTGAAATTATATGTTGAATAAACTGCTGCTGACAATTCTTCATCTGTCCAGTGCTTGTGAGCAGTCCTGCATGTGCCTTTGATATTTCCCATCTGTTGATATAATCCATAGGGGACAATGGGTGTGTTTCCAGTCCCTGGCTAGATGGGCATCACTTCTGCACACAGGCTTTTGAGGCAAATCTGAAGTCATTGGGAGTTTGACACCTAACTCCCTTAGGGCTTGTCTACACTTACAGGAGGATCAATGTTGCAGCGATCGATGCAACAGCGGTCGATCTAGTGAAGACCTGCTAAATCGACTGCCGATCGCTCTCCCGTCAACTCCTGTACTCCACCTGATCGAGACGAGTAAGGAGAGTCGATGGGAGAGTGTCTCCCATTGCCGTCACGTAGTATAAGTAGATCTAAGCTACGTCAATTTGAATTATGCTATTCACGTAACTCAAATTGCGTAGCTTAGATTGACTTTTCCCTTTAGTGTAGACAAGGCCTTAGACTCCTCTTAAAACCCCAGCCTGAAACATCTCTGCAGTTAATTGGCAATCAGCTCACCAGAAACTTCAAGTGGGCTCAACTGCTATCTTTGGATGGAGCAACAGCAGATGTGAGGGGTGGGGAGTTAGGACAGCTGTTGCCGTAAAACTGGTTGTAAAGAGGTAGGTGTTAAAATTCCACAAAAAAAATTTCAAATCACTTCTGCCTCTGCCCCAAGAGGGAGGGAAAGAGGAGATGCAGGGAGTGTTGCCTAGTGAATACAAAACCGGACTGGGACTCAAGAGACCTGGATTCTATTCCCAGCTCTGCCACTGGCCTGCTGGGTGACCTTCAGCAACCCTCTTCACCACTCTGTGCCTCAGTTTCCCCATCTGTAAAATGGGAATATGATACTGTCCTTCTTTTTAAAGTGCTTTGAGATCTACTGATGAAACATGGTAGATATCAAAGAACATAAGCCATACCCACAGGATGTGGGACTCTGCTTTGGGAAACAGTAACTCTGAAAAAGATTTGGGGCTTGTGGTGGATAATCAGCTGAACATGAGCTCCCAGTGTGATGCTACGGTTAAAAGAGCTAATGTGTTCCTGGGATGCTTAAACAGGGGAATCTCGAGCAGGAGCAGAGACATTATGATACCTCTGTATTTGACATTGGTGTGACCATGACTGGTATAGTGTATACAGTTCTGTGCCAGCAAAAAGAACAAAAGTACTTGTGGCACCTTAGAGACTAACAAATTTATTTCAGCATAAGCTTTCGTGGGCTACAGCTCACTTCTTCGGATGCATAGAATGGAACACACAGACAGGAGATATTTATACATACAGAGAACATGAAAAGGTGGAAGTATGCATACCAATTGGAAGAGTCCAATCAATTGAGATGAGCTATCATCAGCAGGAGAAAAAAACCTTTGAAGTGATAATTGAGATGACTCATAGAAGATGTGAAGAGAACTTAACATAGGGAAATAGATTCAATTAGTGTAATGACCCAACCATTCCCAGTCTCTGTTTAAACCTAAGTTAATTGTATCTAATTTGCATATTAATTCGAGGTCATCAATCTATCCATGGAGTCTGTTTTTGAAGTTTTTTTGTTGTAAAATTGCCACCTTCAAGTCTATCACTGAGTGATTAGAGAGGTTGAAGTGTTCTCCCACTGGTTTTTGAATGTTATGATTCCTGATGTCAGATTTGTGTCCATTTATTCTTTTGCGTAGAGACTGTCCGGTTTGGCCAATGTACATGGCAGAGGGGCATTGCTGGCACATGATGGCATACATCACGTTGGTAGATGTGCAGGTGAAAGAGCCCCTGATGACGTGGCTGATGTGATTAGGTCCTATGATGGTGTTACTTGAATAGCTTTGTGGACAGAGCTGGCATCGGGCTTTGTTGCAAGGATAGGTTCCTGGGTTAGTGTTTATGTTGTATGGTGTGCGGTTGCCGGCGAGTATTTGCTTTAGGTTGGGAGGCTGTCTGTAAGCAAGGACTGGCCTGTCTCTCAAGATCTGTGAGAGTGAGGGATCATCTTTAAGGATAGGTTGTAGATCTTTGATGATGCGCTGGAGAGGTTTTAGTTGGGGGCTGTAGGTGATGGCTAGTGGCTTTCTGTTATTTTCTTTGTTGGGCCTGTCCTGTAGTAAGTGGCTTCTGGGTACTCTTCTGGCTCTGTCAATCTGTTTTTTCACTTCAGCAGATGGGTATTGTAGTTTTAAGAATGCTTGACAGAGATATTGTAAATGTTTATCTCTGTCTGAGGGATTGGAGCAAACACGGTTGTATCTTAGAGCTTGGCTGTAGACAATGGATCGTGTGGTGAGTCCTGGATGGAAGCTGAAGGCATGTAGGTAAGTATAGTGGTCAGTGGATTTCCGGTATAGGGTGCTGTTTATGTGACCATCGCTTATTAGCACAGTAGTGTCTAGGAAATGGACTGCTTTTGTGGATTGGTCTAGGCTCGGGTTGATGGTGGGATGGAAATTGTTAAAATCATGGTGGAATTCCTTGAGGGCTTCTTTTCCATGGGTCCAGATGTGCCCACAATTCAAGAAGGATGTTGGTAAATTGTAGAGGATTCAGAGAAGAGCCACAAGAAAGATTAAAGGATTGGAAAACCAGTTTTATAGTGATTGAGATCTTTGAGTGTATCTATTTAACCAAGAGTTAAGGAGTAACTTGATTACAGTCTATTAGGATCCACATGGGGAATAAATGTTTGATAATAGGGTCTTCATTCTAGCAGAGAAAGAGATAATATGATCCAATGACTGGAAGCTGAAACTTGACAAATTCAGACTGGAAATATGATGTAAATTGAACAGTGAGGGTAATTAATCACTGGAACAATTTATCAAGGATCTTGGTCAATCACTGACAATTTTAAAATCAAGACTGGATGTTTTTTCTAAAAGGTTTGCTCTACAAATTATTTTGGGGACGTTCAAAGGCCTGTGTTATACAGGAGGCCACAACGGTCCCTTTTGGCCTTGTAATCTATGAATAAGAGTTGGGTGATGATGATCTCCTTCTCTTTAGTACTGGAAGCCCCAATTTCCTCTTACCTATCAAAATCCCCAACTGCCTAAATCTCCAGAAAGTGAGGGCAGCGGGAATGAATAGAAAAACATGAATTTAATATCAAAATAAATAACCCAAATTAAGTTACAAGATACTTGCATTTTTCATTTTCCTGTTTAATTCAGTGCAACTTTCTGGGCTTGAGTTTACTAGAAGCTTCTGCAGAAATTTCAAGAAGAATTTATCACGATGTGTTGCTGAGAATGAAGAGGGGAGGACTGCCAAAGAATATAAGTCTATGGCTTGCCATAAAACACACTGGGCCTTGATTATGCGAGACTGTTTACAGGAAAGCTGAGAGTCTCTTCACTGGAATTCAGCTGCTTTTGGGGCAGAAGGGACAACAAGTACCATATCCAACTGAAACTGCAAGAGAAACATAGGGCGGTAGAGTGTAGTGACACAAATAAGAATTTGGTCCAACCAATGAGACCACTGCCTCCACCCTCAAAGAAAATGCCATGCACTCTTTTCTGACCAGTGATGAGAGCAGGGGATTAGGCATCAGGAGACCTATGTCCTATTTCTTTATCTGTCCTGACTTGTTTTATTACCTTGGGCAAGTCACTTGTTCTCTCTTGGTCTCAGTTTCCCTATTTGTAACATGGGGATGATGATGTTTGTTAGAACCCTTCACAGTCCTTGGATAAGTAAATGCAAAGCATTACCATCAACATTAAATATTCTCAGTCCCTCTATTCAACAACTCATTTGACAATTGGTACCTCCTGCAGCAAAGAGGGCCCTGACCATCATGCTGAGGCAGCAGCAAAAGAGCATTTCCTGTGCTCTCTATGGGACCCTTGATTTCCTTGGAGGTCTCCCATCTGGCCAGCCCATCTTGTTTAGGTTGGGGCGGAGGGATCAAAAGGATCCCCAACCCCTTTGCTACTGACCTTGGTGAACAGGGGGCGACGGAACTGGATGCCGACGTCCTGCTCTGACTCCATATAGTAGAGATTGAAGGTCTCTTTGCAGGTCACTACCTCACCCTTGAAGCTCTTGCAGTCACGTACAGTGAATTTTAGCTCCACGTAGATGCGGGAGGCTGCCTCACCCCGGTAGATCCAGTTGGTCCGGAGCCAGTGATCAGTGTCGCCCTCTGAGAGCACGCTGCAGTCCTGGTACATGTAGATGGGGGTACTGTTTATCATCTGCTGCACCTCGCTCCACTGCTCCCAGGGGGAAAAGAAAAGAAATGAAAACACACACAAACAAACTCATGTTATACAGAGAAGAGACATATGACACTTAAATATGCAATAAAACAGACCCACAAAATCCAAGTCTCTGCAGACTTGGGACTCAGATCCTGAGCAACCTCAAGGCCTTGAACAATGAACAAAATCTGCTTCTGGTTCAGGCTCTGAGCCTGCCTTAACACTGTGAGCATGGAGCAATAAATATGACCTGCAATCCGGGTCTGACTCAGGTCTAGCTGACAATGACTCACCACTTCCCCTGAACATGGGCTCCTGGTGCAATGCTATGGCCAAAAGGGCTAATGTGATCCTTGGATGTATAAGTAGGAGAATCTCAAGTAGGAGTAGGGAGGTTATATTACCGCTGTATTTGGCACTGGTGCAATCACTGCTGGAATGCTGTGTCCAGTTCTGGTGTCCACAGTTCAAGAAGGATGTTGATAAATTGGAGAGGGTTTAGAGAAAAGCCATGAGAATTATTAAAGGATTAAACAATATGCCTTCTAGTGAGAGATTGAGCTCCTGGAGTCTATTTAGCTAAACAAAGAGAAGGTTAATGAATAATGATCACAGTCTAAAAGTACCTACAGATGGACAAATATTTGATAATGGGCTCTTCGATCTAGCATAGAAAGGTGTAACATGATCCTGTGGCTGGAAGTTGAAGCATGAAAAATTCAGACAGGAAATAAAACACCAAATTTTAGCAATGAAGGTAATCACCTTTGGAATAATATGGAATACATCTGTGGTGTAATCTCCATCACTGGCAATTTGTAAACCAAGACTGGGTATTGGCTATGTCTACACAACAAGTTAGGGGTGTGATAACCCTGCTTATGTACACATCTTCATGCTGGCTCTCATTTAGTTAGCATGAGTATAAATAGCAGTGTAGTTGTGGCAGCATGGGTAGCGACTGCACGGTGCCAAGTACAAACCTGACTGAAACCTATGGGTATGTAGTGAGTATGTCTAGGGCCTCCCATCTGCCCCTGAAAATTGTATCAGACTCCAGCGTATCCCCCCTCGATAAAGGCAACAGCAGCTTGGAGAGTAGAGTGGGTGAGGACATGGGTCTGTCACAGAATCTCATTGTGGGAGGGTCAATCACAGGGCTTTCTTTCTTAATCCTAGTCTAAAATAACCCATTTAAAGTATATGGTTACTCCTTGTGCATGGAAACACACAGCTGCCACACCATTCAGTTAGCGTCTGGGCTGACAGCTAGATCATGGGGAATTTTAAAGTAAATAAGCATTTTCTATGCTGCAAAAGAAAGCAAAAGATTTACTGGATGGTTTATTAATTGTGTAAATCTGTCAGTGACAATCTAGACTAATGTGTTTAGTTGCGGTCTTGTAGAAACACTCTCCTCTTGCTTATTGTTTTTCATAAATATGTTTCAATTCTTTTAAGGAAACTGGAAGACTGCTTACATAAATGATTAATGTTTAACCCTTTCAGCCAGCATGGTGCTGCAATGGCACCTATCTGATGAACATCTGGAAACACAGGCAGAGACAAGAGACCCCATAATAAAGAGATGGTTTGGGGACAGTTTTCATACAGCAGGCAGCACAGGAGGGGTTGGCGAACCATTATTTCTTCAGGAGGAAGTTATACTTTGGTAACAGATACATATTACCTGCAGCAAAGTCTTATCTGAAAGACAAAGATTCTGCTGCTGCTGCTGAAACTTGCACAGCCTTATTATACCCAGGGACCTAATTTGGCTCTCATTTCCACTGATGTAACTCCATCAATTTCAGGGGAATCATTCCTGATTTACACTGGTGGAATAAAGCTCAGATTCAGCATTATGTTGGCTATTTGAAAGCCACCTTTCCACAGGAAATCATACATTATTTATTCTGATAGTCTGCAGCAGCTATGGGTAGCTCCTTCCTTTGGTCTGGTCTACACTACAGACCTATATCGGTATAACTACATCACTCAGATGTGTGAAAAATCCACACCCCCTGAAAAACGCACTTATACCCACCTAACATCCAGCGCAGATAGCGCTATGTCAGCAGGAGAGCTTCTCCCATCGACATAGTTAATCCACCTCCCTGAGAGGAGGTAGATATGTCGGTGGGAGAAGCTGTCCGATCAACTTACAACACCTTCATGAAAGCACTAAGGCAGTGCAGCTGCATCACTGCAGAGTTTTAAGTGTAGACTTTCCCTTAGTCCTGTTTATAGAATCAGAGAATCAGAGAATATCAGAGTTGACCTATCCCCAACTAAATCATCCCAATCTGACTTTAAAAAACCTCTAAGGAAGGAGATTCCACCTCCCTAGGTAACCCATTCCAGTGCTTCACCAACCTCCTAGTGAAAAAGTTTTTCCTAATATCCAACCTAAACCTCTCCCACTGCAACTTCAGACCATTGTTCCTTGTTCTGTCATCTGCTACCACTGAGAATAGCCAAGCTCCATCTTCTTTGGAACCCCCTTTCAGGTAGTTGAAAGCAGCTATCAAATCCCTCCCCCCCCCCATTCTTCTCTTCTGCAGACTAAACAATCTCAGACTTTCCTCATAAGTCATGTGCTCCAGCCCCCTAATCATTTTTGTTGCCCTCTGCTGAACTCTTTCCAATTTTTCCACATCCTTCTTGTAGTGCGGGGCCCAAAACTGGCCACAGTACTCCAGATGAGGCCTCACCAATGTTGAATAGAGGGGAATGATCATGTCCCTCGATCTGCTGGCAATGCTCCTACTTATACAGCCCAAAATGCCACTAGCCTTCTTGGCAACAAGGGCACACCGTTGACTCATATCCAGCTTCCCATCCACTGTAACCCCTAGATCCTTTTCTGCAGAACTGCTGGCTAGCCGCCCGGTCCCTAGTTTGTAGCAGTCCATGGGATTCTTCCGTCCTAAGTGCAGGACTCTGCACTTGTCCTTGTTGAACCTCATCAGGTTTATTTTGGCCCAATCCTCTAATTTATCTAGGTCCTTCTGGACCCTATCCCTACCCTCCGTCATTTCTACCACTCCTCCCAGTTTAGTGTCAGCTGCAAACTTGCTGATGGTGCAATCCACACCATCCTCCAAATCATTAATGAAGATATTGAACAAAACCGGCCCCAGGACCGACCCTTGGGGCACTCCGCTTGATACCAGCTGCCAACTAGACATGGAGCCATTGATTATTACCTGTTGAGCCCGACGATCTAGCCAGCTTTCTATCCACCTTATAATCCATTCATCCAGTCCACACATCTTTAACTTGAGGGCAAGAATACTGTGGGAGACTGTATCAAAAGCTTTGCTAAAGTCAAGGAATAACACGTCCACTGCTTTCACTTCATCCACAGAGGGAGTTATCTCATCATAGAAGGCAATTAGGTTAGTCAGGCCGTTGGTGAATCCATGCTGACTGTTCCTGATCACTTTCCTCTCCTCTAACTGCTTCAGAATTGATTCCCTGCGGACCTGCTTCATGATTTTTCCAGGGACTGAGGTGAGGCTGACTGGCCTGTAGTTCCCTGGATCCTCCTTCTTCCCTTTTTAAAAGATGGGCATGACATTAGCCTTTTTCCATTCATCCGGGACCTCCCCGCATCGTCATGGGTTTTCAGAGATAATGGCCAATGGCTCTGTAATCACACTCCCGGATGCAGTGCATCCGGTCCCATGGACTTATGCTCGTCCAGCTTTTCTAAATAGTCCTGACCCAGTTCTTTCTCCATAGAGGGCTGGTCACTTCCTCCCCATGCTGTGCTGCCCAGTGCAGCAGTCTGGGAGCTGACCTTGTTCATGAAGACAGAGGCAAAAAAAAGCATTGAGTACGTTAGCTTTTTCCACATCCTCTGTCACTGGGTTGCCTCTCTCATTTAGTAAGGAGCCCACACTTTCCCTGACCTTCTTGTTGCAAACGTTCCCGTAAAAACCCTTCTTGTTACTCTTAACATCCTTTGCTAGCTGCAATTCCAACTGTGATTTGGCCTTCCTGATTTCACTCCTGCATGCCTGAGCAATATTTTTATACTCCTCCCTGACCATTTGTCCAATCTTCCACTTCTTGTAGGCTTCTTTTTTGTGTTTAAGATCAGCAAGGATTTCACTGTTATGTCCCTTGTCTGTGAAGTGTTCAGTGAGCTGCTGCTGTTTGTGTGGGAATTTACCAGGAATCAACCAATCGCTAAGGCTGAGAGTTTGTCACAGTGACTGTTTCTCACTGGCACAAACTAGTCATGTTCCCTGCCATAGAGGTCCAGGAGCAACCATGGGTACCACAGGGCTGTGTTTTAGCAATACAGAGACTAAGAATGGATGAAAAGTAGGTTGAGGGATCAAGGTAGTGGGAGTGGGGAAAGAGGAAGACCATAAAGGTTAAATAACTGCAAACCTGACTCATAGACTTTAAGGCCAGAAGGGACCATTATGATCATCTAGTCTGACCTCCTGCACAGTGCAGGCCACAGAATCTCACCCACCCAATCCTGTAACAAACTCCTAACCTATGTCTGAATTATTGAAGTCCTCAAATCGAGGTTTGAAGACCTCAAGGTGCAGAGAATCCTCCAGCAAGTGATCTGTGCCTCATGCTGCAGAGGAA
The DNA here is from genome assembly GCF_025201925.1 of Gopherus flavomarginatus. NCBI lineage: Eukaryota > Metazoa > Chordata > Testudines > Testudinidae > Gopherus > Gopherus flavomarginatus. The sequence continues at coordinate 152,576,051 of NC_066617.1, read as the reverse complement.
GGCGAAAAACCTCCAGGGCCTCTGCCAATCTGCCCTCGAGGAAAATTCCTTCCCGACCCCAAAAATGGTGATCAGTTAAACCCTGAGCATGTCGGCAAGACTCACCAGCCAGCACCCAGGAAAGAATTCTCTGTAGTAACTCAGATCCCATTCCATCTAACATCTCATCACAGACCACTGGGCATACTTACTGCTGATAATCAAAGATCAATTGCCAAATTAATGGCCAAAATTAGGCTATTCCATCATACCATCCTCTCCATAAACTTATCAAGCTTAGTCTTGAAGACAGATATGTCTTTTGCCCCCACTACTCCCCTTGGAAGGCTGTTCCAGAACTTCACTCCTCTAATGGTTAGAAACCTTCATCTAATTTCAAGTCTAAACTTCCTAGTGTCCAGTTTATATCCATTTGTTCTTGTGTCCACATTGGTACTAAGCTTAAATAATTCCTCTCCCTCCCTAATATTTATCCCTTTGATATATTTATAAAGAGCAATCATATCCCCCCTCAACCTTCTTTTGGTTAGGCTAAACAAGCCAAGCTCTTTGAGTCTCCTTTCATAAGACAGGCTTTCCATTCCTCGGATCATCCTAGTAGCCCATCTCTGAACCAGGGCCACCCGGGGGGGGGGGGGGGGAGAGGGGGGGCAGCAGGGCAATTTGCCCCAGGCCCCACAGGGGACCCACAAAAGTTTTTCAGGGGCACTGGAACAGGGCCCTTCACTCACTCTGGGGCCTCCGGAAAACTGTTGCGGGGCCTGGGCCCTCGGAGCTTCTTCTGCTCTGGGTCTTCGGCGGCAGGGGGTCCTTCCACTCTGGGGCAGAAGAAAACCCCGCTGCCGAATTACCGCTGAAGACCCAACTCTTCGGCAGCGGGTCCCACTTCGGCGGTAATTCGGCCGCGGGTCTTCGGGGCACTTCAGTGGCAGGTTCCAGAGCACAAGGACCCCCCCGCTGCTGAATTACTGCCGAAGCGGGGGCCCCACAACCCCCAAGGCCCCAGGCCCCCTGAATCCTCTGGGCGGCCCTGCTCTGAACCTGTTCCAGATTGAATTCATCCTTTTTAAACATGGGAGACCAGAACTGCACACAGTATTCCAGATGAGGTCTCACTAGTGACATTGAAAGAGACAGAAGAAACTGAAGCTGGAATATTTTGATGGCGCAAGAAAATGAAGAATAAAGAGAAACAGGAAAGCCCAGGGAGAGGCAATAACTATAATGTCATATATCAGAGGGGTAACTGTGTCAGTCTGGATCTGCAAAAAGCAGCAGAGTCCTGTGGCACCTTATAAACTAACAGATGTATAGGAGCATGAACTTTAGCATCCAACGAAGTGGGTATTCACCCACGAAAGCTCATGCTCCAATACATCTGTTAGTCTATAAGGTGCCACAGGACTCTTTGCTGCTTTTCATAATGTCATACACCATTTGAGGCAAACACACTGAGAATGGTATAGATTTGAACTTAACTCTGGAGACATGATGAGGTAGAGGATGGGGATGGGTGGGTGGATGGGAGACATGGGAACATTGTGATGTATTTTTCAAGTTCATTACACTGAAACAGGCTTTTGGAAGGTTTTCTGTATGCAGCAGGGGTTGGCAATCTATGCCATGTGTGCCAAAGGTGGCATGTGAGCCAATTTTAAACAGCACGCTGCTGCCTGCTGGAGCAACGTGCCATTAAAAATCCTGCCCAGCCCAGCCCGCTCTTCTCCACCCTCCGCCTGCCCCCCACAGGGGAAGGGGTCAGAAGCATGGGTGTGTGCACAGGGTGTGCTGGGTGTGCCCAGGCACACCCTAATGCAGGGGTGGGCAAATGGCCCACTCTCCTGGCGCAGCAAGCCGCGGGGTCCACGCTCCCAGGCTGGAGCGCCCAGCTGAGCGCAGCAAGTCGCCAGCCCCTCCCCTGCCATTCCCCCTCCCCTGGAGCCATGCCACCGCATGTGCAGAGCTCTGGGGGCTGGGGTTGCACGCTCCCGTGGGCAGTGTTTGGCTCCACGGGGAGGCAGACACGCTCCCCCCTCCCCTGGAGCCATGCCATCGCGTGCACAGTGCTCTGAGGGGCGGGGGTGCCTGCTCCTATGGGGCAGCGTGTCTGCTTTTGCGCGGAGCAGAACATGCTGCTAGGAGCCTCATGGTAAGGGGTCCAGGGCCAGGAGGGTTGGATAAGGGGCGGGGTAGTCAGGGGTCAGGGAGGGTTGGATAGGGGGTGGGATCCAGGGCAGGGTGGTTAGGGGCAGGGGGTCTCTGGAGGGGCCAGTCAGGGAGCAGGGGAGGGTTGGATGGGGCATGAGAGTCCTGAGGTTTGCAGAGAAGAAGTGGGGGCAGGGCCTTGGGAAGCGGGGTAGTGGGTGGAATAGGGGCATATCCCCCCAGCCCTCTGCCCTGACCCCCCCTCACACACACCCAGCCCTCTGCCCTGAACCCTGTGCTCCATATACCCTCCAGGCCCCTGCCCTGAGCCATGTACCCTCCTCATACACATCCAGCCCTCTGCTTGACTGCTTCACTGTCCCCCCAATCCCAGCCCTGACTCTGGCACCCCCACACATATCCAGCGCACCCTGCCCTGACTCTTGCACCCCCCACCACACACCCTGACTCTTGCACCCCCCACATCCCCACCCCCACCCTGAGCACCAAACAGGGGCTCCTGCACACACAGCCTCACATTCCCACCTGCACCCCTCACACCAAATGGGAGCTGCCCACACCCAAACCTCCTGCCCCAACCCTGAGCCTCCTCCCTCATTCTAGCTCCTGGCCAGACCCTTCACCCCCAGCCCTGTGCTCAGTGCACTCTCACCCTCAGCTTAGTGCAGAGAGAGGAAGAGAATGGGTCAGAACCAGGGAGAAGGTAGGTACCTACTGTATGTGGGCAGGGCCGGGACCCCAGACCAGCAACGGGGTGAGCAGGTCTGGCAGCCAGGATCCCAGCTGGCAGGAGCCGGTGGCTGGAACCCCTGAGCAGCAGTGGGCTGAGCCACTCAGGCCACTGCTGGTCTGGGGTCCCAGCTGCCAGCCCCGCACAACCCGCTGTAAGTCTGGGGTTCTGGCTGCTGGACCCTTGCCAGCTGGGGTCCCAGCCACAGGCCCTGCTCAGCCTGCTGCTGGCCTAGGTGAACAGAACCCCAGAGCAGCAGCGGGCTGAGTGGGCCGGCGACCTAAGATCAACATTTTAATTTAATTTTAAACGAAGCTTCTTAAACATTTTGAAAACCTTGTTTATTTTACAATACAACATTAATTTAGTTATATAATATATAGACTTATAGAGAGAGACCTAAAAAACATTAAAATGTATTACCGGCACGCAAAACCTTAAATTAAAGTGAATAAATGAAGACTCGGCACACCACTTCTGAAAGGTTGCCGACCTCTAGTAAACAGTATGGCTGTATGCCTGCATGCGTCTGTTGGAAAATACATGAGTATGCTTTATAAAGGAGGTCAGAGTAGATGATCACAATGGTCTCTATTAGCCGAGGAATCTCTGAATATGAGGCCCAGCAACTGCGCTGCACTGTTTGCCACAGGCAAGGTATTTAAGTACAGCATTTCAGATGAGTACCATAAGATGGCTTAGTGATTCTGCATACATGTTTGAGGGAAGGGAAGGGTGGCAGTGGCTGGAAAGGTTAAAAAAGATATGTTCTAAAGCACAGGAAGTTAGTTACAAGGATAAGTGAAGAAAGGCCATGGTCCAGCTACAGACAACACTCAGCTAAAATGAGATCTATGTAAAGACTCCCATGGACTGGATGACAGTCCCGTGGAAGATGCTTGGGGGGAGGGGGAAGGGGGCTTCAGTGACAAATATGCTTGGGAAATTCCAAAACTTTCTATTGTAGCCCAAATGTCAAGTGTACCCCAAAGGGAACAGTTTCAAATATGACTTAGGCCCTTAGGTGCTTTTGAAAATTTTACCCAAAGTTTGGGACAAAACTACCGAGTTCTCGCCATCTGCAAACAAATAACAATGAAACTGGCAACAGACCCTACACAAGTTAGACCTGATAGATAAAGCAAAGCAGAATGAAGCCATCACCTATTAACACCCACGATTTTCCCCATTAATCAGTTCAACATTTAAATTCAGCGAACTGTGAAGTATGCAACATTGATTAAAGGGTTAATCAGCTCACTAGTTGCTAGGCAGCAGTGTCATGTCCTTGGAACATCAGCAGCCAATCAGAGTTTGTGCCTCTGATGCAATACTTATTAATTCAATGTCCTTGCAGAATTGTGTGGGTGAAATTTGGCTCAATCACTCTAAACTACTTGCCCTTCCAGCTTGCCTGCTGGTGGTATTGAATTAATCTCCTCTAATACAGTTGTTATCTTTCCATTTCATCTCCACACTCTTTACCATTGCTCCAATCACCATAGGTTGGCAATGAGGAAAAGAATTGATGTTGCTTTAGGAAGAGAGGGAAAAACAGAGAAAGGACCATTTTAGCAGTGAGTCTAGATCATGCTTTTGTGATCCTACAGAGAGCATTAGAGCTCATGAGAAGCATTTAAGAGTTTTTAGAAGCAAGGCCGAGATTTTCAAGACAGCATCCTAACATTAGGGACCTGGTTTTCAAAGAGGGCTAAGCACCTTACCCACTCCACCTGGGATCAAAAGAAGTGATTGGGTACTCCATACTTTTGAAAAATCAGCCCTCTTATTTAGGCACCTACCTTTAGACTCCTAATTAAGCAAGTCTTGGCTAAATAACTTAAGAACAATGCAGAAAGAGAGCCAAGTTCTTGCCATTGTTGTGCCCAAAGGCATTTGGTCAGCTAAAGGACAAATCCAGGATAAACCAGGTTTAATGTTACCATCAGAGTGCTAAGTGAATGAATAGCTCTTAAGATAGCTATTTTAGCAAAAGTACCATTAGTGCCCATAGACAGGCAGAAGCAGCACAACAGGCTTGGGCTTCCCTGGGCAAGTGTGATTTTACGTCAGGAGAATCGCCGCGAGGTAAATTTGTTCAGGGGATTATTAGCAGTGAGCTGAGCAGTAAATCAGCAAAGGCAGCCTTTGGAGAAGACTGGTCTTGAATCTGAACTCTGGCCATTGTGAATAATTGGGAGAGCCTTAGACACGGTATTTAATGATTTAACTTTGATCACTGGAAATTTTTAAATGGAGAATGGATGTTTTTCTAAAAAAAATATGGCTCTAGCCTAGTTCAGAGAGGAATTAATTCAGGGAAGTCCTATGGCCTGTGTTATACAGGAGGTCAAACTAGATCAGGGGTTCTCAAACTGGGGGTCAGGACCCCGAATGGTTTGCATCCAGCATTTATAATGGTGTTAAATATATCAAAAAGTGTTTTTAATTTATAAGGGAGGGTTGCACTCAGAGGCTTGCTGTGTGAAAGGGATTACCAGTACAAAAGTTTGAAAACTTCTGAACTAGATGATCACAGAGGTCTCTTCTGGCCTTAGTATCTACGAACTGCATAATACTGCTCTACACAGGCATACTGAAAATTCTGATCATAGAGCAACATGGAGCCAGAAAGTAAGACTTGTAAAGAGATCAGCCCTTTGTTTTCACTGACTGAGGACTAGCACTGGATATATTCAGATTTAAAGACATTCTAGAACTGGTATGATCACAGTGGAGGCAGATCAAGAATGGATGTGGAATTAGGATCACCCTTCAAAACATGGGAGTCAGCAGGTCATGGCCCAGATATGGGGCCAGAGTGGCATAATGCCATTAAGGGGAATTTAGGGCACTATTCTCAAGCTCTGCAGCCCACAATATTCTAAGAGAAGTTAGACAGTTTGCTTTCTGACAGTTCTCTACATTCCCAAAAGCCCACAACATGATCTGTGGAGACCGGGGGTGGGGGGAGGGGAGGTAGGGGGGGAGAAAGACTGGTATGGGAACTACATAAGCACAAGTTGTACAGACTGTGTGCAAAAAATTATATCTGGGCGGTGCCCACAAAGGCATAAAGAGCCAAATGGAAACAGACACTGGAAATTTTGTTGCCATTTTAAAAAAATTTGCAAAATGGTATGTGCAGAAAATGTAAATTGTGTCCTGAGCTCTAGGGTCAGGTAAAGCTATAAACAAACACTCTTAGAAAGAGGCAGTGCTTAATTAGCCCCGGTACCACTGGGCTTGCTGCATCAGTTCTGAGTGTAAAAAAATGCTTGAGCCACAGCACTTCTTTCATTATAAATTAAGCCCCGGAAAGAGGCAAAGGCTCTGTTCTATTTGGCAAAAATAGAATTGAGAAACCAAATTTCTATCAGACTTGATAATGGACTCAACACTGTTAACTGCCTAGGGAGAGGTCTAGATGAACAATGATAACTTATCTAATAGGTCATAGCCCAAGCCCAACGAGTTGTCATGACAAGTCTGAGTTCTCTCAGATCATCTTGACTTTGACCTACAATGTCCCTCACCACCTTCCCACATGATCTCTGTCTCTCTCACACACACATCTACCCCTGCTACATAGATCCACTTTGGCCTACTTTGCAGGCAAAGATCAACCTCCCATCCCCATCAAAAAACCCCAACACGCCTCAGAGAGGAGAAAGAGCCTTGCATACATATCCCACTATGTGCCTTGGTGGCTTCAGAGCCTGAGCGCCAGCCTGAGCCACAATGTCTAAGCAACATTTACACAGCTGTTTTTGACTTAATAGTAATTATTCACAGTGAAACAGTCACTGGGTCAGAGAGAGACTGTGACTCTGTAGTCCAGTAGTTAGGGGACCCACCTGGGAGGTGGGAGACCCCATGTTCATTCCGCCTTCTCTAATCATATTTTAATTATTTAACCATGGTGGAACTTTAACAGAAGAGATCAAGGAAATCCCATATCAGAATATCCCATAGCTCAGTGGTTAAAGCACTTGCCTCAAAGGTAGGAGACCCATGTTTCAAATCCTCTCTCTCCCTCAGGCAGAGGGAGGAATTGAACCCAGATCTCCCACATTCCAGGTGAGTGCGCTAACCTCTGGGATAAAAACTATAAAGTGAGCAGCAGTGCCTCCTGCTGGTGAATTTTGAATGGGACCTGAGCCAGTAGGCAGCACCTCATCAGAACAGACCTCATATGCAAGATGGGCATGTTTTCCCCTGGTTCACGGACTGCTCTGGGGATCAGAGGGGAGATAGGCGTTCAGATGGCTAAAGTGAGGCAGCATTACGCATGCCCAGAGGCAAAAACTTAGGCGCCAGGGGAACTTTTACCCTGAAAAGTTAGGTGCCAAGTGAATTTAGGGACCTACTGGTTCAGCAGGACTAGCCTAAAAGTGGGTCTTAGGCACCTAACCCTAGATTTAGGACCTAACTCTGAGTACCTTTGTGGATCAGCATCCAAGAGGCATTTGTTCACTCTTGCTTTTTCCATCATTTAGACTAGGAGCAAGAGGATATTTTTCCATTTGGTTGTGGGAAAGGTCTCTAATGGACTTGGCCACCACAATGACCAGTGCAAGTTAAATAAAAAGGTCACCCTATGGTGCAACTAGTGCATTAGCAGTTTATGTCTTCACTATGGACCAGCGATCTGAAAGGAGCTAGTGTTCTTGTTATGGTAGTAAGATGGAAGCCTGGAAGTAATACTAGGTAAGTGGTGCCAGGCTGGAGCTCGGATCCCACACCCCTCCTCCACCCAACTCCCTGCCCTGAGCCCCTGCTGCATCCTGCATGCCTCCTGTACCCCCTGGTGACAGGGAAGGGGCAGTGTTGGGGTGGGGACTTTGGGGAAGGGGGTGGAAAGGGGCAGGGAAGGGGTGGGAAGAAGCAGGGCAGGGGCAGGGCCTCATGGAAGGGGTGGAGTGGGGGCAGAGCCTGGGGCAGTGAGGGTAGGAGTGTCAGTGATGCAGCCCTCAGGCCAATGGACTAGACCTCATATGGCCCTTGTGGTCATTTGAGTTTGAGACCCCTGGTGTAGCCTATGTCAGGAACAGGTTCAACGCTGAAGGAATTAACCACAGAAATCCAACCCTGAAGCTATTAGCAATATCTACAGTTAGCCAGCTGTGACTGTTCTAGGATTTGTAAGCTACTATGGAAAACTCATTTTCACATGTGGCTGCTCTGGTACAACATGACTGACTCAATACCAAGTGTACATCCTGAGATCTGGTATTCCTGTGGCCAAAGCGGAACACGGAAAGTCTTGTGTGCCCATGTGTTAGAGCATTTTACCTCCACTTTGCCTGTAATTTCAGTTTATGATACCTCTCCTGTTGGAGTGGTACTGGGTGCAGCATGTGGACTAATGAAATTCCACACGCGCACTACATAAGAGTTCACTTACAGCCTATCAGACACAGCCTCAAAAGAAGCACATTCTTCAGGGCAAAGGGTTTCCATGGTGTGTCTCATACAGGGTCAGGCACATTGTCAGCAATTACAAAAGAAAGCAAACACTTTCCAGTACACTTGGAAGAATACAGAGCAGGAGAAGACAGAGGAGTCTGGTTATACAGGAAGTTTAGTGAAATGTGCCATTACAGAGCACTAGCGAGAAGCACGTTGCACAAATATCCATAAAGGGGTTAATCACCTCTCAGAAATTGCTAGACAACATTGTCATCTCCTTTTTTGTACAGGATTAGCTACTGAAATTCTGTGCCAATGGTGAAACACAGTATCCTTGCAGGAGTGCCACTGCAGCTCTTTTCTTCATAGCAATGGATTAATTAGATGATAACTTGAGCGCTTCTTGTTTATGGGGTAATGACTGTATCCTGGGCTTCTAAGTTCATCTCCAAAGTTAGTTAGCCCAAGACACAATAATTACCAATTTACCAGAGAGAACTCAAGTTATGGCTCTTTCATCCACTCCCAACTTGTGCTTCTGTCAATCCTCCTCTCATCCCTACAGTGAGTACCTTAGTGTAGAGAGAATTCTCCCCTCTTGCCTCCCCAGCCCATGGCAAAGGCAGTTCATTTTTCACTGAGCTGAATATTTATTCTGAGGAAGAACATTGGCATTCCCCCACTTGGTGCAGGTGAGCAGCAGCAGGAGTGGAAGAGTGAGAAGGCAGAAGTGTTTCCATTTCCACAGCCAGTTGCTGTTGATTTTGCAAGTCAAACAAAAACCTGCCAGTGTTTTATCCCAGGTTTTGTACCTTCCTTGCAAACTTAGTCCAGATGAAGGAGCTGCCAACCGGACAAGCCCCGTACATTAACACCAAGTGGAGTCACAGGAGGCAACTTCACCCAGGACTTCTTAGTGAACCCCACACCTACACACACCCCTTGAGCTAGTTCTTCCACACAGAGCCACATGGAGACAGACTCATCAGCTGGGGGACAGACAAATACTAGGTATAGAATTTTCACAGGTTATTTCCCCTGCAATCTATCAATATTATCTCAGTCTTATCTGGAATGAGCTACCAAATGGCCAGCCTCTGCAAGCCCTTATTTCAGGAAGATACTGAGAAAGCTGATTAATTGCACTGTCTAGGTATGATGAAATAGGCACAGAGCTGGTATTTAGCTGTATAGGGAATGGCAGCACAGCCCACACTGCCTCCCTATCTCCCCTAATGACAGTGTCTGCCTATTGAGCAGGAGTGATTATACTGCCCTCCAATATCCTGCTTGAGAGCACCCTCAAGGCAAACGAGAAATCAGTTAACACTACACTTTGGGACCTCTCAGAATGAGAAGGATTGACTCACTTTTAGAGGGACACTGTCTACCCTTGTCAAGGTCAGCAGGCATGTAAACAATACCTCGTAGTCAATGGTATCAAAGGCTGCTGACAGGTCATGGATCCTTGATCTTTGCCTACCACCAGAAGAAAATAATTGACCGACGCAGTGTCTATGCAATGCCTGGAACTGAACACCAGACTAACAGCGGCAAAGAAAATCTGACAATTCTGTCTACTGCTGAAGTTGTCCTATTCATAGATTCCAAGGCCAGGAGGTACCATTGTGATCATCAAGTCTGACTTCCTGTGTAACTCAGGCCAGACAACTTCACACAGTAATTCCCGTATCAAGCCATAACTTTTCACAACAGTAATGGCTGGAATGAGCGATAGTGACTTGCTCACCGCCTTGTGACTCTGACCGGGTTCAGGTGACTGGGATGAGGTCCACACTCTTATTACCGGATGTCAAAACGAAACTACAGTAGAACCTCAGAGTTATGAACACCAGAGTTACAACCTGACCAGTCAAACACACACCTTATTTGGAACCAGAAGTGCACAATCAGGCAGCAGAGTCCAAAAAAAAAAAGAGAAGCAAATACAGCATGGTACTGTGTTAAACGTAAACTACTGAAAAAATAAAGTGAAAGTTTAAAAAAAGCTTTGACAAAGTAAGGAAACTGTTTCTGTGCTTGTTTCACTTATATTAAGATGGTTAAAAGCAGCATTTTTCTTCTGCATAATAAAGTTTCAAAGCTGAATTAAGTCAATGTTCAGTTGTAAACTTTTGAAAGAAAAACTATAACCCTTGATCCAAAGTTGATGTAAATCTATTTGTGTTAAATAAAAAGATTACTGTTGTTTTAAAAATTGTGTTATTCTACAACACACCAAGTAGCAGGATAATAAATGTGTTGTAAATCGGTTTGCTTACTTTTAGGATTCCAGATGAATTCATAACAGATAACATAGCACATGACTGGATCAATTCAGTCATTCTTGAAGTATGTCAGTTCAAGTACCCCATGCCAATCTGTACAGTTTAGAGTGTTAGGAGAAAAGTCAAGACAATAACAAAGGACTTGATTTAAAGAGTCCTGATGAATTCAAGGGATCTGTCTTTAGCATTGTGAGAATATCATAACAGACCTCACAATGCTTTACTGGATTCACTAGCTCAGAAACTCATAGACACGACAAAATATTTCTAAACCCTCTGATAAACTCCTTGAGAAAAGACAATTAACTCTGAAATAGTTACAAGAGAGGGGTGATGGTTAGAGAAGCTTGTGGTGAAACTGCGGCCTAAGCTAAGTTGACTTGCGGCATAAAGAATGTTGGAAAGCTAACATCTATACAGGAGCTAAGAAAGGATTCATTGCCTCCACCCATAAATCTTCAAAGGTCTCATCAGTGGTGGATAACCTGGAGCTTTCAAGTTGTCTTCTGTCTGCTTAGCTATAGAGGCAGCAAGCATTTCTTGCTACTTTATCCACAAAGTAAACTGAAAGTTTCTCCCAGCAAGAACAGCCATACTGAGTCAGAACAATGGTCCATATAGCTTAGTATCCTATTTTCCAACAGTGGCTAATGCCAATGCTTCAGAGAGTATGAACAAAAACAGGCAATCATCAAGTGATCCATCCCCTGTCATCTGCTTCCAGCTTCTAGCAATCAGAGGCTAGGGACACCCAAAGCATGGGACTGCATCCCTGACCATCTTGGCTAATAGTCATTGATGGACCTGTCCCACATCGACTTATTTAATTCTATTTTGAACCCTGCTATAGTTTTGGCCTTCACAACATCCCTTGGCAACAAATTCCACAGGTTAACTGTGCGTTGTGTGAAGAAATACTTCCTTTTGCTTATTTTAAACCAGCTGCCTATTAATTTCATCGGGTGACCCCTGGTTCTTCTGTTATGTGAAAGTGTAAATAACACTTCCTTATTCACTTTCTCCACATCATTCATGATTGTATAGACCTTTGTCATATCCCCTCTTAGTTGTCTCTTTTCCAAACTGAAAAGTCTCTGTTTTTTATTCTCTGTTCATACAGAAGCTGTTCCATACCCTTAATCATTTTTGTTGTCCTTCTCTGTACCTTTTCCAATTTTAATATATCTTTTTTAAGACAGGGTGACCAGAACTGCACACAGTATTCAAGGTGTGGACATACCATGGATTTATATAGTGGCATTATGATATTTTCTGTCTTATCTTCTACCCCTTTCTTAATGGTTCCTAACATTCTGTTAGCTTTTTTGACTGCCGCTGAACATTGAGAAGATGTTTTCAGAGAACTATTCACAATAACTATCCACAAGATCTCTTCCTTGAGTGGTAATAGATAATTTAGAGCCCATCATTTTGAGATTATGTTTTCTAATGTTCATTACTTCATATATCAACATTGAATTTCATCTGCCATTTTGTTGCCCATTCACCCAGTTTTGTGAGATCACTTTTTAACTCTCTTTTAAAATTAAGTATCCTAAGTAATTTTGTATCATCTCCAAATTTTGCCATCTCATTGTTTATCCCTTTTTTCAGATCATTTATGAGTATGTTGAACAGCACTGGTCCCAGTACACACACCACTATTTACCTCTTTCCATTCTGAATATTGACCATTTATTCCTACCCTTTTTTTTCTGTCTTTTAACCAGTTACTAATCCATGAGAGAACCTTCCCTCTTAGACCATGACAGCTTATTTTGCTTATGAGACCTTGATTAGAGACCTTTCAAAGGCTTTCTGAAAGTCCAAATGCATTTTATCCATTGGTTCACCCTTGTCCACGTTTGTTTATCTCCTCAAAGAATTCTAATAGATTGGTGAGACGTGATTTCCCTTTCCAAAAGCTATGTTGACTCTTCCCCAGCAAACTGGGTTAATCTATGTGCCTGATAATTCTGTTCTTTACAATAGTTATAACCAATTTGCCGGGTACTGGAGTTAGGCTTACCGGCCTACAATTGCAGAATTGCCTCTGGAGCCTTTTTAAAATTGGTGTCACATTAGCTATCCTCCAGTCAAGAGATAAAGAAGCTGATTTAAATGATAGGTTAGATATTACAATTAGAAGTTCTGCAGTTTCACATTTGAATTCCTTCAGAACTCTTGGGTGAATACCACCTGGTCTTGGTGGCTTATTACTCTTTAATTTATCAGTTTGTTCTAAAACCTCCTCTACTGATAGCTCAGTCTGGGACAGGTCCTCAGATCTGACACCTAAAAAGAATGGCTCAAGTTTGGGAATCTCCCTCACGTTCTCAGCCATGAAGACCGATGCAAAGAATTCATCTAGCTTCTTTGCAACAGCCTTGTCTTCCTTGAGTGTTTCTTTAGCACCTTGATCATCTAGTGGCCCCACTGATTATTTGGCAGGCTTCCTGCTTCTGATATACTTTAAAAAAAAAGTATGCTGTTAGCTAAAGACTCAAAAAGTAGTTGCTCTTCAGATTCTTTTTTGGTCTGACGAATTATACCTTTACACTTGACTTGCCAAAGTTTATGCGCCATTCTATTTTCCTCAGTAGGATTTAACTTCTAATTTTTAAGGGATGCCTTTGCCCATTGTTTTTGTGCTTGTGGCAACTTTTCATCTAATCACATTACAGTTACTGAGAAATAATAGCACAATGATTAAGCAAATCCCTGCAATCTTGTTGGTTGAAAACCAATACGGGTCAGAGATCAGGGAGTTCCATAAATGAAAAGTAATCAAACAGTAATGGAGCAGTAATCATAGAGTACCTTGTCTCAGGAAGTCTGAGCTCAATGCCCTTTCAAAATAGCCTCTCACCTCTCCTATCTCACTAGGCCTCTATTAGTAACTCCAGTACAACCACGGAAGTCTTTTGAATGCACATTGCAGTTAAGTCACTATCACTCTCTGCTGTACTGTACAGGCCATTTTGCAAGCAGGTAGGCTAAAAAGACAGTTTGTGTTTGTTGCCTGTTCTGTAAGAGTCTCCATAAAACCCATCTGGCAACCTGGATCTCTCAGTGCTCTAAGAATATTTGCTGCCCAATACGTACAGATGAACCTATTATTGCCAACCCCTTCTGTTCAAGAATCATGAGTCAGGCCCCAGATATAATGAAATTTCAAAATATATGGTCTCTTCTCTTTGCCTTTGATTTCTGAGCCTTTAGGGTACAAGCGGGTCACATTCTCCAGCATTTCTCTGCAACCACAAGGGCTAGAAACTTTTTTTAAATGGAAGGTGAGATATTCATGCAATCTCTTGATGCAAGCAGCTGGGGCTTTGGGAAATTCCCCCTCCCACACCAAACATTGTGACACCTACTCAAAAAATTACTTTGCCACTAACAGACAGAGTTTCTTCTCTCTACACCACTCCATCTGCCCAATCCTCTAACTCAAAACTGGCACTCCTCACTCCCTGCTGCCTGATCCTAGGCTTTTCTTTCAACAGCTGGGGCTGCATACCTTTTCTTCAGTGTCCAAGAGTCCAAAGTGGGGTTTATATTGCTACCAATCTACTGGAGTGGAACATTTGGATTCAGTACTCCCCATTAGCCAGCTGAGAATACTATATTAGTCAAAGCCACATGGTGGTGGCAAGGCAGGGGGAAAGACTGGGAAGTGTTACTGGCATAACTATTTTGGTTAAACAAAATAATAATACTGGTAAAAGCCCTAGTATGGATGCAGTTCTGCTAGTTTATTCTGCTTCTTAAACTGGAATAAGTTATACTGATACAAGCACATTTATACTGATATAACTGATCACACTGGTGGGGGTGGGGTTATTGCATAGGAATTGTCATGCCCTGTAACTATTCCCAGCTCCAGAGAAACATAGAGAAGGGACATTATTTTCATTGCTGCTCTTTGGATAGTCATTACCAAAGCTGGCTATGCAGGCTTATCCTATGCAGATGAAGATATTATCTTGGTGCCAACTAGTGACACCCTTCCTGTGGTAATGACATGTGGCTATGCAGCACTTCATTTTATACATAGTGCATCTTTAACTTTCTGGTAGTCTACTGAAGGCATCTGCTATTTTGTGTTCAGTTCAGACATTATGGAGAAGACAAAAAACCCATGCCGTCTTTTCGTAGAGTCTTTATTTTTGTTCTCTTTTTTATTTAGTTTTGATCTAAAACAAAAGTCATTTTACAGACAGCACATGTGTGATGTTGTGCAGTCTATATGGTTTTATAGAAATTTAATAAGTGAATGTAATGTAACTGGAATATACTTCATGCAGAAGGTCTCTTGTAAGGTATCATTACAAAGCTTAGAATCTACTGAGTGTGATCATCCTATTTGTATAAATGTACCACTCTTGTATCTGAAACAAGAAATATGAAATAAAACTCTGAGGGCCTATTGTAATTATGTAAAGTGTGAAGGATCAATGGTGGTTTGGAATCTTGATGACTCCCATTAACCAGGACAATTGTCTGCAAATGGCTCTGTTTTACCTGCAAGTCTTCCTGTATTCGTGTGTGCTGGCAAGTGGGCAATGAAGTCTTGCAGTGACATGTGATCATGTCACCTGAACTGGAATCCATCTTTAACCTGGTGTCTTTCCATTGAGAAGGAGGGGCTGGGAACCCAGAGAGTGACAAAGGATTCTCGCTTTATGCAAAAGATAAAGGGGTGGAAGAGAACAGAGCGAGAGAGGAGCCATCATGAAGAATCCCCTAGCTACCACCTGAGCTGGAACAAGAGCGGTACCAGGGGAAAGAATTGTGCCCAGGCCTGAAAGGTGTTCAATCTGAGTCAAAAACTTACTGAAGCATCTCTGAGGGTGAGATTATCTGTATTAAGAGTCATTAGACATAGATTTGTGCATTTTATTTTATTTTGTTTGGTGACTTACTTTGTTCTGTCTGTTACTACTTGGAACCACTTACATCCTACTTTCTGTATTTAATAAAATCACTTTTTACTTATGAATTAACTCAGAGTATGTATTAATACCTGGGGGAGCAAACAACTATGCATCTCTCTCTATCAGTGTTATAGAGGGCGAACAATTTATGAGTTTACCCTGCATAAGCTTTATACAGGGTAAAACGAATTTATTTGGGTTTAGACCCCATTGGGAGTTGGGCACCTGAGTGCTAAAGACAAGCACACTTCTGTTAGCTGCTTTCAGGTAAACCTGCAGCTTTGGGGCAGGTAATTCAGGCCCTGGATCTTTGTTGGAGCAGACGGGAGTGTCTGGCTCAGCAAGACAGGGTGCTGGAGTCCTGAGCTGGCAGGGAAAACAGGAGCAGAAGTAGTCTTGGCACATCCAACCCATCACAACATGATTGCTTTGTTTGTACATAACAGATAAGAGCTGAAGAAAACCAAGCACTCTGTGAGATGTGTAAATGTCAGGTCAGAGTTTGTAGTGCTGGCAACTAGAAGAGTCATATTATGATTTGTAATAATAACAGATCTCAAAGCACTTTAAAAATGAGGCCAGTATCACTATTTCCATTTTACAGATAGGGAAACTGAGGCACAGAGCAACATGACTTGCCCAAGGTCACCCAGCAGGCCAGTAGCACAAGAGAACTAGAACCCCAGTCTCCTGAATTCCAGTCTAAGGCTCTATTCATTAGACCAGTGGTCACCAACAGGTCAGTCATATTGACTGGTCGATCCTAGAGGATCTCCCAGTCGATCGTGATCTCCAGCGGTGCCACATGGCTGCAGCTAAGGCCTACCCTGGTCCCACGCTGCTCCTGGAAGCAGCCAGCATGGCCCTGCAGCCAGGGGTCTCCCTCTGCATGCTGCTCCCATTAATGCTTGCAGAGAGCGGCAGCTCATGGAGCTATGTGCCCTCCGTCCCCTCCTCCAGGGACTGCAGGTGTGCGTTGGCTCTTCCGGGAGTGGTGTGGGACCTGGGTAGGCATGTACCCTGCCTTGGCCTCACTGCTCCTGCCACCTATTGGGAGCTGCCAGAGGTAAATGCTGTCTGGCGGGAGGCTGCACCAAAGCCCCAGCCCTGAGCCCTCTCCATGGGCCAGCATCTCAAGCCCCCTCTTGCACCCCAAGCCTCAGCCCTGAGCCCCCTCCCAGAGCTAGCACCCTGTACCCCCTTCTGCACCCCAACACTCTCTCCCAGCCTGGAGCCTCCTTCTGCACCCAAACTCCCTTCCAGATCCTGCATTCCCTCCTGCATCCTAACACTGTCCCAGCCTGGAGCCCCCTCCTGCACCCCAACTCCCTCCTAGAGCTTGCACTTCTCACTCCCTCCTGTACCCCAATGCCACGCCCCAGGCTCAGCCCAGAGCCTCCTCCCACACTGTAAACCCCTCAGCCCCAGCCCAGAGCCTGCACTCCCTCCCGAACCCCAGCCCCATACCCCAGTCCGGTGAAAGTGAGTGAGGGTCGGGGAGAGTGAGCAATGAGTGGGGGGGAGAAATGAAGTGCGTGGGGCGGAGTTTGGGGAAGGAGTGGGGCCTCAGGGAAGGGGTGGGGGTAGATCCTTGGTTGCCCTTAGATTCAAAAAGTGATCTTGGGCATAAAAAAAGTTGGAGACCACTGCACTAGACCATACTGCTTCTCCCTGGGGCAGTCTCTCAACTGACTGTTCACAGTCAATTAATGATTCAATATGTTCAGTTTACAACCAGTAAGTCCCCGAGAGGGAGTGAACAGAGAGTCCCACTTATTTTCAAATTGTTCAAGATTCCTCAAAATCATTAGGAATGGAAGTAGTTCTGTCATGGGTATTTCAATGGGGGTGGGAAGCACACACTGCACTTGCAACAAGGGACAGAGGAACTCAGGAGATAAGATAGGACATCAGTTTTATTCTTCCTCCTTCTGTATTTAGATTCAACATATGAATCCATTTGAAAGATTTCTTATTTAAATACCAACTGCCAATAATCACTAAAAAGTAACATTATTATATTTCCTTAGTAATGGGATCCATGGCACGAGACTAACAGGGGGGCTGCAGGGCAGGACTGAACGGCAATGGCAGAGCTGTGAGGGGAGCCCAGGACTGGAATAGCAGGGGGGCTGCAGGGCAGGACTGAGGGGCATTGGCAGAGCTGTGTGGGGAGGCCAGGACTGAAATACTATGGGGATCTGCAAGGCAGGACTAAGGTTAAGACTAAGGGCATGGCTACACTTGCAGATATAGAGCGCTTTCAATTAAACCCACCCTCGGAGAGCACAGTAGGGAAAGAGCTGTAGTCTGTCCACAAAAGCACACTGGCATGCCCACATCTGCAGCACTTGCAGCAGCATTCGGAGCGGTGCATAATGGCCAGTTATCCCAGCATGCAAGTGACTGCAACTTGCTTTTCAAATGGGGGTTGGGGGTGGGGTGGGGTGTGACAGGGAGTGTGTTGTGTGTATGTGGGGGCAGAGAGAGTGGGTTTTCGGGGGCTGAGACCATGTCAGCATGCTACCTTGTAAGTTCACACAGCAGCAGACCACTTCTCTCCTCCACCTCTCTCTCTTACACACTGCATTTTGCATTCCACACTAATGGTTGCTTTGTCTCCGAGCAGATAAGCAGCCGACCCTCAAAAATGGAGCTTTCAAAGGGCATATCCACATTCTTGCAGTGATTCAAAACAATGACAAGAGTGGCCACTTGACTTAAGGGGATTATGGGATGTTTCCGGAGGCTGATCAGAGTGCAGTAATGCAACACCCCATTGCAGTGGGGGTGCAATAATGCAACACTGCAGCGCTCCAGTGGGGGCACATCAAATCTTATTCCTCTTGCTGAGGTGGAGTATTAGGAGCGCTCCAGCTGCAGAGTCAGAGCGCTCTACATGCCTTGCCAGTGTGGATGGGTAGTGAGCTAGGGCGCTTTAATGTGCTCTAACTCGCAAGTACAGCCAAGCCCTAAGAGTCCCCTTTTGGAATTAACCCTTGATTTCTCTCCATGGCAGACAATACTCCAGAGTTCTGCCCTTCCTTCCCCAGCATCATACTCACCCCTGTTTCTGGAGGATCCGGAAGCCAGCCCAGTTCACTCTGTGCAGTGCTTGTGTCCAGGAGATTCACTGCAAGCCAGAAGGAAAGGATGAGAAACCCAAATCCCACAGTTTATGGAACAGACACAGAAAGCCTTCCCATTCTGTCACTGCTTCTTAGGTCACTACTGCTTTTGACTTTCCCCATTCTATTCACTGTGACCGTATCCAGGTCATTCAGCAATGTCTGCAGTTCTGCCCCACAATTCATAGCCACATCATCTCTCCCCAGTTCTTTCTTCTCCAACCAGGAAAAGAGCATGAAGAATCTTTGCCTTTGTGCCCAAAACCACACTTTTCCCTCAACCCATGCAACAGCACAGCTAGAGGAAAGATAGCATAGATCTCAGTAACACTGCAGCTACCCAAAATTCTTTCCAATCCACAAACCTAGGCCGCAAAAATCCAAAGAGGAGCCCTTCGTGAAGCCTATCAGAGTAGGCTTCCTCTCAGTGCTTCCCTACTCCCTTAAATGGGTACCGGACACTGGGATGAATTAAAATGGGAATGCAATGCCCCCAAACTGGCCTGGTAATGGAATCCTCTCCAAGAATCTCCCTTCAGAACAGAAGAAGCAAAGACAGAGGGATGAAAAGAGATAAGTGCTGAAGTGACTGAACAAATTACCACCACAAAAGATCAATCAGTGTTGCCTCAGGGAACTAGCCAGGGCTGGGGAAAGAGAGGAAGGAGGGTCATGGGAAGGTACAGTGTAAAGAGACCACATGAAGAGTGTAACCTCCACTGCATCAGTCACAGCAACCAAGAGCCTTTAGCAGCTAGTTTATGGATGTATCATCTCCCCTACATATGGAGCCATCCAACTGTTATTTTGTTTTTGTATTTAAGTTTCTAGGAGTCTTCCTGTCTGCAGGGGAAGCGGTCATTTTGCATTCAGCCCAGATGTAGCTGGTTGCAGAGAGACAAACACCATTCTCTCTCCCTCTCCTGCAGTCTTTACTCTGGTTTTCTTTTCCCTACTGACATTATAGAGCTTTCTTTCTTTATGGCAAAATATAACAGTGAAAAGAACAGGAGTACTTGTGGCACCTTAGAAACTAACAAATTTATTTGAGCATAAGCTTTCGTGGGCTACAGCCCACTTCATCGGAAGCTTATGCTCGAATAAATTTATTAGTCTCTAAGGTGCCACAAGTACTCCTGTTCTTTTTGCGGATACAGACTAACACGGCTGCTACTCTGAAACCTATAACAGTGAAAAGTTTATCAGTGCTTTGAAGGTGCAAAGGGCTGTACTAACATTAACTAATTAATATCCAGGACAGATACAGGACAGTATCAGCCCTAATTTGAGACTCCAGTGGGAGTGTTTCTGTCAGCTGTGTTTTAGTATTGACTGTCCGCAACCACCCAGTTTCTCTCCTCTCCCTCTGTATTTCTATGGGGAGATCTTTAACTCAAAGATCTCCTCCATTTTCAGGGACGGGAATAAGAAAGAAATTTACAACCTTTGTCTCAGCATTCACTTCCCTCCGTATCCTAATATCTCCCTCACTAACCTTCCATCTCCCATCCCTCATACCCACAGTGTTCAACTTATCTTCTCTCCTTCGACTTTGCATCCTATGACCACCACCTTTCATCCTGTTCCCCTACAAATGCACTGCCTCAACTGCTTCGTGCAGTAGCTAACTCAGCAAGTGTGCAAGGGCTGCAGAATGCAGTATTGCCACTTCTCGTGGTTTTCTCATGAGTCTCAAGCTGTTGGGTGCTTTTCTTAGTGTCCTGACTCCTGGAAAGCATGTGATTAGGTGAGAATCCTGCTTTCAGTTTATTTTCCATCCCTCATGGCTGCTGTGAAAAAAATGAAAATGTGATCTGAGTGCACCCTAAAGTCTTGGGATATAGAAGCCAGTCTCATGATTTTTTGAGCCTTGGCTCATGATTGTTGAATGCTTTTGTAGTTGGCAATTCTGAGGCCAGGCCTACACTATAAAACTTTGCTGGCTCTGTTGGCCAAGGTATGAAGAGGAGTGTTCCCTAAAAGCCCCTAGTGTAGATAGTTATATCAGCAGAACGGCACTCTTCCATGTACTGCTTGTTTTTAGGCTTGGAAGGATTAGATTTTTATTGGTCAATGTTAGTCACAATTCATACAAACAGATGAAAAAATATTTCCATTGATAATCAAAATGTTCAGTTAGGCAAACTAAAAAAATGCTGCTTGAGAATTTACTAGAGTTTGATTTCAGGAGACTTACTTTTTATATTTTGCTATGTGATGTTGACAATGTGTGTTTTAGCAATTATAAAGCTTTAACTTTTTGCATCTCAACATCTATTGTCATTAAATAATTATTGTCTGACCCCTCCCCCCACAATGATTTTCTACTACTGTGAAAATTTAAATTGATAAGCATTGAAAAACTGCTTAAAAATAAACATTGCTATTATCCATCTAAATGATCAAAAAATAAAGCCTGAATCCTGCTAGGTCTACTGGTTTGTCTTGGGGTGTGGGTTGTGCCCAGGAATAAACTATACCAGCAAAGAATAGTTTTGCTGGTATAAGCTGCATCCACACTATTCCAGGTCAGCTATACCAGCAAAGCTCTCCTAGTATAAACCTGGCCTGAGAATTACACTTTTGCAGCACAGAGAAAAATCCCTGAAGATGCCCTGTCAATTTCCACTAGCTTCACTCTGAGGGCCATACCCAATTGGACTGGGAAAGAACTAGGGGTGATAAAGTGCCATTTAAAGAGCCGGAATCTCTCTTTTGCTGCCCCTAACTAGATCAGTGTTGCCTGCCAGTTCAGAACAAGGATAGAACAAGGAGCCATGGTCTCAAGTTGCAGTCGGGGAGGTCTAGGTTGGATATTAGGAAAAACTTTTTCACTAGAAGGATGGTGTAGCACTGGAATAGGTTACCTAGGGAGGTGGCGGAATCTGCATCCTTACAGGTTTTTAAGGCCTGGCTTGACACAGCCCTGGCTTTCACAGCTTGACAGAGCCCTGACTGGGATGATTTAGTTGGGGTTGGTCCTGCTTTGAGCAGGCGATTGGACTAGATACCTCCTGAGGTTCCTTCCAACCCTGATATTCTATGATTCTATGATTCTACAGCCAGCAGAGTATAAAGTCCAGGAGAAAGCGTGTAAGAGATGAGTGGAATGAGGAAGCAGGGCATGGCCCAGAATCAGAGATAGGACCATGAATACTTGTAACCCTCTCTTCTTCTTCCCCTCTTCACTCTATTCCCTCTGGGACTTTTGCGGTGATAACACTTCCACAGTACTGGAAGTCCCAAATCCTATCTGCACGAGGTGCTCTTCACTCCAGTCACTTCCTAGAGGACACAATATTTACCCCACACAAATAAGGGGCAGGATAAAGTGAAGGGAAAGAGACAGTTTTTATAAGGGTAGGGTGAAGAGAAAAATACAGTAGCGAGCAAAAGAGATTTAAGAACTTTCTAGGCAAGGAGAGGACCCAGCTGTGTGGAAGCTCATGCTGCCTTGGAGTGCCATCTGCTAGTACAGGATAGTTGCTGTGAGTTGTGGTGGGAATACATACATGCACTGCCTGCCCCCATGGACAGTGCACCAGCAAGGCAGGTCTCCACCCACAAGGCTCATAATTTGGATGCTGCATGGAGGTGGAGGGAAGGTAGTGTTGAGCCACTGACTTGCAATGTTAAGATATTAGGGGACAGAGGGCACACTGGTGGGACAGAGAGCTTGGCTGCCCATCCCCTAACATGTGGAAGTCTCACTGTTATGTGGCATATAGTGAGGGAGAGAATCTCTCCAAAAGAAATAAGGGCCCCATCCACACTGGGACCCAAACAGAGTCAGGGGATATGACCAGTATAGATGAGTCCTGTTAGGGTATGTCTATCCTTTGGGCTGGGGGCACGATCCCCAGGGCAAGGAGACATACCTGCACAGGCTCTGATTGAAGTAGTGTGCTAAAAAAAAAAAAAAAAAAAAAAAAGGTAGCTGCCGTGGCTGGCATCTGGAGCTAGCTGACCCAAGTACCCCTCCAGCAGAGACTCTAGGCATATACTGTAGCTGCCCTGAGTCCATGCCTGGTGCCTTGGATGGGTACATACTCGGGGAGGCTAGCCCCTCCTGCTGCTGTGGACTCATTCTATTTTTAGAGCTCTAGTTTGATCAGAAGCAGCAGGGGTATGTCTCCTCAAGCTGCAATTTACACCCCAGCTCAAAGCATCTCAGGGCATGTCTACACATGTTCTAGGGTCTGGACTTGAGGAAGGGATCACATCCACAACCAAACCAAAACAGTCTGAGGCAGGTGAACTGTTAGTGAAGGGGGCATGGCAGATGTATTTGAACAAGTTATCCAGTCCCCAAAATGTTATCACCAACTATTCTTCCAACAGACAAGCCAGTTCCTGGAGTTCACTTGGAGCCCAATTTAGGTTCTAATCCAATCTAGCCCTCTCGGTGACAGATACAGTCAAACCTGTCTAGAAACTTATTTATCCGGAACCCTATTTAAAGTGTGTCTGAGAACAGCATCCAGTATAAAGCCCAGAGCAGGGCCAGAGAGAGGCCCATACCCTAATCCACACAGAGGTGGATGGCTCTTCTAGCTGAGTGCTAGGGGAAGAGCAACTCCAGAAGGAGAGAACACTGAAGCCCCTCATACAAATGTGCAGAGAAAGGTGACAGAGACAGGTAGTGTAAAGGAGGGTCAGACAGTTCCACAAGTTCACTTTAACCTCTCAGAAAGGTAGAGAATCATTCCCCCACACCCTGTTCTACGCAGGGTCTGAATCCTTCACAAGCACCACACTGTCTAGGAGTATCTATCTCTACATCCGGCAAAAGGAGCTAAGTGGGACTGGAGGGAGAAGGAGCTAAGCAGGAAAGGGAAGTGGAGCAGAGGCAGGCCAAGAGGTGGAAAGGAAAGAGAAATAGGAGGGGGGAAGACAGGGATCAAAGGGAAGGCACAGGGCAGGGCCGATAAGTTGTGCAAAGTAGATGAACCCCCATACAGGTTCCTCGCCCTGCCACAAGGAAGTGGAAGGGGAGACCAGTACTGATGGGTTTTCTAATGCAGAAATCTCCACAAGAGCTACAAATCAAACAAAAACTGTTATTTTTGAAAATGTTAACTCCCCTCAGTCCCCAGAGAGATTCCGCAGGGAGAGGGGGAGTGGATTTATTCATTTGGTTTGTGTTTGAACGTGTAACCCCAGAGCTTGT
This sequence comes from Gopherus flavomarginatus, assembly GCF_025201925.1. NCBI lineage: Eukaryota > Metazoa > Chordata > Testudines > Testudinidae > Gopherus > Gopherus flavomarginatus. The sequence goes on along the minus strand of NC_066617.1, from coordinate 152,552,220 downwards.
GTTAAATGCAAAAGGAGAAAAATCCTTTCTGGACCTACAAATGCTTTAAGGTGTTGTGCTTAAAACTGACTGGGGGGAGGGCAGGTGCAGTTCTCTGAAGTTGCAGCAACATGACTGTTTCTCCAAGCACCTGGAGTGTGAAAATAGTTTACAGAGTCACAAAGAAAAGTAAGGAGTCAGACGTTAGTTTCCTGAGCAAACCCCACCTGTCAGTCTTCCCACACCCCTCCACACACACAATTCCCTGTCTTAATTTTACAACTCCTTCCCTCTCTATTTCGAGAAGTCTCTGCTTCCCATCCCCCACATCCCCAGGTCTCCCAAGGAACCTTCTGTTCCCACCCCTCTCCCAGCCAAGCCGTAGGGGTTCCTGTTGTTGGAGGCAGAGCCTTGCCCAGCTCCCGGGGGATAGGGGAGGCCAGGCACTATCCTTACCTTCTTTCCCAGCTGTCTCAGGAGGCAGAAAAGCACAAAGCAGGAGAAAGAGCCCAGTGGAGAGACCTGTCCTGCTGCCAGGGGATCTCAGTTCCATAGTCCCCGGGGAGGAAGCCCTGCTCCCAGCCCCTTGCACTCTGGGTCTCTGCTTCCTTGGCTCAGGCCCTAGACACTTGGCACTTGCTCCCTGTGCGTGAACTGCTCCTGGAGCCTCCTGATGGGAGCGCACACATTGCAAAATCTGCCTGCCTGGCCCGGAGTTATGATGAAAGACCAAAGCGAGGGGTGGAGAAGTCAGTTCTCTCCCTACCCACTTGCTGCTTTACCTGCTCTTTAAAGGGGCTGGTTACAGACTTCACATCTGGCAGGCAAATAAATCCACCTTAAAGGCAGCCAGCCACCTATTCCCGGGATCGTTCCTCCACCCGACCTTTGCTCCAATGTTGTGCATGGCTCCTGGGTGCCATCTTCTGGGCTAGCGTTGCCACAGCCCCCATCCCGGATTAAAACAATGCGTCCTGCAACCTGAAAGTTGTTCCAGCTGCTTCTTGGTGACCCCAGTGAAAGGGCCTTAGCTGGTCAGTGTATTCCATTCCTTGACAGAGCACTAGGTAAAAAAGACAACGCCACTTTTATTTGGTTTTAATGTGTCCTATAGGAGATACTGGGACTGGAACATCTAAATAAGGAGATAAATCACAGAGGATGACATTGAAACCTTTTGAATGCCTGGACTGTTTCTAAACACACAAATCACTAATATCATGCAAAACTTTCTTGCACTGTTCATAGGTGATCCACTAGTAAGTAAAAGCAAGGAGTCCGGTGGCACCTTAAAGACTAACAGATTTATTTGGGCATAAGCTTTCGTGGGTAAAAAAACACTTCTTCAGATGCAACAAGTCAGTGTCTCTTGGTCAGTGTCTCTTACCATCTCCTCTTATGGCTGAGCCACAGAGAATGTAGCTGTTACTGCTGCAATTACTAAGCCTGATCATTAACTTTAGCTAGGGTGACCAGACAGCAAATGTGAAAAAATCAGGACAGAGAGTGGGGAGTAATAGGAGCCTATATAAGAAAAAAACCAAAAATCAGGACTGTCTCTATAAAATCGGGACATCTGGTCACCCTAACTGTAGCTGTCAATATATGTGCTTTAATCTTTGCAAGTCCCAGGTTCAGGCCCTGGCATTGGCCAAGATGGCAAATGTCGTACATGGCTGGAATCTGGTATCAGCAAAAGCAGCAGATGCGGCTGGTGTCTCAGTAAGAAAGGCCAAAAAGCAGGAGGGAATAGCAACAATCTTGGCAGATAGGCTGAATGAAGGGGGTGGTGGAGAACTCTCTGCTGGCCTAGTTTTACCAGAGTGTTTGCTCTCTTAGGCCTTTACTCCATTGCTGTTTGCCCCATTCCAACTATTGTTGCAGCTGCACCAGTGTAAAACCAAAGTGTAGACAAGAAAAGCGGCAATTTACACCAATGGAGCGTACCCATTTCAAGCTCCATCAAATCAAATATTGCACCTTGCCTTCTTACTCTAGGGGTTTGCACTGGCGCAGCTACACCAAAGGTGGGTCATCAGTATCTGAAATTGGGGCAACCTCTATAGACGAGGCCTGAGACAGAGATTGTGCTGAGGAGATGGAGAGAACCAGCATTAGGAGAGGGGGATTGCACTGGGGATGACAATTCTAGTTGGGTTCAACAGTTGGAAGAAGTCACAGCAGGGGGAGAAGAAGAGAGAGAGCTGAGGACTCACTTTCAGGTCCTTAGCACTGTAAGAAGTGTGTCTGTGTATATGGTGTTTTCACTCCAGAAATTCTAGCAGCAAGTTTATCAAACAGCCACCCCTCTGAGATGACCTGTTCAGGAATTTCCTGTGCACGGCTCCTGTACAAGGCTGTCATTTCTCTATGTTGCCATTTCATCAGCCATAGCCAGCCAACTATTGGGAGTCTGAACAACAGGGTTTTTGGGTCTAAGCTAGTTAGGGTGCGTCTACACTATGAGATAAATTCGATTTAACATAAACCGGTTTTATAAAACAGATATTATAAAGTCGATTGCGCGCAGCCACACTAGGTACATTAATTCGGCGGTGTGCGTCCATGGTCTGAGGCTAGCGTCCATTTCTGGAGCGTTGCACTGTGGGTAGCTATCCCGTAGCTATCCCATAGTTCCCGCAGTCTTCCTCGCCCCTTAGAATTCTGGTTTGAGAGCCCAGTGCCTGATGGGGCAAAATCATTGTCGCGGGTGGCTCTGGGTACAGCCTCACCCCTCCCCAAGTGAAAGCAGCAGACAACCGTTTCGTGCCTTTTTTCCTGGGTGAACTGTGCAGACGCCATAGCACTGCAAGCATGGACCCCGCTCAGATCAACACCACGATCGTGAACGTTGTAAACACCTCACGCATTCTCGTGCAGTCTGTGGTGAACCATGAACTGCAAAGCCAGGCGAGGAGGAGGAGACGGCTATGGCAGCGCGGCGACGAGAGTGATGAGGACATGGAAACTGAATTCTCCTTAACCTCGGGCCCCTGCACTTTGGAGCTCCTGCTGGTAATGGGGCAGGTTCTACCCATTGAACGCAGCTTTTGGGCCCAAGAAACAAGCACAGACTGGTGGGACTGCATAGTTTTGCAGGTGTGGGAGGATTCGCAGTGGCTGCGAAACTTTCACATGCGTTAAGAACACTTTCATGGAACTTTGTGACTTGCTTTCCCCTGCCCTGAAGTGCCAGAATACCAAGATGAGAGCAACCCTCACAGTGGAGAAGCAAGTGGCAATAGCACTGTGGAAGCTTGCAACGCCAGACAGCTACCGGTCAGTCGGGAATCAATTTGGAGTGGGAAAATCTACTGTGGGGGCTGCTGTGATGCAAGTAGCCAAAGCAATCACTAAGCTGCTGCTACAAAAGGTTGTGACTCTAGGAAACGTGCAGGCCATAGTAGATGGCTTTGCTGCAATGGGATTCCCTAACTGTGTGGAGGCGATAGATGGAACCCATATCCCTATCTTGGCACCGGCACACCAGGCCACCCAGTACGTAAACTGCAAGGGGTACTTTTCAATGGTGCTGCAAGCAGTGGTGGATCACAAGGGATGTTTCACCAACATCCACGTGGGATGGCCAGGAAGGGTTCATGACGCTCGAGTCTTCAGAAGCACTGCTCTGTTTAAAATGCTGCAGCAAGGAATTTACTTCCCAGAACAGGAAATAACTATTGGGGATGTTGAAATGCCTGTAGTTATCCTGGGGGACCCAGCCTACCCCTTGATGCCATGGCTCATGAAGCCATACACAGGCAGCCTGGACAGTAGTCAGGAGCTGTTCAACTACAGGCTGAGCAAGTGCAGAATGGTGGTAGAATGTGCCTTTGGCCGTTTAAAGGCCCGCTGGCTCACATTACTGACTCGCTCAGACCTCAGCCAAACCAATGTTCCCTTTGTTATTGCTGCTTGCTGTGTGCTCCACAATCTTTGTGAGAGTAAGGGGGAGACCTTTATGGTGGGGTGGGAGGCTGAGGCAAATCACCTGGCCGCTGATTACGCGCAGCCAGACACCAGGGCGATTAGAAGAGCACACCAGGAAGCGGTGCGCATCAGAGAAGCTTTGAAAACGAGTTTCATCACGGGCCAGGGTACGGTGTGACTGCTGTGTTTGTTTCCCCTTGATGAACCCCACCCCTTTGATTGACTCATTCCCTGTAAGCAACCCACCCTCCCTCTTCAATTACAGCTTGCTTAAGGAAATAAAATCACTATTGTTTAAAAATCATGTATTCTTTATTAAAAAGCTCATTATAAAAAGAGGGAGAGAACTGGCAAGGTAGCCCGGATGCGGTTTGGGAGGAGGATAGGAGGGAAGGAAAAGGCCACTAAAATCATTTCAATGTAATGATAGCCTTTTGGTTGGGCTGTCCACGGGGGTGGAGTGTGTGGGTGCACAAAGCCTTTCCCCACGCGTTCTTACACATCTGGGTGAGGAAGATATGGAACATGGTGAGTACTGAGGGTGGTGACACAGGGGCTGCAGTGGCACTCTGTGACCTCGCTGCTCTTCCTGAAGCTCCACGAGACGTCGGAGGATGTCAGTTTGATCACGCAGCAGCCCCAGCGTTTCATTCCACCACTGCTGATCTTCCTGCCTACACCTCTGATCTTCCTGCTGCCACCTCTCATCTCGAGCGTCTCTCCTGTCCTCACATTCACTGGCATCTTTCCTGTAATTTGATACCACGTCCTTCCACTGATTCAGATGAGCTCTTTCACTGTGGGTTACTTCCATGATTTCAGAGAACATTTCGTCTCACGTCCTCTTCTTCCTCCGCCTTATCTGAGCTAGCCTTCGGGATGGAGTAGGGAGGCTTGAAAAATGTGCAGCTGCATGAGGGAGGGAAAAAAGGGAGAGAAGTATTTAAAAAGATACATTTTACAGAACAATGGTTATACTCTTTCACAGTGAACAACACTATTCACCTTACACAGCACAAGTGATTTCACTACAAGGTCGCATTTTGCATCTTAACTTTGAGTGCCTGGGCTCTGGTGTTACAGATCTCACAGACGCAGGTCCAGGCATCAGAATTCAGCTTGCATGTGGCCATGGTAAGCCATTGTCTTTCGGCTTCAGCAGCCTTCACTTCCATTCACAGAAGCCACCCCCACCTCCCCTCCAATTCTCTAGGATGATCGCTTTACCCCCTTCCTCCACCGCATGGCTGGTATCATGGAAGATCACTGGTAATCACCCGCCTTCCCCCCCACTGCCTGGCTGGTAGCTGGGAAGATTCCTGCTAGCCAAACACGAGAAAGCTCAGCACTATCCTTCCTCCCCTCCCCCTGCTTGGCTACATGCAAGGAAGGATTTCTTGTAAGCAACAGGCAAACACCCCTGTAGGAAAAAGGCCATCTCTGTCCCCTTAATTAAATTCCTGAATTTCAACCAGGTTACCATGAACGATATCACTTTGCTGAGGATAACAGAGCGAGATAAAGAACGGATGTTTCTTGAATGCCTGCAATCACCGGGACCATACGCAGCTATGCTTTGTCCTGCAATGATACCCGATTACTTGCTACATGCATGGCGTGGTAAAGTGTCCTACCATGGTGGATGGAACAAGGCTGCCTTGCCCAGAAACCTTCTGCAAAGGCTTTTGGAGTACCTCCAGGAGCGCTTCATGGAGATGTCCCTGGAGGATTTCCGCTCCATCCCCAGACATGTTAACAAACTTTTCCAGTAACTTTACCGCCCGCGAATGCATCCCAAGCCCTCAGGGCAAATCAATCATTAAAAAAAGCTTGCTTTTAAACCATGTTTTATATTTACAAAGGTACACTCACCAAAGGTACACTAAGGGCCGGCCTTAGGATTTATGGTGCCCTAGGCGAGATTATTAAACTGGTGCCCCTGTGCCTGATCTGCTCTTAGCAACACAAACATAAGCTTACAGTATTGGAAAACTTGCCACATTCATGTTATTAAAACCAGTTTAACTTAATTAAGCACACTGTAATGCTGATGGACTAGCACTAAAGAAGCAGCACTATAGAAAAAATTCTGATATGACAGAATGATGCAAATAATATATTTTTTTTAATTTATCAAAAAATTATTGGAAATTTATATGAAGAGGTATTGAAACAAAGATTTGTTTTTAATTAAAAGCAATCTTTCTGGCTTTTTTGGCTGCAAAATCAGTAATAATGTCATCGTATGACAAAGACAAAGTCGTGTCTTGTTCGATTGCAAGAATAGCAAGACCAGTTAAGCGTTCCTGACTCATGGTAGAGCAGAGATAGTTTTTAATGAGCTTTAGTTTTGAGAAACTCCGTTCTCCTGATGCTACTGTTACAGGAATTATCAGTAGAATACGAGTGGCAATGTACACATTAGGATATATGTCAACAAGTTTGCGGGTATGAATAAACTGTACAATGTCCATCACCGATTTTGCATGTGGCAACATTGATGACAGTGTACTCAATTCTTCGTACATTTCAAGTCCCTTTAAATCAAAACTATCACCGTGCTTCAGGAGGCTCTCTAGGTTCTTGCACTTTGTCATTAGTTGCTCTTGTTTTCCTATTTCGTTGAATTTAGTTATGTCATACAAAAATCCAAACTGTTCATGGTGTACTTGCAAGGTATTAAACCTTTCATCAACAGCAGATACTGCTTTATCCATCACAACATTAAAAAATTCAACCTCAAATTTCTTTTCTGGATTGTCTATGGGCATGATCTGCTGTACAGATTCTTCACAAAGAAGTGTCCCTGGTCTTTTTAACTCATATTGCCTATGTATTTACTTTATAAAAGTTGGAGAAAACGTGAAAACGTAAAACATTGGCTGCCCAACTTCTGGGCTGGCAAAAGTTATACTGACTCACAGGGGAAAAAAAAGCAGGAGAATCTTAGTACAACATATGGTCACTCTATACCAGGGGTCGGCAACCTTTCAGAAATGGTGTGCCAAGTTCACTGTAATTTAAGGTTTCTCGTGCCAGTAATACATTTTAATGTTTGTAGAAGGTTTCTCTCTATGTCTATATTATATAAATAAACTATTGTTATTATCTGAGGTCTTGGCCACCGGTCCTGCTCAGGCCACTGCCAGCTGAGTAAATGAAACCCCAAACCGGCAGCAGGCTGGTGGCTGGAACCCTAGACAAGGGTCCCAGGCCCTGCTCAGCCTGCTGCTGGTCTGGGGTTCTGACCACCAACTCCTGCCAGCCAGGATCCCGGCCACCAACCCCCCCTCAGCCCGCTACCAGCCTGGGATTCTGCTCACCCAGGCTGGCAGGAGGCAGAGTGGGGCTGGTGGCTGAGCTCCTGAGTGGCAAGGGGCCGGCAGCTGGAACCCCGGAGTAGCAGTAGGCTGAGTGCTGCTGGCACCCCAGACTGGCGGCAGACTGAGCCACTCAACCCCCCACGGGCCCTGCTCAGCCCGCCACCAGCCCGCTCAGCCTGCTGCCAGCTGAGTGAATGGAACCCCAGGCTGACAGCAGGTTGTGTGGTTCAGCTGGCCTGCTCAGCCCACTGCCAGCCTGGGGTTCCTTAGGGGTCCCCAGGCCAGCAGCAGGTGCTGAGTGGGGCCGATGGCTGGTATCCCAGCTCGCAATAGGGCAGCAGCCGGAACCCCAGAGCAGTGATGGGCTGAGCCGCTCAGCCTGCTGCTGCATACCATCAAAAATCAGCTCACCTGCCACCTTTGACATGTGTGCCGTAGGTTGCCGACCCCTGCTTTATACACTAGTAAGGAGATGAACATATTACAGTTGTTGGAGGGTTCTTATCAGGAGTAACAGGCTATAGGAAAGTCAGTCAACATTTTTTGTTTCTCTGATGAAAACTGGCCCACTCCCTGCCTCAAACCAAACCTGTCACTAATAATTGTCAACAACTTAATTTTCTGTTTTTGGCTAAGATATTGATTTTTTAAAAAAAAATATTGAAATTGGATTCAGGATTGTTAGCAAGAATTTTTGGCAAACAAAGTTGTTAAATGACAATCTAAATGGCAACACAGTACTGCTTTCATGCTTGGCTCACCCCCCAGCCTGCTGGTCCAACAGCTGTAATAGACCCCAAAATCCACCTCTTGGGGTGCAGAGTGGCAACAGCAGCAGCAAACCCTCAGGTCCAATCACACGCCAATGGGCACCACCACCAGCCTTACGGACCATGGTGAAGTTAGCACAGCATCTGATCTCAGGGATGGGGCACCCATGGAGCCACAGCAGCTCATCTTGCCCTGTGCAGCTCCCCTCGGATGAGATGGATCGCTGGCAGCTGCCAGCCTGGGGGAAAGGCGCTCCCCAGCTAGGGTGGCCAGATCCAGATGTCCTGACTTTATAGGGCCAGTCCTGATATTTGGGGCTTTGTCTTATATAGGCACCAATTACCCCCACCTAGAGTGACCAGACAGCAAGTGTGAAAAATCAGGACAAGCAGTGGGGGCCGGGGGGGGGTAAAAGGAGCCTATATAAGAAAAAGACCCCAAATATGAGGACTGGCCCTATAAAATAGGGATATCTGCTCACCCTACCCCAACCCCTTGTCCTGATTTTTCACACATCTGGCTAACCCAGCCCTGTGTGACATTCCAATCCTGGCTCGCTGCCCAGGAAGTGAGTTACTTTTACTTTCATTCCTCAGCAGGCAGCCAGCCAGCCCTCCCCCCACCTATCCCCCAGCACCTCACCCAACCCAATCCTGACGGAGGGGAGGGAGGAGAGAGAGAGGGCTGCTCCTAGGGAGGAGGGAGAAAGGAGGGAGTGCTCCGTGGGGAACGGGGGGGAGAAGAATGGATGTTATGGGGCACAACAAAGGATACTGGTTCCCGAGCCACAGAGCCTGCCTCTCCTGACCTCAGCCGAGGGGAAAGAGTCACACTCACAGGTGAGCTCCTTCCCCAACCCCTACCCCCTCCCCTTCCCAGAGACCCCAGCAGCCAATCCCATTCCTCAGACTGTGCTGCATTCGGCTCTCTCTAGGACCCAGCAGCCTTGCTTCTACACTGTCTGGGCTGCCTGGAGAGTGGTGCCCCCAGGCAGTGTGAGGCCCTACGCAGCTGCCTATTCTGCCTATGCCTAAGGACAGCCCTGGGTACACTCAACAGAGGTCGCTTCCATGGCTTCACTGTCTGGGCTAGTGGCTTGGGAAGGCTGGGATGGTAATTCCTTCTGGGTCAGAAAAAGCTCCTGGCTGTTGGGGCTAACAGAGTGCTGTGTGCTCTCTGCAAGCTCGTCCTCCTCTTCCTCCTCCTCACCTTCCCCGTCCGCATAAGCCTCAGGTATGGCTGAGATTACAACCCCCACCACGGAATCCAAGGACCGGGGCGGGGGGGGGGGGGGTAGTGGTGGCGAAGCCTCCTAGAATTGTATGCAGCTCAGCGTAGAAGAGGCATGTTTTTGCCCCTGCCCCAGACCTTCCATTTGCCTCTTTGGTTTTCTGGTAGGCTTGTCTGAGCTCCTTCACTTTCACTCTGCATTGCACTGAGTCCCTGGTGTGGCCTCTCTCCTTCATGGTCTTGGAAATTTTTTCAAAAGTTTTTTCATTTCGTCTTTTGGAACGGAGTTCTGTTAGCACTGAATCCTCTCCCCATATAGTGATCAGATCCAGTACCTCCCGTGTGGTCCATGCTGGAGCTCTTTTTCTATTCTCAGGAGACTGCATTGTTACCTGTGCTGATGAGCTCTGCGTGGTCACCTGTGCTGATCAGAGCTCCACGCTGGCCAAACAGGAAATGAAATTCAAAAGTTTGCAGGGCTTTTCCTGTCTACCTGGCCAGTGCATCCAAGTTCAGATAGCTGTCCAGAGCGGTCAGTGGTGCACTGTGGGATACGGCCCAGAGGCCAATACCATCGATTTGCGGCCACACTAATCCTAATCTGATATAATAATACCGATTTTAGCGCTACTCCTCTCGTTGAGGAGGAGTACAGAAACTGATTTAAAGAGCCCTTTATATCGATTTAAAGGGCATCGTAGTGTGGACGGGTGCGGCGTTAAATCGGTTTAACGCTGCTAAAATCGGTATAAACAAGTAGTGTAGACCAGGCCTCAGTGTATGTGGCATAATGCCAGGAATAGCATCAAGTGGCTTTACTGTTGCTTTAAATGCTGGAATTTGCTAGCTCTTTGTATATATTTTCTACCAGTAGCTCACTATCTTAGGTTATGCCCAGATAGTGAAACAAAACACTCTGTGACCCCACATTAAGACCTGGGCTGAGGGCAAATAGTTTAATATAAAACAGCAAATGAACCCAACCATCCAAAACTCAAACCCAAGTCCCTTAAACGATCTTTGATGGTTGGAGGGAAAAGTTCAGTTATGTTTCCTTATCATCCATCCTGTTCACTGAATGAAGCAGGACCTGTGGAAAACAGAATATGCAATCATGCAAATAAAGACTGTGCCAAAATACATACACACATGAGCCAAAATAAGGTTGCACAGGAAAGCTTAATTCTGACATTTCCTAATTTGAGTGCCTGACTGTGAAGCCTCAATAGTCTTTTAAACATAGTTAGCATGTCATAGACATATATTCAGCAATTTTTTCAGTCTTCCCTCACTCACTTCCTCCAGGCACATGATCACTTTGTTGCTGTTCTTTGAACACCTTGATTTGTCAGTATCTTTGTGGGAAAAGTAGTGCCCAGAATCAGGGACTGTATTCTAGATGCAGGTGTATCACAGCCATATAGACATGATGCCTTTGCATGTGCAGCTCAGAACAGGATTGTCTCACTGCAGTCATATCACATTGCTAAGTCATGTCTATCTGGTGCCTAGTACTTTTCTGGATGATCAAAAATAGAATCTATTTGATGTCTTATCACCTCTAGGTCTTTCTCAGTATCACAGCTTTGCACATTCCTTCCTTCCACTGTGTATGTCCCAACCCCATTCAAATGTATTAATTTCATATTTCCAATTTGCTTCTTAGTCTGTTGTTTTCTGTCCAGGTTCCTATGCTCTCTAGGTCTCTTCTAAACAATTTTTCCAGTCCTTGTTAGTGTTTGCTGTTCCTCCTGATCTGAGTAACACTTGTGAATTTCAGTGTTGTGTTTGCTCACCCTTCCAGATCATGACTGATGATAAATAAGACAGGGCCCAATACTGCTCCCTGTGGTTCCTCTTTGATACCATGCTCCACATTGATACACTGCCATTTATCACAGCTCTTTCTTTACAATCATTTAGCCAATTCTCAAACCCTGTGACTGCAAGTTGGAATTCATTGTTCAGTTAAGATTTTATGGCAGACAGTATTAAACGGTCCAGACATCCAAGGGCCCAATTCTCCCCTGCAGGATACCAATATTCCTACTTAAGTCTAAGGCATTTACCAATATCCTGGGGAAGGGGAAGGTGGGGGGAAGAGGAACAAGACCCCAGCTGTAGGGTCTGTAATGCCTTCCCCTCATCTGCTAATTTTGTAACTGACAGGAAAACAAGACAGTTTTCCTTGTAATTTCTCTCTGTCAACCCTCACTGCTGTCTATTTCAGGAAAGTTTCTGTCCTTCCTTATATCCCTGCCCTTCCCGCACCCACATACCCCACAGCATACCTTTCCAGTATTTCTTTGTCTCTGAAAGTTTCCTAGCTGTTTGCCCAGCAGTACCTTAGTAATTTTACTGTCCTTCTGCAGAGGATGGACTCTTGGCGCCATCAAGTGGCTTTAAATTCTCACTGCTGTTCACCTACTTTGGCCTGAAGGTCCCACATTATTTAAGGTAAGTGAATTTCAAAGAGAGGCAGATTCTTTGCCTTGTTCTGCTCTCCAGAGAGCAGGAGAGAAAAGTACAATGGGATAAACCCACAGGGTGAGTGTGTGACACCTGGCCCGCACACCCACATAGATGTGACTGTGTGTGACACCCAGCAGTACGATCTCACAGCTGTGACTGTGCGATACCTGACCCTCACACTCATACAACTGACTGTGTGTGACACCCAACCCTCACGCCCACACAGCCATGAATGTGTGACACCCAACCTACACAGCTGTGACTCAGACACCCAACATTGACACCGATATAGCTATCACCATGTGTCACCTGACCCTTACTCTCACATAGCTGTGACTGAGTGACACTTGACCCTCATGCCCATACAGTTGTGACAACCAACCCTTGTTCCCACATAGCTGCCACTTTGTTTACAACCAACCCTCATGTCCACACAGCCATGACTGTGAGATATCTGACTCTCACATCCACACAGCAGTGACTGTGTGATACCTGACTCTCATGCCCACAGAGCAGTGACTGTGTGTGACACTGGAGTCTCTCATCCAAGCAGTCATTATTGTGTGTCAGCTCAAAACCAGGGAAACACAGGCAGTCGTAAGAGCCGACTATATTCTTGCATGTGCCGTTTCCACAGGGCTGCAGATCGCAATCATTGATATCTGAAAAGGGAAAATCAGTGCATATCAGGGGCTGAGTCTTCGTTTGCCTGGGATGGGGCTGTCAGTCAGTGCTGCTCATGGTGTGGGCAGCAGTCTGGTGCTGCTTAGGTGAGCATGAGTACTCAGAAACCTGGGGCTGAGGAGATGCAATGTCCCAGCTCTCTGCCTGCCTTACGATGTGCCATGGCCTACCCTCCCCATGCAAGCTCACCTACCAGTGGCCCAGAAAGCTCTCACTTCCTTTGGAAAGGGCTTAAATCTATTGCCAAGCAATAGAGAGCAGCCCATGGGGCTGCCGAGCCATCTGCACTGACCCATGCACATGGTCTACTCTCCTGTGACCTTGAACCCATTGCGACTGATGCAGATATAGCTGCCCTCACTGTCCACACGGTCCCCGTGGCTGCAGACATTGGGGAGTTCCTGGCATTCATTGCAACCAATATCAAAAGAACCCAGAAAGCAGTGAATAGGAAAGACCCCAACCAAAGTGGAAACAGATCCTCTCTCCAGCGTGGCCACATGGCTTCTTCCATGCCTGTGGATACTAGCTGGTAGCAGTCTCGCTGAGCAGCAGTACTGCCAACACTCATGATTGCACCTCAAATCTCATGCTATCTGGTGTTTTAATGAAAGCCCCAAATCCTGGAGCTCTGAAAAGCACAGGCCTTGTTTCTAAAAATGGCAAGTTGCTAGCTCTCCTGGCTGCAGAAAAGCATGTGATAGCAGGACCCCTCGAGCAAGGCCTCTAACCACTCAGAACGCAAGAGGCAAAGAAAAAGGACCCAGAATTCATTATTTTTTGAAATCTCCTGATTTTTTTAGCCAATCACATGATTTTGCGGGTCCTGATTCATGGACTGAATGGATATGAAGCTAGAACATAGGAATGACTATAATGGGTCTGACCAACGGTCCATCTAGCCCAGTAAACTGTCTTCCGATAGTGGCCAATGCCAGGTGTTCCAGAGGGAATGAACAGAACATGGCAATTATCAAATGATCTAACCCATCACGCAGTCCCAGCTTCTGGCAGTCAGAGGTTTAGGGACACCCAAAGCAGCATAGGGCTGCATCCCTGACCATCTGGGCTACTAGCCACTCTTCCCCAACATATTGTGTTCATTTGTGTGTTTGATAAATCTGTTCTTTACTATCATTTCAACCAATTTGCCTGGCACTGAAGTTAGACTTCCCAGCCTGTAAATTGCCAGGAACGCCTCTGGAGCCCTTTTCAAAAATAGGCATCACATTAGCTACCAGCCAGTCATGGGATAAAGAGGTATGCTTCAGCAATAGGTTACATACCACAGCTAGTAATTCTGCAACTTATATCTGAGTTCCTTCAGAACTTCTGGGTGAATATCATCTGATCCTGGTGACTCATTGCTGTTCAGTTTATCAATTTGTTCCCAAACCTCCTCTATGGATGTCTCAATCTGGGACAGTTCCTTGGACTTGTAACCTAAAATAAAAGGCTCAGGTGTGGAAATCTCCCTCACAACCTCTGCTGTGAAGACCAAATGCAAAGAATTCATTTAACTTATCCTGAATGGCCTTGTCTTACCTGAGTGCTCCTTTAGACCTTGATTGTTCAGTGGCCTCACTGATTGTTTGACAGGCTTCCTGCTTCTGATGTACTTACACAAAATTTTGCTATTAGTTTTTGTGCCTTTTGCTCCTCAAATTCTTTTTTGGCCTGCCTAATTATACTTTTACACTTGACTTGCAAAAGTTTATGTTCCTTTCTATTTTCCTCTGTAGATTTTTACTTCCAGTTTTAAAAGGATGCCCTTTTACCTCTAACTGCCTCTTTTACTCTATTGTTTAGCCATGGTGGCATTTTTTGGTCCTCTTACTGTTTTTATTAAAATTTGGGGTATACATTTAGTTTGAGCCTCTATTATGGTGTTTTTAAATAGTTTCCATGCAGCTTTCTCATTTTTGTGTAGTTCCCCTTTTTGAAGTTAAATGCTACTGTGGTGGGCTTCTTTGGTATTTTCGCACCCACGAGGACGTTAGATTACATTATGGTCACTATTACTGAGCAGTTCAGCTATATTCACCTATTAGACTAGATTCTGTGCCCCACTTAGGACTAAATCAAGAATTGGTTCTCCCCTTGTGAGTTCCAGGACTAGCTGCTCCAAGAAGTGGTCATTAATGGTGTTCAGAAACTTTATTTCAGCATCTCATCCTGAAGTGACATATATCCAGCCAATATGGGAATAGTTGAAATCCCCCATTATTATTGAATTTTCTATTTTTATAGCCTTTCTAATCTGGAACATTTCACAATCGCCATCGTGGTCAGTAGTATATTTCTACTGCTATATTCTTATTATTCCACTAATGACAGGTTTCAGAGTAGCAGCCGTGTTAGTCTGTATCTGCAAAAAGAACAGGAGTACTTGTGGCACCTTGAAGACTGGTGTTAGTCTCTAAGGTGCACAAGTACTCCTGTTCATTATTCCACTAAAAGGTTCCATCTAATTCAGAGATGGCAAATTGTGGCCCATCGTCAGTGATTATTTTCTCCATAATACCAAAATGAGAGGAGATGGCTTTTAATGTTTGTATGACCTATTGACAATGGTGCTGCAAATCTAGAACATCAATGATTATTAGGCTCAGGCATATCCCTTTTTCTCATACAAGTCTAATTAGAGATGATTGAATTGTTTGCGTGGAAAGTTTTCCCTCGAAAACAGATGGTTGTGTCAAAAACATTTTTTTTTACAGAAAAATGTCAATTCTGATGAAAAATTTGTTTTCCCACAGAAAATATAAAATTGATAATTTTCATTTCATCTTGACTTAATGTTGTTCTATTTCAGCATTTTGGTTTAAAAAATCAAAACAAAAGGACAAATTTTCATTTTGTTTCAAATTGATTTGAAACAAGCACATTTGCTTCGCATCAGTTCAAAATTTTCCTCAGAAAACCAATATTTATGTACTGAAAAATTTAGAACGAAGACTTCTTGCTCAAAAATTTTCACCAGAAATATGGTTTTCCAATCAGCTCTTGTTCTGTTTCATAGCTATCGAGTAACACAATAGGTAGGGAAGTGTTAAATTAAAATAGCAATTAATACATTTATGTTATGGAAAAGCATGGTCCAATTCAGACCCTGGATTTGGCCTGACCATTAGAAAGAAATATGTCTCTCAGTCAGCCTGCTAAGACTGTGCTAATTGGAGCCTGCCAGCTTACAAGGCCTATGTTAATTGTGGAGCACATCCAGAGGCAAAAGGTGTTCTAAAAGCGATAAAATTATAGCTGCTGTTACAAATGTTTCTCTGAATTCAAGAACAAGATTTGTTAGTTCTCCACTCTTGAATTCCTATCTTTCTTGTTTTCTTTTTGTGTGTAACAAGTGGCATGGATAAATTCATTGGAGTCTGTCATGCCCCAATGATTTTAAAATAGTTATGTTAAAAAATGCTTAGATTATAAAGTCTAAAAGGTATGTTACGTGAAATAAAATGTAATTGAGAATGTTTGTTTAAATGTTTAAATAAGTAATAAAAGGTTAAAGTGCCAGCCTAATAAATAACACTACATCTAAAAAAAACCTCCAACAGGCCAAAATTGCTTTGGGTAAAATAACCAAATAACCCCAAGGGCAAACCAGAATCCACTCCAACTGCCCCAAGGACAGGGGAGCCAAAAAACCAAAAACCAAAATAACAACAAGCCATCACTGCTGTGCCATCCGCATGATGGACTATCTCTTCAAACATAAAAACAGTGATTAATTATCACTTCAAATGTAAAAACATCATAACAAAGAAAACCCTATAGACTTAAATAAAAATAAATCCCTATAAAAACAGACCCTGAAAACTAAGAACTTTGGGTCTAATTCTGCAACCAACCTCCAGGAGCATCGGATGCGCATCTGACAAGGTTCTGCTTCACCCTTGTGTCCAGGCCGCCTAGCCAGTGACTTGGCATGAGCAACCTCTAGGCTGGTAACTATAACAACCTTGCAAAACATTGTGTGTAAGTAAGTAAACATGGGAGTGAGAGAAATGTTATAGCTATAACAGATTGCATTGTTTACTCTAATTCTTTCTGTATTCATAATAAATGCGGCATACTGCCTTATCCTTTAAATAAAATCCTGCTGGTTTATTTTGTAAGTATAACGGAAGGATCTTTGAGTTGTATCTTTCATGACTCTCCCTGTACCACCAAACCAACATGCAGGCTCTTTCCTAGCATTTTGTGAGGCCCTGGTTGTCTCTCTATTTCCAGTGTCATCCTGTAAGGATTGAGTACCACAACAAGAATGTCATAGGTAACCAGAATTCATCGTTTGAGAGCTCCTGTCACTGCACAAAAGTCACAGGTTGGACAGGGAACCCCTGAGAAGTAGTTGGGCCAAGCAAGTCTGGTGAACTTGCATGTAATTTGCAGTTGTGTATCAGCACTAGTGCCTTTTAAATCAGTTCTAATTCTGGCCTGAGGCTGGCAGGGCACTCAAAATGGCACCCATGTGTCCTTGTATATCAACCCAAGCCTTTGGACAACCTGTGTGATCAGTAAGGATCATTTAGAATGTATCATTCCTTATGCGGTGTACAGAAAACTGTTAAAGTTACGAACTACAACCTTAACTTGTAAGGGGGTTCCAGGTCCTGTTTTTAGGATAGGGACTGTGAGGTTGCACTCTACATGATTTTATAAATATATGCTAATAAGTTAATATAATGTAACTGGAATATGTTTCATGAAAAAGGTCTCTTGTAAGGTATCATTACAAAGCTTACAATCTACTGAATGTGGTCATCCTCTTTGTATAAATCTATCACTCTTGTATCTGAAACTAGAAATATGAAATATAACTCTGAGGGCCTATTGTAATTATGCAAAGTGTGGGCCATTAATGGTGGTTTTGAATCTTGATGGCTCCCATTAACCAGGACAATTGACTGTGGATGACTCTGTTTGCAGGCAAGCCTTCCTGTGAGTCAGGCTGGGAGGAATGAAGGCTTGAAGTCTTGCAGTGACATGTAATCATGTCACCTGAACTGGAACCCGTCTTTAACCTGGTGTCTTTCCATTGAGAAGGAGGGATTGGGAACTCAGAGAGGGACAAAGGATTTCCGCCTTATGCAAAAGATATATAAAGTGGTGGAACAGAACAAAGGGAGCAGAGGAGCCATCATGAAGAATTCCCTAGCTGCCACCTGAGCTGGAGCAAGAGCTGTACCAGGGGAAAGAATTGTGCCCAGGCCTGGAAAGTGTCCAGTCTGAGGAAAAAACTTACCGAATCATCATTAAGGGTGAGATTATCTGTATTCAGTTTGATTAGACATAGATTTATGTTTTATTTTATTTTATTTTGCTGGGTGACTTACTTTGTTCTGTCTATTACTACTTGGAACCACTTAAATCCTACTTTCTGTATTTAATAAAATCACTTTTTACTTATTCATTAACTCAGAGTATGTGTTAGTACCTGGGTGGGCAAACAGCCTCTATCAATGTTACAGAGGGCAAACAATTTATGAGTTTACCCTGCATAAGCTTTATACAGGGTAAAATGGATTTATTTGGGTTTAGACCCCATTGGGAGTTGGGCATCTGAGTGTTAAAGACAGGAACACTTCTGTAAGTTGCTTTCAGTCAAGCCTACAGCTGTTAGGAGATGTGATTCAGATCTGGGTCTGGGTTTGCAGCAGGCTAGTGAGTCTGGCTCAAACCAGGAAGGGCACTGAAGTTCTAAGCTGATGGGGCAGGAAAGCAGGGGCAGAAGTAGTCTTGGCACATCAGTTGGCAGCTCCCAAGGGGGTTTCTGTGATCTAACCTGTTACAGAGACCTCTGAAGCAAACTGTCTGATACCTTCTTGCCTGTTGGTCACTCTGCAAAGAGCCAGTCTTGAGCAAGGTGGGTGGAGTTGTGCATCTCTGCTTTAGGGAGCATTATGCTTGCATTATCTTTATCTCTATTTTTGGGGTTTAGTGGCTTGTTAGGAGATAGAGTCAGGTATTTCTTTGATACATTCCTGTTTATTTACAAGGAATGTACAAAGTCTTTTTCCCCTGAACATGGCAGGAATAACACAAGAGACAATTTCTTTGCTCACAGCTCCAAGCCCCCTTTCCAGTCAGCACTTAGTCCAAAAGCGCTCTCTCTCTCTCTCTCTCTAGGTTTTTCTCAGGACCATGTTCCCAGTGCTTATTCTGGCTGTGTCCTTGGCTTTGCTACTGCTTCTGCTCTCTGGTATTTTCTCCTGCAGTTCTGCTTATCTCAAAAACACAGTCACTCACAAAGTGCCACCAATTAATGCCCCAGCCCCTGCATTTGCTATATCAACACTTCAGGCCGTATCATATAGCTTCTTCCCAGCCTTGCCATGTGGGTGTGTGTTTTGGGGAGTCACCTCTATTGTTTCAGCTATTGCTGAACAAAGGGCCATTTAAATTCTTGGTCTTGGGTTCTTCTGATCCCAAAGGATCAGCCACATACCCAGGTCAATATATAACTCAGATCTTATCCTAAAATTGCATTGTTGCCAATCCTGTAGTCTCTAACATCTAAAAGTTTATTTATAAAAAGAAAGAACAAAAGGTGAGAGTTAAAATTGGCTAAAGAAATCAAATGCATACAATAATTGCAAGGTTGTTGGATCAGGCTTGAAGCAATGATGGCATAAACTGCTGTCTTGTTAAGTCTCTGGTTGCTCCCAAATCATTGGAAGGTCCTCATTAGTAAAAGTTCATAGTCCAGAGGTTTGAGCAGGAAAGAGGCCAAAGGGAGATGTTTACAGGGCCTTTTATAGCTTCTGCCATGTCGAGGGAAAGCCATTGTTCTACTTTGTGGAAAATTATAGGTAACAAGATGGAGTTTAGAGTCACATGGACAAGTCACATATACATGCATGCTTCGCTGAGTCATAGCAGAGGTCATTATCCATATTCTAGCTAGAACGTCCACAGCTCAGGAAAGTCCATCAGGTGTGGGTAGGCTTCTTCCATAGTCCATTGTGAGTTGTTTTCTTTGATGGGACATTCAACTTGAATAGTCCCTTCACAATGTGCTGGCTAAATAGAATCATACCTTGTGGATGTTACCCAGAAGCAAACATACTTGAAATACAGGTATACAGTCAATATTCATAACATTAGTTATAAAAGTGATATGTGCATATGTGACGGTGCTGCCTGTGGGAGCCAGCTGAGGTCACTCAATCAGGGTGAACTGCAAACAAAACGGGGCAGACAAACCCCAAACGCTGGTGGTTATTCCAATACTTAGATTTACCAAGCCAGCACAAAACAGCTTCTATAGTACCTCACTGGTCACTTAGAAGTCCAAACAACGCAGTTCCCTTAAAGTGCCCAGCCTCAGGCCTCTGTCCAGACACACCTGTCAGATATGATGATGATTCCTAAAAATCTTACTTCATCATATAAAAGAAAAGGTTCTTCCAATCCCAAAGGATCAGCCACATACCCAGGTCCAATTACAACTTAGATCTTACCCACAGGCAATTCTTATTAACTAAGCTATATTTTATTAGAAAAGAAAAGAGAGAGTGTTGGTTAAAAGATTAATACACATACAGACTTGAATTCAATTCTTGAAGTTCAGATACATAGTAGAGATGAGCTTGTAGTAGCCAAAAGTCCTTTTAGAAATAGTCCAGAGGTTATAGTCCAATGTCCATATTCAGGGTGACTCCAGTCAGTGACTGGAGATCTCAATCCTTGTGGCTTAAGGTTTCCCCTTCTTGAAACTCAAAGCAGATCTGAGATGAAGAAGGATCGTGTCCCAGGCTTCTTATACATTTCCAGCAGTCTTTTGGCCTGAGAAAACAATAGGCTTAATTCCTTTTCCCAAACATC